>NC_053493.1:151417942-152076722 GCF_905171775.1 Rana temporaria | reverse complement strand
TAAATAATAATATATTAATTTACAGGCTGGAAAGTCATTGATATTAATTATACATGTTTACATATTTTCACAAATACTTGTCGGTCCATTATCTATTATTTACAAGCATCACTATCATAGTAAAGAAGCAAAATGCTCTTACAAAAGTGGAAATTCAGCTTTAAGTGCTCCTTGCCCCCTGACATGCCATATGTAATATTTTTTTTTGGGGGGGGGGGTGTACCTAGTTTAAAATCAGACTTCTTGTCCCACTTCCTCCTTCTTGCTTTTGGCCGCCTTGCGACTCTTCCTCTCCCCCTAGGCGGCCCCTCCCTGTCTGCAACCTTCTCGGACACGTCACAGGTCCCAGAAGATTGCCTGGCCACTAGCAGAGCGCAGCGTGACTCGCACATGTGCAGTGAGCAGCCAGCCGTGAAGCCGAAAGCTGTCACGGCCGGGTGCCCACAGTTGCTATGGCGGCGCCGGCAGAGAGAAGAGAGGGGGAGGGGCTAGGCTCCGGATGCCCGCATCGCTGGACCATGGGACAGGTAGGTGTCTGTTTATTAATAGTCAGCATCTACACTTTTTTTAGCTGCTGGCTTTTAACCGAGCTGGCGGTATGATTATGTCAGATTTTTGATGTTGAAAACTGCGTTTTATATTGTAGGCCTGTGTTTCTTAGGAATAACTCACTTAAATCTGTCCAAACCAGAGTCTAGTAGACATCCTGGGTATGATAAAGTTTGAAACACAAAATCATAAATTATAATACAATAAACAACTATAAATAATAACAAATTATAATATAATAATAATACATTGTATTCAATACATTTTAATCAATAATATAATCAAATCAAAAACACAGAATCTTTCTTTGGCCAAACACGGGTGCAATATTACTAGTCATATTGCTTCCGTAAACATCCTGGGTATGGTAAATTTTGGTACATGGGACTGCACAAAGTCAGACGTCACAATCAGGACAATAGAACCTGGTTTCCTTTTCAGATTTTCCTTCCAGTGTCATCACGCATTGAGCAACAAACTGTGCACATCCTTGTGGGTGCTGACTTTTTCAGTTGGTGGGATGTGGTCCATGAAGTGATGACCAGTCAGGCGTTCCAGGTTGACAACACCAGCAGCACAACGTCCAGCTCTATTCACAGCGTGAATGGTGTTTGGTGGTTCAGAAAGATCAGTTCGGCAACTTTCCAAACAATGTCAGCATGAACCACAGGTTTGTCATTCTTTTTTTTAGCAGAATGTAGGCATTCCACCAGCATTGCTCAAGAAGATGCCCGAAGATCTTCTTGTAATACTTTTTTTGTTGTTTTCTCATTGCTGGATACAATTTCATTGCCTGGTCGGCTCTGTCAACTTCCATGGTGTTGTTGTAATCCATCACCACTTTTTGATTTCATGATGTCTTTCCCACCTTTTGTGTGCACCATGACAGTGGAGGTGTTATGAATTGTACTCATTAGGCACACATCTTTTTGTCACGACATCGGCTTTCTGCCAGGCAACCATTTCTCCTGTCTTGAGCTTCTTGTTGCAAAAGATTGGAGGCATGTCACACCGGTTAGCCCTAAGGGGTCCATCGGCATCTGTTTTGTTCTGTAGAAGGAACTCATAAAGTTCAGGAGATGTGTTAAAATTGTCTGTAGTTACACAATAGCCCTGATTTAGCAATAGCTCAATCAATAAAAGAACTGAAGATTTTGCCATTCCATAATTACTGTATTTTGGTTGAATTTGGTTCCTTTCCCAGTGTATAGGACAGAATTCCAAATATAACCAGTACTCGATTCACATAGTGTGATGTTTGTGATAGATCACTGTGACCCTTGCCCCTTTTTCTCCTGATGCATGATGGGGGGGGGGGAGGAGCTGTACCAGGAAGTCGGGACGGTGTGTGGGTGTGTGGGGAAACTGGAAGCAGACACACGAGGCTGGAGAAGGGATTACATCTGTTGAGAACAGAAGCTGTTTGGATCAAGACTCCTCCATGTAAGAATGCCATAATATTCTGAGTAATAAACCTTGCTCTGGTTAAGAAGTACATAGGCCTGTGTGTGTAACTTGCTGAGCAGATACTGGCAGCATTGCCAGCAACACCGGAGAGACACAGAGCAGCAAGGGGACATAACAGTGGCGACGAGGATTGTGGATGTTAGCACACATGGTGTTCATAGGGTTTATTCAACCATTTGATCCTGCGGCTGAGTCATGGAGCTCTTGGGTGGGGAGGCTGGAACAGTATATGGAAGCAAATAATGTGACTGTTGAAAAGAAAGTTGCAGTTTTTCTCACTGCATTAGGTCAAGCTGCATATGGAACTCGCAGGCCCCGTACACACGGTCGGACTGAACCGATGAGAATGAACCGAAGTTCAGTTTTATCGGACCAAACCGACCGTGTGTATAGGCCATCGGTCTGTTTTCGAAGGGTCCAAAATTTTAAAACATGCTTCAAAACCGAACCGATGGACCGATGCCCCATCGGACCAAACCGATGGTTAGTACAGAAAAGCAGGCTCAGAATCAAGTCGACACATGCTTGGAAGCATTGAACTTCGTTTTATTCAGCACGCCGTGTGTTTGACGTCACCGCGTTCTGACCCGATCGGATTTTGGACTGATGGTGTGTACACATATCAGGCCGTACGGCCACTTCAGAGGTGAACCTATGAAAACGGTCCGGCGGACCAGTCACATCGGTTTGGTCCGACCGTGTGTACAAGGCCTTAGAGACCTAATTTCTCCAGACAAGCCAGCCTCTAAGCCCCTGCCTGAGTTAATTCAGACGTTGCATACATACCACAACCTGAAGCCGTTAGAAATCGCAGAGCGGTTTAAATTCTACAGTAGGAAGCAGCGGGCCGGGGAGGATATAAAGACATATATCATCGCTTTACGTAAACTAGCTGTCACTTGTCAGTTTGGAGACTACCTGCAGACGGCTCTCCGGGACATGTTCGTCATGGGACTCTGCGACCCAGCCATACATAAACGTTTACTCACGGAACCCGACTTGACTCTGGCGAAAGCCACTGACCTTGCTACGGTCATGGAGTTGGCAACTCGGGACGCCACCCTACTTAAGGCACCACCTAAACCTCCTGCAAGCCAGGGTGACGAAATATTTCACACTGCTATCACGCATCACTCAAGACGGCCGTTCCCTGCCACTCAGCTTAAACCTCGCCTCCCTACTCACAGTGCGCCTGCTTGCAAGTTCAAGGATGGGCTGGATTCAGATAGGAGATATGACGGCGTATCTCCTGATACGCTGTCGTATCTCTGAGTGCGGGCCGTCGTATCTATGCGCCTGATTCAGAGAATCAGTTACGCATAGATTTCCCTAAGATCCGACTGGTGTAAGTGTCTTACACCGTCATATCTTAGGCTGCATAATCACACTGGCCGCTAGGTGGCGTTTCCGTATAGTTACGCAAGGAATATGCTAATTAGGTATTTACGCTGATTCAGAAACATACATCCCGCCGGCGCATTTTTTTACGTCGTTTACGTTAGGCTTTTTCCGGCGTATAGTTACCCTTGCTATATGAGGCGTAGCTAATGTTAAGTATGGACGTCGTTTCCGCACCAAGTTTTGAAAATTTTACATTGTTTGTGTGAGGCCTCGTACACACGACAGAGTTTCTCGGCAGAATTCACCGAGAAACTCGGTCAAAACCCGGATTCTGCCGAGAAACTCTGTCGTCTGTACAGTTTTGGCTCGATGGAGCCGCCGAGGAACTCGACGAGAAAATAGAGAACATGTTCTCTATTTTCTCGTTGTTCTATGGGAGAAGGCGGCCCGCCGAGCTCCTCGGCGGCTTCATCCCAAAACTCGACGAGGAACTCGACGTGCCAAGCACGTCGAGTTTCTCTGTCGTGTGTACGAGGCCTAAGTCGTTCTCGAATAGGGCTGGACGTCATTTACGTTCACGTCGAATCCAATACGTCCTTGCGTCGTACTTTGGCGCAATGCACACTGGGATATTTTATGGACGGCGCGTGCGCTGTTCAAAAAAAAACGTCAAAAACGCGGGGTCAAGTAAAATTTAAATAAAACACGCCCCAAACATCCCCATTTGAATTAGGCGGGCTTACGCCGCAACACATACGTTACCCCGCTGTAACTAAGGGCGCAAGTTCTTTCTGCATACGAAACTTGCACCCAAAGTTACGGCGGGGTAACGTTTCTGATATACGTTACGCCGGAAGAAAGATAGAGCATTCTATCTGAATCCGGCCCACTGAGTTTAACCACTCGTCCCAAATTTTATGATATTTCTGGGGTGTTCCTCTATGCTCGTACAGTAATTTCTCATATGGGAGTATTTGATTTACCGCTTTAAGCCATTGTTCCTTTGAAGGAGGCATTTGTTTCATCCATCCAAGTACAATTTGCTTATGAGCCATAAATAAAGTTTCCTGTAAACAAGTCTTAGCATATCCATTCTACCTCTGACTCTCGATCAGTCCTAAAAGACATACTTCCGGAGTAAATGGGACACATCCTCCCATCACTTCCAACAATATATACAGGACCTGTCTCCAATATCTACTGATGACCGGACAAGACCACATTACGTGCTGGAAGTCAGCCCGTAGTAGGTGACATCTTGCACACTCCGCATTTACGACTCGTCCCATCAGGCTTAGTTTACACGGTGTAAGATAAACCTGATGTATTATGAAAATATGATGTGATGTCAAATGTGATTTGCCTGCTTCCCCCAAGTCTCCTCTGTCATAGATGTACATATCGTTTGCCACTTCCTCTTAATCTACAGCGGGGAATCCCGTATCTTGGCCTGCATCAAATATGTATACAACTTGGATATCAGTCCCTTTGGCCCCTGAGTTCTCAATATTCCTATAAGGGGGGAACTTAGATATATCTATACTTTTACTACCGAATTGGGCACTTAACGCACTTAACTTAACTTAACTGTTAAAATCAATAAAAAAATTATTGATTAACCACTTGCTTACTGGGCACTTAAACACCCCTCCTGCCCAGAGCAATTTTCAGCTTTCAGCGCTGTCACACTTTGAATGACAATTACTCAGTCATGCAACACTGTACCCAAATTATTTTTTTGTCCTTTTTTTCCCACAAATAGAGCTTTCTTTTGGTGGTATTTGATCACCTCTGGGTTTTTTATTTTTTGCGCTATTAATGAAAAAAGACCGAAAATTTGGAAAAAAAATGATTTTTTCTTAGTTTCTGTGATAACATTTTGCAAATTATTAATATTTCTTCATAAATTTTGGCCACAATTTATACTGCTACATGTCTTTGATAAAAATAACCCAAAATTTTTGGAAATTATTTGGTCTGTGTGAAAGTTTTAGAGTCTACAAGCTATAGTGCAAATCATAAAAAATTGTCACATCTGATCACACCTGATGTACTGAAGGCCTATCTCATTTCTTGGGACCCTAACAAGCCAGGAAAGTACAAATGCCCCCAAAATAACCCCTTTTTGGAAAGTAGACATTCCAAGGTATTTATTAAGAGGCATGGTGAGTTATTTGAAGTTGTGTTTTTTTCCCACAATTCTTTGCAAAATTAAGATTTTTATTTTTCATTTAAAAAATTTCTCAAAATTGTCATTGTAATAGCTTATTTCTCTCACATGGCATGTGCATACCACAAATGACACCCCAAAATACATTCTGCTACTCCTCCTGAGTAAAACGATACCCCATGTGTGAGACTTTTTCACTGCCTGGCCACATACGGAGGCCCAACATGCAGGAAGCGCCATCAGGGGTTTTAGGAGCATAAATTGCACATCTAACTAGTTGACTACCTATTACACTTTTGAAGGCCCTGGAACACCAGGACAATGGAATTACCCACAAAGTGACCCCATTTTGGAAAGCTAATACCCCAACGTATAATCTATGAGGCATAATGAGTCTTTTGAACGGTTTATTTTTTTCCAGCAGTTTTTGGAAAATGTGGGAAAAAAATGAAAACGCATTTTTTTTACACAAAGTTGTCCATTGATAAGATATTTCCAACACATAGCATGTACATACCACAAATGACACCCCAAAATACATTCTGCTACTCCTCCTGAGTAAAACGATACCCCATGTGTGAGACTTTTTCACTGCCTGGCCACATACGGAGGCCCAACATGCAGGAAGCGCCATCAGGGGTTTTAGGAGCATAAATTGCACATCTAACT
The DNA here is from genome assembly GCF_905171775.1 of Rana temporaria. Classification (NCBI taxonomy): domain Eukaryota; kingdom Metazoa; phylum Chordata; class Amphibia; order Anura; family Ranidae; genus Rana; species Rana temporaria. The sequence continues at coordinate 152,070,526 of NC_053493.1, read as the reverse complement.
AGTTGACTACCTATTACACTTTTGAAGGCCCTGGAACACCAGGACAATGGAATTACCCACAAAGTGACCCCATTTTGGAAAGCTAATACCCCAACGTATAATCTATGAGGCATAATGAGTCTTTTGAACGGTTTATTTTTTTCCAGCAGTTTTTGGAAAATGTGGAAAAAAAATGAAAACGCATTTTTTTTACACAAAGTTGTCCATTGATAAGATATTTCCAACACATAGCATGTACATACCACAAATGACACCCCAAAATACATTCTGCTACTCCTCCTGAGTAAAACGATACCCCATGTGTGAGACTTTTTCACTGCCTGGCCACATACGGAGGCCCAACATGCAGGAAGCGCCATCAGGGGTTTTAGGAGCATAAATTGCACATCTAACTAGTTGACTACCTATTACACTTTTGAAGGCCCTGGAACACCAGGACAATGGAATTACCCACAAAATGACCCCATTTTGGAAAGCTAATACCCCAACGTATAATCTATGAGGCATAATGAGTCTTTTGAACGGTTTATTTTTTTCCAGCAGTTTTTGGAAAATGTGGAAAAAAAATGAAAACGCATTTTTTTTACACAAAGTTGTCCATTGATAAGATATTTCCAACACATAGCATGTACATACCACAAATGACACCCCAAAATACATTCTGCTACTCCTCCTGAGTAAAACGATACCCCATGTGTGAGACTTTTTCACTGCCTGGCCACATACGGAGGCCCAACATGCAGGAAGCGCCATCAGGGGTTTTAGGAGCATAAATTGCACATCTAACTAGTTGACTACCTATTACACTTTTGAAGGCCCTGGAACACCAGGACAATGGAATTACCCACAAAATGACCCCATTTTGGAAAGCGAACACCCCAACGTATAATCTATGAGGCATAATGAGTCTTTTGAATGGTTCATTTTTTTCCAGAAGTTTTTGGAACATGTGGAAGAAAAATGAAAACGCATTTTTTTTACACAAAGTTGTATGTTTCTAAGATATTTCCAACACATAGCATTTAGATAGCAAAAATTACACCCCAAAATACATTCTGCTACTCCTCCTGAGTACAACAATACCACATGTGTGAGACTTCTACATAGCCTGACCACATACAGAGATCCAACATGCAAGGAACACCGTCAGGTGTTCCAGAGACACATAGTATGCACATACCAAGAATTACACCTCAAAATACATTATGCTGAGCAAAGCGTAAACAAAAGATTACCTGTGGTAATAGTAGCGCAGTTCTACAGCAGGATAGCACTGGTTCAGGCAGCAGGCAGGGACTTGGTCAGCAACGTCCAGGCAGGGATACTGTCCCGTCAGGGTTAGTGCAGGTGGTCAGTTCATGCAACAGGCAGAGGCATGATGGCATAGGTCCTACAGGCAGCAGGCAGAAGTAGGGCCTCGTTCAGGACAGAATGGGGACAGGGGTAGAGGCTTCTCCCACCCAAATCTCTTTGAAGCCTCCGGGCAACCAGACCCTAATCTAGGATGAGAAAACAAAAAAGTTTTCTTCATCCAGAAAAACTTTTCTGGCGCCCCTCACATATGTGAGACCCCTGTGTTCCCACTAGTTCAGTAGCAGGGTACAAGATCAGTCCATGAGGCAGGCAAAAACATGGTCAAACAGTCCGAGGTCAGTTCCAGATCAGGCAGAGGCAGTACAGAATCGTTAGGCAGAAGAATGGTCGAAAAAACAGTCCAGGGTCAATTCCAAATCGGGCAGAGGCATTACAAAATCGTTAGGCAGAATCGTGGTCAAAAAACAAGCCGGGGTCAGTTCCATATCGGGCAGAGGTATTACAAAATCATTAGGCAGAATCGTGGTCAAAAAACAAGCCGGGGTCAGTTACAGAGCAGGCGGTGGCATAAGGGGTGTGAAGGTGTGTGAAGGCAGGAACGGAGGATTAATACTTTAGTTTGGTGTGGTAACGGCGAAAACAGTTAATTATACAGAGGCCTGGTTGGGAAGGACAATCCACACAATGGAAAGATGTGTCTCGTCTGACTCCATCACTGGCGCATACCTTGCATTTTTTTTGACGTCGTCGGCCTGTTTCTGTGGGAGGGATTTTATCGGGAAAATGACGTTCGGCGAGACGACTTAAAACATCAGATCGGATGGTTTGGGGTGGGCCGTTCGGGAAAATAAGGGCAGTGATAAGGTCCTCTTGGTAGCCAAGGAACTGTTTGGGGTTTTGGGTGGAGTTGCTGTAAATTACATAAGAATTGTATATGGCCAATTGAAAAAAATAAATGGCAACTTTTTTGTACCAATGGTACGTTCTTCTTGTAGCAAGATAGGGTTCAAGCATCTGGTCGTTGAAGTCGACCCCCCCCATAAACAAATTATAGTCCTGGATGCAAGTGGGCTTTCGGATGGTGGTGCCACGCCTTCTGCGGGTTTCAACGACGGTATCATTATGGATGGAAGATAGCATGTACACGTCTCTTCTGTCCTTCCACTTCACCGCCAGAACCGCATTGTTACGCAGACTTGCTGATTCTCCTCTTTTCAGCGTTGTGTTCACCAGGCTTTGAGGAAAGCCTTTCCTATTGTTTCTGACGGTGCCACAAGCCGGGGTCTGCTTCCGGTGCAGGTTGTGGAACAGGGGAAGAGAGGTGTAGAAATTATCTACGTATAGATGATAGCCTTTTTCCAATAGGGGGTTAATGAGTTCCCAAACAATTTTGCCACTTGATCCCAAGTAGTCTGGGCAATTAGGGGGATTGATCTGGGTGTCCTTGCCTTCGTATACTCTGTAGGCATACAGGTATCCTGTGACTCGGTCACACAATTTGTAGACCTTCACGCCATAGCGGGCTCTTTTGCTGGGCATGAATTGTTTTATTTGGAGTCTGCCACTAAATTTAACAAGCGATTCATCCACACAGATGTGTTGGTCCGGGGTATATAATTGGGGGAATTTTTCTGAAAAATAATTCAGTAAGGGCCGAATTTTGAAAAGTCTGTCATGTTCTGGATGATTTCGGGGATGGCTCTGGGTATTGTCGTTGAAATGTAAGAATCTCATTATGGCAAAGTATCGGGATCTGGGCATTACGCTGGAGAAGATGGGCATGTGGTAGATCGGGTTTTTGGACCAAAAGGCACGGTAAGTGTTTTTTGGGTTGAGTCCCATACAAAATGTTAGGCCTAAAAAAATTTTAAACTCCTCCACCGTAAGGTCTCTCCACTGGAAGGGACGGGCATGGTATGACGTGGGATTATTTGCAATAAATTGCTGTGCAAATCGGTTGCACTGGGCCACAATTTCGGATAGCATGTCTTCTGTGAACATTAGATTGAAATAATCAATTGGGGTGAAATTCTCCGTGTTCACTTGGATTCCTGGCTGGGCCGTGAAAGGGGGAATGTTGGCTTCTCCTGAAGTAGCAGGAAGCCACAAGGGGTTCTGAAGGGCATAGGGAAGGCTGGCATGGGTCCTGGAAGTTTGTTGCCGAGGCACTGCGGTGCTGGCGGATGGCCCTGCAGTGCTGGCGGATGGCCCTGCAGTGCTGGCGGATGGCACTGCGGTGCTGGTGGATGGCACTGCCTCCTCACTAGAACGCCTTCGTTTAGCCGGCCGGCTATCTTCCTCCTCTGAGTCACTCAGTGTTCCGCTACTGAGGGCGGGCTCATAATTGACATCCAACTCAGAATTTGAATTTGAAAGGGACTCTGAAAGAGAGAGCTCCCCGTTGCTCTCGTCGGGGGCAGAAATGATTTGGAATGCCTCCTGAAGGGAATAGGACCTTTTGGACCTTTTGGACATGGTTGCTGATGCAACTGCACAGGTGTGTGCTAAGCCTTCACTGATGGGCACTGATGAGGTGGAGAAGATCGGCACTGATAAGGTGGAGCAGATGGGCACTGATTGGCGGAGCAGATGGGCACTGATGAGACGGCACAGATGTGCACTGATAATGCTGCACAGATGTGCACTTATAATGCTGCACAGATGGGCACTGATTGGCACAGGTGGGCACTGAGGTGGCACTGATGTGGCGGCACAGGTGGGCACTGATGTGGCGGCACAGGTGGGCACTGATGTGGCGGAACAGGTGGGCACTGATTGGCAGCACAGGTAGGCACTGATAATGCTGCACAGATGTGCACTAATAATGCTGAACAGATGTGCACTGATAATGCTGCACAAATGGGCACCGATTGGCACAGGTGGGCACTGATGTGGCGGCACAGGTGGGCACTGATGTGGCGGCACAGGTGGGCACTGATGTGGCGGCACAGGTGGGCACTGATGTGGCGGCACAGATGTGCACTAATTGGCGGCACAGATGTGCACTGATTGGCGGCACAGGTAGGAACTGATTTGGCGGCACAGGTGGGCACTGATGTGGCGGCACAGGTGGGCACTGATGTGGCGGCACAGGTGGGCACTGATGTGGCGGCACAGGTGGGCACTGATGTGGCGGCACAGGTGGGCACTGATGTGGCGGCACAGATGTGCACTGATTGGCGGCACAGGTAGGAACTGATTGGCGGCACAGGTAGAAACTGATTGGCGGCACAGGTGGGCACTGATGTGGCGGCACAGGTGGGCACTGTTGTGGCGGCACAGGTGGGCACTGATGTGGCGGCACAGGTGGGCACTGATGTGGCGGCACAGGTGGGCACTGATGTGGCGGCACAGATGGGAACTGATTGGCGGCACAGGTGGGAACTGATTGGCGGCACAGGTAGCAACTGATTGGCGGCACAGGTAGCAACTGATTGGCGGCACAGGTGGGCACTGATTGGCACTGATGAGGTGGCAAAGGGATGGCACTGTATGTTCAACACGGATGGCACTGGGATGGCACTGGGATGGCACAGGGATGGCACTGGGATGGCACTGGGATGGGCACTGGGATGGGCACTGGGATGGGCACTGTAAACGGGCACTTTTTTTCACAGTAATTTACAGTAATCAGACCTTCTCTCTCCTCACACGCGCTGTCTGTGTGAGGAGGGAGAGGCGGCAATGAGAGATGATCTCATATGTTTACATTTGAGATCATCTCTCATTGGCCACACAGATCGCATCGCAAACGGCCACTCTGATTGGCCGTTTGCGGCGATCTGTAATTGGCTGTGTCCAGGGGACACGGCCAACACAGAATTTCCCCGCAGCGCGCTCGGGAGCGCGCGCGGGGAACGAACAAACAGGAGGATGTCAAATGACGTCCTCTTGGATTTTGAGGCCCGCGCTGAAGCCGTCATTCGGCTATAGCGCGGGCCGGAAGTGGTTAAATTATATTGTGTTTTTAAATGATCAAATGAACATATATTCCCAGTTTGGTATACCTGCTCCAGAGCTATTATTGCTTTTTGCTTCCATAATATACTATCCTCGAATGTATACAGTTCTTCAAACAACAGATTATACCACATAGATAGTTCAGCTGGGATATCCCTGAAGCCCTCCTGCTATACTGATCGTGCCAATGAGAGCATGGGGATCCTGACCCTTGGTGTATGTGTAAGCTTTGTCTCTAATGCTACCAACAGGTTCTCAGCTTGTAATATACTTAACAAATACTTCTCTACTCCCAAGCTTTGTTCCTGTGTGAACCAGTTACGCAAATGTCTAATTTGTCCTGCCAAATAATACAAATAGACAAGAAAGAGAGAGCGGGACTTTAAATGAAGCATGTGCAGGGATCAGATTACAATGGATAGGGGGAAAATAATAAATATGGAATAAGTTATTAATTTCAAGACTTTCAAATAATGCACCGTCCATGACTATATTGCATTATTAAAGAAATTTTGTAAACAATTATATATATATACTTGACAGAAAAAGCTGGGGTATTTAATATAGAAAAGAGGGGGGGTTTTTTTTGGGGGGCTATAAATTAGATGACAAACTCAAATACAGGTGAAGCAATAAACATTTCTAACCAGGTTCCTCCTTACCATCCAATCAGCAAGCCAAGTACAACGGTCTAACTATACATATTAAAAGCAGAGGATTAGTCGCACACATTTGCAAATATATGTTTTAAGCTGCAGAGCAGGGAGCCTTGGCAATGGCTCTGCAGCTTAAAACATATATTTGCAAATGTGTGCGACTAATCCTCTGCTTTTAATATGTATAGTTAGACCGTTGTACTTGGCTTGCTGATTGGATGGTAAGGAGGAACCTGGTTAGAAATGTTTATTGCTTCACCTGTATTTGAGTTTGTCATCTAATTTATAGCCCCAAAAAAAAAAACCCCTTTTTTCTATATTAAATACCCCAGCTTTTTCTGTCAAGTATATATATATAATTGTTTACAAAATTTCTTTAATAATGCAATATAGTCATGGACGGTGCATTATTTGAAAGTCTTGAAATTAATAACTTATTCCATATTTATTATTTTCCCCCTATCCATTGTAATCTGATCCCTGCACATGCTTCATTTAAAGTCCCGCTCTCTCTTTCTTTTTTATTATACAACCAGGGATGGAGGTGGTTTACTAACTACCTCATTTAAAGTCCCAAATTTGAAACCCCCCCCCTTTATTCCAAAATAATGAGGGATGGAAGCATGTGAGTTGGGACTCGATTGTTTAAATCAGGTGTCTGCATTGATTTTCGCTATTACTGCAGTTTCTTTTTGTGGTTTTGTTTTTTCATTTCTTACCAGGCATAGGTGAGGTGGGGACACACCCCCCAATCACCTGTCCTTCATCCACCCATCAGTTTGTACATGCCTCCATTGAGGAGACTTTAAAAAGTGTGTAGTTAGGACTGCACAATCGCAGGGAGCCTTGGCGATGGCTCTGCAGCTTAAAACATATATTTGCAAATGTGTGCGACTAATCCTCTGCTTTTAATATGTATAGTTAGACCGTTGTACTTGGCTTGCTGATTGGATGGTAAGGAGGAACCTGGTTAGAAATGTTTATTGCTTCACCTGTATTTGAGTTTGTCATCTAATTTATAGCCCCCAAAAAAACCCCCCCTTTTTTCTATATTAAATACCCCAGCTTTTTCTGTCAAGTATATATATATAATTGTTTACAAAATTTCTTTAATAATGCAATATAGTCATGGACGGTGCATTATTTGAAAGTCTTGAAATTAATAACTTATTCCATATTTATTATTTTCCCCCTATCCATTGTAATCTGATCCCTGCACATGCTTCATTTAAAGTCCCCCTCTCTCTTTCTTTTTTATTATACAACCAGGGATGGAGGTGGTTTACTAACTACCTCATTTAAAGTCCCAAATTTGAAACCCCCCCCTTTATTCCAAAATAATGAGGGATGGAAGCATGTGAGTTGGGACTCGATTGTTTAAATCAGGTGTCTGCATTGATTTTCGCTATTGCTGCAGTTTCTTTTTGTGGTTTTGTTTTTTCATTTCTTACCAGGCATAGGTGAGGTGGGGACACACCCCCCAATCACCTGTCCTTCATACACCCATCAGTTTGTACATGCCTCCATTGAGGAGACTTTAAAAAGTGTGTAGTTAGGACTGCAGAATCGCAGGGAGCCTTGGCGATGGCTCTGCAGCTTAAAACATATATTTGCAAATGTGTGCGACTAATCCTCTGCTTTTAATATGTATAGTTAGACCGTTGTACTTGGCTTGCTGATTGGATGGTAAGGAGGAACCTGGTTAGAAATGTTTATTGCTTCACCTGTATTTGAGTTTGTCATCTAATTTATAGCCCCAAAAAAAAAAACCCCTTTTTTCCATATTAAATACCCCAGCTTTTTCTGTCAAATATATATATATATAATTGTTTACAAAATTTCTTTAATAATGCAATATAGTCATGGACGGTGCATTATTTGAAAGTCTTGAAATTAATAACTTATTCCATATTTATTATTTTCCCCCTATCCATTGTAATCTGATCCCTGCACATGCTTCATTTAAAGTCCCGCTCTCTCTTTCTTTTTTATTATACAACCAGGGATGGAGGTGGTTTACTAACTACCTCATTTAAAGTCCCAAATTTGAAACCCCCCCCCTTTATTCCAATACAAATAGACATCTGCCAGCGCCAACCCTGCCTCTGCCTTTAGGCACTGTAATGTTGTAAGCTTTACTTTACATCTACCTTTAGCCCATATACATTTTGTAAATTGTGAATTCAATTTTTTTTAAATAACTTTTTAGGTTAGGTACTACCACTGGGGAGTGTGGGAAGATGTACAAACACTTTGGTAGTAAAATCATTTTAATTAAATGTATTCTTCCCACCACTGACAGAGGTAGTTTACTCCAAATCCTCAGCTTGACTTTAATATACTCCATCAATAGGTACACATTGGCCGCCAATGCAGCCAGAGGTTGTCTTGTTATGTGGATCTCTAAATATTTAAAAGAGTCCACTATTTTAAGTGGAGTGTCTGTCATCTCCTCCGTTTCTATTTCTCGATGCAATGGCATAAGAAAAGATTTCTGATAATTAATCTTAAGTCCTGAGTATCTGCCAAACTTATCTATTATATTAATAGAATTCCTCAGAGTGCCATGTGTATCTCGCATATACAGTATAATATCATCTGCATACAGTCCAATCTGTTCTTTACTGTCACCCATCTCTAATCCCCTGGTATTCTTCAGACTGCTGGAATCGTAGAGACAATGACTCAATTGTAATAGCAAATAGGAGAGGAGATAGCGGACACCCCTGCCTTATACCCCTAAATAAATTAATTGATGGAGTCAGTATACCATTAATCAATAGCTTAGATCGCGGGGCTGCATATCATTTTTTTACCCATTGTTTAAATCTATTTCCGAATTCAAACTTCAACAGTGTTGCCTGTAAAAATCTCCACTCTACCGAGTCAAAGACTTTGGCTGTATCAAGAGATGCCAAAGCCCCTGTCTCTGGAATATACTCCTTCATCTGTACTACCAATTGTGTTCTGCGAATGTTTATCAATTTTGATTTAACGACTATAAATCCTGTTTGGTCTGCACGCACTATAGATATTATTACAGTGTTTAATCTTTTGGCCAGTATACTGGCCAGGATTTTATAATCGCAGTTTAGCAAAGATATTAGCCTATATGAGGTACATTCACATGGGTCCTTATCTGTTTTTAACAGTAAAATTACCATTGCTTCATACATTGAATGTGGGAGTTCTCCACTGTCAAAGGCCACTATATATACCTTAGTTAATATTGGGGCTATCAGGTCTGCATATCGGCTATACACCTCCATGGGTAAACCATCTGGACCTGGGGATTTACCCGGTGCCAACGAGCTGATCGCTTCCCTTACTTCTTCCTCCGTGATCTCCTCACAATTAAAAACTTCCACTCATGCTAGGACGCGGCACCGCAATACCTTAGGACACCCATAGTCCATCCTATGGTTGGTGTTCCTCTATTTTCTTATTTCATTCCTCATCCATTAATTCTGCATTTTCTCTTGTTAATTTTGGGTACTCTACTTCCTCCAGGTGCCCCGCTATATCCTCCTCTGTGCATGTTAATGAAGTGGCATACATTTTGACATAATATTCATGGAAGCATTTCAGTATTTTTTCTGTTGTACAAACTAATATCCCCTGTTAATTTTGTATCTTGGAGATAGCCGAAGATGTCTGTTGTTTGGCTATAAATGCCAATGTCTACTAGCCTGGTTCCCCTGTTCAAAAGAGTTCTGCTGTAGGAAAAAAAAATCAGTTTGACTTTTATTTCTATTTGACCTTTATATAGCCTACGCAAAGTTTCACATCTTGCCTGATTTTCACTCGAGGGGTTGGCTATAAACTCATGCACCGCTTTTGTACACTGTTTAACCAGTTCCTCTTCTCCTTGCTACTAACACGTTTAACATGCAATATAGTTGATTTCAAGACCCCCCGCAGGTTTGCCTTAAATGCGTCCCATACACTACCATCCATTACATAGATCTCATGTGCCTCAATGAAGGTATCTAATAGGTAGATTCACAAAGAGTTAGGCCGGCTTATCAGTAGATAAGCCGACCTAACTCTGAATCTACGCCGCCGTATGTTTAAGCGTATGCTCAAACAGAGATACGCTTAAACAAAGCTAAGATATGATGGCTTGCGCCGTTCTATCTTAGCTTGCAATTTTTCGGATGGCCGCTAGGTGGCGCTTCCATTGCTGCCGGTGTAGATTATGTAAATGAGCTTGTACGCCGATTCCCGAATGTACGCCAGCCCACCACAGTCGAATTACGTCGTTTCCGTAAGGCCTTAGGCGGCCTAAAGTTATTCCACCTATGAGGTGGAATAACAATGTTAAAGTATGGCCGCCGTTCCCGCCGCGAGGTTCGAATTTTTTACGTCGTTTGCGTAAGTCGTCTGCGAATCGGGAGTTACGTAGTTTACGTCCATGTCAAAATCAATAGGCCCGTACGGCGTACTTAGCTGCAATGCGCCCTGGGGAATGTAGGCGCCCGGCGCATGCGCAGTGTAAAAAATCGTCAAAAAACGTGAGGTCAAGCCTCATTTCCATACAACACGCCCCCTCCAACCAATTTGAATTAGGCGCCCTTATGCCAGCTCGTTTGAGGCTACGCCGCCGTAGATTAGCAGGTAAGTAGATTGAAAATCACTACTAGCCTAGCTAATTTACGGCGGTGTAGCCTAAACAGGCTAGGCTACGCTGCCCTAAAGATAATCCAAAGTACCTGAATCTACCTATAAAGGTTCTGGAATACGGTCATTAGGCCCAATCTGTGCCAACCAATATGGATGCATTTTCCAAGTTGGGCGGTTACCCCTGAGACCAATATATATATTTTTTTTTATAAATCTCTTTATTTAAATTTTCTCTTTTTTTTCCATACAAAAAATAAAATCGTACACATACATTACATTCATATTTCACTTAGATTCCAATGGCATTGACATTGACCTTCCTCTATTTCTTCAAAGCATCCATACAATATCCTTCCATCCAATTCCATACATTTCTCTTTCTCCCTCCCCCTCCTCCCCCAAAGGTGTGATTAATTTCCCAATTTCCCCCTTTATCCTGATGCTGTTATAGGGTTCTCTATCCAATTTGCCCATACTCTACTATATTTCTCCCCATATCCTCTATTACAATATGTTTCTCTGTATAATATCAGATTGCTGTTTACTAGATTTTTCCACTGTGCTATTGAAGGAGCCTCTGTTTTTTTCCAATTTAGGACTATTACTTTCCTGGCATAGAACAGCAACAGGCCTATCTGCGTTTTCCTTTCTTTTGAAATAACATTACCCCCTATTAATCCTAAGAGACAAATCTCCACTTTTTGTTCCAACCTTACAGATGTCACTCTTGCTATCATTCTCAGAATCTCACTCCAGAACACTGCTATTTTTGGACAAAGCCAGAATATATGCATAAAGTCTCCTGGAGCAACCACACACCTCCAGCAATTCTGCGAGTTGGTCGGTGAAATCCTATACAACTTGTATGGTGTATAATGGCTTCTATGTATAATTTTATATTGTATCAGTTTATCTCGGAGTGATACCAGTATCTGCAATGGGAACCTCCATACTTCCTCCCAGTTCTCCAAACCCGGGGCTTCTCTCTTCCAATTTTCTCTTAGTTTGCTTATATCATAAGGTGTAGTGTTTATCAAGTATCCATAAAAATTTGAGATTGTCCTCTTCCCGCTTTTTACCATTTGTTCTACATCTGATTCCATCAGTTGCGGGGCCCCCTCTGGGAACTGGGCTATTAAGGCATGGCTGAGCTGCCTATATCTGAACTCATAACTCTCTGGGATATTCCAAAGCTGTCTCATTTCCACATATGATAAAAACTTTCCTCCCTGTATCAACTGTGATAATTTCTTCACCCCATATTTAGTCCATGCTCCCGGGTCTTGGACCAAATCTATATGTGGTAATTCAGGGTTCCTCCACAGAGGGGTATTTGGAGATAAAAAAAATTTTTTCCCCCTTCTCTTCCTATGACGGCTTTCCATATTTTGACTGTTGTTCTCATCGCTGGTGTCAAATCTCTCCTTGTTTTAATACCCCTATACAGCAGTCCCTGTAGTGCTTCTACCGATTGGACCACTGTTGCTTCCAACATAGTGGCCGAATCGTATCGTAATATGGATGCATTTTCCAAGTTGGGCGGTTACCCCTGAGACCAATATATTTAGTCCAGACATTAATGGGAAGTGATGGGATACCACCCGAGGTAGGTATCCAACTAATTGCACCAGTGGTTGAACTTTATCATTCCCACAAACCATATCTATATGAGACAAACAGCTTCCTCCTGGGGCTGACCATGAATAAGCCCTGATCTGTGTATTCCTAATTCTCTGCAGATCAGTCCAGCCTACCTCAAGCAAAAGTATTTTTAGCGTATTCTCTCTACTGGCCCATTTAGGGGTCGCCCCATCCATACCTTTCTAAAGTTGGATCCAATAGCATATTGTAATCCCCATGTACATCACATAAGCATCAGGATATTGAGCCAGAAACAGCACTGCCTCCTTCAAAACCTGCTTACCCGCATGAGGTGGGTTGTAAATCCCCATCAATACAAATGGTAAAGAATAGAATCAATCATAATATATATTATATTTTATTCTAGTCTCTTGTTTTTCTTTTCTATTATTTTCTATTACATTCTAATCTTTTCTATTCGAATTTGAATTCATTCTATACGAAATTCGAATTTTTTATTGAATGAAATCGAATTTGAATAGAAAAGATTATAATAGATTAGTTTCATATTAGAATTTGAAAAAATTTAGACCGAATTCATAAAAATTTAATTTGACACTCCCCTTGAGTATGATGTGTGATATGAGTGGTAGATATGATTAAGCCACGGTTATTTTAAATATTTTAAATTATGTTTTGTCATGTGCGTTTCCTGCAGGCATACTATTTTAGCCTTGGTCTGTCCAATAATTGTAAATATCTGATTTATCTTAGTGGTTGACCCCATTCCTTTACATTCCATGATATAAAAGTACATTGTTCACTCATTGTTTTTTTTCCCCCTAAATTTTAATGATTTTCAGGGGCAATACTCTCTCAGCTTCCTGTCTTCCTTAAACATTATCTGTGTCAAGTAGGGTGGTGGTGCTACTTCCAGTGGTAACAAGTCTATCAATTCGTAAGGTGTCCAGCCTATATGATTAAAACAATTGCAGCTTCTTCCACTCCCTTTCCCTCCCTTACCCCCATCCCCCATCAAGAGGGAGAGGGGAGAAGAGAAGAGAGAGAAAGTAATAAGAGAAAAAAGGGGGCAAAGGAGTATGAACAGCCAAAGAGCTCCTTAGGGACAAAGGAATTAAATAATGAAACCCCTATTTCCCCAGGTTACATACAGTAGGTCACTCCTGGCCCACCTCAACTCCCCTTCTCCTCTTCCTCCCTCCTGGTTACTCCTCCCCTCCCTCTCCTACCCCCTATCACCCACCCCCCCCCACACCAAAAAAACTAGGTCCAAAAACATTATTACCCAATGTTATATAATCTTACTTAAATCCATCTATCCAAAAAAATAAATAAGTGCAACCTGTGCAAAGTGTACAAAACGTAATAAAGTGCAAGTTGTGCAAAATGTGCATAGGTACCCATCCTAACTTAATCCTAACCAAAATAATCCCCCCCCCCCCCAAAAAAAAACAATGCTTGAAATGATGAAGCAGTAGCTAAACAGTGCCATACCTATATTTATATACCCATATCCACCCCCCCCCCAAAAAAAAAAGAAGATTGCATAGCTAACCATTGGCCATGCAAATTAAGATATTATTACTATGCCAAAAAAAAGAGGAGGGAGGTCTCAGTCCAAAAAAAAAAACAAAAAAAACATTCAGGATGTCCCCTTATTAATTTGCAGCCATTAATTGGCTTGTTCTGCTGTAGTGAAAAACAACACCTTCCCCTTATACTCCACTCTTAACCGGACTGGATATGCTATTGACTATACAGTCCCATTTTCTTTTAGCTTCCGCTTTATCTCATTTTAGCCGACCCGCTGTTTTTGTAACTCCAGGTAAAAGTCTGGAAATATTGAAATTTTAACATTTTCATATTCTATCAAGCCCTTTTGTCGAGCTTCAATAGATGTGCTAAAAAAGGTCTTGGGGGGGCGCTAGGTGGTGGTGGTTTTGCAAGTATCATATGTGCTCGTTCACTAATAAACGCACAAGAAAATTCAGCATCTGGACATATAGATTAAAAAAAAAAAGCATGAAGGATTTTATGCCAAATCGTGCTCTCTTTGATGCCATATGTATGTATCCAGCTGAGCTTTCCCTTGTAGGCCATTAGACTTTCGTCTATGCTGATGTCTCTATCTGGCACAATTTTTCTGAATCATTTGACATACCTCCGAAACCTTCTTGAGTTTTGGTGCTGGATGAGTAGTTTCATCAAATTGTTCATTATTTTCAAAGTGCAAATACTTCATTACTAGGGAAAATTTGTACTCTGACATGACATGCCAAAGAATAGAGTGGCTAGTAATTTATTGGTTGTCCAATACCACTTCTGCAGGGGTTTCCCCAGCACTCCCTGAAGAATTATTAAGCCCAGACATTTCCAAATGTCCTCTTTGGTCACTGGTTCCCACTTTCTGCTCCTTGAAAACCTCTGATGAGTAGCAGCTTGTTGCTCCTGGTACTGGTTTGTCTTCATCAAATTTTTTTAAATAACCTCATCGGTCAAAAATAGTTGGAGGTATGCCAAGGGGTTGTCATATTCAACATCCACTTTGCTACCAGGTGCTCCAGTCAATGGGAATCTTGGGGGCACTGCATGATCTGTACCACAGTCAATAGAGCACCAAGTCCGCACATCACTGAGGTCAGTCGCAGGATCGTCGCTGAAATCAATTTCTGTGTCTGGTGACGAGTACATCCCACGGACAAGGTAAGTCACCTCTTCCAGGATCCAGCAATGCAATCCCGAGTGTGGCTCGGGTTTACCGCTAATGGTACTGAAATTTCACCCCGAGCCACACTCATGTATACCACCAAGGAGGTTAAGACATGAAAAAATGTGTGGAACTTTGCTTCAACTGATGTCATAATCATTTGCTACAAAAAGGCAGGATGTAGAAGAAACCACAGATGGATGCAAATGTTTCTCTAATTACCAGGACACATGCTAGTGTTAGGCCTATGTAGCTCAACAGATAGATAAGTGACATCATTATTATGTAGCTCAAAGTCTAATGCCGCGTACACACCATCACTTTATGTGATGAAAAAAAACGACACTTTCTGTGAAGTAAAAAATGACGTTTTTGAAACTTCAATTTTCAAAGACGAAGTTGCCTACACACCATCGTTTTCTCACAATGATCTAGCAAAGTGAGGTTACGTTCCACCACGTTTTACCATTGAAGCTTGCTTCATAAGTAGCTTCTGGGCATGCGTGGATGAAAAAACGTCTTAGAAAACGACGTTTTTTGCTACACACGGTCAATTTCTGTGAAGTAAAAAGTGCACTTTTGAAAAACGACACATAAAATTGAAGCATGCTTCAATTTTTTTTGGTCGTTTTTTAGAAGACATAAAACGACGTTTTCCCCCACACACGGTCAATTAAAGTGACGTTTTTAAAAACGTCATTTTTTTTCATCACATAAAGTGATGGTGTGTACGCGGCATAAGAATGACATCCTACATTGAAGGGAACCTGTACTGAGGAACCATGGTGACTAATCTGTCAAATTTGTAGTTGTTTGCCTGCCGTGCTGATCCAGAGACTTTCTGACCCACTTGCCTTTGACAAGAATGTAGATTTTTAGTTATGTAGCTAAACTTTAAAGTGTATACAATACAAAAAATGATTTTGCCTGTGGGACTTTAAATGAGGCATTACATATACTGGCTTATAAATACAATTTTATTAACCAACGATAACAGTTGAAATAGCATTGACCTTCCCTTTATTATAGGAGAGTATTATAATGTGACATATATAAAAAAAATTTTTTTGTCATTTTGTAGCTTGCAGACTTTGAGGAAGTGAAGATAATGTTCTCGAAACTCATTGGGTTTTATGATGCATTACCCCTTTGATTTGATTGCATGTGCTTTTTAAATATTCTATGGGACGATTATTTTCAGACTTATATACTGTGGCCCGGATTCAGATAGGAGATACGACGGCATATCTCCTGATACGCCGTCGTATCTCTGAGTGCGGGCCGTCGTATCTATGCGCCTGATTCAGAGAATCAGTTACGCATAGATATCCCTAAGATCCGACAGGTGTAAGTGTCTTATGTTAGGCTGCATTTTCAGGCTGGCCGCTAGGTGGCGCTTCCGTATGTTTACGCAAGGAATATGCTAATTAGGTATATACGGCGATTCAGAAATGTACGTTCGGCCGGCGAAATTTTTTACGTTGTTTACATTAGGCTTTTTTCGGCGTATAGTTACCCCTGCTATATGAGGCATAGCTAATGTTAAGTATGGCCGTCGTTCCTGGGCTGAGTTTTGAAATTTTACGTTGTTTGCGTAAGTCGTTCGCGAATAGGGCTGTACGTCATTTACATACACGTCGAATCCAATACGTCCTTGCGGCGTACTTTAGAGCAATGCACACTGGGATATTTTACGGACGGCGCATGCGCCGTTCAAAAAATACGTCAAAAACGCGGGGTCAAGTCAAATTTAAATAAAACACGCCCCCAACATCCCCATTTGAATTAGGTGGGCTTACGCAGCCACACATAGGTTACACCACCGTAACTAAGGACGCAAGTTCTTTCTGAATACAGAACTTGCGCCCAAAGTTACAGTGGCGTAACGTATCTGAGATACGTTACGCCGGGCGGATAGATACACCATTGTATCTGAATCCAGCCCTGTATGTGGATGCTTGTCAGATATAAAAAAACTATTTGTTATTTTTAACCCTCTGTATGTATTAACAACTTCATGTGTTGTTGAATGGATTGATACTGCATAACCCAGCTATATGTCATGCCTCCCTCATTTAAAGTCCCATGGGCAAAATAATTGCTTGTATTGTATATTGTGACTAGGGATGGAGGAATTACATTTTAGGTTCCAGGTAAACACTTTATTATTTGTTGATTAAACTTTAAAGTGGACCTTCACCCCCCTATTTCATCAACTTAACGCCCTTAATCTTTTTGCATTTAGCACCCTTAGCAATCTCCTTTACTCTTACCTCTTTTTACTTAGTACCACTTTCTTGGAGAAACGTCTTCTGGCACTTATGGCTTTCTAACCCAGACAATGTGAATGTCACCTTTGCCCACAGCCTTCTGGGATACTAATATCAAGGATCTCAGGATGCATCCGGTTACTGTACTGTGCATGCATCAGGGAGGGGGGCAGCTGGCTTTTCTAGTTCTTCCTATTTTTTGCAGACAGCTCCAGATGACATGTGATGGTGCGTGTGCATATCATGCAAGAACGCAGAAGAGACTGTGGCCCCTTGATGAAGATGCCATAGTGGAAACTGGCTTGTAGCAGAAAAATCTGTGGATTGCAACAGGATAATGTTGGATCCACCAGACATGTGAGTATAAATTCTGAGGATAACCCATCAAAACAGGTACAAGGGGATATAAAAATGTGAATGTGAGGATGACGTTTCTCTTGAGGAATTCCAATAAATGTAATATTCTGTATCTGAGTTGAGATAGACAAAAAGTATTCATACCCCTTGATATTTTCCACATTTTGTCATATTACAACCAAACCATACATTTATTTTATTGGGATTTTGTGTGATAGAGCAACACAAAGTGGCACATAATTGTGAAGTGAAAGGAAAATTATAAATGGTTTCCATATTTTTTACAAATAAATATGCGAAAAGTGTGGTGTGCATTTGTATTCAGCCCCCCTGCGTCAATACTTTGTAGAACCCCCAGCCTCCATGATTCTTTCAGCCCAGTTTTCCTGTAAGGCATCCCATAGAAGTATTCTGCCTTGTAATTTAGTATATTTGAGCAAGAAAATAATATCCCAGCTTTTAATATCCCAAGACTAAGGGCCAGATCCTCAAAAGGGATACGCCGGCGTATCTACTGATACGCTGTCGTATCCCTGTTTCTATCTTTGGAACTGATCCACAGAATCAGTTTCCAAGAGATAGACAGAAGATGCGGCAGGTGTAATAGTTTTACACTGCCGGATCTAAAGATGCAGGACCGCGACCGCCGCTGGGGGCATTCATCGTTGAAATTACGCGTCGGGTATGCTAATGAGCTTTTTCGCGTTCGCTACATCGCCGCTATGTTAGTTTCCTGTCGCTTAGTTACACTTTTGTAAACCAGCCCTACTTTTACACAGCAGGCATACTGCTGTGTAAAGTATGGCCGTCTTTCCCGCGTCGAATTTTTAAATTTTACATCGATTGCGTAAGCCGTACGGGAATACGGAAATACGCTACGCGCCGCCCGATCAAAAAATGACGTCACGTCGCGCAAAGCACGTCGGGAAATTTGCGTCACAAGCATGCGCAGTACGTCCGGCGCGGGAGCGCGGCTAATTTAAATGGGACTCGCCCCATTAGATTAGGAACGCCTTGCGCCAGACGGATTTGAGTTACACCACCGCAAATTTACAGGTAAGTGTGTTGTGGATCGATACCTAACTTAGGAAATTTGCGGCAGTGTAACTTAAATCTGTTAAATTACGTTGCGCTGTGGGGCTGTGGATCTGGCCCTAAATTTTTAACAGTCACCACAGAGCTATAGCACTCGATTCAAAGGCTTCCTAAAATGAAATCAGTATTTTTTGCAGTTTCCTACCCAATCTGAATGAATCTGATGAATTTACAAATGTACATATATTTATGCATTTGCAGCATGCATGGTTTTTGTTGCCAGGGAAATAAAAGGTAAAGTTGATTTTTACCAATTACAGGGAAAATAGCAGGTTCACTTTGCTGCATAGTGCAAAAGGTAAAAGTCCATACCTTCCATCAATTCCCCCACCTCTTCTGTTCTTCCATGAATAGGGGGACATACTCTACGCCAGGGGTAGGCAACCTCGGCCCTCCAGCTGTTTTGAAACTACAAGTCCCATGAGACATTGCAAGACCCTAACAATCACAGGCATGACTCCTAGAGGCAGAGGCTTGATGAGATTTGTAGTTTCACTACAGCTGGAGGGCCGAGTTTGCCTACCCCTGCTCTACACAGGACTGTGAATCCAAATTTTTTCCCCAGAATGGGCAATGTACCGGTCCACTTTTAGGGAAACCTCCACATTTTTAGATAAAATGTCCATACATGTAAAGACAAACTAATGCAAACCCAGCAGTATTAATTGCAAAAATATATTGAATGGCATTTAAGAGTAATATTAGGCAATTATATCTGAACATATAGGGCCCGAAAGCCATGTGAAAAAAATGGTTTCAGTTGGCTAGAATAAATTGTTCTGATTATTATTTTTATTAAAAGACAAACTCTTATCTAAACAGAAGATCCTATACAAAACTCAGTAAGCTCAATAGACTCATGGACCTGGGTGGCCAATGATAAATAAACTTCAGAAAATCAAGACAGTGGGCAAATAAAAAAATACATCAGTGCTCACAGAAGCTGTCATTATGTAATTTTCACTCAGTATAGAGACCCATGGGGAATAGGTATGCGAAAGCAATACCTTATCGTCTTTTAGCTTTGAACTGTCAAAATACTAAACCTTTCAATGATAAAGAAAGACTTCTACAAAGTGCATTTTAGACTAACCATCACAACTAACGGCAGGATATATATAAGATTAGTGGGCAAACGTTCAAACACAATGACCAAGGCACATTCAGAAAACATATGGAATAGAGAATAAATGTCCAATGATACAAAACCACAGAAAGGTTTAAAGATTGTTTTCTACAACATTGGGGAAAGGTAAAGCAGCATATAATAATTTTATGACACTGTTTGTGCGAATACTTCAAGTTTCCAGGTGTTTTCTGAGAGTTGCGTGGCTACTGTGTGAAAAATGATTTCCCAATTGTATAAAACTGATTCTGCCGTTGCATTATTCATCATAGCTGTTTTTTCCCCATACAATCAATGGCAATACAAAAGCACCTCAAAGCAGCTTGTTGCCACTCAGAAGGAGAACAGAAACAACTGAATTTCCAATGTACACCAAAGACAATGCAGAAATCATTGGTGACCATTTAGGAAGTAGCCTATGGCAGTTCAAGCATAAAAGTGGTAAGTAGTTTATTTTACTAAAATACTTGTTCACTGGAATACTTACCATTTCCTTTGGGGTTAATTGTTCAAGTGTATTTACTACACTGCTATGGATCCGAGGTAAGTAATATGTTTACATCTGTGTATGAATTGTGCAAACATAAGTAAATCAAATCCCCATACTGTAGTATGCATACAAGCATACTATGTGCTTGTGTACATGTTCTAACATACATGGTGAATTTACCAATACATTTGGTTTATACTGGAGTGCATGTTCAGATTCTGGAATACAGACTCCATTACAAAACACACTTTTCTAAAATAAAAAGTAATTTTCTATAATATTATTATCTAATTGCTTTAACAAATTGACATGTGCCTCTCATATAGGAACAAAACTCCATGAATTGATACTGATAACTTTAAAGGTGACTGTGAAAAAAATAAAAAATGAAAAATTAAGAAAAATAAAATAAACAAAACGTTTATTTGCCTAAGCCGTTCCATGACAGGGCTCTTCTGTAGGAAAATACAATTTAAGGATTAAACTTGGAAGGGCAAAAGATTCCAGACCCTTATTACTCTCATTTATAATCATAACTGTGGGATTTTGTAAGATTTGCATAGTCTCATTCCCATGCTGTCATTTAATTGGCATAAAAAATACAAGACCACAGAACATATACCGTATGTGTGCATCAACAGATTAGAACCTGTGGATTGGATTATTGGAGAGAACCATGCTTTTTGAGCAGATTTTTTATTGATTCATTCTTATTATTTTTCATTTTGGCCTTTAGTCTAAATGAACCCAGGTGAGAGCAGATGGTTTGGAAAATTTTCCCTGTGCAATTGAAAAAATATTCAAAAAATATTTTTTTTTTTTTAGCTGGATCTCTGGTAAAGGGAAAAGCCCTGCCTATCTTTTAAAAATTAAGATTCTTTTTCCATATGGTGTGTCACATTGCAGGCTGAATTTGCCTGGTAAAGATAGCTACACACAGTACAATTAACGCAATCATCGTTATTATTTGGTTTCAATGGTGTTTATTAAAGAATTTTCAAGTTTACAGGATTATACGTTACATTCACAAAATTTGTTCAACAATATGACAGTAACCTACTGCGGCCCAAGTGGCAAAAACAGACATTATAAGGCACAACCTCAGGGGCAGGCCCAGCAATAAACAGACTTGGCAAGTTCGAATTCGTGTCCTCTGGGTACAGATATCACCCGGGACAATCACCGCCCCTGCAGGGGCCCCCCCGACATTAGGGGCCCCCTCCCCCCCACCCAGATGAGTAGGGGAGAGGAGCAAATCCCCCAGGCCGAGCAGGCCCGGAGCCCGTCGGTCTAAGCTAACAGCAAACCATTCTAACATTACTTACTAGTTTATTAGGTAAGAAAAAGAGTAGATGGACAGGCAAGAAACAAAGGAAAGTCAAGAGGAAGATAATAGAGTACCTGAGAGAAAGGGAGGGGGGAACGAGGGGGGGGGGGGTCTCGGTCCTGCACCTGTAAGGCTGACTAGGGATAAACTAGGGATAAAAAAGTACAGGAAGGGAATCCCGGAAAGCCATCAGGTCCCGGGGCCTTGTTGGGGTGTAGTGACTTTATCGCCCAGCTGACTTCAGACTCTGTGACCACCTCGTCCATCAGGTCAGTGTGGTCCTTGGACAATTTGGGCAGTTGAATGTCTCTGAAAAAATCTTCAATTTTGGAGGTGTCAGGTCCAGTTGGTTTACTATATAGCCTGGCATAGTATTTATAGAATTCCCTCACTATCTTATCAGGGTTCTGAGTGAATGCACCCGTCGAGAGGCGCAGTTTGGGTAACACTGGCGAATATGGCCGAGGAATTAATTTTCTAGCTAGCAGTGTAGTCGGTTTATCCCCCATAGTATAAAATTTGTGTTTAGACCAGCTTATATATTTCTCGGCACTCGTGGTTAAACTAAGGTTTAGTGCAAGTCTGGCTTCGTCTATTGCGTGTCTCAGATCTATCTTGGGGTGACTGGCTTGTCTATCCATTAAGTCCTCTAAGGTGGCCTCCAAACGCTTAATTTCCTGATCCCGAACTCGCTTCGCCCTGGCTGCAGTTTGTATCAACTTGCCACGAACAGTAACCTTATGCGCCCACAATATCGCTGGTGAGTCAACTGAAGATTTATTGCTCTCAAAGTAATTTTTAATTTCCTGCTCTATTTCTGCACATATTACAGGGTCCTTCAATAGACTGACATTGAGTCTCCAGGGTGAGGGCTTAGCCTTAGACCAGAGGCCAGTGATGGACATTTTGATTGGCGAATGATCTGACCAGGGGGTATTGAGAATCTTAACATTCAGTATGTAGGGGAGTAGAGAAGTGCGTATTAAGAGGTGGTCTATCCTGGAGTAAGTACGGTGAACTTGAGAGTAATAAGTGTAATCTCTAACCGATGGATTGACCTCCCTCCATGTGTCTATCAACCCCTGCGCATGAAGTAGGCGGGCCACTTTACCACTGCAGGACGGCGGTCTTCTAAGAGTCGGTTTAGAAGGGTTCGATTTATCCATGATGCTGTCAAGAGGGATGTTGCTGTCTCCCCCCAGTATCACCTGTCCTTGTACCTTAGGTAGCAATGTCCGAAACATCTTACTAAAGAATTCTGTCTGACCAGTATTTGGGGCATAGTATGAAATAAAAGAGACTTCCTGGTCATGAAGGCGACCAACCGTCATGATATACCTGCCCCCCTTGTCTTTAATGATTGTGATGGGTGTGAACGGAGTCAGCTTAGATAAGCAAACAGCCATTCCACCCCTCTTTTCCGCACCCCCTGCCAAGTAAAATTGCGGGTATCTAGCACTGAGATCATCGTTATTATTTGAAGCATTACAGTACCTGAAAATTTACATTACACTCTGTAAAGTGTTGGGTTGGTATGATCACTCTTAAGAATATTAAAATCTTGCATTAAAGAGCTGGAACAGGTGCATTCAAGCTACTACCTCCTGTGTAATATCTGGTCAGCCTTAATAACACAGTACTCAGCCTGGGAAATCTCTGCAAACCTTCATTTGCTATCCTTAGGGAAAGTAAGTAAAAAAAAGGCCTGCTGACTAAGTCCTGATAACACATACCCAGTACTCTGGACCAATGGAGAGAAAAGGCTTCCTTTGCGATTAATTTTCAGACCCCCCTTAGGGTGAAAACAGCAGAGGCCAGGCCCAAAGTAGCACGGGTCGCCTGCTGGACTTTGTGCAGGAGGTTCCAGAGTACAGCTGGTATGCTGGCGTTGAATAAGCAGACAGGTGGTGCCCATGAGGTGTTGCAGGACTCAGATCATGCTGAGACTGGAGCGTCGTTGGAAGAAAGACTAGGTCAGGAGTCAGGTGTGTATTAGAGCAGACATGGTCAGGTGGATAGCCAAGGTCAGGAGCCAGGTGGGTACCATAGCGGACATAGCCAGGTGGACAGCGGAGGTCGAACACAGGAAGCAAGCAGGAGACAGGTCAAGGAAAAGCCTGGTCGGTAACAGGAGACACCGGAAAACAGGTTTTCCTCCAGATGAAGCCATGGTGGATTATTATCGTAACTAAGTGAGACTGTTCTGATTTTATTATCAATGCTTTTACATTTTTAAATAAATGTGAGTTTATTGCTAGCTGGGGTGGCGAGGTTAATTTTTTAATCCCTCGGCTACCGCAGTGTAGGAGGCACTTTTTTCATTTTCTTCCATGTATTTCTGAAGGTGGATGTGGATGTGGATTTGAAGCAGCGCAGTGGAAGGAACGTATACTAGTTATAGATCGCATTCTATTCCTTGAACCATGAAAGATTACGGAGGATTCCCTGAAGGGAGTGTTTGCGCAGAATGCAAGGTGTGTTTGACCCCTTGTAGGGTCGTGTAAAGGATGTGAGCAAGCATTGCATGTGGTGGTGGGAGCACTCTGGACATGGAGGTTGTTTGAAGAAATAGCACACAGGCTTTTGCACATCAGTGAATTTTTTTTATTTTTTTATATCATTGGACTTTTTATTGTGCACATATATTTTATAATCAGTTGCTCTTTACACAATTGTTTACAGTTTATACTCATGTAGCGCTGCCACACTTATATCTTTTATACTGTTATCTGTGGGAGCACATTAGTGACAGCTGCAGCAATTTAAGGTTTATTATTGTTATTTTTGTAAGTATTACTAATTTATTTGCATAATAGTGCGCAACGACTTCAATTTGAACAGAAACAGGAATATCACAGAGATAACACACTGGAAAAGCTGAAGATCATTCAGCAACTGCAGCCACTGACAGGCTTCCTTATAAAGGCCTATGTGAAGTGCTGGTAGAGATGATGTAAAGTGATATAAAGGAGTCCTTCTCCTGCAGTTGGTGCCCTGACAAGTGCTGGTAGAGATGTTGGGTCCTAGATCCCTTCTACTGCCGTTGGTGCCCTGACACCTGATGGCCGAAATCAAATGCGTTGGCTGTTTTTGACTGTGGTTCATCTGCATAATAAAACAATGTTTTAGCTAATTTCCTTGACACCAGTCTGTTTCCCTTTTTCGCACGGATTGCAATAAACAAAGCCAGTCATCATTGTGCTTTTTTAAGAATCTAATTATTTAATCAAATCATTATGTCTGTATGCTTAACCAACAAAATATATATGTATATATGTTTGTTTTTGTTCAACACTCATTTTTAGTTTTACTTACTTTGCCTAATGATACATTTTTTAACAATAATAGGCCTTTGCAGAGATAGGGGTTTAAGAGGTGACACTTGCTGACCTGTCAACTACCTGAACATATGTTCATAATGCATGCTGTCTTTAAGCTGTTAAGTTTAGTAGTATCAAACACAGGACCCTATAGCATTTAATACCATATTAAGTGATAAGTGTTTATCTTTCTCTGCATCTTCTCTCTTCTATATGTGAGTGGAAAGCCTTTATGCAGCACGACAAACTGTTATAGGTTAACCTCTGAGGTTAGATGAATTCAGACCATGCATGCACAGGGGATGAGGTGCAGAACCGAGAGAATGCTGAAAAGAAGTACCACACATGTGTCAGGCAGACTGCACAGTGAAGATTCTGAAGAAATACATTTGAGTATATATTACAAAAGGGGGAGGGCCTAAATAGAATAGGTGAACTGACTATATTTTTATAGTGCACCTGTGCCCAGGACATTCACTATTTACATAGTCTTTCCAAGCAATAAAATCATTTTTTAACAAACTGTCCCACTCTAGCTGCTTTTAATATGAAGCTTTTCACTCTCAAATCTCACAACAAGGACTCCAGAGCAGGGGTAGGCAACCTTTTGAGCACAGTGTGCTGAAAAATATTTTCAAAGAATTTGAAAGTGCCAATTTTATAACAAAAAAATTACAACTTTACACTCTCAATCGCGAAAAAGGATTTTTTTTAAAGTTAATGCTGTAAATCACTTGAGTAGTAGTGAGAAATTAACATCCTGCACTCATGCCTCAGATCAGCCCCAATTCATCTGCCCCACCATTGTAACCCCCTGCACATCTGTCCCACCACTGTAACCCCCTTCTCATCTGTCCCACCACTGTAACCCCCTGCTCATCTGTCCCACCACTGTAGCCCCCTGCTCATCTCTCCCACCACTTTACGACCCTGCTCATCTGTCCCACCACTGTAACCCCCTGCTCATCTGTCTCACCACTGTAACCCCCTGTTCATCTATCCCACCACTGTAGCCCCCTGCTCATTTGTCCCACCACTTTACAGTTAAAGTTAAAATGATTGTATACATGTATCTTTTATTATTAAAGAAAGATTTGCCCTATAGTAAGCCTTTATAGTTCAGTAACATTCATTCAGACAGATACTTTGTCTTCAAAAATTTCAATGAACTCTCAAGAAAAGTTATTTAGGCTCAAAAATGTTTTAAAACTATTACTCTAGTAAGTACCGTAATACCCTCTAAATATATTTTTTTCTCATCCATGGACTCCTTCTTCCCGGTTTCTGAAAGGGTTTAACACAAAAATGTTGCTCTTAGATTCACAGAAGTGAAAATTGTCATGGCGTCTCAGGCTGTGTAACCTGATCTGCATCTCTCTGCTGGGAACACATTCCTTTCATGTAATGATCTCCAAAGAGACTGCCAGACCTAATCTTCCAATGCTTTGTATCCACATTCATTGTACAATTCGATTACAATCAAATTTATCGTTTTTCAAATTTTTAACCTTTTTTACTATTTTTTAAAATGATTTGGTTTGTACATCTGCCAAAATTCATGTATATTACATTATAATATGACGTTTCTTGACTACAGTAGTGACAAAAAATTGTTTAGAAGAAAATCTTGTGAAATTCACAGATTAGTTCCAGCCCAATGAACTGTGAATTGGCCATTTTCCCGAGAAACTCCTCCTCCAACCAACGTCTCCACTCTTATCAGAAATATCAAATTACAAAAACTTTTAACACTTGTTTTTTTTTAACAATTTTTTATAATTTTTAGATTGAACATAACTTTCATATTTTATTATTTTTCCTGGGTAACCTTAAGTAAATTAGAACAATCTACTACCTTTATTTAATAACCAAATCCAAGTTTGGAATCTTTTGTAAAAAAAATTGCTCAATCCTTAACTTATTATTTCCTGCAACCAAATCTGTAGGATTTTCTGTTAAATACTAAATACCATGTTGTTTACCATTATCTGAATTTTAAACAGTTCTTTACACAATCTTAATCAATAATTTTCTCTTAAAACGTTGTTCTGATCCTTGCTTGTGCTTTAAATGACCACATGTAATAACACATTTTCGGTTTAGTGCTAAAATATTCATAAACATTTACATGCAGCATTAAATTTAGTTTCCTCATTAAAAAACTTCTTTACACTCTGACATTAATTAATTAATTACCCTATGGAATATATCACAGTGATTATGGGACTCAGGGACTCAAAACCTGCAGCTACTTGGTCTCTTGTTTTAAACTTATCCGGGACCCCCCCTTGGGACCCCCATGGCATCTATATATACATATGGGGGTCAAAACTACCAGCTGGGGCACTTCTATGCTTCCTGTTGGATTCAGATGCTAAGTAATGACTCTCCATATTTATCTTTCTTGTTCAGAGCACTCTGTGGCCTATATCCCCAGTCATCACCTTGTATTCCAGGCCACAGATTCCCAGTGGTCACAATCATCACCTATATCACATATATATATATATATATATATATATATATATATATATATATATATATATATATATATATATATATATATAGTTCCTGAACATATTACCCTGCCAGTCTTATGGAGGGAAGGAGACTATATTACAGTAATCAAATATAAGAAAAAATATATATAGTTTCATTCTGATGCGGGTGGCACAGTCCATCATATCTCATCTCAAGAGAATGTTTTCGAAGGAACTTCTTAACCATCACCCAATCACCAGGGAGTATGCGGTGAATACCTGTATCTAAATCAGGATCTGGAATGGAAGAAAATACTCGTACATGGATATTAGTTAATTATTTTGCAAGAGCGGTCACATAATTTCTCAAAGTATCAGACTGTAATTGCAACTGTTGTGGGTAATCCTAATCTGTTCCAAACAAGATTTCAAAAGGGGATTACTAATGCTGCCCCCTTGGGGCCACTTTCCCACTACTCTGAGGGTGGTAAGGTGTGTGAAACGCTAATGTGGTACCTAGGACCTTGATCACTCTCTATCACCTCAGTTACCCCATATCTGAATCTGGATCAATCAACATACAAGGTGAGTTAAGGCATTGGGGTCGGGGCACACAGGACAGAGGGTAGATGAGCAGATTCCACCTTCAT
Source organism: Rana temporaria (assembly GCF_905171775.1). Lineage (NCBI taxonomy): Eukaryota > Metazoa > Chordata > Amphibia > Anura > Ranidae > Rana > Rana temporaria. Next base: position 152,042,549 of record NC_053493.1, on the reverse strand, counting down.
GAGTTCAAAGAAATCATGTTCATCCAGGGTAGGAGCAGGTAGGTCTGCGCCATTCTCTTCTTCCTGTTTTGTCCAGAGACATGGCATGATACGCCCCTTGGACAAAACGAAGGAGAGTAGCAGGGTTGGTGGGTTACAGAACACAGAATCTGGTATGGGCAATGGGCAGGGGTCGGGGCAGGATGGGTCAGGCTGGAGCAAGGCCTGTTTGCAATGGGAGGGACCTCCAGCATAGAACAGCATTCGGGCAGAGCCCATGCTTCCGCAATAGCAGTGGTGTTGCTCAGCATACACACAGCAGCTTAAACCTTGGCCAGATCACCACCTGGTACAACACTCGGTGCTTGATAGGTAATACCAACAGTGAAAGCAGTAGGGCACCAGTCCATAAACTGAACATCAGGCATGGTCTTGAAGGGGGCAATAGCCGCATTAACAGCCCTGGGCACCACATCATCACAGTATAACAGGCAACAAGCCTTATATTTATCATGTTGTGGGTCACATTTCACCATCAGGGTAGCTAGCTCAAAGCAAGCATTAGTCAGCCACAGTGAACTGCTCATGTGAGGCTCTCTCAGCTGAGATGTCTGGGCATAAGTGGCAAGAGGGAAGTGGCACGAGGGAAGTGGCGTACAAAGGAAGGACACCAAGTTGGGCTGGAACTCAGTGAAAACTACAGGCAGGGCTCCATAGATCACACAATATGACTGATAAAATGACAAAAATCAGTGTAGGGTGGTCGTTCAATATTTAAATTAAGCTCAGCTTAAAAAAATAAGCTTCAAAGATAAGCATTGTGAGTTACTAAAAATTCCAGTCTTATGCATCAACGTTATCAGTTGCTGTGGTGTGAAACAGTTAAACATATATAACAGTTGCAATTCGTCTGACTTACTTTTAAAAAACATTTCCCTTTTTTTCCCCTCTTTCCTCAAGAGACTCAAGCTGCCAGCAAACACAGGGTTAATATGCCATCCTGGAATCTGGAGGCAGACGAAACCTGAGACACCCAAGCTTGTCAATAGGATTTTAAAGTCTCCTGTTCAAGAAAAAAGGTGAGAGGGAGAGGCTGCGCGTGTTAGTTTCTGTCCCCCTCTCGCATGTTTGTGTCTCCCTTAAAATGCACTCAAAGATGCACAGTAGCTTATGACATGAACAAACAGTAAACAACACACACAGTTAGAATATGACACGCTATTTCAGCCCCTCTGTCTGTAGGGCATTAATTTTTAACCCCGAACCTTCTTTGTTCGTATTATATATATATATATATATATATATATATATATATATATATATATATATATCAAAAAATATATATATTATGTGTGTACTTTGCCCTCTGCCAATACACACGCAATATACATGTAAGCTGGGAAGGCAATTACTGTGCTACTTCATTACCAAAAACCCTTCCTTCGAACCAGCCTATTTTGACACCTTGTTTAGTCCGAGCCTTTACTAAAAGAAACAGACCATCAAAATTCTGTGTCTATACCCATAACTTTATTTCCTGAGACCTCTCTCTTCAGACCAGACATATCTATATGTGTATATTGCCAACCTCACTTAACCCAGTGATTCCATACACATATATACATATCTACCCTGAGACACGCCTAATTATTGCGTCTCCAGCTCAGGAACCCTGATGAGGTGGTATTGTCTACCCGTCTCCTACAGACATCCACTGAAATAGCCACATTCAAGTCAACATAGAACACAACATAACATAAAATATCAGCCGGCCGAATAGGGTGACAGGTTCTCTTTAAAGCGATTTTGGCCAAGAAATAACCCGTCTTTGCATGGCCTAGAAGCAGCAGACGAACCGTGAGTGAAGGGAGAGCATGTATGCGAAAGAATATGGGCAAGGAGTAAAAATAAACTTCTCTTACCATATTCTTAAAGGCGATCAATCTCTGTTTTCCGCATAGGAGCACTCCATCCACATCTCGGCCTGCAGCGTCTGGTAAAAAAAAAAAAAAAAGTCCACGTTGGGCGTCAATTGATAAAGATACCCCCTGGCACAACTCCAGGTCATAACCCATTCTGCCTCTGATTCAAATTCATAATAGTAAAGCACGCAGACAAGAGGGAAATTCAGTGTGCATCCTTCACCATCCCAACAGCAAAAGGTGGAGCTTTTTTAAAAATCACAGTTTATAGACAGAGTGACATAAGCAATCATCATTCATATGGGTACATCTGATTCGCTAATTCATATAGTCTTCTCTTGTTACATGTCCTTCTTGCCACGAGGCCTTTCACTCAGACGCCATATTTGTGCTTTGGTCGATGGAAGGGGCGGGAGGGGTTTGGAGACATCTGTTTTCACTTAATCACTCCTAAAGTATTTTAACTTTTAACTCTATAATGACTTCACTCTGTCATAACTTTTATTCAAGGAAAATAACACTATTGTAATACACCCATATATATATATATATATATATATATATATATATATATATATATATATATATATATATATATATATATATATATATATATCTATATATCAAGAAATAAAAGAAATAAAACAATATAAGAAAGGAAAGCAATAATTGAGTGGCTAGGAGAAAAATAACATAAGCACAAAATAATCATTTTATCAACTCCATCACACTGTCTCACCTCTGTACTCCCTGTTCTTCTGCCCCACCTCTGTTCCCCCTGATCCGCTGTCTCAACAATACCTCCTTTCACATTTGCCCCACTGCTTTACCCCCCCTGCTTTTCTGTCCCACTACTGAACCCCCTTTTCGTCTGCCCCAACACTGAACCCCCCCTGCTCATCTGTCCTATCACTGTAACCACCTTCTCATCTGCCCCCATCATTGTACCTCCCTTCTCTTCTGTCCCACTGCTGAAGCCCCTTCTCATCTCTTCTACCACTGTACCTCCCTGCACATATGCCCCACCCTTGTACCTCCTGCTCTTCTGTCCCACCTCTGAACTCCTTCTGCTAATTTTCCCCACCGCTGTACCCTCCTGCTCATCAGCTCCACCACTGTACCCTCTTCTCATCTATGATATGTGTGATATGCAGACTGGTGAAAGGAAGCAGAGAAGAGACACGTCTACCTGTCCTGGCACACTCATCCTGCTAATCCAGCTCTCGCATCCAGCCCACGTGCTTGTATGTGATGTATGTTATGCATGTAATGTATTTGATGTCACATACAAGCATCTGGAATGAATGCGCAGTGATGAGCTCAGGTCAGGGGTATTTTCTGAAAGCAGTGGGCCTGCACGCAGATTCATTAGTTGGGCCTCCACAGCTGAGAAAAAGTGTGACACTCTGAGCAAAAGTTTGGTATGATTTTCATTGCATTGAATACTGACTGTGGCTTAACCACTTCAGCACCGGACCATTTGGCTGGCCAAAGACCAGGCCACTTTTTTGTGATTCGGCACTGCGTCGCTTTAAGTGACAATTGCGCGGTCGTGCGATGTGGCTGCCAAACAAAATTTATGTCCTTTTTTTCTCCACAAATAGAGCTTTCTTTTGGTGGTATTTGATCACATCTGTTGTTTTTATTTGTTGTGCTATAAACAAAAATAAAGCGACAATTTTGAAAAAAATGCTATATTTTTTACTCTTTGCTATAATTAATATCCCCCAAAAATATAGAAAAAAACATATTTTTTTCCTGAGTTTAGGCTGATACGTATTGTTCTACATATTTTTGGTAAAAAATAACAATTAGCATTTATTGATTGGTTTGCGCAAAAGTTATAGCGTCTACAAAATAGGGAATAGTTTTATGGCATTATTATTATTTTTTTTTACTAGTAATATTAAATAATTTTTTATCATGACTACGACATTATGGCGGACACATCGGACACTTTTGACACCATTTTCGGACCATTGTCATTTTTACAACGATCAGTGCTATAAAAATGCACTGATTACTGTAAAAATGACACTGGCAGTGAATGGGTTAACCTGTAGGGGGCGCTGAAGGAGTTAAGTGTGACCTAGGAAATGCTTCTAACTGTTAGGGGGCGTGGCTTGCCGTGACACATCATGCTGGATTGCTGTTCCAGATGACAGTGAACAGACGATCAGTGACTCTCCACTCTCGAGCGATACGGAAAAAAAAAACGCTGCTGCGAACGATACCGCCTCATAGGAGGCGCCCGACCAAATGACGTTCCGTTGGGTTGATAGCTCTTTTATAGCTGAGGGTGGGGCCACACGTCACATGCACGTGTGTCCCCGCCCCATCTCTGACGCTAGGAGAAAGCCCGGGGTTACCCTTTGACATGTACGGGTGACCCCGCCCCCTCTGACGTGTCACAGGAAACCCGCGTCGCGCAAGAGGAGGCGGGGTCACCCGTACACAACATTGGGTAACCCCAGGCTTTCTCCTTGTGTCAGAGAGGGGCGGGGCCACCCGCTCACGTAACATGTGACCCTGCCCTCAGCTATAAAAGAGCTGTCAACCCAGCAGAGCGTTATTCGGCTGGGCGCCTCCTATGAGACGGTATCGTTTGTAGCAGCATTTTTTTCCCGTATCGAATGGGGGGGGGGGATGAGTCTTTATGGTGACAATGGTACTGGTGTGGTGGTTATCAGGAATATTGTGACTGGTATGGTGACATTGTACTGCTGTTGAGGTGATCAGAAACGATGAATTGCGGCATTAACATACAGTTATATCAGAACAGCCTGCCATTGTACAGCAGAGCAGCATAATCACTCATTGCACTCTCATTGCTTATTACAGTCCTGTTGACAGTAGTAAGCAATTGGTTTCCCCACACAGATTGGCTGTGAGAGGAAATTGAATGCAGCCTTTTATTTACATCTGCAATTTCTGTGGTTGATCACATGCTATTACATGGTACAGGGCCAATTTCATTGGCTCTGTACCCAGCCCAGTGATCCACAATGTTCAGGGATCCAGGAATCACAGGGCACTCGGTTGCGCATTCTGTAAACAGCAGCCAATTTGGGAGGGCGTACAGGTACATTCAGCCACTTTGATGGTCTTCCTGTAGAGCCATTTACATGCAATGGTTGTACAGAAAAAAGTAAAAAGAAAGGGCCAGATTCACAAAGAGATACGACGGTGTATCTCCTGATACGCCGTCGTATCTCTGACTTACACTGGTCTTATCTATGCACCTGATTCATAGAATCAGTTACGCATAGATATGGCTAAGATCCGACAGGTGTAACTTATTTATTTGTTTATTTTGACACAAACTTTTGTGAGATTCACTCTTGCACTTCTCTAATATTTTTCAATTATATGTCACATTTATTGGTTTTATTTCTCATATATTATTTTCCATATTATTGATCATATTTAATTAATTGTTTTAGTGTCATCAATTTATTATTCCCTATACATTAACCTGCTCTTCTCGTGCAGGTTTTCAATTCACATTAAGTTTTTATTGCGCTGTACCTCCCTTTTTTCACTTATCTTTAAATTTTGTATCTATAATTTTTTTTTTGGTACTTGGCAGCACTTATTTTTTACGTTTATTCTGCGCAGTGTTTTTTTCAATGTTAAGTATAGCCGTCGTTCCCGCGTCGATTTTGATTTTTTTAACGTCGTTTGCGTAAATCGTTCTGTAATACGGATGGACGTCGTTTACGTAAGTGTCGAAACCACTGACGTCCTAGTGACGTCAGTGGGAGCAATGCACGCCGGGAAAATTCACGGACTGCGCATGCTCATTTAAATCGGCGCGGGGATGCGCCTGATTTAAATAGTACACTCCCCCTAGCCGCGGAATTTGAATTCCGCCGGGGGATTTGCGATAGTTTGGAGGTAAGTGGTTTGTGAATTACCCACTTGCCTCTCAAACTTGCGGCAGGGTATCTTAAATCAGATAGATCGCGCGGATCTAAAGAAAGGCTGATCTACCTGATTCTGGCCCAAAATCTGTGCTTTACTTATGCAGAGCAAACCAATAGCTGTGCTTTAAAGTTCCCCTTCCCAGAAGCTCATACTGGGATGTTTGAGTGTGGAGATATAACACATATGGACATTAATGGTCATAATTATAACTCATTTTACCTTTGGGCCTCATGCACAAGAGGGGTTTGGCCCATCAGCATCAAATCATGGGACACAGGTGCAGCTTCCAGCTCTGCTGCCAGAAGACCATTAAAAATGTATGAAATGGTAAAATATGTGGTGGCTGGATGCTTTACTGAACAGGCTGAATGCATACAAGGTTGTATGAACAAACACAGGAACATGGGAGAACACTGTAATAGGATACATGAACATAACATGTTATGATTAGGCTCAAAGCTGTGTGAAACGCGTTAACTATTATATCCATGGATTCCTGTGGCTTTATCTGTCTACCCTACAATAAAGAAGTTCACATTTAGTATCCCATTATGGTGTGCGGCTGTCTATTCTGAGTTTGTCTATGTATTGTACAATTGGTGAGTCGACAATAATGAGCATTTTTAGTGCCACATGCAGTATTAGTAGAGGAAAACAAAAATCCACTGTGTGCTGGACTTTTAAGGCACAACATTTTTTGAGGAGAAGTATATATAAAGTTTTAAATGATTTATTGAATAAAGTAAAAAGAAAACATGTATAAAAAAACATTTAGTACATTTGAACTTATTTACAGTATTGTCATCATAGCATCAAAGTACAAACTGCAATTTATAATTCTTGCAACCGACGCGTTTCGGAATGTATATGTGCCTCCTTCTTCAGGGGTATATTAAAGCAGGAATACTGTTCTAGAATAAATATTTGAAACAATATATAAATAGATATACAATTATACAGCATTCCAACATTGTTCATAAAGACAAGATTCATATAATTTCACTTACATGTACTCAGGTAACAAACCTTTCAATATGTTCTAATTAAAAACATATGAGGATGGGGTGTGCTTTCAATTTTCTAGGTCAGAAATCCGACAGAGGTAGCGTGCCTCCGGGAAGATGCCGGTATCAGGCAAGCCCAAATGCTGACCCAACTCCCCCACTACACACAAACCCCCGGGAGGGTAGGGCCAGAGGACTCACAGGGGCCAAATTGTGAAAAGGGATCCTGTAAATGTAAAATGAAAACTATAAATATATGATTTTGTATAAGTTTTAGAGAGATTATGCACACTAAATGGATATATTTAAAAATATGATTTTATTTTATTTATTTTATTTATTTCACGTCGTTAAAGCCCACATACGACCATTTTTTACAAAACGAAAAAACGACAATGTTAAAAACGTTGTGAAAAATAGCCATTTTTATAACCCGAAAAGCCCACCCACGATAGTTTTTAATGACATTAAATTTTTTTTTTCGTTTTTTAGAACCTGAAAAAAACGGTCGTGTGTACGCGGCATTAGAGTTTTTTTATTGATTTCATTTTATTTTTTTTCATAATAATATATGTTTTTATTCTTACTATATAATCAAATATCTGCTTGCTAGCAATGTATAATAAAAGGTTTTTGGGAAAATATATATAGAAGGAAAAATATATATGTATAAATGTGGTTCTAAATGCAGGAAAGTATATATACAGATTACAAGTAGATTGTATCGTATCCATTAAATATATGTCCTCTAATTGAGGAGTGACATATATACTCCCCTGGTCTGTGGTTCTCCAGCATCCATGTCAGTTCTCTGCTGGATGCTGGAACGAACGGTCACAAATCTAATAGGTAAGCACTTTGGCTTTCTGCCCTATGGACGATTTCCACTGTGAGCACCTATACTCAATTAGAGGACATATATTTAATGGATACGATACAATCTACTTGTAACCTGTATACATACTTTCCTGCATTGAGAACCACATATATATATTTTCCCAAAAACCTTTTATTATACATTGCTAGCAAGTAGATATTTGATTATATAAGAAGAATAAAAACATATAATATTATGAAAATAAAAATAAAATACAAATAAAATCAATTGAACAACTATAATGCTTGCATAATATTATAATACTACAATATGCCTTTTTTGGTTAAACAATTTTTTAATTAAATTGTAAATTTTATGTGTTTTTTGTAGTTGTGGTGGGCGTCGCTTACAACTGCCCCCCCCCCCCCCACACGCTCATGTGAAATTACGCACTACTTGCAGGTATTTAACAATCTATGCGGAATACAATATAAATGCAATTACATTTTTAAATATATCCATTTAGTGTGCATAATCTCCCTAAAAATGATACAAAATCATATATTTATGGTTTTCATTTTACATTTAACAGGATCCCTTTTCCTAAGTTGGCCCCAGTGAGTCCTCTGGCCCTACTCTCTCGGGGGTTTGTGTGTAGTTGGGGAGTTGGGTCAGCATTTGGGCTTGTCTGAAACCGGCATCTTCCCGGAGGCACCCTACCTCTGTTGGATTTCTGACCTAGGAAATTGAGAGCACACCCCACCCTCATATGTTTTTAATTAGAACATATTGAAAGGTTTGCCGTCTTAGTACATGTAAGTGAAATTCTATGAATCTTGCCTAACCCCATGTATTTATGAACAATGTTGGAATGCTGTATAATTGTATATCTATTTATATATTTTTTCAAATATTTATTCTAGAACATAAAGTATTCTTGCTTTAATATACCCCTGAAGAAGGAGGCCCATATACACTCCGAAACGCATTGGGTGCAAGACTTATAAATTACAGTTTGTTCTTTGATGCTATGATGACAATACTGTAAATGTGTTTAAATATGCTAAATGTTTTTTATACATGTTTTCTTTATGCTTTATTCAATAAATAATTTAAAACTTTATATAAACTTCTCAAATATTTTTGCACCTTAAAAATCCACCACAAAGGGAATTTTTGTTTTCCTCTTCTATGTATCATGGTGCAAGCCTGACCAGCACCTGTTGGGATTACCTGCTGTGGCATTGATTTCCCGGTCTCACCTGGATCCGTGATTCCTCTTCCTGCGTACAAGAACCTGTGAAGTCCAGCAGGGCTGGACACTGAACCTGTGTTTCCAAGAGCCTTAAATGGCTAGTGTGCGAGATCTTAATTAAAAAAAAAAAAAAAGTGGGAGGGGGGTTCCACATGCATTGTTTAACATGGTAAGTATACTGATAAGGTACCCTAAGGTATCCAAAGAGCAAATAGTATATCATGCACATGTTTACAGATAACAATTTACATATAGATTATTGCACATGTAATTATCCATCCAATGCATTTTGTGGAAAAATACACTTTCTTAAGGATACCTGTGCGCACAGTGGATATTGATCTTATCTGTGGATTTTCACAAATTTTGCATGAACATACTGTAGAACCCTTGACCCTTCTTATAACCATGCAAGGATCTTTTTGAACTCCTGTAGTTCCAAGTAGTGTCAGAAACTCAGGAGTACAAAATTGTCCCTTTGATAACACCCCCTGTATCAAAGGGAACATCACCTCCACCACTGCTGTCTCCTGGGAGAGAGAACTACATTTTTAAAGTTCTGTTTTTCAGATATTTTGTACCAAATTTAAAATGAATCTTAATTGTGACATTTGATAAATAGACATGGCATATCTGCACACCCAAATATTGTATTTCTTTCCTTTGTTATTTTCTGAATTTGCATTTTTATGGGATTTGGTGTATGTGATGGTGTTTTTTGTGTGTTTTTGATTGGGATTCAGATACTTGTAATATATATTGACAATTGGAAAGTGTGAATACATACAGGGACAGTTAAGAAATAAGTTGTACAGTGTGAGAAAAAAAAAAGGAGAGGAAGCGTGGTCACGTTATTTTAAAACTACAAGCACAAACTGTTGCTGGGAAATCTGATAGCCGTTTATTAAAAAAAAAAGACAGGCTTCCAACTGAAAATTGCATTTTTTATTAATGGTAAAAGAGAGCAAATGGAGTGATCTATCAGACTTAAAAAAATGGAAGAAGAAAGAAGAAAAAGGTTGTATTGGTTTAAACTATAGCATCATTTTCCTGCATTAAAGACCAAATAACTACCTAACAGTTACAATTTAAGCACAAGTTCACAACAGGAAAATCTATGGCAAATGGATTTAAATATGCATATTGAATCTGCAACCATTTTTTTTATATTCCTTTTTATGATGCCCTGTTCAAATAAAAAAATTATATGCAAAAACCCCATAGTATAATAAAACAAAGTAAAACTTGTTTCTACTTAGAGCTATCTAGGCCACTATTAAACTTAAATGGTGCATTTTAGAACGCTGAGTTATTTAGCTGACTTGGTTAGTGTCCAATAAAGGTTTAGGGCTAGGTGACACTTTCAGCTACATTGAATGTGTAATGTGCTCAGAATCAAGAGAACAGTTTATTCAGCATATTAAATCATTTTTTGCTCATATTTTCAACAGCGCCTGTTAGTAAAATGGAAAGTTTAATATTACAAAAAATCATGGAGTGATCACACCTAAGTATAGGCTGGCCAAACAAGAGTGGCAATTGATAGGTGGGTGTGACAATTCTCATAGGTCCAAAATGTAGGCCTCTTTTTGTGAAAAAATGTCAAAGGACCTCAAGCTATAATTTATTTTGAATGCCAAGGCTTGAAAGAGGCCAAAAATATGGCATCTGCATTTTGCATTTGACTTGTCCTGCTTTAGTCTTTGGTTACAACTAGTAAATATGTAATGTCTATTGATTATATTATTATTTCATGTACTTCAGTGGATAATAATCACACTAGGCTACAATTTTCTTAGATTTATGCAAGCACATACATGTTGCAGCCTGCTGTATATATGTAAATACATTTATAATATTTTTTGCAAATATATATGAAGTCTATTAAGGGGGCCAATGGTTAAAGTTATATGGGTAGAAGTCCTGACATAGGTTATAACAGTCAGAGGTGTAACTAGGATAGGGCAATAGGAGCACCTGCTCAGGGTGCAGAAAAGATAAAGATAAAAAGTAATATCACGCTGTTTAAAGATGTTTTTTAATGTATGGTCTGACTTTGAGGGAAGTGTTATAACAAATAAACAAATAAAGCCAGAATCTGCCAAGTCAAAGTGCCAACACTAAAGAACCTTAAAGGGGTTGTAAAGGTAAAACATTTTTCCCTAAATAGCTTCCTTTACCTTAGTGCAGTCCTCCTCCACTTACCTCATCCTTCGATTTTGCTTTTAAATGTCCTTATTTCCTCTGAGAAATCCTCCCTTCCTGCTCTTCTGTCTGTAACTCCACACAGTAATGCAAGTCTTTCTCCTTGGTGTTGAGTGTCGTGCTCGACCCCTCCCCTGGAATACAGAAGAGTCAGGACGCTCTCTACGTTGCAGATAGAGAAAGGAGCTGTGTGTTAGAGGGCGTCCTGACTCTCCTCTAGTCCAAGGAAGGGGCGAGCACAACACTCCACACCAGGGAGAAAGCCTTGCATTACTGTGTGTAGTTACAGACAGAAGAACAGGAAGTGAGGATTCCTCAGAAGAAATAAGGACATTTAAAAGCAAAATCGAAGGATGAGGTAAGTGAAATCTACAAATTACCTAAACTCTTTTATCCACAGTTCTTTAGAGGTAATGCAAAAAGGCACAGGCAACAAAAAAGGCAGATCACAAATTTCCACAGCAATTATTTTTTTATAGCTGTGCTTTCTTTGCTGCTTGAAATTGAATAAATAGCCTGAATAACGCATTGTAAGTGCTCCCTTGTTTACTTAAAATGTTACTAGATCCAGGACCCTGCATCCACTATGTACCGTATTTTCTGGCGTATAAGACGACCCAGCGTATAAGACGACCCCCTAATTTTCCAGGAAAAATTTTGATTTTGGGATATACTCACTGTATAAGACTACCCCCTTCTTACTAGTCTTTCTGGAAGCTGAGGGGGAGCCAGAACCGCTGACAGAAACAGGCTTTTTCAAATTTCACTGTGCCATTACATTCCTCACTGTGCCATTACATTACATGCCCAGACTGTGCCTCTGTGCCATTACATGCCCCCACATTGCCACTGTGCCATTACATGCCCCCACATTTCCACTGTGCCATTACATGCCCCCACATTGCCACTGTGCCATTACATGCCCCCACATTGCCACTGTGCCATTACATGCCCCCACATTGCCACTGTGCCATTACATGCCCCCACATTGCCACTGTGCCATTACATGCCCCCACATTGCCACTGTGCCATTACATGCCCCCACATTGCCACTGTGCCATTACATGCCCCCACATTGCCATTGTGCCATTACATGCCCCCACATTGCCACTGTGCCATTACATGCCCCCACATTGCCATTGTGCCATTACATGCCCCCACATTGCCATTGTGCCATTACATGCCCCCACATTGCCATCACTTGCCCCCACTGTGCCTGAACTTGTTGCCCGCCCCCCCCCCAGTGCAATAACACTCACTTTTTTTCCCCAGCGCTGTCAGTCTAACATGCTGCGATCGCGAGCGTGTATTGATTTCAAAGCCGCGCCTTCACTGCAGAGTGTTCTGTGATAGGAGGAACAAAAATCTTCCCAGCAGCGCCTCTGTTATGTTTTCCGCCTATCACGGACGTCTTCTCATCTCGTCCGAGGATGAGAAGGCATCTGTGATAAGAGGAACAAAGAACAGAGGCGCTGCTGGGAAGATTTTTGTTCCTCCTATCACAGAACACTCTGCAGTGAAGGCGCGGCTTTGAAATCAATACACGCTCGCGATCGCAGCATGTTAGACTGTCAGCGCTGGGGGAAAAAAGTGAGTACTGAGACTGTACCCGGCGTATAAGACGACCCCCGACTTTGGATGCATTTTTTTGCATCCAGAAAGTCGTCTTATACGCCGGAAAATACGGTATATGTTCTAGCTTACTTTTTGTAAGCTCTAACTAGCAGGGCCCTCTGATCCCTCCTGCATTGAATTGTATTGTAACTGTACTGATTTCCCCCATGTTGTAAAGTGTTGCGCAAACTGTTGACACTATATAAACCCTGTATAATAATAATAATATATGGTCTCCTACAGTACACAGAACATGTAAATGCAATTGTTTTATTAAATGTAAACTGCTAAGTACCTTTTCTCATCAGCAATACTGTATATAGCATTCTTGTGACTTCTATCAGTGTCTGGCCTAACACTGGGTAAAGCTTGTAGTTTTCATTCTTCCCCACTGACTGTTCTACAGGGCTGCATGACCCCTGACGCTATGTCTGGACAGTTTTGATTGGCCCTGTGGTAATCACATGCACCCTGCCCCCCCCCCTGGAAAAAAAATAACTCTCTTATACACCAATCTGAGCACGTGCAGCATGCCTCCTAGGGCTCTGTGCAATCAGCAGATGGATTGGGGACAGTAAAAAAAGGGGGGTCAGAGAAGACAAGACAAAACTGCCTTTTTCCATAATACAGAGGAACCCTTAGGTTCCACAGTGAGTATAACAAGCATGCTTTCTGCATATACAGACTGATTTTACTGCCATGAGTTTAGTAACACTTTAAATCAGTACCTGATTCTCTCATTCCCATCTGGATTACGGGCAGATGACGCCTGCACAAACCTTTCATCGATCAAGGTGGTTGTCATATGTCCAACTTTCAGAACCTTAGTGAACAAACAGCATCATGAAGACCAACAAACACACCAGACAGGCCATGGATAAAGTTGTGGAGAAGTTTAAAGCAGTGTAAGGTTATAAAAAAATATCCCAAGCTTTGAACATCTCATGGAGTGCTGTTCTATCCAACATCCAAAAATGGAAATAGTATGACATAACTGCAAACCTACCAACACATGGCCAATTGGCCATCCACCTAAACTGACAGGCCAGGCAAGGAGAGCATTAATCAGAGAAGCATCCAAGAGGTTCATGGTAACTCTGGAGGGGCTGCTCCACAGCTCAGGTGGGAAAATCTGTCCACAGGACAACTATTAGTCCTGCACTCCACAAATCTGCCCTTTATGGAAGAGTGGCAAGACGAAAGCCATTGTTGAAAAAAGCCATAGGAAATCCTGTTTGCACTTTGCGAGAAGAGATGTGGCGGACATAGCAAACACGTGGAGGAAGGTGCTCTGGTCCGATGAAACCAAAATGTAACTTTTTGGCCTAAAAGCAAAATGCTATTTGTGGCAATCTGTATTATTGCATTTATAATTTTTTGATGAATTCTGTTATCATCTGGGCGGAATTTTTCCTGTAATTTTGATGTGTTGAAACTTAATTCTATAAAATTTTCTTAGATGTTTAAATAATCGCACAACAGCAGTACCTTTTTAGTTTGTTTCACCTATCAGGTGAATCTCATTCACTAGGATATCACATCGTGTGTAATTGGTTCACATGTTGAACCACAGCGCCCTCATCCACATATATATTCACGTACACAGTTCACCCCAGTAAACTAAGGAGCAGCTTTTATTTTTATATTTTGCACATACCATCTTCACTTTTGGGGGTTGTACTGTATATAGATTGCAGTATATTCAAATATATTAATATTTTTTTTGGCGCGGAATAACACTTTCTATGAGGAAAGATTAGAGGAACTGAATTTGTTCACTCTTGAGAAGAGAAGTTTAAAGGGGGATAGGATCAACATGTACAAATATTAAAGGGGTCCATATAGTGAACATGTTGTTGAGTTATCCGCTTTACAGGCAACACAAAGGACAAGAGGGCACTCTTTACATCTAGAGGAAAAGAGATTTCATCTCCAAATACAGAAAGGTTTCTTCACAGTAAGAGCTGTGAAAATGTGGAATAGACTGCCTGCAGAGGTGGTTCTGGCCAGCTCAGCAGATTTCTTCTTTAAGAAAGGCCTGGATTATTTCCTAAATGTACATAATGTACTAACATTTATAGGTAAAGTTGATCCGGGGAAAATCTGATTGCCTCTCGGGGGATCAGGAAGGAATTTTTTCCCCTGCTGTAGCAAATTGGATCCTGCTCTGCTGGGGTTGTTTGCCTTCCTCTGTGGGTATAGAATTGGGTATATGGGATTGTATGATATTATATGTAGCAGACTGCTCCTGTCGGGCAGGCGCTGCTTTAAATTTATAGGGTGTCTACGTGACTCAGGCATGTGTAATTTTGACTAAATTTAGCCTCTGTTTCAGCCATGGCTGTGCTGGAAGTAACCACCAATGTTCGCCTGGGGGTGTTGTTATCACTCCAGGCCAAGGGTGGCAGCAGCAGAGTCAGGGTGTATTGGGTGTCCCCCTCGGCAGACAATCAGTGGGGGTGGTCGTCCCGCTGTGCATGCTGGGGAGGGGTACTTAAGAAACAGACGCCACTGGACCAGGGTCGTCGGTCTGTCGTCGCACCACCTCGTGGCCTGCCTGACCAGGGGTGCGTGCTCCTGAAATCCTGGCTCCGGGACCACGTTGGTCCGGGGTTGTGATCTGTCTAAGTAGGCCCAGTAGTCAGACTGGTGCCTGCGCTTTCAAGGTGATCCTGTGCTGTCTGTCCTGGAGGGAAGAAGCCGATTGATGAAGGAAGCCAGGGTAGGACCTATCCTGGAGAGGACCATGCAAGAGGCTGGTATCTCGTGAGGAGGCCTGGAAACTTCATCGAAGGATGCACCATATACTGAGGGGCTTGATAGTTCTACAGAAGTGATTCTGGAGAGATCCAGGTGCTGAATCCTGTGTGAAGGGGATTCAGGACCGAAAGTGTCTCATCGTAGGAAGGTCTGTGGCAGAGACTGTACTTTATTCTGTGCGCCATTCCGGCTGCTAGGCCAGTGAGAGGGACCTATCCGGGTGAGAAATACCCACTCTAGCTAGAGTGGCGATGAGAACTGTTTGCTGGAAGCAGGAGTGTTTCTGAATTGAGATTATGCACCTGAACCTACTTGTTTACCCTTCCACCCCATCAACCACTTCTTCTTTCCTTACCAAATTCTGCAAATAAATTTAAGAAAAAGAAGTGTAAAGTGTGGACATTGAACTTTTTCAACTCTCTTCTACTACCCTGGACGGCGAAGATATAGAGTTAACATGCTGCCCGAAATACTCAGCAGCTCCTTCCGGGGTAAGTGCTACATTCATATATATATATATATTTTTTTTTATGGTGGAACTGGATGGACTTGTGTCTTTTTTCAAACTGACTAAGGGCCATTTCACACGTGCGGACCATATGTCTGCATTTTCATCCGTCCGATGCGGATGAAAACGGGACATACATGGGTCCCTATGTGATTACGGGTGTCAGCGGATGACCATCCGCTGACACCCGTAATAGTCCGCCTCCGCAAAGATCCGCATTTGCGGACGGAAGAAAATCCTATTTTTCTTCCGTCTGCCGGATCGGATCGGATGAACAGGGACATACGGTCCGTGTTCATCCGATCCCCCATAGGGGAGAGCGGAGGAAAGACAGGGCGGTCCCTGCACAGTGTGCGGGGACCGCCCTGTCAGCTGCCAGCTCAGCAGGGATTTTACGGAGGATCCCGATGAGCTTTTGCGGACACACGGAGCGGATCATTACTGATCAGCCCATGTGAAAGGGCCCTAACTATGCAAACTAAACATTATTCACTTAGGACCAGATTCACGTATCCGGGCGCATCTTTGTGTGGGCGTAGCGTATCCCATTTACGCTACGCCTTAAGTCAAAGAGGCAAGTGCTGTATTCACAAAGCACTTGCTTCCTAAGTTACGGCGCCGTATCGTAAATGGGATCGGCGTAAGCGCGCCTAATTCAAATGAGGATGAGGGGGGCGTGTTTTATGTAAATGATTGGTGACCCGACATGATTGACGTTTTTTACGTATCCCAGTGTGGATTGCTCCAAAGTACGGCGCAAGGACGTATTGGTTTTGACGTGAACGTAAATTACGTCCAGCCCCATTCACGGACGACTTTCGCAAACAATGTAAAATTTTCAAATTTCGACGCTGGAACGATGGCCATACTTAACATTGGCTAGGCCACCTAGGGGGCAGCTTGATCTTTACGCCGGCGTACCTCTTACGGAAACGGCGTATCTTTACTGCGACGGGCAAGTGTACGTTCGTGAATTGGCGTATCTAGTCATTTACATATTCTACACCGAACTCAACGGAAGCGCCACCTAGCGGCCAGCGGAAAAATTGCACCCTAAGATACGACGGCGCAGGCCGTCGTATCTTAGCTAGGTTTAAGTGTATCTCAGTTTGAGCATACACTTAAACTTACGACGGCTTAGATTCCGAGTTACGTCGGCGTATCTACTGATACTTTGTGAATCCAGCCCTACGTGTTTACTTTTAAATGTATGTCCAAGCAAAATATTTTTTTTTCACTGTAGTAGACTCAAATTGATTTACCTCTTGGTCCTGCCTGTAAGCTTGTTTCTGTACCAACTCTTTTGAAGGGCTAAAAATGCTACAAAAGCACTTCTGTATTTGAAATCGTGTTGTTACCCCCCTGCTCCTCCCAATTGGAAAGCAGGATGACATAGGCTAGTGCATTACTCCAAAAGAGCACTGACAACATCCCTTGCAGTCCTTCAAAAATTGAGAACTGTAGTTCAAGCATGTCAACCCCTCTCATGACTTGTGTATCACAAGTGCCCACCCACTGGCCCTGCTGGAAGACAGAAGTCACCTGGCAGCCAAAAAGAAAAAGCCAAATAAATAGATTTATCTTCAAAAACTTTAAGAAGTGCATTGATATTAGAGGTGACTATCCATGCCCTTCACTTGTATGTGTATATGCGTATTGCATGTGTTAACAACCCTGGCTGGATATGGCTGTCTTCAGAAGAGAAAGGGGCTCCCCAAGTGAAGAGTGAATTCAGGTCATGAAGGACAATCAAGAAGGGCACTCTACAGAAAATTAGACATGGCCTGCAGTAGTGAGAGGGTAGGTGAAGTCCTTGTGACCAGTGTACAGAATTTAGAATGCACAGTGATTGTGAGGCCTGCTAGAAACAGAAACATTCATAGGTTACAGTGTATCTAGTAAACACCCAGGTAAAGAAGCCTCACCTTCTGTTATTGTACTTGGGCAAGTCATTGTGTATCTGACAGAAATCAGTGCAGCGCAAACAAAATAAGCACAATTAAAAAATATATATACATAAACATTTAGTAGCGAGGGAGTCCATAAAATCACTGCATAATACAGGTGGATGACAAACAATTAGGATATGTATCCCCGTTTAAAAAGTTTTGAATAACAGATATAAAAGTGTTGAAGAGTAAGTCTAGCCCGTCCACCAAAGACAACACAAGCCTCTCACCTCCTTCATGAAACCAGAAAAGTCAATGTGCAATTTTCCTCTCACCATGGGGATATGTCCCCCAACAATCAATCCACAATGTAGATATCACTGGCTCCGGTCATGTATATGCAAATGGCAAAAAGGAACATCTAGTGCTCTCCATAAACTCACCAATTTTATTTAATAGAATAAAATAAACTACAAACAAGGCACTTCCGACAACTGCATTGGTTTGGGCATATCAGTATACAAAACGTAGATTCAAAGATGGCCGTGGGTGACTGTCGAAATAGCTCCCCCCCCCCGTACATGTTTCCCCAAATATTTGATATGTGATACATTGTGCATACACCACTCATGTGACCTAAGTAAACGCAGACCAGGCAAAGACTCTTCATCAACTGAATTCTTTACTAAGGATCTTCTCACAATACAGCATAATATATTCTCACAGTAATACTATGTAGTGCTGTTCCTGGTCCCCTTGGTAACCTTCCTGGTTAACCAGTCCATACCTTGGTTAGTTAAGTCCAATACAGGACAAATGTCCATCTCCTGGAACCTGGACTCGGTTTCCGCCAAAGGACTGCTGAAGAGCAAAGTCCTTTTACATGCTGGCACAGGTCCTCTTAACACTTCCCTGGACAATCTCTCCAGAGGCAGACTTCCCCTGACTTCACTTTCCCCTGACCAAAAAAGGTGGTGTTAGGAACACAAGGGAGTCAGCTGTCTAAAGCACTTATCCCTCAACTGACCAGAATGCACCAGCCATCTCAGACAGTTGCAAGACACAACACAGTACACAATTCAAAACAGAACACGACACGGTGAGATAGCAGACTTTAGTTGGCATTCTCCTACATGCTTTCCTCAGGTAACTGGTCAAGTCATCTGCAGTCCGGTGAGAGGCCCACAAGTGTCAGAGCTTGCATAAAGGCAGCTGAACCAGAGCCTAATAGCACTCAGCTTCTCCAGAAGACTCAGCTACTGTGGGAAGCCCCTACCCTACCAAAGTATTCCAGCTCCAGTGGGGTGGCACTTCATCCTTGCACTTAAGATCCCTCCAGCTGTTCACCTGTGTTACCAGAGCTACCCTGGACTTCACAGTAATGGACCCTATTTATAAGGATACTTGCAAGTAGCTGTGTTGTCTACTGTTTTCCCTAAGTAGTGATTCTCAACTAGACTCTGTGGCCCAGATTCTCAAAGGGCTTACGACGGCGCAACGCCATGTACGCCGTCGTAAGTCCTAATCTGGGCCGTCATATCTATGTGACTGATTCTTAGAATCAGTTACGCATAGATATCCATTAGATCCGACAGGCGTAAGGCTCTTACGCCGTCGGATCTTAAATGCAATTTTTTTTTGTCCGCTAGGTGTCGCCTCCGTCGTTTTCCCCGTTGAGTATGCAAATTAGCTAGATACGCAAATTTCCGAACGTACGCGCGGCCGACGCAGTAAAGTTACGACGTTTACGTTAGGCTTGTCCCGGCGTAAAGTTGCCCCTGGGTATATGAGGCGCAATCAATGTTAATTACCGCGTCGAAATTTAAAAATGTACGTTGTTTGCGTAAGTCGTCTGTGAATGGGGCTGGATGCCATTTTCGTTCACGTCGAAACCAATGACGTCCTTGCGACGTCATTTGGAGCAATGCACCCTGGGATTATTTATGGACGGCGCATGCGCAGTACGTTCGGCACGGGAACGCGCTTAATTTAAATACTACACGCCCCCTACCCGCCTAATTTGAATTAGGCGGGCTTGCGCTGGGTGATTTACGCTACGCCGCCGCAACTTTACACGCAAGTGCTTTGTGAATTAAGCACTTGCCTGTAAAACTTGCGGCGGCGTAACGTAAATGAGATACGTTACGCCCGCACAGTTTTGCGCGATTCTACGAGAATCTGGGCCTTTGTTATTAAAGAGCCTTATAAAGACTATGGGCCAGATTCACAAAAGAGATACGATGGCGTATCTCCTGATATGCCATCGTATCTCTGAGATACGATTGTCGTATCTATGCGCCTGATTCATAGAGTCAGGTTACGCATAGATAGCCCTAAGATCCGACAGGTGTAAGTGACTTACACCGTCGGATCTTAGGCTGCAATTCTAGGCCGGCCGCTAGGAGGCGATTCCATTGCGGTCGGCGTAGAATATGCAAATGACTAGTTACGCCGATTCACGAACGTCCGCTTTGTCCGTCGCTGAAAATTTACGTTGTTTCTGTAGAGATACGCCGCGTAAAACTAAAGCTGCCCTCTAGGTGGTCTAGCCAATGTTAAGTATGGCCGTCGTTCCCGCGTCGAAATTTGAAATTTCACGTCGTTTGCGTAAGTCGTCCGTGAATGGCGCTGTACGCCATTTACGTTAACGTTGAAACCAATGACGTCCTTGCGACATCATTTAGCGCAATGCACGTCGGGAAATTTTAGGGACGGAGCATGCGCAGTACGTTCGGCGCGGGAACGCGCCTAATTTAAATGGTCCCCGCCCCATTTGAATTAGGCGGGCTTGCACCGGGCGGATTTACGCTACGCCGGCGCAAGTTTACAGGCAAGTGCTTTGTGAATCAAGCACTTACGCTGAAAACTTGCGGCGGTGTAATGTAAATGTAATACGTTACGCCGCCGCAGCGTAGGGCGATTCTACGTGAATCTGGCCCTTTGTTAGGCAGCCACATGTTTGACCAGCTTTTATTATTCTGCAGTGTATGCATGTTTTTTTTTTTGCCATCCTGAACCTGTTATTTTTTCTTAATTTTTGCTTCTAACTTTGCACCTGTTTAGTCAATTGTAGGTTATGGTTATTCTCTGTCTGATTCATTGCAAACTCTTATTAGACAGAGTTAGATCTACTGTAAATGATTAAATTGTTTATACATACTGTACAGTATTCCTATGTGCAATAGATATAAAATAAATAAACACTGCAATAGAAAACAGATCACTCCACCCATGCAAATTGAGAAGAATTTAAAAGTTAACTTAACATTACTCATAAATTATATTCAGAGAAGATAATCAACATTTTCACATTGAATCCTAATGATTTGACTGAGATTAGGCCAAACTGCATAATTGCATATAGCAGATAAGTTGGATTTTAAATGTGCACATCCCAAAGTAATTATTTCTCATCTATGAACTTAGGGCCAAGCAAACAACAGATAGGGGCAGCTAAACATACGGATGCATACAAGGACATAAAGGACAGAAAGAGAGAGAAAATCGGCAGATCTGCATAAGACGTTTTCTTCATCATAGGTCATTTATCATTACTGCCAGCTGTACAGAATTCATTTAATAATCTGTGGTTATCATGCAAAGCCTGTAAAAGGTTTAGCAATCACACACTGTAAAATAAAAACAAAGAATAAAATATATAGTTTACTGGGGCACACCATAAATACCGGTACATTTTAAAAAATAAATGTTTTTTTTTTTTTGTTTTTTTTATGAAACCGTGTTTTGTAGGAGACATCTCTAAACAGTGGCCAGAAAGCAAAGAATGACAGCTACCTATTATTAAAACACTGATAGACCACTCCTTATTGCAACATTCTTACAATGGTTCTGACATGAATGATTCTTGTTTACCAACTTGTTTGCATCGGGTCACATGGGCTTGGGACTGATTTTAGTTAGTATAATCTATGTAACTTTAATCATAACTATTAATATGTAATATATGATCTATTTTTAGTATTGATACTGTATATTTTGGGGGGGAAAAATGTGTTAAATTTTTTTTGTCCATCCTGTTTTTTTGACAATCCAGTTCTGCAAATGCTCCAGTGCAGTGAAAATGCTCCAGTGGATAATAACTCTAAGTGCATATGCATTTCTGCGAGCCAAACGTCTGATAGGCATTCTCTGACAATATGGAATTTTTTATTGCCTAAAGACCCAAAATCTTATGCCCTGTACACACGATCGGTCAATCCGATGAGAACGGTCTGATGGATTTTTCTATCAGTTAACCGATGAAGCTGACTGATGGTCAGTCGTGCCTACACACCATCGGTTAAAAAAACCGATCGTCTCAGAACCATGTACGACGGCACTATAAAGGGGAAGTTCCCTTGGGGCTGCTTTAGCTGATTTTGTGTTAGTAAAAGACGATTCACGCTTTTCTGTCTATTACAGCGTGATGAATGTGCTATCTCCATAACGAAGGCTAGTTTTACCAGAACGAGCGCTCCCGTCCCCTAATTTAGTCTGAGCATGCGTGGATTTTTAACTGATGGACGTGCCTGCAAACGATTAGGTTAGGTTAGGTATCCATCGGTTAATTTTAAAACAAGTTTCACATTTTTTAACCGATGGATAAATAACCCATGGCGCCTACACACGATCAGTTTGGTCTGATGAAAACGGTCCATCAGACCGTTTTTATCGGATTGACCGATCGTGTGTACGCGGCATAAGGATCACCTTGAGACTTTTCAACACATTTGTGGAGGCCTTTGCAAGCCAAGACAGTATAAGCATCCAAAGAAGGAACACATTTTGGAAAGAATTTTGAAGATTACAATTTTGTCCACATTTTGTAAAATGTGGAAAGAAAATAAAAATATATTTTTTATACAAAGTGGAGATATTTTTTGCTTCTATGACATTTGACCTACTGAGTGAGAAGTTTTCTGTGACAGATGTGGGAACAGATGGTGGATCTGCTACACAATTTTAAAGTCTGGGAGAGCTTAGTCTCCCGATGCTCATCTGACTCTATGTTATTAACATTTCAGTCCACACTATCCAGTAAGCGCATTTAAACCTATATATACTGGTGGCGGCTTATACACCAAGGTGATCTTTGCAATATAAAAGCTTTCTTCTATTAATATGGGAGTTTGATACACTTTGGCCTTTCTATATTTATGAATATTATTTTCTTTTTGATGTCACGTACAGACTATACACGTACATGCCACTAGGAGGCCCCATCAGGTTTGCCAGCCTCAGTAAAACCAGGGACAGTATGTAAAAATCTGTGTTTATTTACATCTGTCCCTGAAATGTCCCTTACCAACATTCTTTTGGTCTAAAAATCCCAAGATTATAGCCACCCTGCCTCTCCAGTACCTTCTCAGTGTGTGTTTGTATACTGTGTGTGTATGTACAGTACTGTGTGGCCCCATAATCTATTGCCTGGGGGCCCCATAATCTCCTATTGCCTGGGGGCCCCATAATCTCCTATTGCCCGGGGGCCCCATAATCTCCTTTTGCCCAAGGGCCCCATAATCTCCTATTGCCCGGGGGCCCCATAATCTCCTGTTGCCCGAAGGCCCCATAAGTTGTCAGTCCGCCCCTGATGATACACCATTTGTCTGATCAATATATGTCACTTTCTGAGTCACTGCATAATAATGTACATGTATAGCGCAGCACTTTTTAACTTTCTATTGTCAATTAATAATATACTTTTAACACAGAGTATAGACATATTTAGAATTACAACCCAAAACACTTTTTCTAAAACAAGCTGCATAGAGGGACCCAAAATTCAAGAAGAACCTTCAGGCCTTGAAGGGGCATAATTTGCGCATCTACTTTCACCTATGACATTTTTTCACCAGAATGTACTGCACAGTTGGTGCTTGCCTGCTGCAATTTAATGGCATGTTCAGTGCTTTCTAACATAGTATGCATAATTATTTTAGCAGGGACCCCTGCATCCTCTGAATAAAGAGGATCTTCCTACAATCTACCTGATAGTGTGGCCAACAAATGTGTACACCATCTGTGCTCAATCCAATAACATCCCCCTAGAGCCAAAGTACCCATCTAATATAGCCCCTATGGGTCTGCAGACCCGACTGTGATCAGCCAGCACGTGATGTCACATGGATCAGGAACCGGATTACTTTGTACGCACACACCCAAATGGGGCACACCTGCACGGACTGGCCAGCTATCTCAATAGATGAAGAAGATAGTGGACCATGCGCCAACAGGTGGGTCGCAATGTACACGCTTGGATGTGTGCCAATCATGGCCAATGCCTCCAGCTGAAGGAAAGCTCCACCTAACCACCCCAAGAGTGAGCTGACAATGGGCTGGGAAAAATAGAGTAGAACTGTTCTGATTGTACCAGTATCAGTGCTATCAGGTGCTAGTACAGCCACAGCCAAAATTTTCCAAAATAATGTGCTCTAGTGTGAAGGCCATTTAAAATTTGGGGTATGACTGATGAGAGCAGTGGGACAGAGACCAGAGGAAAGCAGCAATTCATTAATGGACACTTTTCAGACAGACAGTGTACATATTTGTTGGCCATGCAATCAGAGGTTGTGGGTTTACTGGTTCCTTTAAATTTTACACCTATTCTTGCAGTTTCAGGCTTTGTTTTGGCTGTTACCCATTTATGTTCATATATACGATTTAGGGGACCTTGATTCCAGTGCTTATTACCTGCTTATTTATTTATCCTTGAAGATTCTGCCTCTATACATGCCTTCCTGGGTCATTCACCAACTTGCTCTGTTTTGGTGGCCCCTTTGCTTGCACATGGGGGGACTTTCGGCATGGCTTGCATCCCAGCTTGTTGTCTGGTCCAGATCTGGGTATACTCTGCATCTTATACTTTCCCCTTTACTCTCCTGAGTAAGCAGGTGGTGGATCCTGCAAAACACATAGAGACATCCAACAAAACAAGGCCACTCTTAAAGAAAAATATGTTTTATGCTTTACTGGTATGAGGGCCAATGTCCAACTATATCATGGTGGTATACTTTGTATATATTGAGAATTTTATAAAAGGTGATACTATGCAGATGTTTTTTACATGTATTGGAGTTTATACTTGTGAACCTTTCTGTAGTAAATGAAAAGGCCTTGTGGGGTCAACCTCTATTTTTTATGCTTAACGTGTTCCTTGGGCATTTTAAAAGTCCACTTAACTGTATTCTTATTTTTCTATGAGCTAATCAGAACACTGTTACTGGCTTACACTTACTCTGGTGAATCTGTACTGGTGTGACTAGCGTTCAGGACACTGTCGCTGGCTACACTGTCACTGCTGTGGCTAGCAGCCGTTAACACGGTTGCTAGTTGCCCCATCTAGTGACACTGGCACAGGAACACTGTTGCTGGTTACACTGGCTCTGGTGACACTAGCACTGATATATCAGCAATTAGGGACACTGTGGCTGGCTGCCCTTGCCTGGTGACACTGTACTGGTCAATCAGGATACTGATGATGCCTTATACTAGTTCTGGTGACACTGTACTGGTGTGGCAGCAAGCAGGAATACTGTTTGGCTTACTCTGGTTCTGGTGATATTGGACCTAGAGATCAGAACACTGTTGTTGGCTTCACTGGCTTTGGTGACTCTGGCACTGATGTGGCTAGTGATCAGAACACTGTTTCTGTCTTACATTTGCTCTGGTGACACTGTACTGGTGTTGCAGTGATGAAATATTGTTGCTGGTTTACACTGGCACTAGCAACAATGGCAATGGTGTGGTTAGTGATCAGGACACTGTTGCTGGCTACACTGGCTCTTGTAATACTGGTACTGGTATGACAGCAATCAAGAACACTGTGGCTGCCTGCACTGGTCTGGTGACACTGTGACTTGTGTGGTGGCAATCAGGTTACTGGTTTGCCTGGTCTAGTGACACTGGGACTGGTGTGGCTAGTGATCAGGAACGTAGAAGTAGTGCTGCGCTGTGCATAAATAAGTGATAAAGTGCAAATGTGCTCACGTGACAGGTACACTTGAAAGGCAATAAGTGAATGGTCAAAATAGCAACAATAAAGTATAAATATTCAGCTGCGACAGTATAAATGATGGACTAATAAAATGTCCAAATACTGTGAAAAGTGTACCACAAAATAGATGTGAGAATACAACTCATAAAATCCTTAAAATGGGATCATCATGTGACATATGCTACCATAATTAGATACATTTACACTTAAATTCCATAAAAATGAAAAATAAAAATGAATTAAAAAAAAAAAAACGCAGTGCAGATATTGTCCATAAGGTGCAAGCTGGGTTGATGGCTGTGTGTGCACAGTGATCAGGGTGAAGGTGCTGGTGCTAGTAGTCCCCTGGTACATGTAACCAGGGTAGGGTGACCACAATTCTGAAGGCCCAGGCCCCACCCCCTCCGCACGCATCACGCCAGCCCAAAAAAAGATGATTTGTTATCCTTTGTTTTGCCATTTTTTGGAAAAGCAAAAGCAAACAGTGGTCACCAATTTAGACAGGTGATATATATAAAGAAAATATTAAATATAAAAAATATATAACACCAGCCTACCTATAAACCTAAAATAATACACACAAGTGATGAAATATCAGTGATATTTGTCCACTAGATTAAAAAATGGAAGAAAACAATTGAAATAATGTCCACAGTGAATGTGCCAAGTATTGCAACTTTAACCACTTTAGATCCATGCTATAGACAAAAGACATCCACAGCGCGGCTCTCAAGTGCAGAGTGGACGTCTTTTTCTGTGCATTACCCACGCGCGCCGCTGGGGGGCGCACAGCGGGTAAACACTGTGCCGGCGCATCGTTGGGAAGCTGATGCGTGTACCTGCCGGCCGCGATGTCCGCCGGGTATACGCGATCGGCGGTGACAGCAGGGACGTGGAGCTCTGTGTGTAAACACAGAGCTCCACGTCCTGTCAGGGAGAGAGGAGACCGATCTGTGTCTCTTGTACATAGGGACACAGCATCGGTCACCTCCCCCAGTCAGTCCCCTCCCCCACACAGTTAGAACACACCCAGGATACACATTTAACCCCTTCCTCACCCCCTAGTGTTAACCCCTTCACTGCCAATCACATTTATACAGTAATTAGTGCATTTTTATAGCACTGATCGCTGTATAAATTTGAATGGTCCCAAATTTGTGTCAAAAGTGTCCGATATGTCCGCCGCAATATCGCGGCATCTAGGACCTGATTAAGGCAGAACGACACTCTCTATACTGGCATCGATGGGTGGTTGGACCCCTAACAGATACAAACGTCCGGCCCACATTGCTCATTAAGCTTGGGACTCGCGGCAAGTGGTATCACGGCGATCCAGCCAACAAGTGACTGCCACAGAGGGATACCAGGACTTTTTGAAGTTCCCATCTGATCCACCCCACTGAGAGATTCATCTTGCCTGCAAATAGCCTAAGGATGTGGTAATGTATACAACAATACAACCACTGTCATACCAAGCAAAAATGTGCTGATACCATTTCTGTTGCTGCAAGACATTCATTTCTTTAACCCTTTCGAGGCTGATCACCTCTATTTCTGACACAGCTGAATCCAGTAAACCTGGGGGCCAAATTGAATATAGCTGATGCTTTCAGTTTCCAATATTTTCAAATTGAATTACTGACATCACAAGTGCATTAATTAATGTACCCTGCCTGATACCAATGTTTCAGTTTAAAAGTGTCTTCTATCAATTAATGAATTGAATCTCATTGTTTACCTTTGACCAGTCTATCTTGGATATATATTAGATTCCTGGAAGATCCAAGTTACTTACTGCCATCCACTTGGTCTTTGACCATCTTAAGGATCCTTGCCATTATTTTTATCCCGGGTTTTCTTTTCCCCTCCCTCCTTCCCCCCCCCCCCCCCCCATTGTTGACAACAAGCCAGTGTCCAGCCTTACATATAGTACACAACATATTTGACACATTGCGGATATTATTGTCTGGACTGTAAGGTCCTTACCCCTTCAGTCAATCGACTGCCGCACATTCATTTAGGTATACACTCCTCTAGGTGTACGATCTATGTTCAGGCTGAACACACACGTGTCCGGATCACATTGTCTATGTTTGTCTATGTCCTTGTTGCTGTTTACATGTTATTTTCTCACATTAGCTAGCCTCATGTACTATATGGCTAACTCTTTTACATGTAGTTCTCATATTTGTGCTTACCTTTACCTTTGATATTAATAAATTAACTTGAATTCTATCATCCATCTCATTGATCATCATTGTATTGCTCCAAGTAACCCCTTTAGACCCCCTGTTGGTCGACAACCTTTCCCCTTACTCCCCCCCAGGGTTTCACCCATTCCCTTCCTCCCTTTCCCTTTCCCTCTCCCCAATTTTTTCCTTACTTTTTGATCGCAATATCGCAGGCCTGACAACAACAAAAAAATCGCAGATCGCCGCCATTACTAGTAAAAAATAAAAAAATAAAAAATAAATCATAAATCTATCCCCTATTTTGTAGGTGCTATAACTTTTGCGCAAACCGATCAAATACGCTTATTGCGATTTTTTTAACAAAAATATGTAGAAAAATACGTATCGGCCTAAACCGAGGAAAAAAATATTTTTTTTTAAAAAAAATTGGGATATTATTATAACAAAAAGTAAAAAATATTGTGTTTTTTCCCCCAAATTTTCTGTCTTTTTTTGTTTATAGCGCAAAAAAAAAAAATCACAGAGATGATCAAATACCACCAAAAGAAAGCTCTATTTGTGGGAAAAAAATGATAAAAATATAATTTGGGTACCAGGTTGTATGACAGCGCAATTGTCATTCAAAATGCGTCAGCGCTGAAAGCTGAACATTGGTCTGGGCATGAAGGGGGTTTAAATGCCCAGTAATGAAGTGGTTAAACATTATAAAAATAAACATGTGCTAAATCCAGAATAAAACAGGGCTATGACAGTCCTGATATATCAACACAAACACGTCCTTGTAAAAAGTTTCTGGAGTGAACCCTGTGAATCAATATCCGGAAATGACAACTTGCTATGTTCACCTTCACCAAAATTGGAAACCAAAACACCCAAATCATGCTCAAAATAGGGATGGCAGCTTACCAGAAAAAATTGACTCTTTTAAACAAGAAGTCAATAGCGCTTGTAGCAAACCAGTTACTGGTATACGTGGAGATGTAGAAATAAATCCTGCCTTACAATGGGCTTGGATCAGGATATGTGGAAATGAGGATAAAACGGCAATAGTGTAATCCCGTTTAATAAAATCAATATAAAAAAATACAAAATGCCAAATTCCTTCTTACATGAGGGGGTGCCAAAGGACCCGGCACTGAGGCTAGAGAGCGGTGAAACTATGGACAAACAGTGTCCCGAGTGGAGGTTCTCTGGCGTGCGTTCCACCTTGGACGGCAGGAAGCCAGAGGGACCGGAGGTGACGTCAATGCGTAACCTAGTAACGCCTCAACAGCTGTTTCATGTTGCATGTCTTCAGGAAGGGTGTTAGGTCACAGAAAGCATACATTTAAATACGCTTGGCAATTAGCTTAACAGGGGAAGGATTAGAAACTAACTCCAGCCTCCGTTCCGAGTCCCCAGTTGTAAAAATATTGACAGTACAAAAATAATCAATAAAAACACATGACTCAATTGCCTGAATTATAATGAAGTAAATGAATAAAAATTTACCGACAACATAGAATAAATAAATATAAGAAATAAAGAAATTCAAAAATATAATTTAAAAGAATCATTTGGTAATAAATATATAACCACAATTATACATAATTTATAAACCATACAATGATTAGAGGTATCACTAATCACCAAAGGAAATTTGTTGTGTAAATGGATAAATACATTTTTGATATATAATACTAACTCCACTAACCCCTGTATGGACCTACGCCTATTTGGCAACTGAGTAAAATTATTCATTGATTAAAAAACAATTCAGATCCAAATCAATGTTGAGTCCATATGGCTGCATACTGCCCAGTCGATACAGCCACTGGGTCTCATTCTAGGAAATGGCCTTCTTAAGGTCCGTACCTCTCCAATTGTAAATGGCTCTATCAATTCTATAGAAAATGAGCTGAAGGGGGTCTCTATCGTGATACTGTAAAAAATAGCGTGATACACTGTGATTAGGAAAGCCCTTGGCTATATTAGCTACATGTTCGTTGATCCTGACCCTGAGTTCCCGTGTGGTGCGCCCCACATATTGGAGGGAACAGGGACATTCCAAAACATACGTTACATGTTTTAAACTCCTGTTGTGTAACGGAAAATAGAACGATGGCGGGACTATAACGGTGCACACAGTAATAAAGCGGTATAAAGCAGTAGTATAAATTTTAATAGTTTATTAAAAAGAACATAATAGCATCAAGCTACATAGCACATTATAGACCCACAAGGGCCCACTAAGCACATAGATAACCTGATTGATAATACAATATCAATTAAAAGAGTTCACGTAACAGACAGCAGATACTGTGACAGGGATCGCAACCAGGTTGGTAAACCCTATATATTTCGCCCGGTCAGGCTTCTTCGGGGGTGTGGTTGAGATCAGGGTTTCGATTCTAATGATGAAATACAGAAAGATATGAGTTTACAAACATTCAAGAAAATAAACATATATAAATAATAATGTCGCTCTGCCAATGTATATCACACAGTGCCAACCTGCTAGTCCGTAGTGGGGATAAAGGGACAGGGTGCATATACGCCCTGGTCACATCACAGGCCAGATGGGTAAGGCCGGATGAACACAAGTTGACAGCCAAAGGGATATCTCAGGCAGGGAAAATAAGCCCAAAATAGGGAACTGCCACAGATGGAGGTCACATACTCCCCGACCACCGGAGAGGCTGAGGGGCAACACCAAGGACAGAGTGACCAGCTGTGAAGAAAAAGTGATAATGTCAATATATGTTGAAAAAATGCTTAACAAGGGATGAATATAAAAAATAAAAAGTAATAAGTAGAGTGTACATTCACAGTGCTTAGATAAGCATACAAAGCATCCGTGGAGGTATCCACCTACGTTGGAAGCAATTGGCTCACCAGATCTATAAAAGGCTGATCCAAAAAATATGATGTCAAAAACTCAGAGAAAAACGGGAAAAAGAAATAAAGAAAAATAAATTTTTGGTATACAAAAGATTTATATGTCATAGGACCTCCAGCATACAGCTGATCCATATTAGGATAGGAAGGATCCATTCATAAAAGGTAATATTTCTTATAGGTAGCAACAATCAAAAAGATATATAGTGTCCTTTTAAGCAGAAAAATAACATTGAATAAAATGCATGGAAATTGATATGAAACCTCACAGAGGCAGATTAAGGATGCATGGAGAAAACAGAGACAGGATTCAAGGGATATGCACAAAAATACCTGGTCAATCAATGTCAGCAGCATAGGTTGGCTCCACAGGAGTGTACAGCACACTAAAGCTCCACAGCAAAGCAGGGTCCTGATATACCCATAAGCCCCTCACACACAGTGTCAGTGCGCAGGCGCCCGAAGGAGCGCTAGACATCAGCCTACAATCCCCAGCAAACCCTGGGTTGGAAGGCGAGGAAGGCCGAGGAAGCGGCCAATCACAGCGCGCCAGGGGAGGGACAAGCGCCGCAAAGCGGTACAGCCAATGGGCACATCAGGTTAACCAATGGCCGAGGGCGGGGAGGGGCCGGGCCGCCGGTGGAATGGGCAATAACCAGCAGTCCAGGGGAGGAGGACACTAACAAATAACGGGCTCACAAAGTGAAGCCCTTGGGTGTCCGAATGGAAGGGGAAAATAAAAGAGGACCAAACATCCGCAGCAGCACCGAAAGGGAAGAGTCCCGCAGAGTAGTAAAAAAGAGATACCCCAGTGGCGAGAAAAGTACACAACTTGATAACTAAGGATACCATCCCATATACTTAAAAAGAGGCAGGGACAAAAAAGCCCATCATAGGTAAAGGCAGGGTGGCAGAAGCACATACACAGTGGCAGAGCGATTCACATAAATATTTTGCAAACAAAAAATGTGTGTACATGATTCAAGTAATAAACAAAATCCAAGATAATTATTAAGACATAGGGCACTTATAAAATAAATGTAATTAATGCATGTGTATTAGATGACAAAATACCAAGGTAGCCCAAGGTGGAGAGTGAGGACAGAGACAAAAAGAATGGGAGATAAAAACAAACAGTTACAAGAGGAGGAGGGAACATGCAAGAAGAGGGGAAAAAAAGGAGGGGAAGGGGAAAAGGGGGAGAAGAGGGAAACAGAGCAAAGAAAATGGGGAAAAAAAAGGAAAAAGGAGAAAGGGGGAAGTAAAAAGGAAAAACATATAAAGGAAACCGGGAAGATGAAAATAAAGGGAGGGGGAAGGGAAACAATACAGACAAACGATGCAGAATAGAACGCATCATAAATTTCCTGCTGGGGGACCCCAGGCGGTCAATTAGGGGCAGCATGGCCACCTACTTGATAAGGCCCAGGGGAGATGGATCTAAAGGAGGACATAAAATAGAGAACCCCTATAGGAAAGATTTGAAGCTGATATATTCGTTCAACCCTGGGTATTGGGTGGCATTAAGAGTTTGTATCCATTTGGTTTCGAGTTGCAGAAGACTGCGGTCAATGCCCCCACCCCTGACATGTGTGGGCACATGTTCCAGAGCAGCAAATTTGACCATAGTAGGCTCAAAATTGTGCTCATGTCCCACATGTCGACTAATAGCGGTGGTGGACAGCTTCTTTCGTATAGGTCCTATGTGGTCCGATATACGCTTAAAGAATGGTCTTTTAATCTTGCCCACGTAGAAGCACCCACACAAGCATTTGGCCAGGTATACCACGCCGATGGTTTGGCATGTGACCCGATGCCGAATGGTGTGGGTGTGTCCACCAGGCAACACGACTGTAGATCCACTAAGGATAAAGGGGCACATGTTGCATCCCTTGCATGAGAAAGTGCCATTGATCATGTAATCTGAGTTTTCCAAAGGGTTATGATGACTCTGGACAAGCTTGTCTCGTAAAGATGGTGCTCTGCGGTAAGTGACTTCCGGTCGGTCCTTAATGAATTTGCTTACAGTGTTGTCGGCCAATAAAAGGGGCCAATACCTATCCAAAATTTCCCTAAACTGTACATGGCAGGTAGAATATTGAGTAAGCAGACGTATTGGTTGCAGGGTGTTGGCCCTCCTAGGGGGGAAAATCAAATCCTTGCGGTCAATGTTGGCAGCTCGATTATAGGCCTTCTTCAGGGTTTTGTGACTGTAACCTCTGTCCCTCAAACGAGAGTATAAGTTTCTAGGAGCTATCTCATAATCTTTATTGAGGACACAATTTCTCTTTAATCTAATATACTGACTATAGGGTATACTTTTTACGAGCGACTGAGGATGGCCACTAGAGGCATGTAGGATAGTATTGCCTGAAGATGGCTTGCGATAAAGGGAGGAGTATACAACTCCATCAGAGCCAATAAAGATGGTAAGGTCAAGGAAATTAATGGATTTTAAACTACAATCCATGGTGAACTTTAAATTAAAAGTATTTTTGGCCAGTGTACACATGAATAACTCAAGTTCCGTTCTGCTACCAGATCATAATAGCAGAACGTCATCGATGTATCTGTACCACGCAATCACGTGGCACAGATACATCGAGGATTCATCACCAGAAAAAAGTTCCTTCTCCCACCCCCCCAGGTACAGGTTGGCATACGATGGGGCCCATTTAGTCCCCATCGCAACCCCCTGCACCTGGAGGTAGTTGGAGAGTCCGAACATAAAGACATTCCTGGTGAGAATGAACTTCAATAGATCCAGGACAAATAAATTGTAGGATTCTGCCTGATCGCCTCTATCCTTGAGAATTTTACCCACAACTTCAATACCCCTGTCATGGGGGATTGCGTTGTATAGGCTTTCAATATCGATGGCAACCAGCCAAGTATTGGGTGGGACTGATATGCCATCGATGGTTTGCAACAGGTCGATCGTATCCTTGATGTACGAGGACAGAGCGGTGACATGTGGGCGGAGATAATTATCGACCAGGGAGCTGGCGTTTTCTGTTAAACCCGCACAGCCTGATACTATAGGTCTGCCCGGTGGGCATTTTAATGATTTATGTATCTTAGGTAGGGCGTACATTGTGGGGACCCTAGGTTCCTGAGTATTAAGAAAGTTCCACGTATCCTTGTCAATCAGGCCCTGATGGTTCTTTTTAATAAACTATTAAAATGTATACTACTGCTTTATACCGCTTTATTACTGTGTGCACCGTTATAGTCCCGCCATCGTTCTATTTTCCCATATATAAATTTGGGATGAGGTGCTTTTGTTAATAATACATTTCCTAGTCTAGACCAGCCGGATCCTATCCTCTCTTCCTGTTGTGTAACCACCGATTTGAATTTAGTAATTTTCTTAGTATGTCTAGTAGTGGAACGGCAGGCTTTACATCTGGTACAGTAATGAAAGCCTGAACAGTCCAAAAAAGTCAGAGGTTTCTTAGGGGGGTCCGGAATATTTGGTGCAATCATGTTTCGCAATCTCGGAGCCCTCCTATAAATTAATTTTGGTTTGGGGGGCAACACTGATTCAAGGTCTATATCTTTTAGTAATATGGGCCAGTGCTTCTTGAAAACTTGTTCTACGCTTTTAAATTGCCTATGGAACCCTGAAATAAAGGCTAGCTCCCCTGCAAAAGGGGATTTCTTTTTTGAGGTTAGAAGGGTGTCTCTGTCCAAAGTAGAGACCTCCTGTTTAGCCCTAAGAAGCGTTTGTTGAGAATAACCCTTCTCACTGAATCTTTCGGTAAGGATTGCAGACTGTATATCAAAATCTGTCATGCTGTCACAATTTCGCTGCATATATTGGTCTTTTGGTATGGCCCCCAACCAATGAGGATGATGGCAGCTGTTAATAGGCACAAACACATTCCTATCGGTGGTTTTGAAAAATGTTTTAGTACCAATCCGATTGTTTTTGTTTACCAAAGTGAGATCCAAGTAATTAATCGTTAACAAACTAAATTCAGCTGTAAATCTAAGTCCATACTGATTGTGATTTCGACGTTGGAGAAAAACCTCCAATGATGTCTGGGGTCCCTCCCACAACAAAATCACATCATCGATGTATCTTATGTAGTATAGTAAGGCCTGGTGATTCTCTCTATAAATAGTTTCCCCTTCCCATTTATTAAGTACCAGGTTCGCTACACTGGGGGCATAACGTGCCCCTATAGCAATCCCCTTAATTTTATTGTAGAACCTATCTTGGGCCCAAAAGTAGTTATTACCCATGGCTTTAAGCCCTTCAACTAAAAATTTCACCTGTGCTGTCTTTAATTGTGATTTCTCCAATAATGCTAATTCAACTGCCACCAAAGCATCTTTTTGTTGGATATTAGTATAGAGTGACTCTATATTTACTGTAACCATCAAAGTCTCATCTGAGACTTCAATGGTAGACAGGGAATTAATAAGTTGTCGATTATCTTTTAGGTATGACTTACCCCGAATGACCATGGGTTGTAAATCGATATCGAGATATTCCCCCACTCTGGAGAAAAGTGAACCTATACCGCTAATGATGGGTCGGCCAGGTGGTTGAACGTTGTTCTTGTGAATTTTGGGTAATATATATAGAACCGGGGTATGGGGCACCCGAGGTATAAGATATTGTGCCTCCTTCTTATCCAAAATGCTTTGGGTAACCCCTTTGGTAACCCAGGTAGTTAATTCAACTTTCAGTCTGACTAAAGGGTCTGCTAATAGCGGTTTGTATGTACTGGTATCATCTAGGAGTCGCTGGATCTCTGCATAATAGCTATCTTTGGTGAGTATCACCACACCTCCTCCTTTGTCTGCAGGTCGAACTACTATATTTTTGTTTTGTTCAAGTTTTTTGATTCCCTCTAACAAAGAACAATTAGCATTAGCCTTCTTAACCTCTAATCCTTTAATTTCATCCTGTACCATGTGTTTAAATACCTCTATATGATGGTGAGTTCCCTTTTGTGGATTGAACACAGGATTATTCATTAGACCACTATGTTGATATTCTGTTTGTTCAACCTCTAAACTAGAAGTAGTGGTATGGGAAGCTAAGAATTTTTTTATATTGAGCTTCCTAACATATTTTTCAATATCAATGAATGAATCAAATTTATTGATCTTTTTATTTGGCGCAAATTTCAAACCCTGGGCTAGGACTTGCATTTCTTCTTCTAAAAAAGATATACCTGCCAAGTTAAAGATCCCTGCATCTAATTGTCCCTTGGTCTTTTTCTTTCTGGCTTCCCCTCTTCTACCTATTTTTCTGTATATTCTTTGGGATATTGGGGTGTGGTGGGTGGAATCTTGTATGGTTCTTTCCATCCCCTCCCCCCCCCCCCCCCTGTTGGTAGTGATTCTGATAGGGAGTGGGTCTCCCCCTAAAATTCCCTCTATAATTACCTCTGGGTGGCCTAGGTGGATAATGGTTGGATCCCTGATTGTAGTAGGGATATCCATAGTCCATAGGCGTATTATCCAGAGGAGCATGCCTATTCTGAGCAGGCACAGTGTAGGGGGTAGAATAATATTCATTACGTGGAGGGTAATTGCCTGCATATTGAGGTGGTGGAGACGGACCTCTCCCACCTTGTGTTCCATATCCCTTGGGATTTGAGGGGAGTTTAGTAGATTTCTTTGGAGTATGTGTCTTATTTAAAAAATTGTTAGCTAATTGAGTGACCACATTATGAACCTCCATGTCCCTCTCCACTGATAATTCTTTGGAATTGTTTAAATGTAATTCCTCCTGCCATTTTCTATTGCCCCCACATGTCAGCCTAGTTTTATTGCCCCCACTTTTCTGTTTCATTTTTTATTGCCCCCCCAGGGCAGGGCCCCACTTTGTCAGCCTCATTTATTACTGTACTGTTCCCAGACCCAGTGCCCCGACTTGTCACCTGACCTGCAACAATCAGGTTCCATTTGCTTACCTTCTAATCTGGACTA
Organism: Rana temporaria; assembly: GCF_905171775.1. Taxonomy (NCBI): domain Eukaryota; kingdom Metazoa; phylum Chordata; class Amphibia; order Anura; family Ranidae; genus Rana; species Rana temporaria. Next base: position 152,005,658 of record NC_053493.1, on the reverse strand, counting down.
GTCTGGTGTGGTGGGCGGTTGAGCGGCAGTCTTTGTTCCCTGGTCCAGGCTGGGGGGCCCCGGGTGGGAGGAGGAGAAATCGGGCAATGTGCTGTGGAAGTCGGGACGGGCAGCCAAACCGTTGATCTAAGCCAACCAGCACTGCAGAATGTCGCCTCCCGCCAGGAGGTTACTGAAGCCTGGAGGAGTCAGAAGGTGCTGCTGCCGCGGTCGAAGATGGAGAGGAGATGGGTGGACTCGGAGTGCAGGGAAGCACTGGGTAAAGGCCTTGCTCCTCTCAGCCTTGCTCAGAGACTCTGTGACTGTGACGTCACTGGTTAAACGCCAGGCATGGTGGCCCTAGAAACCAGTTTGGCAATTGTCTATTAGGGCAGCTGTGTGTCCTCATTACTTTCCGGGACACTATCTTGTCCTGGAATGAAGGTGATACAAATGTGAATTGCGGAATAATCCCGGGCAATCCGGGACACGTGGGCACACTAAACCAGGGCCATAGAGGCGATATTTACTTTTTCTTGCATACTGTATGCTAAAAAGTGTCCCTCTTTATCATCTTAGGAACTCCTATATTTTGTATAAATTCAGAATCTATTACCAAATATGGCAGTTTTCACTCAGACGAATATACCCATGTGCAGAGGTGAAAATATGCAGAGATGGCATGTTCTCTGTATAGAATAAACTATGTAATATCTTTCTTATAAATGGGATGTACTTCCTTTCACAGAGGCCTCCAGCACCTTTGGGCCCAGGCAATGTATGTTCATTTCCATGGGAACTGTTTCATTTGTAAAGATGTATCACAAGTTTCAACCATACTGTTCTTGTCATTTCTCAGACTGTAACAGCCAGATTTGTATATACAAATAAGTGGAGATGGCCATGTGTTGCTAAGTCTGCAGTAAGATAATAATAGTTTAGGAATGTTTTATGTTTCCTAGCTCATGCTGTGTCATTTATTCCAGTTTGCTCTGCAGCTCCCATAAGATCATATGTTTCACATAGTAAGCTAAATATCTCCTTTACATTCCCCAGATCCATCATTTCCATTAATCTGTCAATGTATAGGAAAACACTCAGATGCATGTGCACAGAGCTGTTATACTTCCTGCTTTTACAGCAGTCATTCTATTATCAGTGTCTTGTTATACCATGGAGGAAACTGTTTATATTAAATCCTGCTTCGACATTATTATTCACCATCTTGAAATGATCACCATGTTTCTGGCTCATTTGTTGAGACTGGGCTGAACATTCTGAGCAGTTGCCAGAAACTGAATTTTATACCCTTTAAAGGAACAGCATGATTAAAAAAAGTTTTATGTAGAAAATGTAGATATTTCTCAGGTGACCCCACTACAGTAACAGTACATTGAGTTGGGCTCCCTTTTCTCTGCAGTCTCACCCCACGATATTCACTTTTCAGCTATAAGATCTAAGATTGCAACTCAATAAGCTTTGAAACTTGTATATGGTCATCAGAAGTAAGGTATAATGTTTTGTAAATATACTTTTATTATGTTGATAACAAAAAAGCATTTGAGTTTCTTTTTGATATTTTGCACTGATCACTGCATTAGTGTCACTGGTGATGTCAGTGTCAGTTAGTAAGTTCGCACCCAGTGTCAGTTAGTGTCAGATTGGCCGCTGCACCACAGCACAATCTCACTTTTTATGTCAATGATCACCACCATTACAAGTAAAACATATATATATATAAATTACAGTATATATACCATCATTTGTAGATGCTATAACTTTCAAGCTAACCAATCAGTATACACTTATTGGATTTTTTTTTACCAAACACCTGTAGCAGAATACATTTTGTCCTAAATTCACAAAGAATTAAAAACATTTTTAATAGATATGTTTTATAGCAGAAACGTTTTTTGTGTTTATATAATAAAAAATTAAATAAATCAGTGGTGATCAAACACCACCAAAAGGAAGCTCTATTTGTATGAATAAAATGATATATATTTCATTTGGGAACAATGTTGCATGACCACAAAATTGCCAGTTAAACTAGTGCAGTAAATATAAAAAGTAAGTTGCGCTGAAAAAACAAATGAATAATAAAAGTACATAAAGGGCCTGATTTACCAAGCCTTTACTCCATGACTCATGGAGTAAAAGCAGGAGTAGCAGCCGTTTGGCCATTTACTAAAGAAATACGCTGCTAGTGCAGTGTATTTCCCTAGTTACTAATGTGCTCCGTGCGCCCAGGAGAGGGTGCATTGTGCACCAGTACAGACCTGGCGCACGGCACATTAAACTGTAAATTGCGGGGGTTCGGGCGGGAGTTTATTAGGGGGGGAGGTGGGGGGATGCAGGGGAAGTGAAGTGACATGTGTTTTGAAGTGTTTGGCGGGCCGAATTGAAAGGGAAAGTGTTTTTTGAAAACAGATCCCCGTACGCTTGCACAGTGCGCCTGAACCTCGGGAGGTTCATTTGCATACTGGGCATGCGCAGAGAGAAAAGTCAGGGATTCCCGTGCGCCTTGTCAGTACGCCGTGAAAATCTTGGTAAATACCAAGCGGCGTACCCGTGATTGCGCTGCGTGACGCGGCGCACGGGAATCTCCGAGCTGTTTTCAGCCCTGAAGGGGAACTCGGCGCCAAATTTCAAACTTGAAATCGGCGCGGGTCCCCCTTCAGGGCTACATTAGGCTCTTAGGCTTGGTCCGGAACGTGAGGGGTTAAACCCGCGCCGTCCCCCCCAGATCCAAACCAAGCCCTCATCCCAAGCATGCAGTCTGGCCCGGACAGGAATGGGGGAGGGGACGAGCGAGCGCCCCCCCCCCCTCCTGAGCCGTACCAGACCGCATGCCCTCAACATGGGGGAGTGTGTGCTGTGGGGGAGGGGGGCACTGCCCCCCCACCCCACAGCACTCTTGCCCCCATGTCGATAGGGACAAGAGCCTCTTCCCGACAACCCTTGCCATTGGTTGTCGGGGTATGCGGGCGGGGCTAATCGGAATCTGCGAGCTCCCTTTAATAAGGGGGCCCCCAGATGCCGGCCCCCCACCCTATGTGAATGAGTATGGGGTACATCGTACCTCTACCCATTCACATGGGGGAAATGTAAAGTAAAAAAAACACCACACAGAATAAAATATTTTATTAATCTGCTCCGGAGCCCCCCCTTTCTTCTTTAGCTCTCTTACAAGGGGGGGTTTCTTCTCTCCCGATCTTCCGCCGGGACCCTGGGCTTCGGTGATTTCTGCCGGTGGAGGGCGCCATCCCTCGGTCCTCTCCGGAGCCTTCCGCCGGATGCCCCACCCCATTTAAGCTCTTTTTCATTAGGGAGGGGCATCCGGACTTCGGGGTCTTCTGCCGGGGGATGGCGCCTATCCCCCGGTCTTTCCGGTGCCTTCCGCCAGGGTTCCGGTCTTCCTGGTCTTCTGCCGGGGGTGCGCCAACTCCCCGGTCTTTTCTTTTCTGTCTTCTCTGCTCCCTCTTCTGCCTGGCTCCCCCGCGGAGCCAGGGCTTTCTTCCGTCTTCTTTCTTCTCTCTTCCTTCTTCTGCCTGTCTCCTCCGCGGAGCACAGGGCTTGTCTCCGCTGTCTTCTTGCTTCTCTTCCATTGGATGTTGACACGACGAGGTCCGGCGCTGGAATGCCGTCTGAGCAGTGGGCATGGACTTATATAGGGCAATGCCACCATGTGACCTCAACCCATGTGACATCACATTCCCATCATGCCCAGGGAATGTGATGTCACATGGGTTGAGGTCACATGGTGGCATTACCCTATATAAGTCCATGCCCGCCGCTGACACGGCATGTCAGCGCGGAACCTCGTCGTGTCAACATCCAATGGAAGAGAAGGGAGAGGACAGCGGAGACAAGCCCTGGGCTCCCGGAGGAGACAGGCAGAAGAAGGAAGAGAGAAGAAAAAGACGGAAGAAAGCCCTGGCTCCGCGGGGGAGCCAGGCAGAAGAGGGAGCAGAGAAGACAGAAGAGAAAAGACCGGGGAGTTGGCACACCCCCGGCAGAAGACCAGGAAGACCGGAACCCTGGCGGAAGGCACCGGAAAGACCGGGGGATAGGCGCCATCCCCCGGCAGAAGACCCCGAAGTCCGGATGCCCCTCCCTAATGAAAAAGAGCTTAAATGGGGTGGGGGCATCCGGCGGAAGGCTCCGGAGAGGACCGAGGGATGGCGCCCTCCCCCGGCAGAAATCACCGAAGCCCAGGGTCCCGGCGGAAGATCGGGAGAGAAGAAACCCCCCCTTCTAAGAGAGCTAAAGAAGAAAGGGGGGGCTCCGGAGCAGATTAATAAAATATTTTATTCTGTGTGGTGTTTTTTTTACTTTACATTTCCCCCATGTGAATGGGTAGAGGTACGATGTACCCCATACTCATTCACATAGGGTGGGGGGCCGGAATCTGGGGACCCCTTTATTAAAGGGGTCTCTCAGATTCTGATAAGCTCTCCGCCCGCATACCCCGACAACCAACGGCCAGGGTTGTCGGGAAGAGGCTCTTGTCCCTATCGACATGGGGGCAAGAGTGCTTTGGGGTGGGGGGGCAGTGCCCCCCTCCCCCACAGCACACACTCCCCCATGTTGAGGGCATGTGGTCTGGTATGTCTCAGGAGGGAGGGGGGCGCTCGCTCGTCCCCACCCCCATTCCTGTCTGACCAGACTGCGTGCCTGGGATAAGTGCTTGGTTTGGATCTTGGGGGTGACCCCCACGCTATTTTTTTTTGCACGGGTTTAACCCCTTATGTTCCAGACCAAGCCTAAGAGCCTGGTATGCACCTGGAGGGAACCCACCTTATTTTTTTTTGGGGGGGTCTGGAGTTCCCCTTCATGAACAGCGATCTGTCATTTACACATGTCAGTCCCCCCCCCCCTACAGTTAGAACACACCCAGGGAACATATTTAACCCCTCCCTCGCACCTAGTGTTAACCCCTTCCCTGCCAGTGGCATTTTTTGAGTAAGCAATGCATTTTTTACAGCACTGATCGCTAGAAAAATGCCAATGGTTCCAAAAAAGTGTTCGATGTGTCCGCCATAATGTCGCAGTACCGATAAAAATCGCTGATCGCCCCAATAACTAGTTAAAACAACAAAAAAAAAAATTTGTAGACGCTATAACTTTTGCAAAAACCAAACACTAAACGCTATTTGCGATTTTTTGGAACCAAAAAGATGTAGAATACGTATCGGCCTAAACTGAGGGGTTTTTTAGTTTTTTCAATATATATTTTTGGGGATATTTATTATAGCAAAAAGTAAAACTAATTTTTACATATGTGGGCGGGACTTACGAAAGTCCCGCCCACATATATAAACATCGTTCAAACCACACATGTGAGGTATTGACGCGTGCGTTAGAGCGAGAGCAATACTTTTACCACTAGACCTTCTTTGTAACTATAAACTGGTAACCTGGAAAAAAAAGAAAAAGGTTGCCTATGGGGATATTCACGGAATTCATTTTGGCCCCATTGCAGGAGTGTTTCCAATAGTAAAGCGTGACATGTAAGGTATCTATTTACTCAGTGTAACATCATCTTTCACATTATCCCCAAAAATTGGGCTCACTTTTGTGTTTTGTTAATTTTTAACCACTTGAGCCCGGACCATATTTCTGGTCAATGACCGGGCAAGTTTTTGTGATTCGGCACGGCGTCGCTTTAACTGACAATTGCGCAGTCGTGCGACGTGGCTCCCAAACAAAATTGGCAACCTTTTTTTTCACACAAATAGATTATTAAATGTGCGTGTTTACTTCTGTCTTTAACACCTCCCCTTCAGGCTGGAAAGCATCAGATCAGGGGAAACCAAAAAAAAAAAGCTCTCATTCCATTGCAGCTTGGTTCCTACATGTGTGATGAACTGAGCATGCTCAAACACTTAGAAAAAAAATATCCTTTCTTTTTAAAAGGTGAAAAACACTCATTGGATGCTCATAGAGCGTGGTTTGGATTAATTGCAGGTGTGCCCAATTACAAGCTCACCCAAACTAGAGACTGCAATTTGTTCATGTGATTCCAATTGCTTCATTACTAGCACTGTTATAAAAAGCTTGGATCGATCAGTCCTCAGCTGCCCTCAGAAGGGGCAGGCTGGCAGAAATGCTGTTGCTAAACACAAATGTGGTTTGTTGCATGGGTTTTGTTTTATTTTGCCAATGGTTTTGGTTTATTTTTAAATGATGTTCACTATGATGTATTTGTCTATGTGGCCTTATTTTATGAAAAATGTGTAAAGCTATGGTTATTTAGAATTTTGAAATGTATTTTTGTTTGTTTGTCTTTTTTTGCTTTCCTTGTTTTGTTGACCAATAAAAATTACTTTAAAATTGTTAAGTTTGTCTTTTGTTACTTTTTCATGCTACATATGTTGACAGCTGCAGCTGAACTAGGTTTGGGCCTAACAAATTATGTGTGATTTTTGTCTAAGCTTCTTTCCTGGTGTGTAATCATGAAATGTTTGCCATGTTTATTCTCCATGACTTTAAAGACAAAAACTGGTAAGTATTTTATTTATTCTGCAGTGGTCCTCAGCCCTCAAGTACCCCCGACAGGACATGTTTTGGGGATTTCTCTTATCAAGAATTGCTGTCCAGACTGTATTTTAAAGCACATGTGCAAGATGAAGGAAAACCTGCAAACATGGCCTGTGGGGGGGGTTTGCTATTGGTGGACAGGCTTGACGTGCTGATTTACAGCACTGTGCTTAAATCTAGCGCAAGGCAATCCTATTCAAATTGTGGGTGTTTGAGGGAAGCCAAGTGAGTGTTAGAACCCCTGCTTTGTGTTTTTTTATTTTTGTGTTGAGCTTTGTGTCCCTTTTCTTAAAATTGGCTTCACTTCCTGTCACACAGCTGAACAGGAAGTGAGGTTAAAACCCTACCAGTGTCATTTCTTGGGGACACAGGTCAATCTAACTAGTGTCCCCATTAAGCCAATTGCACTCCAGCACTGCTGTGTACACCCCAAATCATGGGTCTTCAAACTACGGCCCTCCAGTTGTTCAGGAACTACAATTCCCATCATGCCTAGTCATGTCTGTGAATGTCAGTGCATTACAAGGCCTCATGGGATGTGTAGTTCTAAAACAGCTGGAGGGCCGTAGTTTGAGGATCCCTGCCCCAAATGATTATTTAGTTTGGGGTTTAGTAAAGGCAAAGCCACTCTGCAGTACAAGCATAGTTGCTGAAAATCAGAGAGGAAGCACTGATGGTTTTAACATCCAATCCTGTAGAAGCAAAGTTGTTTTGTTTTCTTTCTTCCTTGCTTTGCACTTGTAGTGCAAAGTGGATTTGCCTTTAGTCAATGGACCCCAAAGTCCAAGATCCCTAATAATTTGGGGTGTACACAGCAAAATGCTAGAGTGCAATTTACATAATGGGAAACTATTTAGCTTGATCTGTGTCCCCAAGAAAAGATATTAGTAAGGTTTTACCCTCACTTCCTGTTTGGCTATGTGACAGGAAGTGAATGAATTAGAAAGGGTGAAGACACCTCACAAATGTTGTCACTATCAGGGGTGCAGACATCCCCAAAAAATGAGCAGATAATACTTATTTGCAAATTAATAATTTTTTAGTTAACATTGGGTGGGGTGCTCTAACGCACACATTCCTACATATTAGCAACGCTCTATCCTGGCCTATTGGCATGGTTATATTTTTTGGGGCTCTCAATAAAACTCTATGAAATTTGTGCTTAAACTAGAACCAGGGGCGGACTGACAACTCATGTGGCCCCTGGGCAATAGAAGATTATGGGGCCCCTCTGGCTTACAGATGACCACCACGCCAGGAGGTAGTGCAGAGGCGGGCAGCTAAAATCTTGGGATATTCACATTAAAAGCATGTCATTTTCGGACATATCAGGGACAGATCTAAAAAAAACACAGATTTTTACATACTGTCCCTGGTTTTACTGAGCCTGGCAACCCGGATGGGGCCCCCTAGTGGCATGGGGCCCTTGGGCAGTGCCCGAGTGACTCAATGGTCAGTCCGCCCCTGACAAGAACTATAATCAACAAGTTTTATTTTCTTTAATTTTGGATAGAGTGAGGGAGGGTTATAGGCCCTGTCAGTTTATTTTGTATTATCTGTGTCCAATTGGGGAGATTTGCCTTCACTTCCTGCCCCATAGCCAAACAGGAAGTGAGAGAAAAACTATGCAAATTAACCACTTCCCGCCCAGCCTATGGCCGATTTACGTCCGGGAAGTGGTTACACAATCCTGACAGGACGTCCTGCAGGATTTCATGCCGCACGCGCCTGTGGGGGCACGCAGTGCGGCGATTGGTGATGCGGGGTGTCAGTCTGACACCCTGCATCTCCGATCTCGGTAAAGAGTCTCTCACGGAGACGGAGACTCTTTACCACGTGATCAGCCGTGTCCAATCACGGCTGATCACGATGTAAACAGGAAGAGCCATCGATGGCTCTTCCTCACTCGCGTCTGACAGACGCGAGTATAGGAGAGCCGATCGGCGGCTCTCCTGACAGGGGGCGTTCGCGCTGATTGTTTATCAGCGCAGCCCCCCCTCGGATCACCACACTGGACCACCAGGGATGCCCACCCTGGACCACCAGGGTGTGCAAAAACAAAAAAAATATAGAACAAAAAAACAAAAAGCAATAAAAAATAAGAAAAAAGATGCCAATCAGTGCCCACAAATGGGCACTGACTGGGAAAATCAGTGCCACCCCACAGTGTCCATCAGTGCCACCCCACAGTGCCCATCCATGCACAGTGCCCACCTATCAGTGCCCACCTGTGCCACCCATAAGTATCCATCAGTGCCACCCATAAGTGCCGCCCATCTGTGCTGCCCATGAGTGCCCATCAGTGCCGCCTATGAGTGCCCATCAGTGCCGCATAGCAGCGCCGCCAATCAATGCCACCTCATCTGTGCCGTCAGTACTACCTCATCGATGTCCATCAGTGCCATCTCATCGGTGCCCATCAGTGCCGCCATATCAGTGCCCGTAATTGAAAGAGAAAAACTTATTTACAAAAAAATTAACCTAAAAAAATAAAAACTTTTTTTTGTTTCAAAATTTGCAGTCTTTTTTTAGTTGTTGCGCAAAAAAAAAAAACGCAGAGGTGATCAAATAACAACAAAAGAAAGCTCTATTTGTGGGGAAAAAAGGACGCCAATTTTGTTTGGGTACAGTGTTGTATGACCGCGCAATTGCCATTCAAAGTGCGACAGTGTTGAAAATTGGCTTGGCGGGAAGGTGCGTAAGTGCCTGGTATGGAAGTGGTTAAGGGAATCCAGTGCCCCCCCAGAACTAGTGTGTGGGTCCCCTGAAAATTACTGGGCGGGGTTATACAAAAACAGGGTGTGACCTTGACAGGAAGGGGTGGGTCATTTTTCTATTAGGAGGTGCAGATATGTAGTCAGGCCTAGGGCAGAACCAAACCTAAATATACTACTGCATATTAGGGCTTATTTAGACCGAAACCGATTTACAGCGTGTTTTTATATTGTGGGAGGAAACCCACGCAGGCACAGGGAGAACATGCAAACTCCATGCAGATGCTGTCACGGGCGGGATTCGAACCAACGACTCTTTTGCTGCTAGGTCAAAGTGCTATACACTACACCACTGTGGTGAACGAACATGATTGCAGCTGAAAGCATGAGAACTTTTATTTTTTTTTTCAATACCATGCTTTCCAGCCTTATTGACCCCGCCTCTCTCCATAAAGAGGACCTGTCACACACTAGTCCTATTACAAGGGATGTTTACATTCCTTGTAATAGGAAGAAAACTGATCATTTTTTTTTTATTTTTTTATTTCAGTGTAAAACATTATAAAACTAAATAAAAATAAATAAGAAAACCCCAAAAAAATTTTTTAAAGCGCCCCGTCCCGACGAGCTCGCGCACAGAAGCAAACGCATACGCGAGTAGCGCCCGCATATGAAAACGGTATTCAAACCACACAAGTGAGGTATCGCCGCGATCGTTAGAGTGAGAGCAGTAATTCTAGCCCTAGACCTACTCTGCAACTCAAAAAATGCAACCTGTAGAATTTTTTAAACGTCGCCTATCGAGATTTTTAAAGGGTAAAAGTTTGATGCCATGCCACGAGCGGGCGCAATTTTTAAGCGTGACATGTTGGGTATCATTTTACTCGGCGTAACATTATCTTTCACAATATATAAAAAAATTGGGCAAAATGTATTGTTGTCTTATTTTTTAATTCAAAAAAGTGATTTTTATCCAAAAAAAGTGCTCTTGTAAGACCGCTGCGCAAATACGGTGTGACAAAAAGTATTGCAATGACTGCCATTTTATTCCCTAGGATGTCTGCTAAAAATAAATATATAATGTTTGGGTGTTCTGATTAATTTTCTAGCCAAAAAATTGTGATTTTCACATGAAGGAGAGAAGTGCCAGAATTAACCCGGTGGGCAAGTGGTTAAAGTACTCATGGCTATAAAGAATAGAGTCATTGCTCATTAAAAAAAAAAAAAAAAAAGGGGGTCCCTCCAAATTAAATTACCAGGCCCTTCAGGTCTGGAATGGATATTAAGGGGAACCCCGCCGTAAAAAACCCCCCAAAAAATGGCGTGGGGTCCCCCCAAATATCCATACCAGACCCTTCAGGTCTGGTGTGGATTTTAAGGGGAACTCCACCCCAAATTGAAAAAAAAAATGGCGTGGAGTCCCCCTAAAAATCCACACCAGACCCTTATCCGAGCACGTTGACCTGGCCGGCCGCAGAAAAGAGGGGGGGACAGAGTGCGGCCCCCCCCCTCTCCTGAACCGCACCAGGCCACATGCCCTCAACATGGGGAGGATGTCCCCATGTTGATGGGGACAAGGGTCTCATCCCCACAACCCTTGCCCGGTGGTTGTGGGGGTATGCGGGCGGGGGGCTTATCAGAATCTGGAAGACCCCTTTAACAAAGGGGACCCCCAGATCCTGGCCCCCCCCCTATGTGAAATGGTAATGGGGTACATTGTACCTCTACCATTTCACCCCAAAAAAAATGTCAAAGTGTTAAAAATGACAGTAGCCGGTTTTTGACAAATCTTTTAATAAAATCTTCTTTTCTTCTTTCCTTCGGGTTTCTTCCGCTGCTTCTTTCTTCTCGTCCACATCTTGCCCGACGTGTTCTTCTATCTTCTCCGTCCGTCCTTCAGCCTTCTGGTCCCGCATCTTGCCCGTTGTCTTGTCCTGTCTTCTTCTCCGTCCGCCTCCTCGTCCGCATCTTGGGTCTTCTGCGGTGTTCTTCTCGTCCCCGGACCCAGCGTTTGAATTTGATTTGGCTGCCGTTTTCCCGCTCCTGGGACCCGCCCCCCTCTGACGCCACAAGTAAACTCCTTAGAAGGTCATGTGCGTCAGAGGGGGGCGGGGTCACATGAGTGTGACACGGCGGGAACTTCTTCTCCGGGCGGCGCGATTGAAATTGAATTCCCCTGCTGTGTGACGCTCTGCGACCCCGCCCCCCTCTGACGCACATGACCTTCTAAGGAGTTTACTTGTGGCGTCAGAGGGGGGCGGGGTCACATGAGTGTGACACGGCGGGAACTTCTTCTCCGGGCGGCGCGATTGAAATTGAATTCCCCCGCTGTGTGACGCTCTGCGACCCCGCCCCCCTCTGACGCACATGACCTTCTAAGGAGTTTACTTGTGGCGTCAGAGGGGGGCGGGTCCCAGGAGCGGGAAAACGGCGGCCAAATCAAATTCAAACGCTGGGTCCGGGGACGAGAAGAACACCGCAGAAGACCCAAGATGCGGACGAGGAGGCGGACGGAGAAGAAGACAGGACAAGACAACGGGCAAGATGCGGGACCAGAAGGCTGAAGGACGGACGGAGAAGATAGAAGAACACGTCGGACGAGAAGAAAAAAGGAGCGGAAGAAACCCGAAGGAAAGAAGAAAAGAAGATTTTATTAAAAGATTTGTCAAAAACCGGCTACTGTCATTTTTAACACTTTGACATTTTTTTTGGGGTGAAATGGTAGAGGTACAATGTACCCCATTACCATTTCACACAGGGGGGGGGTCAGGATCTGGGGGTCCCCTTTGTTAAAGGGGTCTTCCAGATTCTGATAAACCTCCCGCCCGCATACCCCCACAACCACCGGGCAAGGGTTGTGGGGATGAGACCCTTGTCCCCATCAACATGGGGACATCCTCCCCATGTTGAGGGCATGTGGCCTGGTGCGGTTCAGGAGAGAGGGGGGGCCGCACTCTGTCCCCCCCTCTTTTCTGCGGCCGGCCAGGTCAACGTGCTCGGATAAGGGTCTGGTGTGGATTTTTAGGGGGACTCCACGCCATTTTTTTTTTCAATTTGGGGTGGAGTTCCCCTTAAAATCCACACCAGACCTGAAGGGTCTGGAATGGATATTTGCCGGGAACCGCACGTCTTTTTTTTTTTTGGTTTTTACGGCGGGGTTCCCCTTAATATCCATTCCAGACCTGAAGGGCCTGGTAATTTAATTTGGGGGAACCCCTACACATTTTTTTGTTTGTTTTATGAATGAATCCCTTTAGAATTGTCAGAGCCGACAATTCATTATAGCCGCGTGTGAATTTTTAAATGACTTTTTTCCTTCTGAATGTCACTTTGTGCAGGGGGAGTTCTAAGTGCGGGAAAAATGCGCTATTTCACATGCTGACATTACACCCCCCCTAGGTACGAAATTTAAAGGAATATTTCACTTTTATTGTTTCACTTTAAGAATTATTAATTTCACTGCTCCCGAAAAAACGGCCGTTTTAAAAAATAAAAAAAACATTGATACATGTTCCCTGGGGCAGGACTGAGGTCCCCAAACACTTTTTAGGACAAAACTTGCAGATTAGCCTTTAAAATGAACACTTTTGATTTCTCCCATAGACTTCTATAGGGAGTTCGGCGCGGCTTTACATATTAGTTTCAATGCGCCGGCTGCTACGCTGGTTCATGCGCCCAATTAAGCCTCCACCCGGAGTACTAATTAACGCATGAACCAGCGCAGCGCACAGAGCATAGTAAATCAGGCCCAAAGTGTAACAAAAGAGAGGGGTCAATAAAGTCCACACACACAAAGGCTAAAATCACATGGCTACATAAAAACTCCTCAGGTAGTGCAAGAAAAGGACACTAGAAAGGTAAATCCTCCACCTTAATAGAGCCACAGGCACACAGGTTAAGATGTAAGCCTCGTACACACATGACCGGATTTCCCGTCGAGAAAACTGCCATGAGAGATTTTGGCCAGAAAAACCGGCCATGTGTATGCTCCATCACAGTTTTCCCGACAGGAAAACTGCCGTGAAAAAAAGAGAACCAGCTCTCCTTTTTCCCGCCGGAATTCCTGGCAGTTTACCTATGTGAAAAACTGCGATGAAGCATACACACGTCTGGGATTCGCGACCAAAGCTCCATCGCAGTTTTCCTGTCGGGAAAACCTCTCGTGTGTAGGGGGGAAAACTTACCGAGCAGGTTCTCGGTTTTCCCCTCGGGATTCCCTAATTATGGAAGGTCAAGTCAGCCTTAGTACATCCACCTTTGGCAAGGTCCAAGGGAAAACATTGGTGATGGTGTATACTCCATACACGCAAAATCAATTGCTGATGGCCACAATGGATAAACGCGGTGGACCAAAAATAGTAATCGATAAGGCTTTGCTAAGGATAGATATTTGACCGATGTTCCACATGTAAAAGTTCACAAAGAAAACTGAAAAAATAGGAAAAAAGATGAAGATCTGTTCAATGAAGAAAGTGATGGATAATCATCTGTTTACAGACTTGGACTTGGGCCAAAAACTGTTATGCCCCGGAAGAAGCCCATTCCTGACGAAACCGGTCGGGCGGAAGAATACTTACCTGTCATCACACTCTTGTATCTGCTGCTGTTTTGTTTCTGTTTTGCCAAATGTGCAAGTACAGTTTTTAGCCCAATAAACATCCTTAAAGCGGATCTCTACTCTAAAGTGGAGTCCCGCTGATCGGCACCCTCCCCCCCTCCGGTGTCACATTTGACACCTTTCAGGGGGGAGGGGGGTGCAGATACCTGTCTGCACCCACTTCCGGCCCTACGATACGGGCAAAAGACGGGTTTTTTCTCCGCTTCCCGTCCGTCCCCCGTTGTATGCTGGGAACACTCGGCTCCCAGCACACAGCGGGAGCCAATCGGCGGGCGCAGCGCGACTCGCGCATGCGCCGTAGGGAACCGGGCAGTGAAGCCGGAGCGCTTCACTTCCTGGTTCCCTCACCGTGGATGGAGGGGGGAGCAGCAGGGTGATGAGCGATCGCTCGTCATCTGCTGCGATCGGCGCTGGACTCCAGGACAGGTAAGTGTCCTTATATTAAAAGTCAGCAGCTGCAGTATTTGTAGTTGCTGGCTTTTAATATATTTTTTTAGTGGCACATCCGCTTTAAGAAGGTTTTACACTATTGGAGCTTTTTTCATTACAATTGAGTCATGGATGGAATATCCGGATAACCAGAGTCCAAGTCTGTTGGAATCATGTATGGAGTATACAGAAATCAATAAAGAATTACTGTGCTACTATAAAATAAAAGTAGCTGCTGACACTACTATGTGACAAAATTGTGTGAAGGATAAAAGTGAAAAGTGCAGCGCTACTGTACATATATAGCCAAAAATGTTTAGGTGTGTTAAACAAACACAATAAAAACATATGAGTGACTGGTATTGAATAAGTGTATACCAATATTAAAGTGCATATATGCTAAAAACATATCATACGTGCAAAATTAATTGCTAATGACCACAATGGATAAAGCCATGGACAAAAAACAATAATCGATAAGGCTTGGCTAAGGATGGAAAGATTGACCGACATCCACATGTAAAAGTTCACAAAGAAAACTGAACAAATATGAAAAAAGATGAAGATCTGGAAAGAAGTTTGTTCAATGAAGAAAGTGATGGATAATCATCTTTTACAGGATTACCACCCAGGGGTAGGGGGTAGGTATTCTTACCAGAAATTGTGGACTCACATGCCAGTGGCAGTGAGTCAGACAAGTTTGAGGATAGAGACAGGAACTCTGATGAACCGTCACTGAAAGTCCAGGTACAATGTGCCAACATCTCGTCCAGCGGATGATCATAGAATAGGTAATATAGGGAGGAGGCCATTTTTTTCCTCTTTCCTTTATGACCTAATCTATGATCATCCACATGAAAAAAAATGATTTTCTGTTTTTATGCACAGCCTTTCTAGAATCGTGTACGGGTGTGTAGTAGGTTTATGTTATAATTTTTAGTGTTAACATATTTAATCTGTTTATAAAGGTTTTTTAAGGTTTCAGAACATACAGGTCAAAGACAGTATTCATATACAAGACAACCAAGTATACATTGCAACAGAGCGGGCAAGAAAATGTAAAAGTACAGTAATACAGCACATACAGTATCAGTAAATCCAAATAGGACAATAGATTCATGAGAAGGAGAAAGATATTCAAGATCATGCATATAAGAAACCACAAAGGTTTAACCAATGCCGCATACACACGACCATTTTTCATGACGAGAAAAATTCTATTTTTTTTAATTGGACGTTTATAAAACAGTCATGTGTACGCGGCATTACATGCAGTAGCCAAGGATTATATCAAAAAAACAAGTGTAACCGAGGAGAGTCCTCCTCTTAAAAAAATTCTCAGAAAATGTAATTTTAATTTTAATGTAATGTTTGGTCCCTGCAATATGGATAAAAATCATTGAAAAAAATAGCATGGGTTTCCCCGCCACCACTCCCCCCAGGTCATTACAAGACCCAGTGCCGATCCTGACCTCCCTGGGGCCCTAAGCAAAATGACATGGCACATTAAAAATGAGAAGCGAGGGGCGCTGACGACAGCACACTTGCAGTAACAGCAACTACGTTTAGGTGCAAATGAACAGCACACTTGCAGTAACAGCAACTACGTTTAGGTGCAAACGAACAGCACGGTTGCAGTAACAGCAACTACGTTTAGGTGCAAATGAACAGCACACTTGCAGTAACAGCAACTACGTTTAGGTGCAAATGAACACCACACTTTTGCAGTAACAGCAACTACGTTTAGGTGCAAATGAACAGCACACTTGCAGTAACAGCAACTACGTTTAGGTGAAAATAAAAAGGACAAGTGCAGTAACACCGAGTACGTTTAGGTGTAAACTAAACAGCACACAGGCAATACAACACATTAGAGCACTGCAGCTAGCACAATCTACTGCCTGACAAATAGGAATAGCTGATCTAGCTAAGCTATACAGTGTATAAATATATGTACAACTCCTAGGATGTATATATATCCTCTACACACTGTAAATTTAACTAAACTGACTAGCCTGCCTGCTCTATCTATCTATCTATCTGGTAGAAAAGCCACTGTCTCTCTCTCTCTCTCTCTCTCTCTCTCTCTCTCTCTCTAACTGACTGACTGTCTGAATTATGGGCCGTTGCGCGTCACTCGAATTTGGCGCGAACGACCCGTTTTGTTCGAATTTCGTCGAACGTACGAACAGACGATGTTCGAGTCGAACATACGTTCTACTCTAACACAAAGCTCATTCCTACTTTAGGGTAATGTATCAAATGAAATACATCAGGCAAATTTACAAATCATATTAAAGTAAAAAAATGGGAGAGAACTTGTCTGCCAAGAAAAAAAAAACATAATAAAACACATGAAATGACCCAGGTTGACAACATATTTAGTGTACTGGCCACATTCTCCAAGGCTGTGGGGAGGTATCAGAGAACTTCATAGAGACATGCACATACTTGTGAGCACAGGTGTATAACCGGATTTGCAATGATGAAAATGTGCTTGTGCATGCACATGCTGCGGTGCACATGTGGACGCATGGGTCTGCACACAGATCCCAACCGTTTTCTTATAATTTCTGAAAAGTCTTCAGCTTTACCTTTGTGACTTGTATGAAAACCTGCTTGATCCTGTTACTGACCCAACTCCATCTGACTCGTCTTTGGATTCCCCTTGCCTGATTATGTCTGCTGCTGATCTGTGTTACTGACCTTGGCCTGGACTTTTTCACCTCACTGCCAGCATGTTGCTGACCCCTGCTTTTCTCTGGCCCAGACTCGGATTGTGACAATGTACCTATCTGCCTGGCTGTTACCAAGATCAGCTTGTGACCTGACTCCTCGCTGCTGTTTATCAAACCTCTGCACAACTCCAAGTTTAAGTTTATTGAACAAACTTCCTGACACCTAAGCTTCTCAGCTGCCCCAGCAGTCCCTGTCTCCACCACCAGGGGTGCTTGGATGGTAATTGTGCAAGAGACCACCTTCGATATCTCGAGTTCCTTTAACAGGTAAGTGTTTTTTACACGGGCACATAGCAATTCACATAACCACAGCTAAATTCCACTGCTTGTTCGAAACTAACGGAAGTAAGAGGAAATGTTACACTGAGGCAAATAACACAGAAAGAAACTATTGCATACAAATAAATTACAGGGTGCATGTGTATAGATTATTTCTGGAGAATAAGGATATTGTTTAGTGTCACTTTAGGTGTCAGGTTAAGATGAAGGTTATTTGTTAGAGTCAGGTTAAAGGTTGAGGTTAAGTGTTTGAGAAGAATAATAGTTATGGGTTCATTTCAGTGTTTATTCTAATTTAGTGCCATAAGCTGCTGTTACACGGAGGCGGAAAAACATATTGGGAAAAAATGTACCGTATTTAAAAATAGATCACAGGGCCATTAAACAGTGCATGTGCATTGTTTTTTTTCTGGAGAGTAAGGCTATTGTTTAGTGTCAATTTAAAGCGTTTGTAAACTGCGGAGGTTGAAAAGAAAAAGCTGCAAAACAATGGCATAATGTGCTAGTATGCATCGCATACTAGCACGTTATGAAATACTCACTTTGGAACAAAGCCCTCCAGTGCTGTAATGTCACAACTGAGAGGGTTAACATGTTCCCCCATCTTTCTTCCAGGTTTGCGAGCTCCCGCGCTGTCATTGGCCCAAGCCGCAATGACGTAACTCTCGCCCATGCATGCAGGAGCCCTCCGTTCTGGCATGAATCTCTGAAGTTCCAGCGAAATATGCGACAACAGTTCCATGTTTAGGAGATATTTATTTTACCTACAGGTAAGCCTTATTATAGGTTTACCTGCAGGTAAAAATGACCAAAAGGGGTTTAAAACCACTTTAAGTGTTGGGTTAGGATGAGGGCTAAAGGTTGATGTTAAGTGCTGGAAAAGGGTACACACGATAATTTTTCGGGTTGTAAAAAACAACGTTTTTCAGGCTCTAGAAAAAACGATGTTTTTTTCAACTTCATCATTAAAACGGCGTTGCCCGCACACGATTGTTAAAAAAAAATGCTCTAGCAAAGTGCGGTGATGTACAACACGTACAAAGGCACTATAAAGGGGAAGTTCCATTCGGATGATGCCACCCTTTGAGCTGCTTTAGCTGATTTTGTGTTAGTAAAAGACGATTCACGCTTTTCTGTCTGTTACAGAGTGATGAATGTGCTTACTCCATTACGAACGGTTGTTTTACCAGAACGAGCGTTCCCATCTCATAACTTGCTTCTGAGCATGCGCAGGTTTTTCACGTCGTTAAAGCCCACACACGATAATTTTTTACAACCCAAAAAACGACATTGTTTAAAACGTCGTGAAAAACAAAAATTTGTTTTTCAGAACCTGAAAAAAACTCTCAAGCCCACACACGATCGTTTTAAATTACATTTTTAAAAAACTTTGTTTTTTACAACCCGAAAAATTATCGTGTGTCAGAGTTCAAATTTTCATTTCAAAATATAGTTTAAAATGTTTATTCTATTTTAGTCTTATAAGCTTTCAATTTATTTCCAAGCTTCACTTTTCTGGTAAATAGTAGGGCCTTTTTGTACAAAAGACTTCACTGCTTTTAGCCCGCCATACATGGATCGAAATTTGTCCACTTCACCAGGGACAGTCTATTGATCGACTTCTGTACAGCCATTCTGTCATTTTTTTCCAGATTGATCAGTGCCACCATCTATAGCCGGCAGGGCTGATCGGTGTATTCTGATGGTTGCTGTTAGGCCTCGTACACACGACCGAACATGTCTGCTGAAACTGGTCCGCGGACATGTTCGGTCGTCTGTACGGCCTATCGGACCGGATTCCTGGCCGAGCGGCCAGGTTTCCAGGGGACAAATGTTTCTTAGCATGCTAAGAAACATGTCCGCTGGAACCATGTCCGTCGGACATGTCCGATGGTTAGTACAACTCATCGGACATGTCCGCTGGGCCGAAATCCCTTGCATGCGTCGAAGTGATTCGACTCATGCGTGGAAGCATTGAACTTCCAGGGTCACGCACGTCGCCGCGTCATCGTCGCGGCCACGTCACCACGTTCGCTGTCCGCTGGGATCTTGGTCTGATGGTGTGTACACACATCAGACCAAAATCAGGCAGCGGACATGTCCGATGAAAACGGTCCGGCGGACCGTTTTCATCGGACCGGTCCGACCGTGTGTACAAGGCCTAAATGTTGCTGTTAAGCCCAACTTTATGCCCCCTGGCACCTGTTCCAGGTATCCCCTGATTCAACTGTACATCATAGTGAATACATAACTCTCATTCCCTAGTGGTGTAAGGTATTAAAATGTGAGCTATTAACAATTTAGAACTGCTTGAGAACCCACCATAAAATAGTCTGTAGTTCCTTGTATCTTCTCCTAATATGCCTAATGTACCCCACTGAATTGTGATGAATTCATTTCCTGTTACAATTTATTTCACGTATTAGCTCACTGGCTTTTAGTTTTCAAAATCCTTGTTAATATTTACCTTGCAACATAACACAGGCAGACAGATGACTTACTATTTCTCTCAAATTTTTTATGTGAGCTATTTGTTTACATTAGGGGAACGTATTTAATGTACGAATACATGGGTACATCCTGTTAAGAAACACGTGTAGGTGAGATTAAACATAATGACAACCAGCTGGATATAGCTACTGTTCTCATAGACTTCAAGTGATCAATAAGGTCAAAGTTCAAAACTTCAGTCTAGACAAACCATGGCAGTTTCTGTGTTTGTCAGAGAAGTCCAAGTCCCACTCTTTAATGTATAAATTCAGACAGACCCTAAACACCTACAATAAAAAGGTGTTTATTTAGTGCAATAGGATATGCTATTAAAATACATATTTCAACGGTATAATATTAATTGTCTTGACTTTTCCCATCTGAGAGGTGTTTTTTTTTTTTTTATGTAATAGTTTGCCACTACAGGCAAGAGAGAGATATATAGGCCCAGATCCACAAAGAACTTACGGCGGCGTATCTATTGATACGCCGCGTAAGTTCTACGATGCGCCGGCGTATTTTTGTTTTGTATTCACAAAACAAGATACGCCAGACTGTGGGCTAGATCCGACTGATGTACGTCTTAGTACGCCGTCGGATCTTAGGTGCATATTTACGCTGGCCGCTAGGTTAGCGCTTCCACTGATTTCCGCGTAGAGTATGCAAATTAGCTAGATACGCCGATTCTCAAACGTACGTCCGTACTGTGAATAGGGCTTTGCGGAAATTACGTTCACGTTGTCTAGGCATTGAGCAAGCGTAATTTAATTTGAAAATTTGACGTGATACTGAGCATGTGCGCGCATGCGCCGTTCGAAAAAAGTGTAATTTACGTGGGGTCATGCTTAGTTTACATAAAACACGCCCCCCTGTTCCTCATTTGATTTAGGCGCGCTTACGCCAGCACATTTACGCTACGCCAACGTAACTTTAGACGCAAGTGCTTTGTGAATGCAGCACTTGCCTCTCAAAGTTGCGGCGGCGTATCGTAACTACGATACGCTACGCCCATTTAAATTTACGCCTATCTACGTGGATCTGGCCCGTACTGTATGGGCCAAATCCACAAAGCAGATGCACCGACTTAACTCGAGATTTCTAATTTTACTCCGCGCGTATCTTTGCGCCCGATCCTCAAAACGAGATACGCCTTAAAATCCGGTTTTTCCGTCCTACCTAAAATAATTACACCGGCGCATCCTCGGACGCAAATTACGCTAATCACGCCGCTGTTTTTGATAGGCAAAGATGCAAATGAGGGAGATAGGGCGATCCACATAATTAAGTGTGTGCGTCGTAGATTACGCCCTGTGCGCACCTGTTAGTTTCCCTGCGCAAATTTACACGTTATAAAAGCAGCCCTAATTTTACACATGCTGTGTAAAGGTCTGCTGAAGCAACAGCATTGAGGAAGAGCTGAGCACACATATTTGCTGGACTTCAATCTGTCTGCCAACATGCCCGGGCCATCCATGATCCTAACGGCACTCGCTACTTTAGAGGCGCAAACAAGGAGGAGAGCACAGAGGAGGAGGAGGAGGGCACAGGAGAGGGTATACTGCCCACGCCGAGATCTCTTTGGCATGCCTGCTTCTGAGGTCTATGGCAACTTCCGTTTTAACCGGGAAGCCATTCTTGAATTAACCCGAATCCTGCAGGATGATCTCACCACCCCAACCCAACGATCCCATGCCCTGCCACCTCTCATCAAAGTAATGGCAACACTGCAGTTTCTTGCCACTGGGTCTTTCCAACGAACATGTGGAGGTCTGGCTGGGATGGCACAATCCTCCATGAGCAGGTGTGTCCATCAAGTAGTCCCTGCAATACTGAGACGCATGGGCAATCAATTTCAAAAACCCACCCAGGAGGACCAGCGATTGCAAACCATGACGGACTTTTACTACATTGCCCGATTCCCATGGACCATCGCGGCCATTGATTGTACCCATGTGGCACTACAGCCCCCCCATGAGACAGAGCACCTGTTCCGGAATCGGAAGCACTGGCATTCCATAAATGTCCAGGTAATCGTAGATGCCCATGGCCTCATCTGGCACGTCTGTGCAAAATTCCCTGGATCCTGCCATGACAGCTATATATTCCGGCAGACCAACATCTGAAGAGATTTGGAGCTGAACCTGTATGGAGACAGCTGGCTGATTGGTGAGTGACATGGGTGTCAGGTATGTCCCCCCCCATGATGCAGACATCACGAGGGGCACATGCATGACTAACATCCTCCTGTCTTTTCCCTTCCAGGTGACTCTGGATATGCCCTGGGACCACATATGATGACCCCATTCAGGAACCCCCAAACCCCAGGAGAGCAATGCTGCAACGAGGCTCACATACGCACCCGTGCAGTTGTGGAGCACACATTTGGGCTGCTGAAGTCCTGCTTCAGATGCCTGGATAAGTCTGGGCTACACTGTTGTATTCCCCAGACTTTGTGTGCCAGATCATCGGTGCATGTTGTATTCTGCACAACTTAGCCATGAGAAGGGGACTGGAGATTGACATACGTGCTGACCTGACCCCCGACCCAGGCAATCCCCCCCTAACCCACTCTACCCGGTCTGCTGAGGGCACAGCAGCCAGGAGACGCCTCGCAGAAGGAATTTTTTCACAGTAAACGCACATGAATAATGTCACAATGAGAATATTTCTTTTCACAGTAAACGCACATTAATTATGTCACAATGAGAATACATGAATGCACACCACTGTGGTCCCTAGCACAGACATATCACATGCACATCGAATTGGATTAGATCCAAGTACCCCCCCCCCCCTTTGGTACTTGGGAGCAGTAACGCCACGCCACGGCTCCAATTATGTCACTGTGCATTCATACACCATTCAGGAACCTGGGATCACTTCTCCCTGGTCCTGGGGATCCCTTCTCCACCAAAACTGAGGGTGACACCCTTATTTTATCAGGAATGCCACCCACCACATTCACACATCATTCACACACATAAACCAAATCATAAGTACAGTATAATAAACAAAATCATAAAAAAAAAAAAAAATCAAAAGTACCCCTGCAAATTAATTCCGGCGGCGAGTGCTCCGTCTGGGCTGCCCAAAGGCACGGCCACGGGAACGGCCAACTGGAGGATCTTCACGGGGGGGGGTGTTAGCAGGGGAGGGAGTATCTTCATGGGGGGGTGAGTGAGCAGGGGAAGAAGGAGCCTCCCCTGGTGTCTGTCCTCCTGCTGGCCTGCCCTCCAAGGCCACTGCTATCCTGTTCAGACAGCCAGTGATGGCAGCCATATTGGCCTGGCCAGCCCGGTTATTGTCCTGCACAGCCCGGGTATTGTCCTGCACAGCCTGGGTCAGGGCAGTCACCTCCTGGGCCACGCCTGTTGTGGCGGTCTTCAGGTCCCACAAACATGTGATGACCCCCAAAGAGTTTGTGGCCACATCACCGAGTGACTCCCTCATTGCACCCAGGCTGTGCTCCATCTTGGTCAGAGTTTTTTTTATCTCACCCAGAGTGCGGGTCTGCCGGGCATTGTCCTTCTGCAGACTGGCCGGCAGACGCTCAAACACCCCCCTGGTCTCCTGGGTCACCATCCTGCCTGCCCCTGAGGCTTGTGGCTCTGGAGGAGGGGAGAGAGTGACCCTTGTGGTTTGCAGCCTGTTGGGGGAGGAGTGGGAGGGTATCCCTCAAGGGTATCCTCAAATGTCATTAGATCAGAGGCCAGAAGGATTTCCCTGCCAAGCTGCAGATCTTCTTCTTCCACCCCCTCATCCTCCACCCCCTCATCCTCCTCCGCCTCATCCTCCTCATGAGGGGAGGTTTGGCCACTCCCCTCCCCGGGGACTCCTCAGCAGCCTCTTGTCCTTGGGGTGGTGCAGCAGCCTGGCCTGATGGGCCAGCAACCTCCTGGTCATCTGTGGAGGACACCAAACAATCACAGGTTTGAGGATCCACACACTTGGCACATCTTCCCTTCCCCCACCCACACATGCTAATCACCAGATAGAAAATCCAAAAACTTACCTGGCCTCACAGGAACATCAGAGTTAAAGCCACGCAGGCCCACCACCTGCTCTGGCTGGAAACACCGGGCCACTGCCCATTCCTCCTCAGTCAGCCGGATGGGGCATAGTCCCCCTCCTCCAGTGCCCCTCCTATGGGCAGTGAGCTTTGCCACCTTATTGCGGACCACGCTCCTCAGATCATTGATCTTTTTCTGGATGCCAGCGGGGGTCCTCATCTCCCCCCCCCCCCCGCCGCATTTATCTGATCTGTAATTTTTTTATATATCTTCTTCCTTTGGGCCAGGGAGGTGTTCCGGCTCTCAGGCCCATGTAAATATCGCCCATATTGGATGATATACCTGGCAAGGATTTGCTTCTCAACATGTGTAAAATTAAGCTTCCTGCGCTTGGGAGCCATCACAGACACCACTCAGCAACAAGAAAACTCACAGGACAAACAAACAAAAATACACACACACCAAACAAACAAAAATACACACACAACAAGCAAACAAAAATCAAAACACACAAGCAGACATCTACTTCAAAGTCAAAAACAAACACACAAAATCCAAGCAGAAAAAAAAAAAAAACACTTAGCAGAAACAATCAAACAAAAAATACACTTAGCAGAAACAAACAACAACTACAATCTAATACTCCTCCAAAACTTCTCTATCACACACAACTCACCAACAAACACTGACAAACGTTCAGAGCAGAAGCAACTTGCTCTAGGAAGGGAACACAGGGAAATACTTTTGCAAGGGAAGTGTGTTTGACTGGGGCTATTTACACACAGTGCGATCCTCAAACTAAGTATGCTTGGCCTTTTACCTATCTCACTGATTGCGCCAAGCAAAGTTCTGCACATGCCCAGTGAGCAGCAGATTCGTGCGCGCATGCGCAGTACGGCCGGCCCTTCATTTGCATGGGGTCACGGCTCATTACAATGAAGCACGCCCACTTCCTTCCCACTTGCAATAACCCCGCCTTACGCCTCGGAATTTAAGTTACGTAAGCGCAATTTTGTGCGCAAATGTGCTGTGGATACGGCACTTACGACACCAACTTAGGGCGCCGTAACTTAAATGACATAAGTTTTGAAAAACGTAATTTCCGCCGCTGGCTGTGGATTTGGCCCAATATTCCTACTTTCATCTTGGTGTGTTTTGCGTATTTCTTCCAGATACAGTATATTAACCAAAAGTATTGGGGTGCCTGCCTTTACACGTATATAAACTTTAATGGCATCCCAATTTAGTCTGCAGGGTAAAATATTGAGTTGGCCCACCCTTCGCAGCTATAAGAGCTTTAACTCTTCTGGGAAGGCTGTCCAAAGGTTTAGAAGTGTGTCTATGAGAATGTTTGACCATTCCTCAAGAAGTGCATTTGTGAGGTCAGGCACTGATGTTGGACGAAAATTCATCCCAAAGGGGTTCTATCTGGTTAAGGCCAGGACTCTGTGCAGTTCCTCCACCCCAAACTCACTCATCCATGTCTTTATGAACCTTGCTTTGTGCACTGATCCAAACCATTTGGTGGAGGGGGATTATAGTGTGGGGTTGTTTTTCAGGGGTTGGGCTTGGCCCCTTAGTTCTAGTGAAGGGAACTTTTAAAGTGATTGTAAATTTTTTTTTTTTTTAATAACAAACATGTTATACTTACCTCCTTTGTGCAGTTGGTCCCTCTTTGCTGCTCCTGGCCCTTCCCTCCTGTTGAGTGCACCCACAGCCAGCAGCTTGCTATGGGGGGAACACAAGCCGGGTCACAGCTTCGTGTGTCCATTTAGACACAGGGCCTGACCCGGCCCT
Organism: Rana temporaria; assembly: GCF_905171775.1. Taxonomy (NCBI): domain Eukaryota; kingdom Metazoa; phylum Chordata; class Amphibia; order Anura; family Ranidae; genus Rana; species Rana temporaria. Next base: position 151,980,061 of record NC_053493.1, on the reverse strand, counting down.
GCCCCCTTGATTGGCTAACAGACTTTGATTGACAGCCTCGAGAGCCTCAGCCAATCAGGAGGAGAGTCCCGGTTGGCTAAGACACTCGTGGACATTGCTGGAGAGGTGTCAGCATACCAAGACATTTTGGACAATTTCATGCTCCCCCACTTTGTGGGAACAGTTTGGGGATGGCCCCCTTCTGTTCCAACATGACTGCGCACCAGTGCACAAAGCAAGGTCCATAAAGATATGGGTGAACAAGTTTGGGGTTGAGGAACATGACTGGCCTGCACAGAGTCCTGACTTCAACCTGAGAGAACACCTTTGGGATAAATTAGAGTGAAGACTGCGAGCCAGGCCTTCTCATCCAACACCAGTGCCTGACCTTTACAAATGCGCTTTTGGAATAATGGTTAAACATTCCCATAAACACCCTCCTAAACAAGAATTGAAGCAGTTATAGCTGCAAAGGGTGGACCAACTCAATATTGAACCCTTCAAATGAAGACTGGGATGCTATTAAAGTTCATGTGCATGTAAAGACAGGAGTCACAATACGTTTGGTAATATAGTGTATGTGCATTTTATGAGCACAAAGTGGATTTATATCCTTTATGGCTATTGGCTATTTCATTTAAATGAAAGTTTCTATGCCTGAAGTTCAGCTTTTAGTTAAGATCAAAAGTAGGCCAAGCCAATGTTATGGGCTGTGATGCTATTCCACCTGTTCTAAACATCTGATAAGAGACTGCTATGAGGAATGCCAAAAAACATCAGCAATTGGTTGGGGACTGCAGCGTTAAAACCATGTTTATAGCACATGCTATAAAAGTAGCGGAAAATGTAAAAAAATAAAAATAAATTTAATGATGGTCAGATACACTAGGCAGTATAAACCTAGTCTCATTAATAGACAATAAGGAAAAATATGCGCTAACTCTAAATATGTGAAATAAGCTGCTACATACAAACAAACAAAGCCAATGAAATAGTGAACAAAAAATGTCCCACTGGAGGTTCAGTTACACCTACTCCTGTACCCCTGGATACAAGGCTTGAAGGCTACACCTACGAATCTGTGGTGGCTAGGCAACACGTTGTCCGAGTATCGTTGGTTCCTGGTGTCCACGCCATCTGGAGTTTCAACTACAACAACGGTCCTCTTCCGGTTTCAGTGGCCCCGGTCCCCAAAGACCACAACGCCTGATTGACTCTTTGCTGTATAGTAGTAGAGTCCAACCCATCTGGTAAGCGTGTTCACACTTTCCTTACACCTGATGTGATTGTGATTCCCATAGATCCCTACAGACAACTTGATCACCTGTTTTATCCAAATCATTGGACATCAGTCCACTCTATGTATTGCTCTAATTTTTCCATTGAAGTCCACTTGATGCTTCAGCTAGAGACTGTTCACTTAATGTTTTGATTAGAGACTTTGCTACGTCTTATTACATGGAATTTTTTCTCTTGGTTACCTAATTTTATCTAATGTTTGGTATTCCTCTTCATGTGCACATATACCACTAATGTCGTTACCTCACATGGTATCTTCTATTGTTTTCTTTTGAGCTTATTAGCGCTACATTTTTTGTTCACTAGTCTCATTAATATTTACCTATGCATGTAAATCCAATGTATTTTATTAGTGATGGGAGAATCTGCCTGAATTTGATTTGACAAGGCCTTGGTGAATCTTCTAATGGGCCGTACAGATGACCGAACATGTCTGCTGAAACTGGTCCGCGGACCAGTTTCAGCAGACATGTTCGGTCGTGTGTAGGCCCGAGCGTGCAGGATTCCAGCAAACATTTGCCCGCCGGGCCTTTTCCCAGCGGGCAAATATTCCTGGACTTGTTTTAAAACAGTCCGCTGGAATCCTGCCCGCTCGGACATGTTCGGTCGTCTGTACAGACCTACCGTACATGTCCGAGCGCCCGCCATCCCTCGCATGCGTCGAATGACTTCGACGCATGCGTGGAAGCATTTAACTGGCAGGGCCGCCCACGTCGCCGAGTCATCGTCGCGGCGACGGGGCGGACACGCCCCGCGTATTGTTTACGATCGGATTTCTGTACGATGGTTAGTACAGCCATCGTACAGAAATCCCCGGGCAGACATGTACGGTGAAAACGGTGTGTGCGCGGCCTAAAAATTCAGCCAACTCGAACATAGCATCTATGGGGTGAACCTTGTTGTTCAGTTCTGTCCGGTTTTAGGGCTAATAGGGCTAATAGGCAAACTGATGTTAGAAAAGGCATTGGGAGCTGCGCACTATTAGGGCATACATGTGCCAATCTTTTAAATAACCTTCTTGGGGCAATACCTTACCCCCGCCCCGCTGAGGAAGTTGATATAACGTAACGCGTCCGGTGGTTTAGGAGCCTGAAACATCACGTCGCTCATCTGCTGTTCATTCCTAAAGATTGTTACTTCATGCCGTTTTTTTGTCTGGCCAAATGTGAGTAGCCTGACTTTTGCTTCTTTTAAAGAATAAATCCACACATTGCAACAGTGAGCACTTAGTATGTGATTATCTCTTTACATGCACCTGTCCTTTGCGGTTTGGTTGTCTTATGAGGATCTAATACATCAGCCTGGTTCCTGTTCATGACCTGCCTATTTGATTTGCTTTATTGACCATCTGTTAACTCAGTGGTCCATATATGAAGGTGAGAGTAGCCATCTACAACGGTGGAGGGATCACTTCAAAATTTTGGTGGATTGTCACGTGGTGGAGATTTATTTTCGTTTAATTCACTCATCTTCTGACACTTATGGACTTTTGGACTGTTTGTTTGAATTGTATTTAATTTTTTATATATATATATATATATATATATATATATTTTTTTTTTTTTTTTTTTTTTTTTTTTTTTTTCTGCATATTTATATTCACACTTATGGTATTGGTGTTTGAGTATACCAGTATCATTTATATATTTGAGTTTTGCGCTGCACTTTTTCTATTTTATTTAATACCTTAAAGTTATGTGTGTTTTACAAAAATGTACAATTCTCACAGACATTCTCAGTGACAGAGTACTCAGCAGCATATTTGGCTGCAGAATTTATAAAAAAAAATTGTATTTTACATTTAGCTTGATTTACATACAACAGCAGCATCTCATACTGATACATTCCCGTTTTCAAAGCAGGCATTTTCAGGTAGTTTTAAAGCCTCACACACACGATCGTACTTCCAACCAACTTTTCGGTGAATTTTGGTCCAAAGGGCCTTGTTCTGCATACACACAGCGCAACATTTTCAGCCAACATTCACCAAACCATGTGGTTTTTCAGCTCTTTACCGCCACCCTTTGGGCAACTTCTGCTATTGTTGTCTGATGTTTAGCATTAGTTCCGAGCATACGTACTTTGGATTTTAGTTGGACGGACTTGCGTACACACAATCGGATAAACCGACATAACAGATTTATTGCCCAACAGTTGGTAAACATGAACAGCCAACTTTTGCTGTCGTTAATTCAGCCAATAATTGTCTGATGGAGCATACACACAGTCGGATTATCCGACACAACATGTCCGTCAGACAATTATGGCCATAAAGTTGGATCGTGTGTACGAGGCTTAACAGTGACACATGCTTTTTCCTCAAATGATAATAGACCAGCTTTAATCAATAGACAGAAATTGGCCAGTAGTTCACTGTGGCTGCCCCTTTTCTGACTGGTCAAAACTGTCCTGCCCCTGACCAATTTCTGTCAATTTACAAATTGGGAGACTGCAAATTGCACAGCACTATAAAATTGGCCAACATTTTAGAGATGGAAAATTGGTAAAAATGTACTAAAGAAAGAGAATACAGGCAATTTTACAACCCAAGATTTAGCAGACCCCAGAGTACACAGTAAAATTGGTCAGCACCAAGGCAGTATTATTCAGGCAAAATAGGCAAAAATATACTGGAGGCTAAAATAACAGCCAGATGTTTAACTGCAAGATTTAAGAGACCACAGATGATATAGTAGTGTAGTGGCCAGAAGAAGGTCAGTTTTAGTTAGCGATAATAGGCCTAACTAACGTAATGCCGAAAATGTAATCAAACAAGGAGGATAGGGGTATGTGGTGAATTTTAGTTCTAGAATGTGAGGTGGTTTAGTTTAGTTTTTTCCCTTTAAATGGGCAGCTCCAAGAACAAAAATAAAGGCCCTATCAACATAAAATAAACATAAAAAGAAAAAAAAATGCTCCTTCCCAAAGAATCCACAAAATAAATCCCCTCACTAAAAAAAGATTAACCAATAAACCTGTAAAATAAATAAAAACTGAAAAATATCAACAAAAAAAGCATTTACTATGAACGGCAGAGCAGAAAAAAAGTATCTTGAATGAAAGCCAAAAAAGACCCCAATTATAAGAACAAAAAGGCATTGCCCAAAGAGCTGGCAATCAGAATTAACGTACACTTTCTTAACTGACCCCGATTTCTCCCTATGGAGTTTGTCAGCTTTCCCTATGCTTTCTTCACAGCAGATTTCATTTCAATTACTCTATGGCTGCTCTGTGTCTCTCTTTTTTTAGTGAGAGGCTGGTTAAACAAAAAACACCTTATTGGCCCTTCCAGTCCTGCTGGCCACAATTCAAAGGTCATGCAATGCATCCTGGTTTTAAAAATTCTCCCAAACAAATATGCTCATAAATATGCTAGAACTGTTTATCTCAAATCTGCAGGATTTGCCTTAAAACCATTATAGTGGTGTTCCTGTACCTTATCCTTATTTTCTATTGCTAGTGTGTTGACAGTGCTAGCAGTCACTAAATTATTAGTTATCCAACTTTATTATAAAGTTACCTTTGACCAATGTCAATGCATTTTTTTTGTTGAGCTGGCTGACAAATTTGTAGTGTTGTGTGTTAAAATCCCACGGACACATGGAAAGAAAACAAATCAATATGCCTTTTCATCATATTTAGATATAATATTCAGGCTGACATCTCCCAAATCTGTTTTAATTACAAGATAACTTCACTTTTAAAAAATACAAATAGATAAAAACTTTTTTTTAGGAGCCTGTAAATCATTGCAGATCTCTAGTGTAGTGCAGGACTCCTGCAGACTGTGAGGCCCCGTACACACGGTCGGACAAAACCGATGAGAATGGACCGAGGTTCAGTTTCATCGGTCCAAACCGACCGTGTGTATAGCCCATCGGTCTGTTTTCCTTCGGTCCAAAAATTTAAAACATGTTTCAAAACCGAACCGATGGACCACTGCCCGATCGGTCCAAACCGATGGTTAGTACAGAAAAGCATCAGTTCAAAACCTGCGCATGCTCAGAATCAAGTAGACGCATGCTTGGAAGCATTGAACTTCGTTTTATTCAGCACGTTGTGTGTTTGACGTCACCGCGTTCTGACCCGGTCGTTTTTTGGAACAATGGTGTGTACACACATCAGACCATCAGGCCACTTTAGCGGTGAACCGATGAAAATGGTCCGACCGTGTGTACAAGGTCTCAGTGTAAGCTGTCTGCCTGTTAATCGAAAGGGCAGGCAGTTTCACAATGACAGAAAGAATCAATGAACTACCAGAGCCCTCAACAGCGCTGTAATAGTTCATTGAGAACTACAATAGTGTTGAGCAGAATACGCCATATTCGATTTCGCTATATATCTCGAATATATAGTCGAATATTCGAGATATATTCGCTAAATTCGAATATTCGTGATATTTTATCGAAATGAAATGATTGCGAATTTTCGCTATTGCGAATGCGAAAATAATTGCGAATTTTCGATAACTGCAGTAGGAGCACTCTGATTGGCTCAGAATATTCTTGATATTTTTTCGAAATTTCGCAAAATGCGAATGCGATATTTACTGCGCAATTTCGACAAATGCTGTAGGAGCACTCTGATTGGCTCAGAATATTCGTGATATTTTACAATACAAAATAATTGCGAATATTCGGCAAATGCGGAAGGAGCACTCTGATTGGCTCAGAATATTCTTGATATTTTACAATACAAAATAATTGCGAATATTCGGCAAATGCGGAAGGAGCACTCTGATTGGCTCAGAATATTCTTGATATTTTACAATACAAAATAATTGCGAATATTCGGCAAATGCGGAAGGAGCACTCTGATTGGCTCAGAATATTCTTGATATTTTACAATACAAAATAATTGCGAATATTCGGCAAATGCGGAAGGAGCACTCTGATTGGCTCAGAATATTCTTGATATTTTACAATAGAAAATAAAAAGTGTTTTGCATTGGTGGTGATTCTTTACTCTATCCATCTGTCACAGCCGTTTGTCAATCAAACACCTTGAAGATTGAACACGTTCATGCTGCATGCTTTGGACTTTTTTTCACTTCACATATCAAAGACATTTTTATGAAAGATTATTTTTCTATTATTGGGACTATATTTCTTTATATATTTGTTTCACTGTGTATTTCACAAGTTATTTGCGCTTGCTTATTTTATAATTTGCCCACATGTCTTGTCACTAGACATATTTTTTATTCTTGTAGAGCGACTCCATTTTCTGTCTTGTATTAATTTATGTTGTATAACATTTTTGAGTTGCTGCTGTATTCTCCCGTTTTTTTAAGGTATGCGCAATTTTTTCCTTCTTACAAAAAAAAATAATATCAAACATACAAATATTCATAACAGAAACATACACAAAGCCCCCCCCTTTTGCATCAGAGACAATCAGAGTTCTCCTACCACAGTTATCGAAAATTCGCAATCATTTTCGCATTCGCATTAGCGAAAATTCGCAATTTTTTTTTTTCAATTCGGCAACATAAAAGGATCGCCTCAGCTTAGCTACTCGGCCCAGGGTCTCTAATCATACCAGCAATGCTTTTAGACGTCGATAGGATGTGATCTGTTTTAAAAATATAATATAAAAAAATGCGAATATTCGGAATTGCGAATATTCACCGCGAAATTCGAAATATATCGCGAAAACTCGAATATGCCATATTCGAGCCGAATATTCGCAATACGAATATTCGTGAGCAACACTAAACTACAAGCTGACATCGACAAAGGGTGTCGGAACTTGTAGTTGATTCATTCCCAGAACTCTGTAAATGAATGATGTGGCCGTGTGAGCCATGCTCTTTTAAAAAAGTGACAGCTGGGACCAACCAGTCCTACAGTTTAAACCCATTAGGGTAGGCTGGACTAGGCCATCAAGGACCGAACAAATTCTATACTTTATGCCATCACAGTTTATTGTATTACAATGTTGTGTAATATGTGCAACATCTTATGTCCTTTTTTTTTTATTTATGTTTGTTATGTTCTTAATTGATAAAATAAAAAAATAGTGACAGCTGGTATGGGGAACTTTTCCCCGTACTGTGTCACACAGAGGGTTCTCCAATCTGTCGCATGAGCAGGAACTTGTTACATGTTCCACCTTAGAAACGGATGGAGCATGTAATATGTTTCCGAATGTGAACTTATCATTTAAAGCAAAAATAGATTTTCAAATTGATCTTCAAATTTAAAGACGTAGATAAAGTAATTTTAACGTAGTGTGCCAAGCGCAATTCTATATTATTAGCAAAAGTAGATAGGACAACTATTACTATGATTCTGCTGTTGCTGAAAAAGACATACCAGCTGAATTTTTGGGTATTACTTTCTAATGGAAATTTCAATGGAAATTATGGAAATAAACAGCTGTTGTTACTGTCAATGGTAGTAGATTACAACTGTGTTTATGGTGCTGGATAGACAGATCAGTGTAGGTTTGAATGCATTAAGTGTATTAGAGAGATACAAATTATTTTTGAGTAAAGCTCATTAAACACATTAAAATTATATTGCACATTCTTCTTCAGATCTGCCAACAATTGTATAGTACAAGGGCCTGCCTGAGTGAACCTAAAAGTAAGAAAAAGTAAGAAACATTTTTGTCAAAGGAATGCAATGTCTTCTAAGCACAGTGTGACAAGACTGTTCTATCTCTTTTTAACAGAAAGTTACCTGTGGAATTACATAATATGTTTTTGTATGTTATTTACAAATGTCAATTTTTTGGGGGGTTATAGTTTGATTTTTGAGAATTTTTTTTGAGCTATTTAATAAAAGTATACTGTCATGGTTAACAGCAAAGAAACAAACAAGTCACATACTAACAATATACCTCTGGCCGGGGGAAAGAATTAGCATTTGTGTTTTTATCTTTCTTTCTTTATATATGTGAGCATCATGTTGATGCTCACATCAACAGGACTTGCATTGATGCTAGTCATGGGGAAGTACAAGTTTTTGAGCCATTAGTCCTGAGGTAAGGATGACATGTCAGGTTTGCCATTACCATAGGTTCTCAGCAAACCCCAGGGATTCATGAAGTTAGCAAATCACAAACTTTTGCCCAATAGCTTTGCAGTTAGCTGGCAGAAATAAGGAACACTATATAATGCAGTGCATAATGTTTTCCCATGGTCAGTAGAAGTCACAAAGGTCAATAATTTGAAGCAATGGATAACCCAGCTATATTTCCATTAAAGAATGGGCTGACAATTCTATGCGAACAGAAAAAACTTTATATATCTCGTATATAGTATATAGTATATTTATAAATATACAGTATCTCACAAGTGAGTACACCCCTCACATTTTTGTAAATATTTTATTATATCTTTTCATGTGACAACACTGAAGAAATTACACTTTGCTACAATGTAAATTAGTGAGTGTACAGCTTGTATAACAGTGGAAATTTGCTGTCCCCTCAAAATAACTCAACACACAGCCATTAATGTCTAAACTGGCATCAACATTGAGTACACCCCTAAGTGAAAAGGTCCAAATAGGGCCCAATTAGCCATTTTCCCTCCCCAGTGTCATGTGACTCACTAGTGTTACAAGGTCTCAGATGTGAATGGGGAGCAGGTGTGTTAAATTTGGTGTTATTGATCTCACTCTGCTACTGGTCACTAAAAATGTTCAACATGGCACCTCATGGCAAAGAACTCTCTGAGGATCTGAAAAAAATAATTGTCGCTCTACATAATGATGGCCTAGGCTATAAAAAGATTGACAAGTCCCTGAGATTGAGCTGCAGCATGGTGGCCAAGACCATACAGTGGTTTAACAGGGCAGGTTCCACTCAGAACAGGCCTTGCCATGGTCGACCAAAGAAGTTGAGTGCACATGTTCAGCGTAATATCAAGAGGTTGTCTTTGGGAAATAGATGTATGAGTGCTGCCAGCATTGCTGCAGAGGTTGAAGAGATGGGGGTCAGCCTGTCAGTGCTCAGACCATACGCCGAACACTGCATCAAATTGGTCTTCATGGCTGTTTTCCTAGAAGGAAGCCTCTTCTAAAGACGATGCACAAGAAAGGCCATAAACAGTTTGCTGAAGACAAGCAGACTAAGAACATGGATTACTGGAACCATGTCCTGTGGTCTGATAAGTCCAAGATAAATGTATTTGGTTTAGATGGTGTCAAGCATTTGTGGCGGCAACCATCTGAGGAGTCATGTATGCTCCAAAAATAAAACAAAGAAAAAAGTGCTCCAAATGGTGCCCCTGGTGACGGCTTTCTGAGCCGAAACGCATAGTTTTTTTTTGCTTCACAGCACCCCATACTGCTTTTATTTCGATATCTATTTGATCACTTTTATTTCTTTTGTCATGTTTGTATGACTTCTTTTTATCTAATACACCTGATATGTTTTTTTTGACCTGCACCATTTGGAGAACTTTTTTCTTTGTTTTATTTTTGGAGGATACATGAATTGGTTCATACTCATTCTGTAGCAGAAGGGCCAGTGGTTCATAGCTCCAGTCTCTGGGATCCACTCCACAGGAGTCATTGAAACCATACAGTTTATTTGGGCACACAAAAACCCAAGAATACAAAGAAAACAACTAATGTATACCAAACAACAGGGAGGTCTGGGGGTGCCAGATATACGGAAGTACTACTATGCTGCCCACTTGAACAGATTAATAGACTGGAATAGGCACTCAGATATTAAACTTTGGGTACAAATTGAACAATCCCAATCTAAAACGCCATTAGAAAGGGCACCATGGTGGTATGCTTCACTACCTAAAGAAATTAACGAAAACCCGATACTGGGAAATACAGTGAAGACATGTGTAACAGCTTTTTCCATGATGGGTATGGACCCTAGGACTTCCCCACTATACCCAGTACTGGGAAACCCCCTTTTTCCCCCGGGAGATGAGGACGGAGCTTTCCGAGACCTAAGGGAGGGGGGGTGTAGACAGGTAGTGAGTTATATACGAAGGGGAAGATGGCTCACAATAGCTGAATTGATGGAACAAGGGGGGGGGGGATTTCACCTAAAGTTTTGGAATGCACTCCAGATGGTTCACTTTCTGAATACATTACCAAACCCGGGGGTTTTCGAAAGACCAATTACGAGAATTGAAAAAATGTGTAGCGAGAGGGGAAGATTACAACACACACTATCAATAAGTTATGATATACTGGCACAGTCAGGGAATCACCCTCTGAAATGTGTCCAGGATTGGGAACAGGAACTAAAAAAGGTATTTAGTACGGAACAGCGACAACGCATGTATAAACGAATGCATAAAACATCAATATGCGCAAGGACACAGGAGACAAATTACAAGATTTTCGCGAGGTGGTATAGGACACCGGAGAGATTAAACAAAATCTTCCCAGAGTTGTCAGATAAATGTTGGAGGTGCCAGGGCAGTAAAGGGACGATGCTACACATATTTTGGGACTGCCCTTTGTTAAGGAGTTTTTGGCTGGAGATTAAAAGGATACTTCAGATGTGCTCAGAATATGAGATACCGGAAGATCCAGAATTTTACCTTTTACACGTGAACCAAATACAAGAGAAAGCATATAGGGAGACAAGTCTAGGTCATCTATTAGATGCTGCAAAAATGTGCATAACAAAAAAATGGAAGTCACCAACTCCACCCACAATAGAGATATGGATAAATAAAGTAAAAGAAATCAGTAAATTAGAAGAATTAGTACAAACAGCACAACACCAAAAGGAAAGATACTTAAGAATTTGGACCTCCTGGAAATCCTTCTTAGATTCCAGGGTTCGAGGGGGGGAGAATGGGAGCGTGGGATAACGGAGAGAGCCTAGGTGAATTTTTTCTCTTTTTTTTTCCCTTTTTTCTTTTATATTTCTTTTTTCTTTTTTGACGTTTTTTTTTTCTCTTCTCTTTTATATTCTTTTTTTTTCTTCCAACAGATGGGTAGGAGTGCTTAGGATCACATTCATAGGTTAGAGGGGATACACTACAGTACGCAGTGGCATGGCTAATTTACGTGAATTGTATATATATTGAAGTTGTGTACGACAATAGTATCTTAACAGTAAAAAGCACAGCTACAATTGTATAATGTATTATTAATGTGTATCTAAATAAAACAAAAATAATTTTAAATAAAAAAAAAAAGAAACCATACAGCCAATCTGGGAGACCCTGCCGCACTGATCCAGGTCCGTGGAGACCATAAGCACGTCAGACTTACTGTTGTATAAACACATGGTGAGTCCACACCACACGGTAAGAGTACCTCATCCTGTCTTTATGTGAAGCCACCTTGATTCCTTCAGGCAGTCAGCCTTTCAACATCCAGTGTTGCCATCTTGGAAGAAGATTTCACGTTGTGTGGTCATCATATATAGACTTTTGTATCACTATATTCAGTTGTAGTATTGCACCCAGCACAATGATTTTATGTTATTATATCAGTCATATTTTGTTTGATTGATTCTTCCAGCGCTGCACTATTTATTCTTATTCTTGATTCACTTTGTTTGTTAGAAAGCTAGCAGCTTTTCACTTGTTGGTTAGCGCAGTTTTTTCCCTTTTTCATGTGTACTGTGACATACTGAAGCAGAGCATGATCTCCTCCCTTCAGAGACTGGGCAGTATTCCAACATGATAACGACCTGAAACACACCTCCAAGACGACCAATGCCTTACTAAAGAAGCTGAGGATAAAGGTGATAGACTGGCCAAGCATGTCTCCAGACCTAAACCCTTGTGAGCATCTGTGGTGCATCTTTAAATGGAAGGTGGGGAGCACAAGGTCTCTAACATCCACCAGCTCCGTGATGTCGTCATGGAGAAGTGGAAGAGGACTCCAGTGGCAACCTGTGAAGCTCTGGTAAACTCCATGCTCAAGAGGATTAAGGCAGTGCTGGAAAATAATGGTGGCCACACAAAATATTGACACTTTGGGTCCAATTTGGACATTTTTACTTAGGGGTTTACTCATTTTTTTTGCCAGCGTTTAGACATTAATGGCTGTGTGTTGAGGGGACAGCAAATTTCCACTGTTATACAATCTGTACACTGACATTGTAGCAAAGTGTAATTTCTTCAGTATTGTCACATGAAAAGATATAAGATATTTACAAAAATGTGAGGGGTGCACTCACTTTTGTGAGATACTGTGTGTATATATATATATATATATATATATATATATATATATATACACACATATACACATATATATAAGAAGGGCAGGAGTCCCCAGGGGAGGGGAGTGGCCACACCTATCCTCATGAGGAGGTTGAAGGGGAGGAGGATGAGGGGGGGAGGCTGAGGATGAAGATATGGACATTGCCAGGGAAGTCCTTTTGGCCTCGGATTTGTTTACCCCTGAGGCTACCCCTGAGGCTGGCAGCAGTCAGGCCACCATCAGGGGTAGCCCCTCCCACTCCTCCCCCAACAGGCCTCCCCACAAGGGTCTCTCTCTCCCCTCCTCCCAGGCCACAAGCCTCAACTGCAGGCAGGATGGCGACCCATGAGACCAGGGGGGTGGCCGAGCGTCTGCCGGCCAGTCTGCGGAGGGACAATGCCCGGCAGACCCACCATCTGGGTCAGATCAAACAGACTCTGACCCAGATGGAGGACAGCCTGGGCTCAATTAAGGAGTCACTCACTGATGTGGCCACAAACTCCTTGGCGGTCATCACATGCATTTGTGACCTGCAGACCGCCACAACAGGCGTGGCCCAGGAGGTGAGTGCCCTGACCCAGGCTGTCCAGGACAATACCCGGGCTGTCCAGGCCAATACGGCTGCCCTCACAATCAGTCTGAACAGAATAGCAGTGGCCTTGGAGAGCAGGCCAGCAAGAGGACAGTCACCAGGGGAGGCTCCTCCTTCCCCTGCTCACCCCCCCATGAGTCTCCTCCTTCCCCTGCTCACCCCCCCCCAGGAGTCTCCCCTGGTTGGCCGTGGCCGTGCCCGTGGGCGGCCCAGGCGTAGCTCTCGCCGCCGCCGTTAACTTTTGGGGTACTTTTGTTTTTTTATTTTTATTATTTTTTTCATTATACTGTACTTATGATTTGTTTTATGTGTGTGAATGATGTGTGAATGTGGGAGTGGCATTCCTGATTAAATAAGGGTGTCACCCTCAGTTTTGGTGGAGTAGGGATCCCCAGGACCAGGGAAAAGTGATTCCAGGTCCATGTGAATGGTGTATGAATGCACAGTGACATAATTGGAGCCGTGGCGGGGCGTTACTGCTCCCAAGTACCATTGGGGTACTTGGATCTAATCCAATTAGATGTGCATGTGATGTGTCTGTGCTAGGGACCACAGTGGGTGTGCATTCATGCATTCTCATTGTGACATGATTAATGTGTGTATTTACTGTGCAAAGATGCATTCTGTGAGGCGTCTCCTGACTGCTGTTCCCTCAGAAGAGGGGGTACCCTTGGTTACTAAAGTCACTAGTATAGTAATGAGCATGGATGCCCCTGGCATGTTGGCATACAGATTGTTGTCCTGCAAGTGTGTGTGCTCAGCTCTTCCTTAATGGTGTTGCTTTAGCTGACCTTTACACGGCTTGTGTAAAATTAGGGCACCTTTTATAAAGTGTAATTTTACACCATGAAACTAACAGAAGCGCACAGGGCGTAATCTACGCCGTACACACTTAATTTTGTGGATCGCCTTATCTCCCTAATTTGCATCTTTGCCTAGCAAAACAGTGGTGTGTCTAGCGTATTTTGCGTGCGAAGAAGCGCCGGTGTAATTATTTTAGGTAGGACGGAAAAACCTGGATTTCAGGCGTATCTCGTTTTGAGGATCAGGCGCAAAGATACGCGCGGCGCATTTTTCAATTACGCCGCGCATCTCGAGTTAAGTTTTGTGATCAGATTTTTTACCCTCATGTCCCATCTGTACCAGTAAAGTCACAACATTTTGGTTTTAGCTGCTTATTTTGTAAAAATGGATTGCAGCACGGAGAGGCTGTGCTTAGATTGCTGGGATTTATAGTTCCACATATTCAAAATAGAGGGTAAAGCCCTGTACACACGATCGGATTTTTGATGGGATCAAATCCGATGGATTTTTTCGTCAGATATCCGATGAAGCTAACTTTCATCAGTCTTGCATACACACTATCAGACTAAATTCCGACCGTGTCAAAACGCGGTGACGTAAAACACTACGACGAACCGGAAAAAAAATTCAATGCTTCCGAGCATGCGTCAACTTGATTCTGAGCATGCGTGGATTTTTCTCTGATGGAGTTCCACACAGACGATCGGAATTTCCTATCGTTTTTTTATCCTAAGGAAAAATGTAAAACATGGTCTATTTTTTTACACCGATGGAAAAAAGACCGATGGGGCCCACACACGATCGGTTTGCCCGATGAAAACAGTCCATCTGTCTTTTTTTATCTGACAAACCGAATGCATGCACACGGCTTAAGAGAACAGAACAGAGACAGTATCCATCAAGTTCATTCTCACAAACCCTAATTAATACAAAGGATTTAAAAAAAAAGTTAGTAGAATCTAGATAAATCCCTAGTTCCGCATCTACTGTGTATTTTTAGACATGCAGGTAGCCCAATCTATTTTTTCTTTTCAGAAAACTATCAAACCCTTCTTGAAGCAATCTACTGTATCTGCTATAACTGATTTACATGGAAGACTATTTGATAGTTTCACAGGTGTTATAGAAAAGAACCAGAGTTTGAGATTAAACCTCTTTTCATATGATCGTAAGGGCTGCCCTTTTGTGCATTTTGTGGTGACTTTTAAATGAACAATTTTCCGCAGAACTCTTTGGGTTTATAGGTTTGAATAAACTGATCACATTCTCTTTTTATCACCACTTCAAAAGGTCTAATCATTTTGATTTTATTAGTGTCGGATCATATAGAGTACAGTATATGAACCTATATGTTGCTTATTAGTTTACTTGTCCTTTTCTGCACTCATGAATTGGTGCCTGCAAGTGAACTGCATATTGAAATTTATGGCAAGATAATGTTTTGTGAGGTTGCACAAAATGTTGTGTCATTCTCTTTAGTCTATGCTTTCATTATTAAAAGAGAGTACCTTGTTAGCTGTAGATCAGGGGTACCCAACCAGTGGCCCTGCGGAGCCCTCTGATGCGGCCCGCGACCTCCTGCTCCATTATAAAATAGAATAGAATACTGTTATTAAAGGTAAGTTTATTACTAAAATCACAGTGTATATATGGGCATATCTGTTCTGCAGTGGTTACTGGGCTGCTTTCAAACTGAACCACAGGTGCAGAGAAGTGCACCGTTGGGTTTCCTGCACTAAGCCATAGACTTCTATTACCTGCGAGTAGGGATGAGCTTCGAGTTTGAGTCGAACTCATGTTCGACTCGAACATTGCCTGTTCGATGGTTCGGCGAACAACGAACAATTAGGGGTGTTCGCGGCAAATTCGAAAAGCCGCGGAACACCCTGTCTGTCTATGGGAGAAATCTAAAGTGTTAATTTTAAAGGCTAATATGCAATTTATTGAACAAGCGCATGTTTCCTGTACATAGAACTGTCCCTGCACAAAGTGTAATTTCTGAAAGAAAAAAAGGCATTTAAAACCGGCTTTGCGGCTCTAATGAATTGTCGGCTCTGGCAATTCAGAGATGATTCATTCATAAAAAATAAAAATAAAAAAGCTGGGGGTCCCTCCAAATTCCATTAACAGGCCCTTCAGGTCTGATATGGATATTAAGGGGAACCCCGCCGTCAATAAAAAAAAAAAAATGACATGGGGTTCCCCCCAAATATCCATACCAGACCCTTCAGGTCTGGTGTGGATTTTAAGGGGAACTCCACCCCAAATAAAAAAAATGGCGTGGAGTTCCCCCAAAAATCCACACCAGACCCTTATCCGAGCACGTTAACCTGGCCGGCCGCAGAAAAGAGGGGGGGACAGAGTGCGGCCCCCCTCTCCTGAACCGAACCAGGCCACATGCCCTCAACATGGGGAGGATGTCCCCATGTTGATGGGGACAAGGGCCTCATCCCCACAACCCTTGCCCGGTGGTTGTGGGGGTCTGCGGGTGGGGGGCTTATGAGAATCTGGAAGACCCCTTTAACAAAGGGGACCCCCAGATCCTGCCCCCCCTATGTGAATTGGTAATGGGGTACACTGTACATCTACCATTTCACGAAGGAAGTGTAAATAGTTAAAAAAAACACACAGACACCGTAGAAAAAAATCCTTTATTAATAAAAAAAAATAAAAAATCCAGCGATGTGAATCCACTCTTGGCCCAGCCCCCCGCTCCAACGTGGTCGGGATTTCCCGGTCTTTCCCAGTGACGTACGAGGGTGCGTCAGAGGGGGCGGGGCCACGTGACGGGTGGCCACTTCCCCTATATAAGAAATGTCACAGCTCCAGCGCGTCATTCCACTGGGCTGTGTCCAGCGGAGAGAGGAGCTGCCTGCTGCGCTCTGGACGGATGGATCTTCTCATCGCTGGACCGGACCGCTGATCATGGAGCCTGGAGAGTGTCAGATGGCGGAGGGCTCGGTCTCGCCGTCACTGGACAGTACAGCCACAATCCTTGCTGCGATCAAGCAGAGTAAGACTTCGCTGCTGGTGCATCTTGACCATCTTGCAGAGGAGTGCAACTTGATACGGAATGACCTCGACAAAATAAGAGGAAGAATGACCGAAACTGAAACCAGGGTATCTGCCACAGAGGATCTTACAGCCACTCATGCCACCTCCATCGCTGAGTTGCAGCGCACAGTACAGTCCCTGGTAGCAAAATCCGATGATGCTGAAAACAGATTGAGGCGCAACAATATTAGGGTCCTGGGCCTACCCGAGAGAGAAGAGGGGGATCTTCCTGCTGAATTTGAGGAGGAGTTCTTTAAAACTCTCTTGGGCCTTACGGATGTCCAGCCAACTTATGTGGTTGAGAGGGCCCACTGGGTGCCCCCTGGCCATGCCATCCCAGAGAATTTTCCCCATCCGTTTTTGGTCCGCTTCCTTAACTATAGGGACAGGGACAGGATCCTTTCTGAGGCTCGGAAAAATCCTAATCTCAAATATGGCAACTTCTCGGTGCTTCTTTTCCCCGACTTCTCGGCCGACTTGCAGAGGAAGTGGAAATCCTTCAATGATGTTCGCAGACGACTCAGAGATAAGAACATTAAATACAACATGCTTTACCCCAGCCGCCTGCGGGTCCAATACGAAGGGCCAACCCATTTTTTGATAACCCTGCGGATGCAGACGACTGGCTGACCACACTACGATAAAGGCTTCTGTTTCTACTTCTACCTGATGCATGGATCTTACATATCCTTGTTTAATTCATCCTACACATCTCCGGCACATACCGGAGCAACCACGAATGCACTTCTACACGTGACTTGCACTTGACCCTCACGGTTTGGTGTTCTCTGAGAAGAGATAGACCTGGTGCTCTCCATTCTTGTGGAGGTACTAATAGCTGGAAGAACTCCAACCCTGTTCCAGACAGCCTAGCCCTTCTTGCTGTGTAGTGATACATGTCCCCCACCCTGGCCCACTGTTATCGGTTACACATGAGCTGGGGTGGTTTGACCTGTTGCATGGTGGTTGGACTAGCACCAGACGTGTAGTGCCCCGAGTTTAGGGGTTCAACTGCGATCTCAAGTTTTTGGTTCAGGGTACAAGCTGTTCCCAGGCCCTCTCCCCTGTTTCGCGAGGGGGGATGGGATATAGTAGGAAAGGTGCCTGGGTTGTTTAATTCTAGTCTTATTTTTATTTTATTTTTACTGGTTTGTAGTATGTTTAAGTGCTTGCGGTACCTGGTGCATTGTCTCATGGATTATGCTGCTCTTGGGTTGTTTTTGGGTACGCCCTCCCCTACATCCGTTCCTAATGACACCATTTATACCTAATGGCTAATCAAATTTCTGACTCCTTTACCGTTCTCTCATGGAACGTCAGGGGTCTTAATTCTAAATTTAAGAGAGCCCTCCTATTCCAATATCTAAAATCTCACTCCCCCCAGCTCCTTCAGGAGACCCACCTCACGGGCAGCAAAATCCTGACTTTAAGAAAACCATGGATACAGCGGGCGGTCCATGCCACATACTCCTCCTACTCCAGGGGTGTCTCGGTGCTTGTTCACAGAGGCTTTCCCTGTGTGATTGAGGAGATATGTACGGACCCTCAGGGAAAATTTGTCATAGTGTTTTTTTCGCTTTGGTCTCAAAGGTATATTGTTATTAACCTCTACATCCCTCCCCCGTTCGCACCTGCAATATTATATGCTGTTTTAGAGAAGATCGCACCTTTTTGCCCGGGGGAAATATTAGTTATGGGCAACTTTAATGCCACCATGTCCCTAATCTTAGATAGACCTGCTCTATCTAAAAATCATTATATGGACCTGTCTGCCTGGGCTCAGGCAGTGGGCCTGGTAGAGATCTGGAGGTGGAAGCACCCTGCCACCAGGGCCTATTCGTGCTTTTCAGCCTCCTACAAGACTGCATCGCGAATAGACCTGGCCTTCTCCAACCCAGCGCTGTTGGCGGATGTGTTAGAGGCATCCTATCTACCGAGTGGGCTGTCCGATCATAGCCCATTGATGGTAGTGTTCCACTCTCCGGCCCTGGCGGAGCGCGGCACTTTGGCGGTTGGGTGCACACTGGGTTTCTCACCCGGATCTTTCTGATAAAATACCACCCCTGTTGGCTGAGTTTTGGGAACAAAACTCGGGGTCCTCTTCTCCTGACATTATTTGGGATGCATTTAAGGCATACACTAGGGGGCAATATATTTCCTCTATCGCTAGCATTAAGAAGCAGCAGACGATTGAGACCCAATTGATGCAGCAGTCGGTGACGGACCACGCCACTACTTACAGTAATGACCCCTCCCCCGCTCACTTTGATCTGCTGATGGCGGCTCAGAGAGAGCTACTCTTGCACCTGACGGAGGTCATACGATTGGACACTTACAAAGGTAGACAAAGGGCTTTTGAACAGGGTGATAGGAATGGCCGTTGTTTGGCCATGATGGTACAACACGACCAACCGCTCACTCTCATTTCCAACCTGCGGACACCGGGGGTGGTGCGGTAACCTCCCCTTCGGACATTCTGCAAACTTTCAATACTTTCTATGAGACGTTGTATACCTCCGCTCTACCCTCTGATTTCCAGCCAGAGACATTACGTGACCTGTTGGACCCGTTGGCCCTTGGCTGGCTGTCCAACCAGGAGAGAAAGTCTTTGGTTCAACCATTCACGACCTTGGAAGTTCAAAAAGCCATCCAGTCCTTTCCCTCTGGCAAGGTGCCAGGGCTGGATGGACTCCCCATTGATTTTTATAAGACGCATGGAGACTTATAAGCACCTCTATTGGCCCAATTATACACCACCTGTTTGGCTGACGGTAGATTGCCGGAATCCATGTATCATGCATACCTGACACTAATATTCAAGTCCACCAAGGACCCCACTTCTTGTGCATCCTACCGGCCCATAGCGCTACTGAATAACGATCTAAAAATCTTAACTAAGCTCCTGGCCCTTCGACTATACCCCTTGCTGCCCTCAGTGATAGACCCAGACCAAACTGGTTTCATGCGCCATAGGTCCACGGATGTTAATCTTCGAAGGTTGTTCACCAACATACAGACCCAACACCTTAACGTGGGAACTCGGGCGGTGGCCTTACTTGACGTAGAAAAAACCTTTGATACGGTCGAGTGGTCCTTCCTCTGGGAAACGCTACGCAGAATGGGATTCCCTCTGCTGTTTATCAAATTGCTTCAGGTGATCTATAAGTGTCCTACCTCTTTGGTGTGCTTGGGTGGCCGACTGTCTGTCCCCTTCAAGCTCTTCAGGGGAACTAGGCAGGGCTGC
Organism: Rana temporaria; assembly: GCF_905171775.1. Taxonomy (NCBI): domain Eukaryota; kingdom Metazoa; phylum Chordata; class Amphibia; order Anura; family Ranidae; genus Rana; species Rana temporaria. Next base: position 151,959,939 of record NC_053493.1, on the reverse strand, counting down.
CCTCTCTCTCCAGCATTGTTTGCTCTGGCTATTGAACCGCTGGCAGAAGCACTGCGTACCTCTCCGCACATTAAGGGTCTTCGTGTTGGTTTGCTGGAGGAGAGGGTAGTCTTGTATGCAGATGACATGTTGCTTTTCCTAAATAACGCCGGTCCATCGTTGCAGGGTGCATTGACAGTTTTAGATACTTTCACTGCAGTCACGGGACTCAGGGTTAACTGGTCTAAGTCTCTCTTATTTTCGATCGATCAGGCAGCCAGGCTTACGCCCCCCCCCCGATCTCCCCCTTCAATGGGTGGATTCCTTTAAATATCTAGGGGTTCACGTTTCCACCCAAGCTTCAGATTTTATCTCATTGAACCTTACCCCAGTACTTCTTGACACCCAGACAAGACTCAAATCCTGGAGTAAATTGCCCTTCTCAGTCTGGGGGCAAGTCAACCTCCTTAAAATTAAAATCATTCCCAAATTCATCTCCCTCTTTCGCCATTCCCCACAATGGGTCCCTCTTTAAAAAACATAATCAAATATTCTCCTCCTTTCTATGGGGTCCCTCATCGCCCAGATACAGACTGTCTACCTTGATGAGGCCGAGGACGCAGGGTGGCATGGCATTCTCGGACTGTTACAAATACTTCCTGGCCGCGCAGCTGGTGACTGCGGCCTGCTGGTTTCTCCCAGACAGAACAAACTCATCCACTGTGCTGGAGGCTATGGTGGTTGGTTCAAGAGAAGCTCTCCAATTTCTAATCTACAAGGGCCCTTTTGCCCCTTATTCCCTTACCCCCTCCATGCTTACCACATTGCGGGCTTGGCGAGCAGGACTAGCTATTGAAAACGGCAAACACTCTGAGGTCTCCCCGAATGCCCCGCTCTGGCTGAACCCTAGCCTTCCCCATTTTTATAAATTACTAGACCCCTACGCATGGACCAGATATGGTGTCAAACTCATTTCTCATATTGTATCACAGAATTCTTTATTACCCTTATCACATCTCTCCTCCCTCTATAATATACCTGCACGCTATTATTTTCGCTACCTCCAACTATCCCATGCTTTTGTTGCACAATTCCCACATTCCTCATGTATTGTGGCCCAGTCGGAGTTGGAGAGGACACTCAGGTTCAACTGTGCCGAGAAACCTACCACACATTTGTATACACACTTGGGCCCGGATTCACGTAGAAGCGCGCATCTTTGTGCGGGCGTAACGTATCCTATTTACGTTACGCCTCCGCAACTTTGACAGGCAAGTACAGTATTCTCAAACCAAAGTCGCAGCGGCGTAGCGTAAATAGGCCGGCGTAAGCCCGCCTAATTCAAATGTGGAAGATGTGGGCGTGTGTTATGTAAATTTAATGTGACCCCACGTAAATGACGCTTTTTACGAATGGCGCATGCGCTGTCCGGAAAAGTATCCCAGTGCGCATGCTCCAAATTAACCCGCAAGAAGCCAATGCTTTTGACGTGAATGTAAATGACGCACAGCCCTATTCGCGAACAACTTACGCAAACAACGTAAACGTGAAAAATTCTATGCTGTTCCGAAGTCCATACTTAACATTGGTACGCCTCTTCTACGCCTCATATAGCAGGGGTAACTTTACGCCGGGAAAAGCCTAACGTAAACGGCATATCTGTACTGCGTTGGCCGGGCGTACGTTCGTGAATTGGCGTATCTAGCTGATTTACATATTTCTAGGCGTAAATCAGCGTACACGCCCCTAGCGGCCAGCATAAATATGCAACTTAGATACGACGGCGTAAGAGACTTACGCCGGTCGGATCTAATACAAATCTATGCGTAACTGATTCTAAGAATCAGGCGCATAGATACGACGCCTCAAACTCAGAGTTACGATGGCGTATCTGGAGATACGCCGGCGTAACTCGTACGAGAATCTGGGCCTTGATCTTTGTGTCTCTCCCACCGCTGGACAAACTTTGGTCTTGCTGGCAGCGTGACATTCCCACACTAGACAATGATGATTGGGACAATGTTTGGGACTTCCCTTTCAGTTCGCTAGTTTCCATTCGTGACAGACTGGTACAGTTCAAAATAGTTCATAGGGCATACTTCACCCCACACAGACTCTATAAGATGGACCCTACACGTTCCTCAGAATGCTGGAGATGTGGAGCATCGCCGGGTGATTTCTCCCATATTTATTGGCGTTGCCCTAAGGTCCAGCAGTATTGGGAGGAGGTGCTTGACTTAAGTTACCATTGGCAATGGAGGGATTGCCTACTAGGACTCATTGAAACTATCATACCGACCATGGCTAAACGCACAATGATTGGCCTGTTACTATTTTATGCCAGGAAAAACATTGCAATGCAGTGGAAAAAACCCATTGCCCCTTCGTTGGTTCAGTGGAAACGGTTGATAAACAACAGTCTTCCTTTGTACAAAGATACCTACTTAAACAGGGGCTGCCCACTAAAGTATGATAAAGTCTGGCGTACATGGTTGGCTGAACCTGAAATGGCCTATTGGTGAAGTTTTTATTTTATGTTATTTATTTATTTTTGTTGTTGAGCATCGCTATTGTTAGATTGTTTTTTTTTTCTCTAACGCTTTCCAGGAGCATGTTTTAGGCATGAGGTTGTGTACCATACGATTAATGTATCTTTATCCATCACACCCGTATTCGCAGAATTGTACTGTAGCACCGTCGTTGTTCATGAGTACTGTAAGCACTTAGGTTGTTTGTGTTTTGTTTGTGTATAAAACTTGCAATAAAAATAATTTTCACTTGTGACATCTGTGGCATTGTGCTGTGTGATAAAAATGCACATTTTAGAGTGGCCTTATTATGGTTGTCTAATCCAGTAGTGTATTTAGGTTTTGTGCTGCCCTAGGCCTGACTAAACTTGTGCACCCCTAATTTAAATATGACCCACCCCTTCCTGTCAAGGCCACACCCCTTTCTGTTTAAGGTCCGCCCTGAAATTTTCGTGTGGGTACACTAGTTCCTAGTGATCAAACAATAAACAATTAGATGTGAAGGCATCTAAAACATGTGAGAAAACAAAAGCAACCCAAAACAAATGAATGAATGTCCGTGCTGGTGTCCTCAAACGTGGAGGACACCAGCACGGACATTCATTCATTTGTTTTGGGTTGCTTTTGTTTTCTCACATGTTTTAGATGCCTTCACATCTAATTGTTTATTGTTTGATTAGTTATTAGCTCCTCCGCTATGTCTCCTCGCTCGATTCACAGTGCCGAGTGCCGAGCTCCGTTTCCTGCGACGTTACGACACACGGGGACTGAGTTTTTTTTTTTACGTTGTCATTTTTAAGGTTGTAAAAAATGGTCTTGTGTGGGCTTTAACGACGTGAAAAAAACGCACATGCTCAAAAGCAAGTTATGAGACAGGAGCGCTCGTTCTGGTAAAACTACCATTCGTAATGGAGTAAGCACATTCATCACGCTGTAACAGACAGAAAACCACAAATCGTCTTTTACTAAAATGAAATCAGCTAAAGCAGCCCAAAGGGTGGCGTCATCCAAATGGAACTCTCCCTTTATAGTGCCGTTGTACGTGTTGTACGTCACCGCGCTTTGCTAGAGCATTTTTTTTTTCACGACCGTGTATAGGCAAGGCCGTTTTTATGATTGGTTGAAAAAAACATAGTTTTTTCTAGACCCTTAAAAACGTAATTTTTTAGAACCCGAAAAACGGTCAAGTGTACACGGCATAAGAATTGCAGGCCTACAATATTATAACGCCAAATTTCCATGCAAAATAATTGTACCACTTTCAGCATCTAAAACCAGAAAGAATCATACCGCCAGGGAGGTTAATGGACATGCAAAAAAAACAAACATCTGCATGCTTTTGTCAGCAGCAGGGATGCGTCATCAGTTGTTTAGAAGAAGGCATGCAGAACCCCATGGCAAAAAAATGGCATAGGGTCCCTTTCAAAATTCATACCAGACTCTTATCCGAGCATGAAGCCCGGCAGCCAGGAGAGGGGGAATGAGCGAGCGTCCTTCCTCCTGAACTATACCAGACCACATACCCTCAACATGGGGGAAGGCACCTTGTCCTATTTTGATGAGGACAAGAGGCTATTCTCCACAACTTTAGTCCAGTGGTTGTGGGAGTGCAGAGGTAAAAAAAAAAATATAAAAAAAAAAAACATGTCCCTTAGGCCTTGTACACACGATCAGTCCAAACTGATGAAAACAGACTGAGGTTCAGTTTCATCAGTCCAAACCTACCGTGTGTATGGCCCATCAGACTTTTGTCCTTCAGTCCAAAGTTTTAGAACTTGCTTTAAAATCGGACTGATGGACTGATGACCGATCGGTCAAAACCGATGGTTAATACGCAAAAGCATCGGTTCAAAACCCGCGCATGCTCAGAATCAAGTCCCTTGGAAGCATTGAACTTCGTTTTTTTCAGCACGCCGCTGTGTTTTTAAGGTTGTAAAAAACGGTCGTGTGTGAGCTTTAACGACGTGAAAAAAATGCACATGCTCAAAAGCAAGTTATGAGACGGGAGCGCTCGTTCTGGTAAAACTACCATTCGTAATGGAGTAAGCACATTCATCACGCTGTAACAGACAGCACAAAGGGTGGCGTCATCCGAATGGAACTTCCCTTTATAGTGCCGTTGTACGTGTTGTACGTCACCACGCTTTGCTAGAGCATTTTTTTTTTCACGACCGTGTATAGGCAAGGCCGTTTTTATGATCGGTTGAAAAAAACATCGTTTTTTCTAGACCCTTAAAAACGTAACAATGGTGAGTCTATTAGATCCACCTTCCTGCGACACAGTTATTATATTGTGGGCTGGTGCCCTTCTCACCCAATGAGGCCTCGCCTCTCCGGTATGCTCCGTCTGTAGTATCCGGGTCTCAGCCTCTCCGCAACTGACCGTCCCTGGTCTTCCGCGCATCCATCACAAGATGCCGGTGAATAGGTGACACTGGTTGCCATGGAACGTAGGCCAAACACTACGTCAAAGATCCCCTCTCAGGATGGGCGATCTGTGTTGGCTACAGTAGGCCCAGGCTTCTGAGGCCTAGGCTTCTTTGAAGCAGGCCTTAGCACAGACTTCCTGCTTGCTAGAAGAGGCTGGCCCAAGAGAGCAAGCCGAGGCCTTCCTTCCCCTTAAATCCGGTCGCCCAGCAGCAATGCACTTTGGGAGGCACAGTTGCACTGTGGGTATCGTAGTCTGTCCAACACCCAAGGCAATTGAGTCTTTATCTCCCTGCACTTCAATTTCCATAATGCATTGCTGTAATAATGTAAAACCAAACAAGTGGTGGCAGTATAACTATTGGCCACCAGAGGGAGCTGAGTTCCTTCTTAATTATAACCTGTAGTCTTTCGGCCACATTGCAAAGTGGCACCTTGCTACACATATATATAACATATCAAATGTTATTCATTTAGGGCAGTGGTCTCAAAGTACCGGCCCGCGGGCCATTTGCGGCCCGCGGACCAGTTATAAATGGCCCTCAGGCAGGGTGGAAGTGAGGGGAGCAAAAAAAAAAAAAAAAAAAAAAAATTTTTTTTTTTTTTTTTGAGCTGGTGCCATCTGGTGGTGAGCCGTTGGTATTACAAGTTATTACCACCAGATGTGAGCTGGCGCCATCTGGTGGTGGCCGTTGGTATTACAAGTTAAGCATTACAAGTTAAACAGCAATTCTAATGTCATTTTACACTATTTTCACTGCCATATTCTTCCCTCTAATTAGAACCCCCAAACATTATATATATTTTTTATCCTAACACCCTAGAGAATAAAATAGCGATCATTGCAATACTTTCTGTTACGCCGTATTTGCGCAGCGGTCTTACAAGCGCACTTTTTTGGGAAAAAATTACACTTTTTTTAATTAAAAAATAAGACAACAGTAAAGTTATCCCCATTTTTTTTTATATTATGAAAGATAATGTTACGCCGATTAAATTCATACCCAACATGTCACGCTTCAAAATTGTGTCCGCTTGTGGAATGCCGACAAACTTTTTTACCCTTTAAAATCTTCATAGGCGACGTTTAAAAAAATCTACATGTTGCATGTTTTAAGTTACAGAGGAGCTAGAATTATTGCTCTCACTCTACCAATCGCGGCGATACCTCACATGTGTGGTTTGAACACCGTTTACATATGCGGGCGCTGCTCACGTATGTGTTCGCTTCTGCGCGCAAGCTCGTCGGGACGGGGTGCGTTTTCTGGCTCCTAACTTTTTTTAGCTGGCTCCTAGATTCCAAGCAAATTTGTCAAACCTTACACCAGTGCTGGTGGTAATAATGCGCTCGCTGACACCAGTGCTGGGGGGTTAAAGGAGTTCTCTGACCTAAAACTTTTAACCCCCGCTGTGCCCGGGCTGTAAAAATATACAAAATAAACTTTCACTTACCTGCCTGCGATCCCCCGTTGTTCCGATATCGCCGTCCCGTTCTCCGGTCCCGGTCTCTTCCGCTTCCTGTGTGTCGGTGACTCATAGTGCGCTCAGCCTATCAGCGGCCGCGACGGGACATTGCTGCGGCCGCTGATAGGCTGAGCGCACTATGAGTCACCGACACACAGGAAGCGGAAGAGACCGGGACCGGAGACCGGGACGGCGATATCGGAACAACGGGGGATCGCAGGCAGGTAAGTGACAGTTTATTTTGTATATTTTTACAGCCCGGGCACAGCGGGGGTTAAAAGTTTTAGGTCAGAGAACTCCTTTAATAATGTGTTCGCTGACACCAGTACTGTTGTTTTTGAAGTTTGAAAGTTTGCATGCGGCCCCCCATGGCATATGAAAACTTGTCTTGTGGCCCTCAGGTAATTTGAGTTTGAGACCCCTGATTTAGGGTTTACACCTACTTTTAAAAGTATTGTGACAGATTCAACAGTTCACATTATACACTATGGGGGTTATTTACGAAAGGCAAATGCACTTAGCACTACAAGTGCAAACTACAAGTGCAAAGTGCACTTGAAATTGCACTGAAAGTGAACTTGGAAGTGCAGTTGCTGTAAATCTGAGTGGTAGATCTGAAATGAGAAGAAGCTCTGCTGATTTTATTATCCAACCATGTGCAAGCTAAAATGCTGTTTTTATTTTCCTTGTCTCCCCCCCCCCCCCCCCCTCGGTTCTACAGAGACTGCACTTCCAGGTGCACTTTCAGTGCAAATTCAAGTGCACTTTGCTTGATGATTTGATTTAAACTACATTTAAATCAAATCATTTATTTCATGATAGCTTTTTAGGTTAACATTACAAAAAAAACTGCTGTTTTACAGGAATCAAGATTACCTACAAGTTATTCTCAGCTAGAAACATTTTTCAAAAACCACCAAATGCATTAAACGTTCTAGGCTTTAAGAAATGTGCTTATAACAAATCAGGCCAGTATAAGCTGTGTTCATTTATTGCTTCTTAAAACAGGGTAGTACTTTTCGTGACATTTTCTTGCATTCTCTCTACTCTGATCCCAGCATGTCCTGTCTGTGTGCACACAAATTCCAGCTTGTTACTGGAGCATAACCAATTCTTCATGAAATGCTGGCCCTTTTTTTCTATGTGATTTTCAATCCTTCTTCTATGAAGCTACTAATCCTCCCCTTGGAGCAGCAGGGTCATTCATGTTTGTCCAGCTCAGTGCTCCAAGTCTTGGTAAGTGTTAAAGGGTTAAAACTCTTCCCCCTCTCGTCACCTCAAGGCATGCTGAGTAGTGAGTTATTTCCTCTATGGGCACACAGCGCATAATTATTACTAGAAAGGCCAAACTAGTCATTCTTGGAGATGATAAGATGATCTTGAAAGCTAGACATTGACTGCACTGTAGAATTAGCAAATTCAGCGCACCATTGTATAACTCAATTGAGGAAATATCTCAGGTATGGAAGACTGGTACAATTACATCAATTAGTTTTATAAATACAAATAATATATAAAGCAAAAAAAAGAAGCTAGTTTTTGAACATGACTCTGATTTACTAAAGGAGTGAACCATGTTTACCGTCAATGTCAATTTTAATGCAAAATAAATAATATTTTTTCTTAGCAATTGAGGTGAAACAAAGTGGAAATTAACTTAACCACTTAACCCCCAGACCATATTGCTGGTCAAAGACCAGAGTACTTTTTTGCGATTCGGCACTGCGTCTATTTAACTGACAATTGCGCGGTCGTGCAACGTAGCTCCCAAACAAAATTGGCGTCCTTTTTTTCACACAGATAGAGCTTTCTTTTGGTGGTATTTGATCACCTCTGCGGTTTTTAGTTTTTGCGCTATAAACAAAAATAGAGCGCCAATTTTGAAAAAAAATGAATATTTTTTACTTTTTGCTGTAATAAATATCCCCCAAAAATATATAAAAAAAATTTTTTTTTCCTCGGTTTAGGCCCATACGTATTCTTCTACATATTTTTCGTAAAAAAAAAACACAATAAGCGTTTATTGATTGGTTTGCGCAAAAGTTATAGCGTTTACAAAATAGGGGGTATTTTTATGGCATTTTTATTAATATTTTTTTTTTTACTAGTAATGGCGGCGATCATCAATTTTTTTCGGTACTGCGACATTATGGCGGACACTTCGGACACTTTTGACACATTTTTGGCACCATTGGCATTTTTATAGCGATCAGTGCTATAAAAATGCATTGGATTACTATAAAAATGCCACTGTAAGTGAAGGGGTTAACACTAGGGGGCGGGGAAGGGGTTAAGTATGTCCCTGGGTGTGTTCTAACTGTAGGGTGGGTGGCCTCACTAGGGGAAATCACTGATCTTCTGTTCATACATTGTATGAACAGAGGATCAGCATTTCCTCCCCTGACAGGACCGGGAGCTGTGTGTTTACACACACAGCTCCCGGTCCCCGCTCTGTAACGAGCGATCACGCGTGTCCGGCGGCGATCACGGGAGCCGGGGGTGAGCAGGGGGCGCGCGCGGCGATCACGGGAGCCGGGGGTGAGCAGGGGGCGCGCGCGCCCCTAGTGGCCTGCGAGAGAGCCGACGTAGAGCTACGGGCTCTCGCGCAGGAGAGCCAACCTGCCGCCGTAGAATGACGGCGGCAGGTAGGCAAGCAGTTAATCAAGCAGGGCCTTCTGATTCATCTTCTGTTAAATTGTATTGTAACTGTACTGTCTGCTTTCATTTTGCAAAGTGCTGCACAAACTGTTAGTGCTATATAAATCCTGAATATTAATAATAATAAATGTATTCATGTGCAAAAATAAAATGTTTTTGAAAAAGAAAAAGGATTTTTGCTTGCATGTGTTTGGATCTTAGAAGAGAAGAAGTTAGGAAAATCTGCAGACAGACAGATATCAAAGCTTCATGAAAGTTCTTACACTCAAATCTTGTGAAAACTAAAATAAAAATCTCTCTGGATTGTTCTTTATTTAAAAAAAAAAACACATTTGTGACTGGCAATAGGTTGGGTTTTGTATTGCGCTGTGTAGCGCCTGTGTACTTTATGGTACCGGTGCTAGTTAAATTTAGAGTGAGATTAGAGTGTAGTTAAACTATGATCCAAATTGTTGAGTGCAAAACAGGGTCTCTGTCTCAGCTTGGCTGTGCTGTAGGCTATTCTGTTACACTGGGGTGTTCTTCCAACCCCGGTGCTGCAGGTGGCAGCAGTGGAGTCAAGGTTTGGGTGCTTTTTCCCCATCAGCCAATCAGGAGGGTTTGACCTTGCTGTGCATGCTGGGGAGGGGTATTTACGGGGCAGACACCATTGGTTCTGGGTCTTCTTCTTTGAGGGTGGCATCCACCTTTAGGGTGACCACATGACGGCGCCCCGGCCTTATGGCCTACCTAGCTGGTGCGTGCGTGCCACGTGGTGTTCCTGGTTCTTGGATGATGTTGGCCTGGAGCATCTGAACAGCGATGGGGACCCAGTGAGCGACTGGGTTCCCACCTTTGAGGATCCCAAGCTGTATTGCTGTTCAGTGGGGAGTCCGTCTGAGGAGCGCCATTGAGAGACTGGCGATCCAAAAGGGCCTCGACAAACCACCGGGGATCAAGGTAGCCAGACACTGAAGGATTGATCACCTGTCAGTCGGTACCTGGGCGACAAGGTGAAGGAGATCCAGGTGTAATTCATCTAAGGAGGATTACCTCCATTATTATTAATCTAGAAGTGGCCTGTGGCAGAGGTGTCTTTCTGAGGCTCACCAAGGAGGGTCTGTGGCAGAGACTTTTCCTCAAATTCAAGTTCACCAAGGAGGGTCTGTGGCCTGCCCGGGTACACTAAACCCACTCAGGCAGGAGTGGAGCAAAGAAGTGTTACGTTTGGGAGCAGAACTGTTTCCCTATCATCACGCCTGAATCTGCTGTTCTCTCTTCTTCTTCAACTTTACTTTCCTCACCACAAGTTTGTTGTTTTTACCCGGCTGGGTAATAAAGGGCACAGCAAAGAACACCTGTTGCGGACATTCCTTTACTTCTACCAAATGCAATACACATCATTCACCCCTAGGAATTCGGAGGAGCCATGAGTAGCGCCCCCTTACTTTCAGTAAAGGCACTATGCTAAAGTTAGTGGGGGAATGAGAGATATAATTTGCTCTCATTCTGAATTATATCAAATTTGGCTGTCGCCAAATTTGGATTGTTCTGTGTGCTAGACTGCATTCTAGGGATGAGGCACCATCACTGGGCGGCAGGTGGCACCAGAGAGGTCCAGGCGGAGCCGCTTCTTCCCAGCAGCCAATCTGAGGAGTTGAGCCTCGCTGTGCATGCTGGGAGGGAGTATTTCTGTGGCGGAAGACGTTGTTCTTGGTTCTTCGCGGGTTCCTGGTTCCAGGTGCGGCATCCACCTTTAGGGTGTGCGCACCCACTATGGCCTACCTGGCCTGGGGTCGCGCGCAACGCAGAGTTCCTGACTCTGGGCCCTCATGGTCTGGAGCAACTGATGCTGTCAGGGGCCCCAGTGACTTACTGGGTCCCCAACTCTACTGAAGAGATCCTAAGCTACGTGCTGTGCGGTGGGGGATCGGCTCAAGGAGAACCCGGAGGCAGGTTATCTGAGAAGCTTGAACGAACCATCGGGGATCTGGGTAACCAAACACACTGAGAGATAACCTCAGTACTGTCAGTGGGTGACCCCAAAGAGAAAGACTGGGAAGATTTGCTCTGCTGTTCACCATTGTCAGCATTGAGCCTGTGGCAGAGGCCTCATCTGGCATCCTATTTAAATTCAGAGCCAAGTCAGTGGCAGTGACTTGTTCTTCTCAGCAACCTTAAAGTGACACTTCAGCTGCCAGGCTCGTGGCAGGAGTCTGTCCGGAGGCACTTCACCCACCCCGGCTGGAGTGGCGACGAACTGTATCTACTACTACTGAGAGCAGGACTGCTCTCTTCTCATCCAAGCCTGATACCGTAAAGTTCTTTGCTTCATCAACCTTTCCTGTCCTACTTCATGTTGATGTTGGTCGTGTTGGGCCGTGAAATAAAGCATTCGGAAAACCTATTCCGCTGATTGGACATTCGTTTACTGCTCTACTCACTACTATCATCCCTAGACAACGATTAGAGGTAACTTAATACGCCGATCCCAAAACAACCAGTGGCTCCTGAGGGGGTAGCGCTACACATGCATGAATCTTTCATACATTTTTACATCAGTTGGTATATAAGATTTCATACACTGGGGTTTAAAGCGGGTTCCACCCGCAATTTTTTTTTTAAAGTCAGCAGCTACTCCGCATGCGCGAGTCTCACGGCACTTTGTGAATGGGCGGCTGCTTTCTGGGATACACATAGTTCCCAGAAAGCAGCGCGCCCCATTCCTCAGTAGACAACGCGAGGAGGATGAGGAAGAAGACCTGCCGCGGTATGGGAAGAGGCAGATTAGGAAGATCCACATAGCAACCAGCATTTCTGGTAAGCAAGCGCCGTTGCCCAGCTCGAGTCACTGTCAGGGGCAGGCGAACCTTAGTAATCCTTTATGTTACTGGCCGCTTCCTGTATATGGATTCATCGGGTAGTGTGCGGGTATTCCGTCACTTCCTACTTGTTCCCAGGAGACATTGCGGAGGTCTGCCGTGGGTTATCGCAGGATTTAGAAAGAACTTGCTTAAAGTTCTTTCTAAATCTCACGATAACTCGTGGCAGACCTCCGCAATGTCTCCTAAGAACAATGACAAAAGCTCCCAGGAGACATTGTGGCATCGAGGAAGTGACAGAATACCCGCACACTACCCGATGAATCCATATACAGAAAGCGGCCAGTAACATAAAGGATTACTAAGGTACAGTGGATCGAGAAAAAAAAAAAAAAAACATGCGGTTTAGTAATTATGCATATGAGCGTATCATTTTTTTTTTTTGGTGGGGGAGTGGATCTTGGGTGGGAGTTCCCACACTTTTTTCCCCAGGACTTGACCCCTGCGCAAGACCCCTTCGTCAGGCATGTGATGCAATGGGAAGAATATGAAGTTTTATTGGAACAGAAGGCACAAGGGCAGCATGGATCTTCAATATACATGGTATGCTCAGCCTTGTATTTCACTGCAGTCACTCAACCTCCTATTTTAACAACTGTGTGTGTGTATATATATATATATATATTTAAAATACATAAATGTCATGTCCTTTTTAAAAATAAAATAAAAAATTGGTTGCGTTTCTTGGCATGCCTATACTACTAACAGTCATATAAAAGTATAAAAGATTTAAAAAGGGTAGGTTTTGTGTGTGGCCATTGCCCCTCCAGCTTCCACAGACTGTGGTTATGTCTTTACAATTATTGTACATTGCTAAATGTTCATCATTGCATTAATGAACAATGCCACTTTCAAGCTTCAGTGACATCTGCAATGCAATCAGTTTTATACTGTAATAGCTAGATTCAGGTAGGGGCGCGCATCTTTAAGGCGGCGTAGCGTATCGTATTTACACTACGCCGCCTTAAGTCAGAGAGGCAAGTACTGTATTCACAAAGCACTTGCCTCCTAACTTACGGCGGCGTAGCGTAAATGGGGCCGGCGTAAGCACGCCTAATTCAAATGAAGATGGGGGCGTGTTTTATGTTAATGTTTGGTGACCCGACGTGATTGACGTTTTTTACGAACGACGCATGCGCCGTCCGTGTACATATCCCAGTGTGCATTGCTCCAAAGTACACCGCAAGGACGTATTGGTTTCGACGTGAACGTAAATTACGTCCAGCCCCATTCACGGACGACTTACGCAAACAACGTAAAATTTTCAAATTTCGATGGCTAGGCCAGCTATTTGTTGGAATAACTTTACGCCGGAAAAAGCCATACATAAATGACGTAAAAAAAATGCGCCGGGTGCACGTACGTTCGTGAATCGTCGTATCTAGTCATTTACATATTCTACGCCAAACTCAACGGAAGCGCCACCTAGCGGCCAGCGGGAAAAGCCGGCGTAGATTCAGAGTTACGACGGCGTATCTACTGATACGCCGGCGTAAACGTATATGAATCTGGCTATAAGTGTCCGCATTAACCACCTCAGCTCCGGAAGGTTTTACCCCCCTCATGACCAGGCCATTTTTTGCTATTCAGCACTGTGCTACTTTAACTGGTAATTGCATTATCATGCAACATGGTTTTGTTTGACATGCATCCTCCTTCCATGTGCTCCTTGCTGCAAAGTCCAGTTATAGGTGGGGTCAGTGGCCTTTCTTTTGGTGGTATTTGATCACCACTAGGTTTTTAATTTTTGATTATATAAACGAAAAAAACTTTTTTGAAAAAAAAAAAATATATTTTTTACTTTCTGATATAAAACATATCTAAAATAAAAATTCAAAACATAAAACAAATATATAAAACCATCGAATTTATTCAGAAATGTAGGCTAAAATGTATTCTGCTACATGTCTTTGATAAAAAACATTCCCAATAAGTGGATATTGATTGGTTTGTGTGACAGTTATAGCATCTACATCTGTTTTATACTACTATGGCGGTGATTAGCGACTTATAAGAAAAGAGAGTTTTAGAAACAGAGAGGTTGTTCCCTTGGTACATAGCCCTGTGATGATTGTCAACACAGGGCTCTGAGCTGTGACTGGACACAGCCAATCCGCAGGTCCCGGCTAAGAAACATGGGCTGTGGCTGGGACCCACGGATTGCACACAGCAGGTCCCAGAGGAGGCAGGGGGGCGCGTATGTGCGTGCCCTAAATCTGGAACCAGCCAGGGACGTACCAGTACATTGCTTTGCCTGTGTGGGCCACCCATCTGCAGTACATTGTGGGTGGGCATTCCACAAGTGGTTAATAAAAAAAGAATTAAAATCGAATACATTTATAAATGGAAAAGAAAAACTATTTGCACATTTGTTAGCTTATAATAAAAGTAGAGCCAGGTTTAAATAAAACCAAACCAAAGTCTTATATGCCCTTAAAAAATTATAAAAAAATAATAATATACAGTTATTGACAAGTTGATAGATGCATGTTGATGGCCATAAATGGTTAAACAAGGTGCACACAGGCAGTAAATAATTCCAGACTAAATTGTATTTATATTCAGAAACAAAGACGCTGTAAGACGCTATAGACATGTTTCTGGTAGACTGCAGTTCTATAACATAAATAAAAAATATTCTTTAGATTTAAAATAGACTGTAAATCTGCATCAAATACTGTTGACATATTGTTATTACACTATATACAACTCAAAATTATTGTAGATGATTAAATAAAAAGAGTTCAGTTATCTCTTTGATTAAACAAAAACTTCACACATACATTTGCATATCTGAAAGTACATTAATACTGAAATTAATTTATATAGCAAAGCATGATCTAGCCTCTCTATCTTGCAATCTTTAATCAGTTGGCTACATTTGTGTCTGGGCCATTCCTTTCATTCCATTGATACTCTCGTGCTGTTCTTATCTGCTTTATACAAGAAAATCTTCTAAGCTAGGAGGTCTGACTCCAAACCAGATGACTTTATATTTTAGAACATTTTTCCACTTCACTTTTACTTGATGGGAATTTAGTATTTTTTTGTTTCCTTTCAAAGATCTGTTATTTAGATTTAGGACACTGAGCATACTGCTCTTGTAAAAGCCCATTAGAAGGTAATGTTATGACCTGGAAAATTTACCATTTCACATTTTGTTAAACACAGGCTAGCTCCAAGTGCGATCATTTCTTAAATTTGTCTAGTCCAAGAGAATGTGTAAACATAAAACTTTTTTTGTATGATTTTTGCAGTACTGTGTTTCTTCCTCTTATTCTGCTCTCCTCCATATTTTTATACTCATGGTCCATAGATGGTAGGGTCATGGCAGTAATGGTGTCATACTTTTCCCCAGGTGATGTCAAACATACCAAAAATAACTTGGGAATCCCATGAGTAGGTTCCCCGTCTTGCTCGTCCTCCGTATCCTAGAAGCACTGGTGCACCTTAGACACATTACGACACCCAACAACAATAGTTTCCACAGTACGTCACATG
Source organism: Rana temporaria (assembly GCF_905171775.1). Classification (NCBI taxonomy): domain Eukaryota; kingdom Metazoa; phylum Chordata; class Amphibia; order Anura; family Ranidae; genus Rana; species Rana temporaria. The sequence goes on along the minus strand of NC_053493.1, from coordinate 151,944,521 downwards.
CAAAAATAAGGCTAAGACTATCTGTGTTTTAATGCTGCCTACGTTACAAAGCATGCATTAACCTATTGGATATAGTTAGTCTCTTTATTCCTTTACCTGTTTAGACACATTCACATTAATACCCATGTGTTAATTCCAATTTTGACAGTCTTGTTTAAATGTAAACCCCCCCTCCCCTGCTCAATAATTAGTATAGGCAAGAGGATGGTTAATAATTGAAATCTCTGAATTTGTTAACCTTAGTGTGTTGCTTTTAGGTGTAGAGTTGGACTGAGCGCAGGTAACCACCTTCACATGTTGGCTGCTGTATGTAAACAACAAGGTCGGCAATCCTGAGTTATGTCATTGATCAAATATGGCCATGACCATATTTCGTCAATGACATTACCCAGGATCACTGGCAAGTTTGCTGTCTGTCAAAATGACTGATCCTTGGCTGCAGTTTGCTCATAAATATCACCCAGGGGCTCAGGCAGGCAAACTGGCTAAAATATGGTCAGTTTGTCAAGCCATTCTCCAAACTATCGACAGAATGGTTTTAGGTCAAATTCAATTTGAAGCTCATGTCTATTGACTACATATAGGTGATCTCCATAAATCTAAGTATATGACTTTGGAGAAGAAATTAAGAAATGGATGCAATAGTGATCATTTAGGAGTTGTGATGAGTGACTGGCCTGGGTTCAATTCATGTGAGGATTCGTGAACCTTGAACATACTGTCCGAACCCCATTGAAGTCTACAGGAACTAAATCTTTTTTATGGTCTTTTCCAAGGCTAATTTGCAATCATATTGTTTAAAAAGAGCGTGGGTAGCCAGGGACTGCCAGTGGGAGCATGTACTAATGCAAAAACTGAAATAATAAAACAAAAAATGGTTTTAATAATGTTCAAACCTCAACATTAAAAATATGCAATTCCTATAAATATAATGCTGACTAAATATTGGTCTGGTAGTAAATAAGAGATGACCCCACATAGTTTTGTTTTTGTTTGTGGCCCCCAATAAATCCATACTAGACCATTATCAAGGAGAATAGACCTGTTTGGAATTTGAGGAAGACCTAACTTTTTTTTTGGGGGTAGGCTGGCTTGGAAGTTATTTATTTAATGCCAGTATTAATACCACCACTAAATGAACTACGTGGGAGAACATACTATGTCTGGCCATATAGTTTGCCCATTCAATGAACCTCAAACAGCTATGCTTTGGGAATTAAACTTGAAGCTTATCCCTATTTGGTAATATTATACAATGGTTCTCCAAAAAGTTTCTGCACGTTTTTTTATATGTTTCACAAACCATGTTCACCACAGACTGATAACTCTTATACTAAACTGCAAAGTCAGCCGGCTTGCCAGAGAGACTAGTGACATGACACTCTCAGAAACAAATAATCATTAATCCCCCTACCCTCATTGTTTTTGAAAATATTAATGTGTGGAAACATTTTGAAGACCCCTCATATTACAGGGGATATATAAACATGCAGTCAATTCTTTTGTGTTTTTCAATTGTAATTCGTTTAAATCACTTTGCCAAGATCTATTTTCACTTTGAAATTAATGATTTTATTTCTGTTGATCAATGTAAAAAAAAAATATATATATATTAAAACATCCATTGTAATGTAATGTCTTATGACAATAAAAAATAAAAACTTCCAAGGGTGTGAATAGCTTTAAAATGTGTTTTAAAAATACAAACAATATGTATGGAAAAGAAGCTTCAGTTTGCAGCGAAACACACATTACCTACTTTGAAGGCAAACATTTAGTCTCATATTTTCCCACCTAGAGACAATAAGAGACAAGGGGGGTTATTTACTAAAGGCAAAAAAATGGAAGACTTGATGCTCTTTTTATAAAACAAACATGATATTTATTTCGAAAACTCGGTTCTCCTGGAGTGTGCTCTGTTTCTCAGATAAAGGCAGATTTCTTTTTGACGGACCCAGGTTGAAATTTTTTACCCTCGCCAGGTTAAATTTTATACAATTGTCAATGTAGAAATGGGAACACTTCATTTTTTGCCTATGATTTCTTATGAATGTTGATCTCATCACCTATCGTGAAATGATCTGTATGTCCTGTTCATTGTACATTATACTTGGCATATCAGGAATATATAAAAAAAAATTACAAAAAAACACTGGCCTGGATTCAAGAAGCAATTGCGCCTGTGTAACCATAGTTACACAGCGCAATTGCTTCATTGCCCCGGCGTAACGAATGCTCCTGATTCAGGAACCTCGTTACACCGACTGCAGCCTAAGATATGCGCGGTATAAGGCTCTTATGCCCCCATATCTTAGGCTGCATTCTTGTGATGGCCGCTAGGTGGCGTTCCCGTTGTGCTCAGCATATAGTATGCAAATTGCATACTAACGCCGATTCACAACGTTACGCGAGCCCTGCGTACGCAGTTTACGTTGTTTCCGTACGGCGTTTTTCGCATAAGGCTGCCCCTGCTATTAGCAGGGGCAGCCAATGTTACGTATACCCGTCGTTCCCGCGTCGCGAAATTTCAAATTTACGTAGTTTGCGTAAGTGATTCGTGAATGGCGCTGGACGCCATTCACGTTCACTTTGAAGCAAATGACGTACTTGCGACGTCATTTGCCGCAATGCACGTCAGGAAAGTTTCCCGACGGAGCATGCGTTCTACGATTGGCACGGGAACGCGCTTAATTTAAATGATTCCCCCCCCTACGGGATCATTTAAATTGCGCACACTTACGCCGGGCATTTTGCCGGCGCGCCCACGCAATTTACGGAGCTACTGCTCCGTGAATCAAGGGTAGCGCAGTAAATTTGCGGGGGCGCAGGGCAAAAACGTTGCCCTGCGCCTCCGTAAAAAAAAGCGCAATTGTACCTGAATCTAGCCCACTGTATTACTATTCTGCCTCTCAGACTACAAGACACAACAATAAATGATGGACTTGGCACCCACTAAATCCTTATTTTACCTTTTTTTGTTAAAAGTCCAAGTTGTGTCTTTTTTATTCTGGTAAGGGTTTAGAACCCTTGTCCGGTTGTGGTTGCTGTCTTTGCTAAGGATATTCATGATAATTATTTGTCCTGCTGTAATCGAGACAGATTTTAAAGGAGATTTAAAACATTCTAAACTGTCGCCAGAAGAGAAATAGAAAGGACTTTTTCCAATGGGGACAACTTTTCTGGCACCAACCAATTGGGAATTTACCTTACTTTGGAGAGAATACCTCTCTTCCTTTTGTGTCTAGAGGACAATATGTGAAGAGCCATCTTGCCAATTAGATACAGATGGCAAAAAATAACAGGGTTTAACCACTGCCTACTCCATAAAAAAATATAAATGTTTTGCTTTACATATAACGAGTTAATCTACTAACATGCAAATTTCATATTTTACTTGCTTGTTTTTTGTGTTTACATTTTTGTATTTTGTATCTTGCTTACTGCCAGATACGACCCATGGTCTGGTTTTGAGAAAGGGAAGTATTGAAAAAGAGTCAGGCCCCATACACACGATAGAATTTATCCGCGAATACGGTTCAGCGGACCGTATCCGCGGATAAATCCTCTCTAAGATTTCAGAGGATTTCTATGCGATGGCGTGTACACACCATCGCATTGAAATCCGCGCTGAAATCCTCTGCCGATGACGTGTCGCGCCGTCGCCGCTATTATGACGCGGCGACGGGCGCGACGCTGTCATATAAGGAATTCCACGCATGCGTCTATTCATTACGGCGCGTGCGGGGAATCCCTTTGGACGGATGGATCCGGTAAGTCTGTACAGACGAGCGGATCCATCCGTTGGAATGGATTCCAGCAGATAGATATTCTGTGCATGTCGACAAATATTTATCTGCTGGAAATCCATTCCAGGGGAGATTTATCTGCGGATAAATATCCGTTGGCGTGTACACACCATAGGATCTATCCGCAGAAACCCATTTGATGGGATTTATCTGCGGATAGATTCTATGGTGTGTATGGGGCCTTACTGTGCAATACTGTTAAACAGGCAGCAAAGCCACCATATGCAATTTGCACACATGGCCCTACAGATGTAAAGATTTAGCTACATGCAGGTAATTATATAATTTGCAACACAGACAGTTGTCAACAAGTCAAGTGATTAAAATTGCCTGTATAACCCTAGTCTTACTTACATCTATAGATCTAAAGTCTCTCTATATTATTTCTTAAAAGTTCAGAGGAAACACATAACTACATATAATGATCAAAATTCTGCAGATATATTATATTATGGCTTCACATTATTACTGTTTTTTTTTAACATTCCTAATGTCTAAGAAACAGGATAGCATTACATGATGCTCTTAAATAACTTGTCTATAGCAATGACATTTGTCATAGAATAGCAGAACAACCATTTTTTTTCTACTGTAGCCCTGCCACCTTTAGGGATTTCTTTGAATATATATTTTTAACACAGGCAAAAGCAGAATGATTCTAAAGTAACTGAACTAAAATGTCTGTTTTAAAAAATTTACAAGTCATCTAACCTTCAGGCATTTCTGCATATCCACTTAGGAATACTTTATATGCTTTCATTTTAACCTCTTGCCAAGTTTGATTGTGCTGCTAAAAAGAAAAGATAGAATTTTAAAGTAAAATTACTTATGGGCAAAACACACACTAACATGAAGTTTATTCAAGGGAAAAAAGATACAAAATGATATAAACATTTGTCTTAGCATGATAGATGTACAAGCTTAAACAACATGACTGATCTGCCTGTTGATCTATAGGCCCAGGTTCAAATATGTGCGAGTCATGCATGTTCTCCACTCGCAGGAAAAACATGCTGCACTTTAGCAGATGCAAGGGGGAGCCATTAATTCAAAATAGCATACCTGTGCATCAGAAAATGTGGCATATTTTTGTCTGCGAAAAAACACATAGTGCCCCAGCACCATGTGGTGCATTTTTACTTTCAAAAGATTAAAATTGTCTTATAATAAATTACAGAGAAACTTTTATACCAAAATAAATGAGAAGTATAACTACGGTACAAAATGGGATGCAGATTACAAGTTATGAAAATACAAAACGTAATTATGGGGTGGAGAATTATATGAATAGCCAAAATATATACTGATTGAATTACAATTATCCTACAAATTGTATCAGACTTGTATAATACCCGCCTCCTGCCTAAGCAGTTACTACAGGTAAGGGGGCCCTAGAGTTAGAAATGTGACCCCCCACCCGGGCAAGGGAAGGAGCGAAGGGGCCCTCACCACCCCGGCACCCCTGATGGGTACTTACTGTGCCAGAGTATGGGATACCCATTGACGTCCCCCCCCCCCCCAAGGGGGACACACCATACAAGACTTTCGGGCTCTAGGGTGAAGCGCCAATGAGGTACCAATTGGTGTAGTTAGATTCCCTGAGTAAGGGGAAGGAGAGCCAGCAGAGAAGGAATGATAGGTAGAAAAGAGAGAAGAAAGATCAGGGAGGGGGGGAGAGATAAGGTTCATATATGATTGTTTTGAGCAGGGCTTTGGTTGGGATGAATTCCTGAGATAATGGATATACCGATAAATAGAGCCCAAGATTCCCAGACCATCTAAAATTTATGTTCTGTGGTGCATTTTTAAGAAAGAGTCAGGGACTTCTTTCCCCACATTTCTTGCAGGTACAGCTGTCTATTCAAATGAATGGGCTGCCGTACGAGCGATGTGCCTATGCAAACGCACACACGAAGACCACAAATAAGTGAACCTACTCATAAAGCATACAGTATATACATAATAACAGTATCTCCTTAATTAAACAACAAGTGATGAAGGATTTGCTGAGTTTAGTTTTATATTGTAAAATTGTAATATTTGGTTACTCCATACTACTTTGGTGACCCCGACCTAAAGTACCTCATACACATTAGACATAGGTTGAAAGAAGTTAAAGTCAACTGTTTAGTAACATTCTAAGTTAATCAATAACCATAATTTCACAATACACAATGGGCCAGATTCACAAAGCAGATGCGCCGACTTAACTTGAGATGCGCGGCGTAATTGAAAAATGTGCCGCGCGTATCTTTGCGCCGTATCCTCAAAACGAGATACGCCTGAAATTCAGTTTTTTTCGTCCTACAGTACATATAAGCTAATATTAAAGCTTACCTATAGGTACAATGAGTCTTTAGTAATGTGATAAAAGTGTATTCTTGCCAAAATATCCCTGGGTACATTATCTGGGAGATGTTTAGGCTTAGAATTCTACGTGCCCTGTCAATCTTGAAATTCTGGGGAGGCTGTAGAGGCAGTATAACTTTAAACTTCTGAATAAGATAGTGGATTAACTCGACTTGTGCAACTGAGTCAGAAACCCCTTTTATCTTATTATTATTTGTACAATATCTATCCTTCGAGTCTACAAGCTTATAATGTATCCCCTTTAAATCCTCCTGTTGATCATTATGAGAATCCACTAAGTTGTTATGGGCTGTTGTAAAATCTCTCGGTTTTTCTTTAAATGTTTTATATTTTCCTCCAGCTGATCATTTTGAAAATGCACATGGGATGTAGGATCAATAATGTCTTGTTTTTTAGAAAAAGCAGCATATCCTATGTAGTGGGTGTATTAGAAGCAGGAAATTGAATACCATGTTACCAGTAACTTCTATTGTTTCAACCTGTGCAGCCTGTTGTAATTCACCAGTGGCAGCTTTTTTACTTACCCTTAGAAGCTACAGATGCTGAACGAAATTTGGAGCCTGGTCCCTTAGGGGCTGTCCCCGATTTGAGGTCAACCGTGTATCACTCCATTTCTTCTAAATGTTCCCCTGAGTGGAGGGCTGTCACCATCTGATGGAAGGGCTGTCACCTTCTTGTGACCCTACTGCAGAAAAAAAATCTGACAAAATGTGGTGCTTCACCTTTTAGGCCTCGTACACACGACCGGACATGTCCGCTGAAACTGGTCCGCTGACCAGTTTCAGAGGACAGATCCGATCGTGTGTACAGGCTAGGGGACAGATTTCCAGCGGACAAAAGTTTCTTAGCATGCTAAGAAACTTGTCCGCTGGAGAGCTGTCCGTCGGACATGTCCGCTGGTTAGTACGTCTAACCAGCGGACCGAAATCCCGCGCATGCGTCGAATTGATTCGACGCATGCGTGGAAGCATTGAACTCGCGCGATAGAGAACATCGGTGTCGTCTACGTCACCACGTTCTCTGTCCGCGGGGATTTCGGTTTGATGGTGTGTACAGCCATCAGACCGAAATCTCCGAGCGGACATGTCCGATGAAAACGGTCCGCGGACCGTTTTCATCAGACATGTCCTGTGGTGTGTACGAGGCCCTAGAGTTTCCTCCTCTGTGTTCTGCCAGGTGCAAAAAGCTGATGCAGGGTGGGGGATACTACAATTTTTTCACTCTGTGCTGTTGGGAGTCCAGAAGATTCTGAACTACCAGATCATCTGACCAGCTCTCAACACATTCAGACCCCCCCCTCTACTAGTTTTATTAATGCTGGATATTATAGACAGTGCTCATCTTTTGGTGCTGCAAGTGACAGTTTCTAAAGTGAAGTACAGGAAATTAGTTGTTCGCTCTCCTATTGCGAATAAAAATTGAATAAATTATTTTTTCAAATGCAATCTGTTTGCTCTCTCCCTCAATATTATTGGCATGTCTAAAAGGGTATAAAGAAGTGTTGCAATTCTTTATATTGCTTCTTTTTTCTGAATGGGGAGAAATAACCATTTTTAGGAAGCTACAGTTTTCTAGTTGCATGGCTAACATATAGCAATTTGTCCAAACAGTCTTATAGCAGAACATATCTAAACGTATCTAAACACCACAAACTGAAAATACTATTTCATTCATTTTTAATATTCAAAGCCAAGTCATCCATCTATTCATGTCTCCATGCTTTATTTTGTTGAAAAATCACTTAGAAAAACACCCCTAGCATTTGTAGCTGTCGCCATCTTGTGTAAGGGCAGATGATTTATGCATCATTTACTTACTGGAATCCATGTGTCCTTAGCGCAGGCATGTAGGCAGGAAAGCGTGCTTAGCTGAGAAAAATGTTCCTTCCCTCCTCCAGATGAAAGAAAAAATGCCAATGAAGACTCTTGGATATATGATATTGTTTTGGCCTAGGCCAGAAACCTGGAAGCAACTGAAGAAATGTAAAAAAAAAATTAAAGTAGGTAAACATTGTGGATTACAAGATTAGCATGTTTTCAAATTGTTCCTTATTTTTGTTATTCAGTCTTTGAAAAAAAAAATGTTGTTAGTTTGTGGATGCAGTCTGCTTACTCTCTCTCAGAAATTGTTGCCTATTCCAAAAAAGGTTTAAAATGGAAGTTAACTTCCATGCATGACTTTTACCTATAGGTAAGCCTATAAGTAGGCTTACCTATAGGTAATGTAAATATCTCCTAAATGTGCACCAGTGGCAGTTAAAAAAAAGTTTTATTGTCTTTCTTAATTTTCCCAAACATTTGGGAAAATAATAAAATGAGATCTTCAAAATACTCATCATACCAACCAGTGCTTGATTACAGCCAGTGTCAAAATACGGCTGGTGTCAGTTAACAGTCAGCACCTAATTACAGCCAGAGCCAGATAACAGCCATAGCGTAATTACAGCCAGTGTCAGATTACAGCTAGTGCCTATTTGTAGCCAGTACAGTAGAAACACATTTCATTTTCTTTCTTCATTTTCCAGAACGTTGTGGTTACAAATGAAATGAGATCTTCAGAATACTCATTATACCAAATACCTTGGGGTATATCCTTTCTAAAAGGTGTCATTTTGAGTTTTATGTAGGTGTCTTGGAATTTTAGGGCCTCAAGAGGTATAAAAAAAGTATATATGACCGAGTAATTGTCAATCAAACTATCACAGTACTGAAAACTGAAAATTGGCCTGGTAATGAAGGGGGTGTAATATGCTAGTATCAATGTGGTTAAAGTATATGTAAACACAATCACTAAACTTTAATAAATAGTTTACCATATTTATGTATTTTTTTAAGTATATATGAATACTTCAAATTCTATACTTTTTTCATGAGGATACTAACATAAAGGTATTTGTTCATGCACTTCCTGCCATGGGGCAAAAAAACCCTTGTCCCGCATTGTCATTTAAATCCCTAGTGGGCATCAAAAGCGGCCGTGCCAAATTACATTGTTCCTTAACAGGAATATGGTCCTAAGTGACAATATATTTTAGACAGAATGTTGCTAAAAATATTGGAGAAAACCAGAAGCATTGAGATGCAACCAAGGATAAAGGGGAAACAGTATTTTATGGGAAAAAAGACACAGCAATTGAAAATGCAGGAGTTTATGTTGATGACATCGCCAATTAGTTATAAACGATGGGCCGGATTCAGAAAGAGATACGACGGCGTATCTCCTGATCCGCCGTCGTATCTCTGAGTCCGGCCGGTCGTATCTATGCGACTGATTCAGAGAATCAGTTACGCATAGATATTCCTAAGATCCGACAGGTGTAAGTGTCTTACATCGTCGGATCTTAGGCTGCAATTTCAGGCTGGCCGCTAGGTGGCGCTTCCGTATTTTTACGCGAGGAATATTCAAATGAGTATTTACGCGATTCAGAAACGAACGACCGCCCGTCGTTTGCGTTCGGCTTTTTACGGCGTATAGTTACCCCTGCTATATGAGGCGTAGCTAATGTTAAGTATGGCCGTCGTTCCCGGCGTTTTGAAATTTTACGTCGTTTGCGTAAGTCGTTCGCGAATACGGCTGGACGTAATTTACGTTCACGTCGAAAGCAATGATGTTTTGCGGCATATTTTCGAGCATGCGCACTGGGAGGTTTTTATTTTATTTTTTAATTATTACGGTACATCACTATTGTGAGCCTTTCTCTTTTTGGGATTCCTATATCATTTTCACCAATCTGGAGGATCATCATCCCTGATGTCGATGGCGGTTCTAGTGTAATGACCCTGGCTGGGGTTCAGCCGCAAGCTTATTATACTTGCCTTTTGGTAAGCGCACATCTTATTTAGTTTCATCACTGGTGGTGGTTATATTTTTGGTTCACTGCAATTTTTATCACCATTATACTCCAAGCTATTTGAGGACTTTGGAATCTATGGACTTTATAGCTTGGTCTTGTCAATATTGATTATTCATTTAAATCTTCACTTTTTAAGCGCAACTACAACCTTTTTTCTTCAATTTTTTATGTTGTTTTTCAAAACGTCATTTTTTGTGTCATTTAAAATGATAGTGTGTGGGTAAAACAACATTTAAAACAATGTTTTTAAACCCGCGCATACTCAGAAGCAACTTATGAGGCGAGCTTGAATGGAACAGAGTGCCGTCGTACGTGCTGAACGTAACCGTGCTTTTCTAGAGCATTTTGAAAAAACGATGGTGTGTAGGCAACGTCGTTTTTAAAAATTAAGTTTGAAAAACGTTGTTTTGTTTCATGATAAAAAACTTTGTTTTATTTCATCACAAAAAACGACCGTGTGTACGCGGCATAACTTTGCAAAATTCTTGGATTTTCTCAATTTAAGTTTATGATTGTTTGTTTTGATTTAGATAATTGTATATCTCTTATATTATTTCATTGGTTCATGTTTTCACAAATGACTAGTGTTAAATGAGTTCCTTTAAAGTGTATTCATTGGCATATGTCCATTTTGACCACTGTTTTATGTTAGATATAGATATACATAGCTAGTTGTTGCTTTATAAATAGTTTCATATTGGTTTATGTAGTTATATATTGCTAGGAATAACTCAGTTCTTTGAAACTTAGTTTTCTTATCTCCAGTTTGAACACTGCACCGTGCTAATTTGTACATTTACTTCTATAAATAGATTTTAAAATTAAATACATGTTAAAAATCCACCCTGTTCATGCCATCAAACATGTAATAATCATTTTAATTCCACTGAATGATAGTTAATTAAGCATGACCCTAGACACCCCTCACTGGAAATGAGAAGTAAAACTGCCCAAATGCTCTACTGAAGCCTGTCCTGATCGTCTACCTGGCTAGTTTGTACATACATTGCACATGAGCATTGGACATTTTTCTCCATAAACGAAAACGATGGGAACTCAGATACAAAATTATCCAATATGTTTAAAAATCTCTTTGTGAGTGCTCTAATCGTTTTTTGAATGATGTTTGTGTATCCTTTTTTTCTAGAAAGCAACTAGAGGTATCTCTATGTATAACTCAACAAAATTATTCTAAAAAGTTTCAAGCAATATTGTAATGTTATCATTAATACCACACAAAAAAAAGAACTACTGGTATGCTGAAGATCAATTTTATGCCCAAATTGGCAATATTTGTTCCCTGAACAGTAGGACAACTTTGTGCTGGAAAATAGCATTCCCTATTACGACGAGATGAGTACCACACATTTCTAGGCCACACACCAGACAGTACACCCTCGCGAAAACCTTGGTAGGCCTCATTTCCTCTCTAATAGTGCCAGTTGTGGACAGAAAGCAACCACCAATCTCTCTCTTTCCAGGCTTCATGAGAGGGAAACTAAACCACCAAGTTCTTTTCATTAGATTGCTTCTTTAGAGACCTCAACTCAGCACCCTTGATCTCTCTTCGTCCATGTTCCAATTACAATGGCCTGAATTACCACAGACAGGTCATCTTTATGGTTCATAAGGAGTGTGTGAAGTCCACATAACTTCCCTTTTCTGAAATGTTTTTTCATGGCAATCTTGCACTTGCAACTTCACTGTTTAGGTTTTCGTCCTATATCAAATTGTGGCACCAAGAACTGAACTTTCTCTTCAGGCTTTTCATATCATATAGAAAACCAATAAGTATATTCAAAAATGCATGGGGGAAGTACAGGCAAGAGTGCAATACTGCCCTCGGATTAGGTAACCGAAGACTGATTATATGGAGAATGTATATGCATAGCCTCACTAGAGAGATCCAAGAAGCAACCTCTTGATTCTCAGCATTTTATCTATTTATCACAAAGTACTTATATAGCACCTTCAGTTTACGCAGTTTTACATATACTGTACAATCACATCAATCCCTGACCTTAAGGAGTTTACAATCTAAGGTCCTTAGCTCACATTCATACATACAGGAGCCAATTACCTACAAGCATGTCTTTGGAGTGTTGGAGGAAACCCACACAGGCACAGGAAGAACATGCAAACTCCAGAAAGGTAGTGCCATCATTTGGATCGGAACAAACAACCCTAATGCTGCTAAGTGGAAGTGCTAACCACTAAGCCACTGTGCTGATGAACTTTCCATTAATGAGTGAAATCTACCAATCAGAGGGAGAGGGAGCGCAGGCCACACAGAGAGCTCCTCAGCATTATGAAAACATTCCCTTAACCTTTTTACTGCCAGAGAAAGTTTTTTTTTTTTTTTTGCACACATTATATATTTAATGAAAGCAAAAACCCAGTAGAATAAAATGGTGTTACATTTTTTAGGTCCCTTGATATTTTCACTACTGTTCATCAAATCAATGTTTTCATATATATGCAGGTAAATTCAATTTAACACACACCAACACAATACAAAAGATGATCTTACATCAAGTAAACATATAAAATATGCCTATGGTCCAAAATTGTCCATAGGTGATGCAATGAAAACCTGTACTGATCATAAGCTAACTTTAGAACGATTCATCTATGGCAGGCTGGTTGTACTGTAGTCGATCTATCAATTGACTTCAGTACAACCAGCCTGTCAATTTTTTTTTAGTGCGATTACTGCTGGCAGCTATAGCTAGCAGCAGTGACCATGGCATTCTGATGGTGAGAAAACCCCTGCTATCAGAATACAAAAGTGCAATCAGAGGGATTCCCCCATCAACATTGTGATGGGGGAATCAAGCAACATTTTTTCTTTCAACCTGTGGTTGAAGGAAAGAAATCAGCATAATCCATGACCAGCATTAGGGCTCTTTCACACGGGACGGACCGTTCTCTGTCTCCACTTTGCTCAGCAGGGATCGCTCCGTCGATCCCTGCTGAGCCGGCAGATGACAGGTCGGTCTCTGCACACTGTGAGAGCGCCGCTCTCCCCTATGGGGGATCAGATGACGATGGACCGTAGAATCCGTTGTCACCCGATCCGATCTGCCAGACGGATGGAAAATAGGGTTTTCCTCCGTCACACTTTGGTGGATCGAAGCCGATCGGATATCAGCGGGCATGTCCCCGCCGACATCCGTGGCTCCATAGAGGAGCACGGAGCGCCCGTTCAGGTCCGCCTAAAAAACTTCAGGCGGACCTAAGCGGTCCGCCCGTGTGAAAGGGTCCTTAAGCCTCGTACACACGATCGGATATCTGATGGAATCTAATCCAATGGATTTTTTTGTCGGATATCCGATGAAGCTGACTTTCATCAGTCTTGCCTACACACCCTCAGTCAAAAATCCGACTGTGTCAAAACGCAGTGACGTAAAACACTACGACGTGCTGAAAAAAATGAAGTTCAATGCTTCCGAGCATGCGTCGACTTGATTCTGAGCATGCGTGGATTTTTGACAGATGGACTTCCACACAGACAATCGTTTTTTTCTTTTGTTTTTTTATCTATAGGAAAAATTTAAAACATGTTCTATTTTTTTTTCACCGATGGAAAACAAACCGATGGGGCCCACACACGATCGGTTTGTCTGATGAAAACAGTCCATCGGTCTGTTTTCATCGGACAGAACGATCATGTGTACAGGGCTTTAGAGTTACCCATGAATGACAGCCCTGGACCTATTTCTTTCACTCCAGTATGTGCTCCAGTATGTTCATCGATGCCCAATATCTGTGATGTCACCATTGTTTTCGTACATGTGAGCATCCGATGTGTTAATTTGGGCTTGCATGTGTGTAAGTAGGTACAAGGACTTTTAAAGATTTTTGCTTTTTTTAAACATATTTTATTGAACTTTCTTTTTTTTTCCTTTTATTTAACCACTTCAACACCAGGCACTTAGCCCCCTTCCTGCCCAAGCCAATTTTCAGCTTTCTGCACTGTCGCTGTTTAAATGACAATTGTGCAGTCATGCTACACTGTACCCAAACAGAATTTTTATCATTTTGTTCCCACAAATAGAGCTTTCTTTTGGTGTAATTTGATCACCTCTTTTTATTTTTTGCTAAACAAATAAAAAAAGACCCGAAGATTTTGAAAAAAAAAGGTTTTGCTTTTGTTTCTGTTAATTTTTTTTGTAAATAAGTAAGTTTTCTCCTTCACTGATGGGCACTGTTAAGGTGGCACTGACAGGCACTGATAAGGTGGTACCGATGAGGTGGTACCAATGAGCGGGCACTGACCGACACTGATGGGCACCGACGATGGGCACTGGTAGGCAGCACTGATGGGTGGCACTGATATGCAGCACGGATGGGCATTGATAGGCGGTACTGATGGTCATTCATGGGTGGCAATGGTGGGCACTCATAGGCCACATTGAAGGGCACTGAAAGGCTGCAAAGTTGGGTACTTATGGGTGGCACTGATAGTGTAGCCTATATCTGACTGCAGGCCATTCCTGGTGTGCTTTTCCTAATATACTTCAGGTGGTGTACACAGTACACAATACAGTGCACCCCTAGTGCAGTTGCTATTACTTCTCTGGTGGTATACACAGTACACAATACAGTGCACCCATAGTTGCTATTAGACTTCTGGTGGTGTAGACAATACCGTGCACCCATAGTGCAATTGCTACTACTTTTCTGGTGGTACACACCCATAGTTGCTATTAGACTTCTGGTGGTGTACACAATACTGTGCACCCCTAGTGCAGTTGCTACTACTTTTCTGGTGGTGTACACAGTACACAATACAGTGTAGTGTGGTTTTGCTATACACAATTTACATCATGTCCGGAAGGCCACCAGGGAGAGGCAGACACTCACAGGCCACTAAAAGCGGGAAAGCAGGCTCTGTGTCTACAGTAAATAGTGCTGGTCGTGGCCACGGTGCATCCTCTGCATGTGGCCGTGGGGCACGTTTGTCCTTTTTTCTGCAGCTGGCCGTGTTATTGAGTCACAACATGCAGAAGAAATGGTAGAATGGATAACAAAGCCATCCTCATCCTCCTCATCCTCTGTCACCCAGGCTCAGAGTAGTTTGCCTGCCAATGCAGCTGCCAAAGCGGCCTATTCCATCGGCTCCTTGTCAACAGTCACTCCTTCCCTAGCCCCACCATCATGCACAGAGGAGTCCCCCGAACTATTCGACCACAGTGTCAGGTACATGCTGCTGGAGGATGCGCAGCGATTAGAAGGCTTTGATGATGGTACCCAGGTTGAAGAAGGGAGTAACGTGATCCTAGAGAAAGGGGGTGCCCAGGAAGGACAAGAAACTGACAGTCATGTTCCCCCAGCTGCAGCATACTGCCAAGTTGCTCCAGTGACGAGCAGGGAGGGGATGATGAGGTCACTGACTCTACTTGGATCCATGATAGAAGAGAGGAGGAGGAGGAGGTACAGCTCCAACGAGGCATGATGCCCTCCAGGGTGAAGCTTAAGGGCAGCCACCCTATTGCATCACACCGCAGAGCTAAGCAGGTGAAGGGCACTGCTGACTCCCCACTTATTTTGAAAAGTTCTTTGGTGTGGGCCTTTTTTGACATGTGTGCAGCAGATTGCACCGTTGCTGTTTGCAACCTATGTCTGAAGCGGATCAAGCATGGCCAAAACAGCAGCCACTTGGGCACCACATGCTTGACCAGACATATGACGACCTCCCATGCAGTCCATTGGCAAGAGCACTTAAAAGACCCACATCAAATAACAAGGCGGACCTCTCCTTGCTCCTCATCTTAGATCTACAACCCCACTATACCTCCAGTCTTTTCAGAAACCTGCACTGAGAGGAATGTAGGTATAGCAATAGGTGTCCCAAGTACTTACGGACAATCTGCTAGCGCTACACCAACATCCGATTTTAGTAGGCAAATTTCCCAACCCCACTTGCTAAACCATAGAAAGAAATTCTGTCCCAGCTATCCACATGCTCAGTGTCTGAATGCTAGCTTGGCCAAATTGCTAGCACTGCAACTGCTGCCTTTTCAGCTAGTAGACTCTGCCCCCTTTCGTGAATTTGTGGAATGTGCGGAACCTCAGTGGCAGGTTCCCATACATCATATCTTTTCACGGAAGGCCATTCCGGCTCTCTACCAGCATGTGGAAGGCAATGTCAGCAGTAAGGTGCATATTACTGCTGACTCATGGTCCAGCAGGCATGGACAGGAATGTTACCTTTCTTTCACGGCACACTGGGTAACTCTGCTGGCAGCTGGGAAGGATGCAGGACAGGGTTCAGTATTGTTGGAGCTTGTTCCGTCACCACGCCTCCAAAATGCTAGTAGTGGTGATTCTGCCACAGCTCTCTCCTCCACCCACTCCTCTTATTCTTCCTCTATGGCCTCTTCCTCTGCAGATTTGTCCTCTGAACCAGCAGTGCTCTGTAGGCATTCAAGGGGCTACGCAAGCACTCAGGCAAAAAGATGCCGTGCGGTGCTTGAGTTGGTCTGCTTAGGGGACAGGAGCCACACTGGGGCACAGATTCTGTCAGCTCTGCAGGGGCAGGCTCAGAGGTAGTTGATGCCACGCCAGCTTCAGCCAGGAATGGTTGTATGCGACAATGGCACCAACCTCCTCTCCGCCCTCCAACAGGGACACTTAACCCATGTTCCCTGTTTGGCTCATGTCCTGAATTTGGTGGTGCAGCGGTTCTTGAGCAGGTACCTGGGCTTACCAGATCTCCTGAGCCAGGCCAGGAAAGTCTGTGGTTATTTCCGCTGGTCATATAATGCTAGTGCTCGGCTGGCTGACATTCAAAGAGAATGCAACCTGCCCAAGAATCGCTTCATTTGTGACATTGTGACACAGCAGCTGCATGCGCAGCAGAGGGCCATCAATGAGTAACTGTGTGAGTATGACACCAGGACAGGGTCAGGGGAGCTTGGCTTTTTTTCACCACACCAGTGGCTACTGATCAAGGGTGCATGCACTGTCCTGTCACCATTTGTGGAGGACACGAGAATAGTGAGCAGTGACCGTGCATGCATCAGTGATACTGTCCCTCTTGTCTTCATGTTGGAGCACACTTTTTGTGGAATAATGAACAGGGCACTTAAGGCAGAACAGCAGGATGAAGAGGAGGACTTCCTTACCTCTCAAGGCCCCCTTTATCTAGATAGTATTCCTGCGTGCCTGGTGAACACACAGGATGAAGAGAAGGAGGAGGATTGTGTCAGCATGGAGGATAACATTCAGCAGCAGTCTTCAAGGGATCGTTTTCAGTCCCCAGAAACCCATGGAGTTGTACATGGCTGGGAGGAGGTGGTTGCGGATCATGTGAGCCTTAGTCACCCAGAGGACTCAGGATCGAGTGCCTCTGCAACTTACGCTGCATGGACTCCCTGATCCTGCAAAGCCTGCGAAAGGACCCTAGGATTCGTGGTATCAAGAAGAGGCATCATTACTGGCTGGCAACCGTTCTTGAGCCACGTTACAAGGATAAGGTTGCAGAACTTATCCAGCCTTCGCAGGGGGAGAAGAGGATGAAACATCTTCAGGAGACCTTGAAGAAAGGTTTGTGCAATGCGTTTCCAGAGCCTGGGTGGTTACAATTTCCTGGTGCTGGACAACGTGTTGCTGAGGCTTTGTTTAGTCACAGAAAGAGCGGTGGAGAAGGTGGCCGGCTGACCTATGCCTTTAGACAATTTTTTAGTCCTTAGTGCCAAGTTCTGATCGGTTTAAGCAACCATCGCCAGCGTCTGCATTACATGGTGCAGGAATATATAGGGGCAAGATCAGATTGCAGCAGAGCATCCACTGGGTTACTGGGTCTTGAGGATGGGCCACTGGCCAGTGCTTGCTTTAATATTCAATTGAGCTACTGGCCTGTCCTACATCCATCTTTCTGAATGATCATTAAGTGCTGCTGGAGGCTTTGTAACCAATCACAGAGTGTCCTGTCCACAGACTCTGTTGATCAGCTCACATTAATAAAAATTAATCAGTCTTGGATCACCAGCTGCCAAGCACCTGATGCTGATGTAAACGATTGATTTTTCTATGGATGTGGGATCCCTTGAAAACTGCCTATGCTGAGTGACTATCCTATTATGCTGAGTGACAATCCTATTCCTCCTCAATCTCGATGATGCTAGCTTCTTAGAATATTTTTGGTTCAAGGCACCATCACCATTGCCTAAGGCCCAATTTTTCTGCCCCTGTTTAACAGGGGCATGTAATTACAATTTTTGATCTTATATTTCACAGCAGGGCCAGTTCTTGCGCTCAACAAGAGTATCTGTGAGGGATTACAGTATTGTGGCACCACCACTGCCTAAGACTCAATTTTTCTGCATCTGTTTAACAGGGGTGTGTAATTAAGCCATAATCCATTCCTTTACATGGAAGAAGTGGATGTATGCCAATACATCCCACAGAACACATATAGGGAGGTGCTGCAAGCAAGGTCTATAATCACTTCTGCCAGAGTTAATTGAGGGAGTAGTTTGAGGGATAAACAAGTGGGTGACTAAAGCGCTAGCCAACAGTGAAAATTAAAAGTGACCAGTGAAAAACAAAATGCTGCTCAAATCTAAAATGTGCTAACAACAAATAAAGGTCTGAATAAAGAATGATGAGCGCAAACTAAAAATCTAAAAGTGAATATAAAGACAGTCCATAGGGGACTGATAACAATCAATAAAGATATGCAGTGAATTCAAAATTAGTGAAATAACCCAAAACTGATAATAAATCCAAAAATAAAAGTCCAAATATATAAATCAAAGTTTGGATAAATCAATCTGGTGTGCCAGTGATAAACAAAACTTCTGCACTTCGGGCATCAATGTGAACAATCTTGATAACTCTTTGCTTAGCCTGGGCTCACAGAGCCCTTACCTCCAGACACTAGGTCATGCGTGTCAACGAAATCCTCCCAAAACTGGAACAGAATCCAAACAGTGGGTAACTTGTGTTGCACGGAATCTTCCCAGTGCTGAGATAGAGTCGAGGGGCGTTCTCTGTATCCAATACCAGTATAGGTCCAGGTGCAGCGAAGTCGACTCCACAGGATAGCCACAAGGTGTATCAGGAGCAAATGTAGAAATAAAAAGCTCTCATGGTGAAGTATGCAAGCACTTTAAAATTTAATAAAGGTAAAAATGTGCTTACATTGAAAAAACGAATAAAACGCCAAACAGCGGCACTTCCGGTGGACGGTCAGGGTGTCGCGTCACTTCCAGGCACTAGACGTCACGACACGTGACTTCATCAGAGGTTACTGAGTGACTAATGGATACTGCCTTATATTGATACAAACAGGAAATGGTCCAGCAGCCATTTTAGATTACAAAATGGCTTTTAAACAGAGCTAGGCTGCGGCCATTTTAAAGAAGGGCAAAGATAAGGGAAAAAAATACTTATTTATTTGAACTGGTGAAGTAACAGAAATACGGACAAGACCATGTCACGCTAAAAACAACGGACATATTGAATATGCACAACTCAAAATGCCAAAAATTAATTAGATTAAATTAAATGTAAAACCCACATTAAAACTTGTCAAAATAAAATATGTATATAAATGACAAGATAACAGACTAAGGACACCTATATTGGATAGATAAACGTTTCATAACAATTAACTAATGGGGTCCTAAACATTATTCAATTATTAATTGATGGTAGTCTGTAAATTTTAATAACCTTTCAAGATAAAATTTAAAATATTAAAATATTAAAATGTAAAATACATAAAATCTTGAATTGTGAATGAGGTACTGGACTAGACTGGAGTGAGTGATACCCCTTGCGTTTACAAGTGAATACCCCTCCAATGAATAGATCACATCATTGCATTCTAAACCAGAAATCTAAAACAACTAAAAATTGCTTAAAAAACAGTTGACGTCGAACTCAACATTTAACCCATTAGGCACTAAAGTATTTAAAGAGTGAATCCACTGAGATTCTTTCTGACTTATTGTCCTAACCAAATTGGCTCCTCTCCATGGCTTGTTAAATTTATCTATCCCCCAAAACATTAGTTGTTTAGGATCTTTATTATGTTTCTCCGCAAAATGCCTACTAACGTTGTGCTTCGGGAAGCCATTTTCTATATTAACAACATGCTCCTTTATTCGAACCATTAATGCTCTCTTCGTTCTTCCTACATATTGCAAGTTGCAGGAGCACTGGAGAACATATACCACCCCTTCAGTATGGCAACTAATGAAGTCATTAATGGTATGACATTCATTTGTATGGGTGGAGATGAACTCAGTCCTTTTCTTTTGAGGACCTTTAGAATGTTTACAGGCATAACAATATTTACAGGGAACAAAGCCCTTCGTATTAAAGAACGTATAACCACTCTTAGGTGGAGGGTTAACCACATTTTTCACCAAAATGTCTTTTATGGTTGGGGCTCTTTTATACACAATATTAGGTTTTTCTGGCAATATGGATTTTAAATGCCTGTCTTCTTTCAAAACATGCCAATGTCTTTTGATCAATTTTTCCACATCTTTATGCTGAATATTGTAATCCAAAATAATGGCAGGGGCCTTCATATCCCGCTGAGGATGTCCCCTTACCTTACTGCTGTAAGGTAACAGCATATAAATCCAACCACATTAAATGGTTATCCGAATGGGCTCTGATCCAGAAGGAAGTCACATGATAGTGACGAATGCGCATGAGTCCACTGAGAGGTACCGGAGGTGACGTTGGCGATAGACTGCCCCTCTTTTTACATGCCTAATTGTATTTTAAACTATGTGAGTACCCTCGTTTATTATTTATGAGAATTAAAGTTTTATAAAACGGTATCACACTATCGATGCTTTATTTTTCTGGGGCGAGATACTGACCAACCTGGGACGAGACTTCCAAGGAGGACCTGTCTTTTCTGGATCAGAGCCCATTCGGATAACCATTTAATGTGGTTGGAGTTATATGCTGTTACCTTACAGCAGTAAGGTAAGGGGACATCCTCATTCATCTTAAAAGGATCACTGGATACCCATCCCCTCTTCACTTCACATTGTGGACCTACACTAGCACTTTTTCTTATTTTTGGACTTTTAAAATATTATATATATTTTTGCTGACATTGCTCAAGCCCTGTTTACGGACTGTTTTATCACCAGCTTATTATTGTTACCCATCACAGTTATTTGGGTGTTGTGTTACACATAATATTTTGCACCATTTATCACTTTATTCATAGTGTATTTCATCACATAAAGAGGAACTTGTGGAGTTATATGATCTGCACTAGTACTGTTATTGTTCACTGATCACTTTTACTTTTACCTTTATGCCATTTTGGTTACACTGTTCCTAATCACAGTTATACCATCTTCCATCTCCTTTTCCCACTTGTCCATTCACCTGTCCATCCACCACCTATTAGCGCAGCACTACCTTCCCCATTATCACTACGTATGGTTTGATACACCTTTCAGTGCCGCAGCTGTACCCTCACCCCTCCCCACCTCCCTTCCCCCCCCCTGATAAGCGCGGTAATATCCACTTTTTCATCATATCCCGCTGTTTCTTAATATTTCCCTGTAGCATCGTATTTAGATCTAGACCCGCAACTGATTGAATATACTGATTGAATATACGCTATCAATTAGATGTGACGTTTGGATTACCAACCTATATTATTTTTGTTATTATTATTTTTGCTTTCCTTTTTCCCCCCTCCCCCTCCCCTCTATTCTTTTCACTTAAGGAATCTTCAATTACGAATGGAATTCTATATGTTATATCTTTATAATCATTATTACTGTAATCATTACT
The DNA here is from genome assembly GCF_905171775.1 of Rana temporaria. NCBI lineage: Eukaryota > Metazoa > Chordata > Amphibia > Anura > Ranidae > Rana > Rana temporaria. The sequence goes on along the minus strand of NC_053493.1, from coordinate 151,922,705 downwards.
CAGTATTATATACACACGGGCAACGATTCATGTCTAACTTTCTTTCCCTCTCTCTTCTTCACCTACAGTATGTCTTCCTCTAACCTCTACAATTTCTTCTAGCCCTGCCTTGGTTTATTCCACCCATCGAGATTTTTTCCTCCCCCCCCCCCTTCGATGCAATGGTTGGCCGCGCATCACAGGTCTCTATACAGAGATCTGTAATCGCACCACTAGATGGAGCCCTCCATCCTGGAGCGATGCCCCTCATGCGTGGCGCCGTAATTTCTCTGTGGCGCGCACGCATGATGAGGAGACGCGCGGCTGCTGCGGATGACGTCACACGCAATCACCGTGTGTTACGTCTCTTCCGCATTGAGCGAGGCTCTATTTAAGTCCCCGTACATGAGACACGATTGCTGCAGTCTCTCTATCACCGCTCATATATTTATTTCATTTGGGTCACTAACAGTTTCCACCTCTCTCTTCAACACACCAGGCTCATTTCTGCCTTAAATACCTGGCTCCCAGCTGGCATCCAGACTTGTCTGTCCACTTCTGCTACCAGGAAGTTAGCACCCATTGAGGACTGACAGAGGGGACTGTTCACCCTCTCCCTTCTTGTCTTTCCTTAGGCTCTGTCCTCCTTCATAGAAGGTAGGATGCCTCTACTGCTATCATTTTTGTACCAATCTTTATTAGCCATAGAATATATTTTAATACTACTATATCTCTTTATTACTCTCCAGATTGTTACTTTTTACTTTGGGTCGTTCCTTTACCCCTTACAATACGTCCAGCAGCCTGGACATAGTTTACCTTTTTTCCTCTATTATTGCCAAGAAATTCTTATGCTCAATACGTATCGTTCATGGATTAATTCCTATACTAACAAATACTATCTGTAAGTATTCATAGTAGTTCCTCTACTTTATTATCTTCTCCCCCCACAAATTATTCTACTATATACACATATATACCCTCGTTCCCATTGTATCATTGAGGAAATGCTCTGGGTCTGGCCTTCACCTATCAGGACTTTATTTTCCCACTTTCTTTCCTCATCTCCCCTTTTCTTCCTTTTCTTTCTTTTTTGTCCCTTACAATCCCTCTTTTTTTCCCCTCCCTCCCCCTCATTCCCTCCCCCCCCCCTCTTTTGCTTGCCCGTATGTATTTTTATTCCTATTAATGTTATTATGCAAACTGATGCATCTTTTTTATCTGTTTTTGTTTTATTGTTTAATGTTGTCCTACAGTCCAAACCACACTGCTGACTCCGTGAGGAAGCGCTGTTAAAGCGCGAAACCGGTCGAGTCTACCAACGCAGCAAGCCATACCATCGCAGACATACTCTTGCCTGCATTTCCATAACCTGACAGGATTACTAATTATGTTTATGCACTTTATTTCTTTTCTTTTTGGAAGTGTTCAATTTCATTGTGGATACATTGTTACTTTATGTATGATTCCTGTCAACGTTTATGGATAGGCTTGCCTAGTTAGCCTTTCAGATAGTTTTTTGCTGGAAACGGCAATTAATTTTTTCCTTGTCCTATATACTTTATGCTATTTTATATCTAAATAAACAAAAAACCTTTTAGAGAAAATCTCTCCTTGTGTGAATATATTCTGACCAACCAAAATGTGCCTAAAAAGTCCAAAAACTAGCCCTTAGTTATCTCCTTTATCAACTGATTGAATTTGTTCATCAATAAAGTTATCTGAGTATCCTTTGTTTTTAAATCTTGCACCTATGAACTCTGCCTGAGTCAAAAAATCCATATTGTTTGTGCAATTCCGTTTAATACGAACCAGCTGTCCCTTAGGAATATTTAGCAACCATGATTTATGATGACAGCTATTCAGTGACAAATAACTATTAGAATCAACACTTTTAAAGTGTGTTTTGGTAATCAATTTGTTGGTTGATATAGTAATATCTAGATCCAAAAAAATAACTGATTTGTCACTAATATTGAACACCAAATTAATGTTTTGATCATTAATATTTAATTCTGCACAGAAATTCTCAAATGTTTCCTTGGTACCTTTCCACACCATGAGCACATCATCGATGTATCTTTTGTAGAATACTAATTGAGTGGGGGTATTGGAATAAATAACACTCTCCTCCCACTGTGCCATGAAGGCATTAGCCACCGAGGGTGCAAATTTTGCGCCCATGGCGATGCCGGTTCTTTGGTTATAGTACGATTGATTGTACCAGAAATAATTAGATTTCAGACAGAATTCCAAGCATTTAATGAGAAATTTCCGTTGCTTGCAAATAAGCATAGTATAATTTCTCAAAAGCCACTTCGTAGCACTACAAGCTTGGTGATGTTTTACTATTGTATATAAAGAGGATACATCTGCCGTGGCGATCCAGGTTTGTCCCTCCACAACAGGTACCTCTTCTAATAGCTGCAAAACATGTTTAGTGTCTCTTAGATATGCTTTAGTTTGCTGAATAGCTGGTTGCAAAAATTGGTCAAGGTATTGACCCATCCTGGCTGTGAGGGAGTCAATACCATTGACGATGGGTCTGCCTGGTGGGTTGACCTTATCTTTATGTATTTTCGGAATGATGTATATTATCGGTATTCTACAAACTTCCGGTAATAAAAATACGGATTCTTTTTTATTCAGGATATCACCTTTCACTCCCAAATGAATAAGTTGTTTCAATTGCTCCTTGTATTTGGAGGTGGGATTTCCTAATAATTTGGTGTAGGTCTCAGTATCTTCCAGTTGTCTCAGGAGTTCTGTATTGTATTGTTCTTTGGATAGAACCACAACTCCTCCTCCCTTATCGGCAGGTCTAATTACAATGTCTTTGCGTTTTTTCAGGGACTGCATTCCCTTTTTGAGATGTATGGGATCACTCGCTTTTTTCAGTTTTAGTCCATCAAGGTCCTGAAGGACTAATTTTTTGAAAACTTCAATATTTGGATTATTGCTGACCTGTGGATTAAACACAGAATTATTGCGGAGTGTACTATGTTGAATGGGATTTGTGGATGTCAATGTGGAGGATCCATATTTGATTGGATTACCTAAAAAATATTTTTTAATGTTCATTTTCCTGATATATTTTTGTATGCCTATAAAAGTTTCAAATTTATTAAGGTTCTTCACTGGTGCATGTTTAAGACCACCCTCTAATACCAAAGAGGGATAACTGTTGGAGGTAAGAGACCAAATCAGCAGGTTTGACTTGACTTCTGGTATGCCTCTGAATTCAATGTTATTCCTCCTAGAGCGATCCTCTAGGTCGACCACTTACGCCTGTTAGGCCCCGTACACACGACCAAACATGTATGCTGAAACTGGTCCGCGGACCAGTTTCAGCATACATGTTCGGTCATGTGTAGGCGCGAGCGGGCAGAATTCCAGCAAACATTTGCCCGCCGGGCCTTTTCCCAGCGGGCAAATATTCCTGGACTTGTTTTAAAACCGTCCGCTGGAATCCTGCCCGCTCGGACATGTATGGTCGTCAGTACAGACCTACCGTACATGTCCGAGCGCCCGCCGTCCCTCGCATGCGTCGAATGACTTCGACGCATGCGTGGAACCATTTAAAAGGCAGGCCCGCCCACGTCGCCGCGTCATCGTCGCGGCGACAGCGCGGACACGCCCCGCGTATTGTTTACGCGCGGACTTCTGTACGATGGTTAGTACAGCCATCGTACAGAAGTCCCCGGGCAGACATGTACGGTGAAAACGGTCCGACGGACCGGTTTCATCGTACATGTTTGCCCGTGTGTACCCGGCCTAAGAGGCATATTTCCTCAGCAGCCTTCCTCAGAAAGATTGTCAGCAGTAGCTTTCCAGTTTCCAATGTTGTTTCTTGGAACGGGGTGCCTTGCTAGGATAGAGTACCAGGGAGAAACCTGCTCACTTACCTCTATCTGTTGGAGGCTGCTGGGATGGGATGGGATGAGCTCCGGCGCTGTGCACTCTATGTTCTCTGGACTGCCAATGTCTCCCTGCAAGTGGCCGGTGGTCTATATGGACACATATGGCGCCACTTTGGCGCCATCTTGATGCTGCTGCATGGCCAATGGGAAAAAAGTTCAGTGAGGTCCAGGTGCCGTTCTTCTTTTTGGACATAATGTTTGGGTGTCGCATGTAAGAGCTCCTGTAATAGAGAGATGGGAGAAGCACTTCTGGGAGCTGCTTTGTGTCTTTCTGTGTCTCAAGGCTGAGCAGAGGATTATACTGCCATCTTGCTCTGCAGCCAGTCACACCCCCTGTACTGTTACACTTTATTTGCAATAAAATATAATCTGTTACATCTTTAACAAACAATAAATCACAGCATGACTTATGAATTTTTTTTTTTTTTTTACCCATAATAAAACATAATAAACATACTAAAAACTTTTTTTCCAAAGCAATACAGACCTTTTCTATGTCTTTCATATTTATAAATGCACTATTCAATTATGCTATTTGTGCTGCTGGCAGAATCTGCTCACCACGTGTTCCGTATCACTCCTCCTTCCATTGATGCAATCTGAATATTTCACCAGCATTACTGTTTTTTCATATGGTCCTAAAGTATATCATCACATTTTTCTTCTCTAATTATAAACTTTCACTCAATAAGGAACTTTGCAATCAACATCAATTAAAACACACCTATAAAAAAAAAAAAAAAAACTGTCTGGTGCATTTTGTGTTGAAGCTTTGTCAACACTTCATCCAGACATTGGAACAGGATACTTTAGAATAAAGCCATCAGTGTATAAATTTAACTTTACAATGGAATAATAACATCCCTCTACTTATAACCAATATTGCTACAAAGTGTCATGGACATGCAATAATGTCTGGCAGCTTACCTTCTCCTCCATATGTCGATTAGAGGCCTGACCCTCTTTCTGGCTGCCTTTTATCATCTCTCCCTTCTGTATGGCTCCACCCCAGGCCATCCCAGGAAGTCTATATTAACTAGTGCACTGCAGGTCTGCTTTGTTGTTCAACTTTGTTAGCTTGTGTTTCTGTCTGTCGTGTTCTACGTTTACCTTTCTGTGTACCGATTTTGGCTTGTCTCTGACTACTCCTGTTTGCCTGTGACCCTGACCTTTGGCCTGTCCCTTACCCATCACTATTCCTTGTGTCCTCAGTGGCTGCTTCCCCTCTCTCCCTACGGAGCGTGACCTGGGGGACTCCAGGGGCCACGACCTGGGTTCAGTTGCAGCGAAGGCCATCCTCACCACTAGAGGCTCTGGTGAACACCTGCTGGACCTTAGACTCCGCGCCCTGGGGAATATTGGGAGCACATTTCCTGTCCATCCGCAGCAGTCAGCTATTGGGTTCACTACCTTGCAGTGCACCCCTGTCTCCAACAGGGTGCATTTGTCACCTGGCCACAGGTGACCTGACACAAAGCTACTACCTATTTATACTATATTAAATATATGAGCCCAGTATATGTGAATAATGCATTATTAAACATGAAAAAGCAAGGAAAGGTCTGTACAGCTTTGGGAAAAAGGAGGTATGTTTATATAAGGATGTTTTTTTGTATTTTTTTTTTCAAATATATGGTTGGTTGTCAAGTGTATGTGGTAGTGAGCCCTTGTGGATCACCAACTCAGGATTCCCCAGGGTGCAGAGTCTAAGCCCCAGCCTGTTTCTTCACTAGGACCCCTGATGGTGGGGATGTACTTAAAGGAAGCTGAAACCAGGTTGTGGCCCAGCAGGTACCTGCGCGTGCAGAGCACAAACAGCAGGAGACAATAGGAAATCCAAGAGACCAGCTGAGGTAAGTACGGGCAGCAGACAAGCACAGATGGTAGACAAAGCCAAGATTGGTAAACAGGTAGTCAGACACAGGATACACAGGTAGTAGCAAACAGGAGCACAGAGAACTGTGATGTTCCTGAGGCAGGCAGTACTGCACTGAACAGGTGTATATACAGGAAAGCAAACAGGGAGGTGACCCAGAAAGTAATAGAAGAGAAAAGGATATAAAGCCACAGTAGAGCAGGCGATACCCATAGGTGAACAGAGAAGCCCACCAACACATGTGAAATGGAGTAACAGATCTAGCAGAACACTGCAGCTTGGAGTTAAGAATTTCACAAACAGAAATCTGCAGGCTAGACCGCGACACTGGTAATTAATAAATAAATGTTTTGAATGCATGCTGTGTGTGTAGTGATTGTTAAAGGTGTAACAAAATATATTCTATGGTTATTATACACCAGGAGTTTTTTAGACCCCTATTGCTACTTCTCTTTAAATCCGGCACAGATTGTGCTTGATCAACTTCTTCCCCAGGCAGTGCTGTTGGTGTATGACAGCTCTGAACCTGTATGTTCCTGATTGGTTCATTCTTCATAGAGGAGATCACCAAACCGGTGTTCGCTAATCTTCTGCTGCTCTTCCTCCTAAAACCTGCCATGATAGTCCGGGGCACCCAGTAGGGACAGGTAAGATAAGGACACATGGTGGGGGTTGCGAAGCAGTTGTTCTAATGCACTAACATGCTATAGAGATAAGTGTATTTACCGTATTTATTCGAGTATAACGCGCACACGTGTATAACGCGCACCCCTAATTTTCGATTAAAAATCGGTATAAAATCATTGTAATTGCCAAAAATCATTTATTGTATTTATTGTATGTCCAGCCATGTCCCCTGTATGTCCAGCCATGTCCCCCGTATGTCCAGCCATGTCCCCCGTATGTCCAGCCATGTCCCCCGTATGTCCAGCCATGTCCCCCGTATGTCCAGCCATGTCCCCTGTATGTCCAGCCATGTCCCCCGTATGTCCAGCCATGTCCCCCGTATGTGCAGCCATGTCCCCTGTATATGCAGCCACCTACTGTTAATCACCGCGGCACGAGAACATTACAGACAGCGTTCCTTTGAACAGCTGTTTTCCCTGCCGCGCATAGACACTCCCCCTTGCTCGCGATTGGACAGATCCGTCCTAGGGGGAGTGTCTATGCGTGGCGGGTAAAACAGCTATTCAAACGAAAGCTGTCTGTAATGTTCCCCGCGCCGCGGTGATTAACGTTGTAGCGGCGCTGGTGGCGGCGGCGGTAGCGGCGGCGGCGGGGAGGGGGGAAGTATTCTATTCTAGTATCGGCGGTATTAGCGGGAGTACGAGAACTCCCGCTAATACTCGGTATCGGTCCCGCCACTGCCACCCCACCCCACCGCAGTCCTCGTTTATAACGCGCACCCAAACTTTGATTTCTTTTTTTGGTATAAAATTTTTCGCGTTATACTCGAATAAATACGGTAAGTATTACAAAATATGTGATTCTGTGTTAATTAGGCCCTTTTCACACTGGGTGATTTGCTTTGTGTCTTCTTGTGCAGGGCTGTCTACCTTGGGCTTTTTTCAGGATAAATTGGGCAACAGTGATACCACATATGTGTATGTCAGTTGTTGTTTGTACCAAAAGTACAGCCCAGAAATAATACTGCGCATTTTGCTTTTTTTCCCCTATCTTAAACACACTGGGGTAGATTCACAAAACAATTACGCTGGCGTATCTACTTTCTGTATTCAGAAAGCTAGATACGCCGACATTAGCCTAAGATACGACTGGCATAAGTCTCTTACGCCGTCGTATCTTAGGGTGCATTCTCACGCTGGCCGCTAGGTGGCGCTCCCGTAGTTTTCAGGGTAGAGTATGCAAATTACATACTTACGCCGATTCACAAACGTACGTGCGCCCGGCGGTAGTTTTTTACGTTGTTTGCGTAAGTCGTTTTCGTCGTAACGTTGCTCCTGCTATTAGGAGGCGCAGCCAATGTTAAGTATGGACGTCGTTCCCGCGTCGCGATTTGAAAATTTTACGTCGTTTGCATAAGTCGTCCGTGAATGGCGCTGGACGCCATTTACGTTCACGTCAAAACCAATTACGTCCTTGCGACGTCATTTACCGCAATGCACATCGGGAAATTTTAGGGACAGCTTATGCGCAGTACGTTCGGCGCGGGAACGCGCTTAATTTAAATGATCCACGCCCCCTACCAGATCATTTGAATTACGCGCGCTTACGCCGGCCCCTTTTACGATACGCCGCCGCAACTTACGGAGCAAGTGATTTGTGAATACAGCACTTGCTCCTGTAAGTTACGGCGGCGTAAAGACAATACGCTGCGCCGCCGTATCATTGCGCGGCCCAACGTGAATCTACCCCACTGACACTAACTGACATTGATACTAATGTAAAACCGTTGACCCTGACCTTGACTTTTGAACCTGAACTTGAATCGGAACACTAACCCTTGCATTGATCTAGTACAAACCTTGATCTAGGTATTTTTTCTTTATTTGTATTTTTTTACACACACTTTTTTTCCTCTCTGCAAGGAAAGAGAGATACATCGTATCTTTCCTCTCCATTAACAAAGAAAGAAAAACACAGGGGCAGGCTTCAAACCAATCAAAGGCTACTATAGGGATCAGGTGACCCGGAATCGGGAGATCCGGGTCCCGATCCTTAATATGGGGCTCAAGGCTCTCAGTGAGACCTTGGTCTGTGTGCTGAGAGCACGCTGTGTGGCACGCTCCCAGCACAAAGGATAATATGCATATATACAGCCCCATAGAAAAAAGACCAGTGCAGTGGGGCTGCATATATGTTTTACATCAGCAGGAAGGGGTTAATTTGTTAGGACACTCAGCTGAAGGGACACAACCACTGTGTTCCTACATGAAATGTGGATGCATGCGGGTGTGGGTCCCCGAACGCACACAGGTGTTCGTGCAGCCACATGTCCCAATAGACTAGAATGGGAAGCCAACAAAGGGATGCACGCAGATGCACAAGGATTGCCAGTAGGATAACCTGCATAGGGCATGGAGTGAATCGCCCTGTGTAAATGGGGCCTTACAATACTATACCAATCTGAGTATTGTTTTGTGAGAGTTAAGTTGTACTTCAAGGAGCATCTTATATGAATTATGGCCTTTAGCAACAGCGAAAATCCACCATTAAGTGTTTTCATAAATGTACAAATAGGATGTCATCATTATAGAGGGCTGTAAAACTAAAATAAAATAGTAATTCAGGACAGAAATATTCAAATGTTAAAGGCATTTCAGTCTCCTAAGATGGACTTTCCCTACGTACCTTTCTTTCAGCAGTCCTTTAAAGTTTATATGCTACCTGAGCTTTCAGATTTGAGTTCAGTCAGCTCAGTTGTACAACCTTTTAACATGTTTTCACTGCTTTTCATCTGATATTATATTTCAAAGACAAATGCATGTTAGACAGGGACTGTGAATAAGCTAGTAAAGTTCCTCAGTGTAGTGAGGGTTATTTCAAGTTTAAAATATGAATCATATTTTTTGATAGTTGACTGTACCGATTGGATAACAAAATTACTTCTATGTATTAGACATGTCATGAAGTGACACTGATAATAGAAAGCAAAAATACTTTTATTTTTTTAAAGAAATTGTAAAGTTGACTTAAGACTACCTAGCTGTCTTACATAGTAATCATGTAATTTGTGCAGGTAGAAAAGGGATTTTGTGAGGGGGAGAATGTATCAAAACTGAAGCAGACAGAACCTGGAGCTAACTAAATTTTATCTTCAGTGAAAATGTCCAAATTGGACCCAATTAGTGATTTTCCCTCCCCGATGTCATATGACTCATTGGTGTTATGAGGTCTCAGGTGTGAATGGGGAGCAGGTGTGTTAAATTTGGTTTTATCGCTCTCACTCTCTCATACTGGTCACTGGAAGTTCAACATGGCACCCCATGGTAAAGAACTCTCTGGGGATCTAAAAAAAAGAATTGTTGCTCTACATAAAGATGGCCTAGGCTATAAGAAAATTGCCAAGACCCTGAAACTGAGCTACAGCTTGGTGGCCAGCAGTTTAACAGGACGGGTTCCACTCAGAACAGACCTTGCCATGGTTGACCAAAGAAGTTGAGTGCATGCGCTCAGCGTTATATCCAGAGGTTGTCTTTGGGAAATAGATGTATGAGTACTGCCAGCATTGCTGCAGAGGTTGAAGGGGTGGAGGGTCAGCCTGTCGGTGCTCAGACCATACGCCGCACACTGCATCAAATTGATCTGCATGTCGCCCCAGAAGGAAGCCTCTTGATTATTCACAAGAAAGTCTGCAAACAGTTTTCTGAAGATAAATAGACTAAGGACATGGATTATTGGAACCATGTCCTGTGGTCTGATGAGTCCAAGATAAACTTATTTGGTTCAGATGGTATCAAGTGTGTGTGGCGGCAACCAGGTGAGGAGTACAAAGACAAGTGTGTCTTGCCTACAGTCAAGCATAATGATGTGTTAGTGTCATGGTCTAGAGCTGCATGAGTGCTGCTGGCGCTGGGGAGCTACAGTTCATTGAGGGAAGTATGCCAACATCATAACAACCCCAATATACCTCCAAGACAACCACTGCCTTGCTAAATTAGCTGAGGGTAAATGTGGTGGACTGGCCAAACATGTCTTCAGGCCTAAACCCTATTGAGCATCTGTGGGGCATCCTCAAAGGGAAGGTGGAGGAGCGCAAGGTCGCTAACATCCACCAGCTCTGTGATGTCATCATGGAGGAGTGGAAAAGGACTCCAGTGGTAACCTGTGAAGCTCTGGTGAGCTCCATCCGCAAGAGGGTTAAAGCAGTGCTGGATACTACTACTTTACACTGTAGCAAAGTGTTATTTCTTCAGTGTTGTCACATGAAAAGATATAATAAAATATTTACAAAAATGTAAGGGGTGTACTCACTTTAGTGAGATACTGTATACTTACCTTAACCATTGATGGATTTTAGTTTATAACACAGGTAACTAACTAAGCCATAGACATCAGGACATTTGCTTTATTCTCCAATCTTAAACTAGGCAAGACACTAAGGCCGCGTACACACGACAGGTCCAAACCGATGAAAACGGACTGAAGTTCAGTTTCATCGGTCCAAACTGACCGCCTGAAGGGCCAATGGGTCTGTTGTCCTTTGGACAAAAATTAGAGAACTTGCTTTAAAATCGAACCGATGGACGGCTGACCATCGGTCAAAACCGATGGTAAGTACACAAAAGCATTGGTTCAAAACCCGCGCATGCTCATAATCAAGTCGACGCATGCTTGGAAGCATTGAACTTCGTTTTTTTCAGCACATTGTGTGTTTTACGTCACCGCGTTCTGACCCGATCGGTTTTTGAACTGTTGGTGTGTACGCACATCAGATCATCAGTCTGCTTCAGCGGTGAACCGATGAAAACGGTCCATCGGACCATTCTCATCGGATGGACCGGTCGTGTGTACGCGGCCTAAGGGATCTATTCATAAAAATTGATGACCAAATGTTTTAGTATTAGTGCAAATGTCAGGAATAATGCCCATGAAAATGTTTTCAATATGTGCATAGTTAACTCTGTGTGCGGTGGAGGGATGTCTGGCCACGTTTGATCCACATTGCATGCTGCTAGTGATATTGTGCCTTCTCACATGCACTCATGGACTCTTTCTTTTAATTTTGCTTATGGACATTATTATTTAATAGTGTTTTCATTTAGGTTGCGCAACAGTTTTATTGTTATTTTTTTTGAGGGATTGTATATGAATTTACCTTGAGTGCAAGCTTGCATCCATATTTTAAACAATTTTTTCAGCGCTGAATTATTTTTCTATACATAGTTACATAACTTCTAACTTGGAAAAAAGATGTGGATAAAATCAGTTCAAGCTATTTGTGTGTGTGTGTGATTTGTATTCTCTAACAATTCCCATAGCAGACATCTAAAAGTGTTCTGAAGTGTTCTCATGTAGTACTGCTTACTGGGGAGGCAGTTCCACATGCTAACTGCTCTAACATTAAATAATCCCTTTCAGAAATCTAAGGTTACATTTTCTTTTCACTAACCTTGAATTGTGGTTGTGTGCCCTCTTTAAGGACCTTAGAATAAACAGTTTATTACAGTTATTGTAATCACTTTTGTTATATTTGTACATTATAATCATTACCCCCCCGCCCCCCTTAAGCGTCTCTTCTCCAGAGTGAATACCTGTAATTTATGTAATCGATCCTCATAGCTGAATTCCTCCACCCCCCTTATTAATTTTGTTGTCCTTCGCTGAACTCTTTCTAATTCAACAACTTTCCCAAAGAAAAAAACAGTATTTTGTATAGGGGTAGAATTCTTGATTCATCTCTTAAATATATGCCTTTTTTAATGCATGTGAGTATTCTGCTAACTTGGCATCACATTCTATAGCTAAATATGTGATCTACAAGGACTCCCAGAAACTTTTTCATCACTGATCCTCCCTGGGAGAATCTCCTAAAATTAATTTTGTATGTTTATTTTTGGCATCCAAAAGCATAACGTTGTCACTACTCTCTGGACCCATTCACATGACCAGTTTCCAATCCATGTACATGGGAAAAACGTTTATTAGGTACAGTAATAAATGCTTAAAAAATCTGAATAAACTACATTAAAGCGGGGTTCCAACCACAATTAGCATTTTTTAAATGTATGTCCTTTCATCATGCGTTTTTATAATATAAATCCGGTCACTTACTATTTTACAATCCGCCGCCACTCCGCATAGTTATTCAAAAAAGATAGTTTATAAAACTATGTCCACACCGTTGTCATTTTGCTTGTGGGCATTGTGACGCCCACAAGCACTTAGGGCCAGATTCACAGCCAGGCGGCGCAGCGTAACGTAACCGATTTAGGTTACACCGCCGCAAATTTTCTGGCTAAGTGCCCAATCCACAAAGCACTTACCTGGAAATTTGCGGCGGTGTATCCTAAATCCGTCCGGCGCAAGGCGGGCCAATTCAAATGGAGCGAGTACCATTTAAATTAGGCGCGCTCCCGCGCCGGACGTACTGCGCATGCTCCCGACGCAAATTTCCCGACGTGCTTTGCGCGAAATTACGACGCGCCGACGTTTTGTGAATCGCGGCGTGAAAAATAGAATTGCGCCGGGAATTTTTTAATTTTTTTTTAAATTCAAAAGCGACGCGGGAAAGACGGGTATACTTTTACATGGTGTACTAATTTTACACTTTGTAAAAGGTGCCCTATCTTTGCGACGGCAAACTAACACTTGCGGCGACCTAACGACGGAAAAAAGTTTTGTGGATCGCCGTAACTGCTAATTTGCATACCCGACGCTGGTTTACGACGCAAAATCCCCCCAGCGGCGGCCGCGGTACTGCATCCTAAGATCCGACAGTGTAAGTCCATTACACCTGTCGGATCTTCTGCCTATCTATGCGTAACTGATTCTATGAATCAGTCGCATAGATAGAAACAGGGATACGACGGCCTATCAGCAGATACGCCGTCGTATCCCTTTTGTGAATCTGGCCCCAACTTCCTGGAAGTCTTGGATGGGGAGTGATAATTGGGTAGCGCACTGCATCCTGGGAAATGATGACACACATTTCCCAGGAGCATTAGAGGGAGATGATGTCAGGATCCTAGGTGATTCCAAAGGCAGATTTTGTGGGACTGCATAGCAACAGGCATTTCCAGATGAGTAAAAAACATTTCTTTTTCTTTTTTAGGTCTTATGAGCACAATAATGAAAAAAAATGTTTGGGATGGAAACTCCACTTTAATTGGACCTCCATAATCCAATTTCTCCTTTACTTCCTAATAGAACAACAATAGGTTGGTCTGACAAGGATGGCCTTTAATAAATAAATGCTGGTATTTATAACATACATTGATCCAAGCTTGTCCAAACAAACTACTGTATTTCCTTCACTAATACCGGCATCCACTGTGAGCACTGTATAAACAATCTCTACCTCAGCCAAATCTTGCACCTGACAACTCCTGACTTCTTCTTATGCTACATTACTTACCCCTGACCTCTGTTCTTTGTGTGTTATTTATGTCTGATCTCTGCAATCTGTGTTACTTACTCCTGACCTCTGCAGTTGGCGCATTACTCACTCCTGACCCGTGAACTTTGTGCTTAATTACTCCTAACGCCTGAAATATATGCTTAACCTACTCTTGACCCGCTGAACCCTGCATGTTATGTACTCCTGACCTTTGCACTATGTACCCTATTTACTCCTGACCCCTGCAATATGTACTTTACTTACTCATGACCTCTGCAATCTATGTGTTACCTACTTCTGACTAATGTACAATGTGCTTTACTTTCTCCTAACCTCTGTACTGTGCATTAATTACTCCTGATTCCAGCAGTCTCTACATTGCATACTCCTGATCCCTGAAATATGTGTGTTACATACCCCTGACCCCTGAAATATATGTGTTAATTTCTCTTGATCCCTGCACTTTGTGCATAACTTATGCCTGACCCCTGCATTCTGTACATTACTTACTCTTGACACGTGTGCTAGTTATTACTGACCTCTATACTTTGTGCTTTACACAATCTTGATCCATAGCAGCATATGCTAATTTTATTTAACCACATACCTTCAAGCCCATCCCAATGTTACTGCAATTTGACCACACCCACAATTTACCATCAGATTTAAACACCGTATCTCTTTTCTTGGTGCTAAAGTTATTTTGTTTTTCTACCATGAAGATTTTGCCTCTTGTTCCAAAAATCTGTAATAAATTGTTTCATGGAGTGTTAAAAAAGGGGGTTTAATTTTCGAGGTTTTGAAAGGTTTTAAAGTGGGCATGGTCAATAAGGTGTCCCCAGATTTTATTTTCAAAATTAGAATTAACATTTTGACAAAAAACACACAGAATTTCCAAGCTCAACTTACCAACCAATCAGCAACCAACCAAATTCACCTGTCTAACAGTGCGTTAAAAACAGGGGTTTAGTTGCACGCGTTTGCAAATACATGCATAAGCTGCAGGCCCCGTCATGTTGCCATGGTAACAGCAAATTCCAAAAAAATATTACATTTATCTAAAATTCTTATTAAAAAACTCTAGTTCCACATTCTTGGGATTTGCTATTACCTTAAGAAGAATTTGAAATTAATTAAAGTTTTTTTGAATTTTTAAACCGGCCTTATACACCCGACTCTATACCCTTTGATAAAGTCACGTGATCAGTATGTAACACAACACATCAGTGAAGAGCCAGGTGTCGTCACTTCCCGTTGTGGCCGAGACCGGAAGTCTCCACGTTTGCCACGCTGTATTGTGCTATTTGGAACTGTGCGTTACTACGTGTAGCACCCTCTACTGTAGGTAGGTGCTAGCATAGGATTTTTGCTAGGGAAACTGTCAGTGCAGGTAAATTTAGGCAGACCTATGCTTTAGGCTAGGCCTGCTTGTTTTGATATGGGGGCAGGGAGTGGTTAGTGTAGCAGTGGGTGTGGCCACCTGTGCTCTAGTTCCGAGGCGCCTCCCCTGCTTCCAGGAAGATTTTTCTGGAAGAGAGGCAGGGCCTAGGGCTGGAGTGGCAGGCAGCTCATGTGAGTAGCCCTGACCAAACCCCACTTGGTATTGGCAGGGGGCAGGCCTCCCATATAAGCTAAGGTCACATGCCACTGGCTAGGAGTTGTCGGCCGGAGAAGTGTAGAATGGAGTGCTAGACAGTGGCAGGAGGCCATCCCCATCTGGGGGGGGGTGTAGATCATGGAGGAGCCAAGGAGAGCTGCGAGGGAACTTCATCCTTACACTGTTATGGATGAAGTCCTCATCTTTACACGGTCATAGATGAGGAGTCCTGGATCAGAGGGGCTGGAGGCTTTCGGAAACAAAATGTCCTGTTAAAGTTCCCCATCATGGACTCAGGGCAGGAAAAGGTTGGTGAGTGTACCACAGTGGAGTTCTGGATCTCTCATCTTTACACAGTTATTGATGAGGAGTCCTGGAACAGAGGAGAGACTGTGGGGAATTGTGTCAAATCGATGCGGCCTCAGGGCGCAGGATTTGCAAATCGGGCTAGCTAGGATCAGTAGTCCACAACCACTACAAGCTGTTAAATCACTAGGCCTGCGGGTAAGGGTACTGCAGGCCTCTGGTCTAGTAATCACGCAGAAAACACAGCCAGCATCTGGGATTAGTGGTGTTCTCTAATGAAGATGATGGAACAGGATCTAATAGTTTTACAGTGGATATAGTAGCTTTACAGTGAAAGCTTTGTGCAGGAGGAGAGAAGTCCTTTGAGCAACTTTGAGAAGAGACTGTAAATGTTAGTAGTACATCAGTTCTTCAAGGCTAAACCAATTTATCAATGTTTACTAAATATGATGGCAAAGCAACATGGTAATCCCATATTCCCCTTACCCCAACCACGTTATATTCCCAATAAACAAAACAACACAAATAACTGTTCATTGTCTCTGAGGTGATAGATGGATGTCTAGCATCAGGGTGATATGGTGGATGTTAGTTACTAGTAGCAACCAAGTGCTACATACGTTTTTATTATTAAATCTTGTTTGGAAATACTACACCATGGAGACTTGAACATTGGTTGTTCGCCCGTTCACCGAATAGCGAACAATTTAGGGTGTTCGCTGCAAATTCGAAAGCCGCGGAACACCTTTTAAAAGTCTATGGGAGAAATCAAAAGTGCTCATTTTAAAGGTTAAGTTATTGTCATAAAAAGTGTTTGGGGACCCAGGTCCTGCCCCAAGGGACATGTATCAATGCAAAAAAGTTTTAAAAACAGCAGTTTTTTATTTTTTTTCGGGAGCAGTGATTTTAATAATGCTTAAAATTAAACAATAAAAGTGAAATATTCCTTTCAATTTCGTACCTGGGAGGTGTGTATAGTGTGCCTGTAAAGTAGCGCATGTTTCCCGTGTTTATAACAGTCCCTGCACAAAATGACATTTGTAAAGGGAAAAAAGTAATTTAAAACTACTCACGGCTATAATGAATTGTGTGAAAATGTGTGGGGGTCCCCCAAATTCCATTACCAGGCCTTTCAGGTCTGGTATGGATATTAAGGGGAACCCTGTGCCAAATTAAAAAAAAATGGCGTGGGGTTCGCCCAAAAATCCATACCAGACCCTTATCCGAGCACGCAACCTGGCAGGCCGCAGGAAAAGAGGGGGGACAAGTGAGCGGCCCCCCTTCTGAACCGTACCAGGCCACATGCCCCCAACATGGGGAGGATGTCACCATGTTGATGGGGACAAGGGCCTCATCCTCACAACATTTGCCCAGTGGTTGTGGGGTTCTGCGGGCAGGGGGCATATCGGAATCTGGAAGCCATCTTTAACAAAGGGGACCCCAAGATGCCGGCCCCCTTGTGAATTGGTAACGGGGTACATTGTACATAGTTAAAAAAAATATATATTTTTTACTATTACCATGACCTACCAAAAATCAACCAAGATACATTTTCCTTTTCCTGACAATTGCAGCAATACCACATACGTGTATGTTATTTGGTGTTTGTACCTGTAGCAGGGCCCAGAAACAATAGTGTGCATTTCACTTTTTTCTATCCATACCAAAACACACTGGCCCAGATTCACATACCTGGGCACATAGTTATGCCGGCGTAGCGTATGGAATATACGCTACGCCGACGTAGTGTAAAAAGGCGAGCACAGTATTCTCAAAATACTTGCTCCCAAGGTTGTGCCGGCGTAACGTAAATCCGTCGGCGTAAGCATGCCCAATTCAAAGTAGGTGGAGTGTGGGCGTGATGCATTTAAATGAAGTGTGACCCCATGCAAATGAAGGGCCGAACGAACGGCGCATGCGCGCGCATGCTCAGGATCACGTCTAACATACTCCCTAAGATACGACGGCTCAATGCCTACGACGTGAACGTAACCTACGCCCAGCCCCATTCACGTACTACTACATAAAAAACGACGTAAAATACGACGTCTGTTCCGTCGTCCATACCTTTGCATGGGTAACGCCTCCTATATGGTGGACTAACTTTACGCCGGACGTGCACCTTACGTAAATGGTGTATATTACTGCGACGGGCGCAAGTACGTTCGTGAATCGGTGTATCTAGGTCATTTACATACTCAACGCGTAAATCAATGGAGATACGACAGCGTAGGGAACTTACGTCGGTCGGATGAAGCCACATTTTAGGCGTATCTTGTTTTAAGAGTTAGGCGCATAGATACGACGGCGCATCTGTACACTTTGTCAGTTAAAGCTACGCAGTGCCGTATCGCAAAAAATGGCCTCGTCATTAAGGGGGAAAATCTTCTGGTCCCTAAGTGGTTCATAAATAAGCCGGGAAGGAAATGTATCCTTTTTCTCACAGACTAGTATTTGTATTTTAGTAAATAGCATAAAACAAGCAGTTCATTCATAAATTCAGTTTGGATATGCTGGATCCCCTTTTAGTAAATTTCTCGGAAATGTCTGCCATAGGTAAAAAAACATCTAGTTCAGTTTTTTCTAGTGATTGCCTCGCAAGTGCTGCTCACAGCCACAAAATAAATAAATAAAATGGAATTCCTTTTGTAGAGCTTTTAAAAGGAAAGTGGATAAAGCATCTCTGAATATTTAGCTACCTTTATCAGTGATTATGCAGTCAGGTAGCTCTACACTCTAAATGGAAAGCAGTTTAACTTTTTTTTATCAGAATAAACCCTGCAAGGGAAAGCCACTCTAATAAAAAATGCACTACTGTTTGACACATGCTGTTCTATAGTGGTCAGACCTTTGCCTTTAAAGCTCCTTCATACAAACAGGGAGCCTTTGAAAAAAAACCTCTTCAGAAGCAACTAAAAATATTAAATCTCCTTTATGGACAAGCAAAATTCATTCTATTGGGGTCAGTAGATGTGAAGACGAACTATTAAGAAAAAAAAGGGGCAATCTGTATCACTCTGTCATTAGATGTATGTAAACCCCAACTATGAACTTCACTTGTGTGGTCTCTTTTGTTCCGGTAAATATACAATCGGAAGTGTTTTGTTATACCTGTTCAACAATTGCAAAAAAATACCTGTAGATTATTACAGAAATCTTTGTAGGCAAGAAAAGAAATAGGAATGTCAATACTGTTATATAAAAAAAAAAAAAATCTGAAGCAAAAGACAGAAGCAGATTATGGCTTCCTGAGTGAGAGGCCCGCAGTCTGTGAAAGAAAAGTAGAAATAGCAGAAAAATTAACACATAGGAAAGTATTTGCCGGAAAAAAATATCAATTTATTCTGGCTCATAACAAAATAAAGAGGAAGGCAACGATGGAGAAACTGCTGCAATTTGCAAAGCCTTTAGACCCCAGGGCAGACATAAACTACTTGAAAACAAAAAATGGTAGCCTGAGAAGTCCATATAATAGGGAACACAATCTGGTCCAGGACTCCGAGAGACCAGGAACAGCAGCAGATGACATATATGTCCCCAGGCTGTGGTACTACACAGCCTGCGTCTTCTGTCAGACCAGACTGAACCCAGGTCCTCACTTTTTTGTCTTCCCTCTACGCTTCCCTCCACACTTCCTTCCAGGCTGTGACTCTGGTGGTGGAGTTGTGGCAGGAGGAGGAGGATGGTCGAGCACACATAAGTCGGTTGTTGGTGTCAGTGGCCCCTCATCCCCTTATTAAGTGGCAAAAAAATCATTTCCTCACAGAAGAGGCGTTGACCCTCCTCCATTTTCTGCATTTTAACAGCTACCAAGCTATAGGGGGGGTGTTCTCAGGGCCACATTAGTCTCCCTAACGAGTCCCAGTGCAGCCTCCTCCAAGTTACTCCCCTTCCTGGACCTTTTGGATGGAAGGCGGAGGGGAGGCACCTGGGATTGTGTGAGGCTACTTGACCCGGCCACCTCCTGGCTGCCACTTACCCCAGCATCCTCCTGGCTGCCATATTCCAGAGCCTCGTCCTGGCTGAGGTTTTCCTGTGTATAAAAAAGGAACATAGTTTTTGGTTCATCAATCACACACAATTTTCAGCTCATGACTGTTGCAAATTGAATGTTAATTATAGAAACGACTATCATTCTGACCCCAGCATTTTTCATTCTTGTCCCAATCATTTTTGGCCACTACTGTCTATTGATATATAAAACACTTTTTGTTAAATCATAAATTTGTTATCAATACTAACATCTAGTTAACATCATTAATTTTAGGACAATAAATATATAGAAAAATACTATACCTGGCTCAAGCTGGGCTCCTCCACTTCTTCCTGGGTGGAAGGCCCAGGTTGGTCCTCGGAAGCCTCAGCTGGGTTGGATGGAAGGGTGTAAGGAAGGGGGAAGGAAGTGTGGAAAGTGATGGCCTCACTTCAGTCTGATCTTCCAGAAAACTCATTCAGTTGTAGTACCACAGACTGGGTTCATACACGTCTTCTGCTGCTGCTCCTGATCTCTGGGATGCCAGGACCTTATTACGCTCTTTCATATATGTTCTTCTCAAGCTACCAATTTTTTCCAAAAAGTCGATGTCTGCGTCGGGGACCTGCGTCTTCACAAATTGCAACAGTTTCTCCATCATTGCCTTCCTAGCTGGTTTGTTTTTATGTAAGAGTTTTTTAATCTGCCACAGACAGGTCAGCTCCCTATACTTATCTATAAACTGTGACATTAAATCAGGGTCTTTGAACTGTTTAATTTTTGCTGCAAGACAAAACACAAGACAAAAACACTAATGTCAGGCTAAACTCTCCTAATCTTATCCCAATATAGGCCTCAATCTAGAATCAGTATAGGCCACTGATGCCCCAAGTTAAAATGTTACCTTCGTTCTCATGATCGGCGCTTCCGTTACTCCTTCCTCCGCTCACAGATTGTAGATATGACACACGCGTGTTAGCTTTATATACACTGCGCATGCGTGAAACTCCGCACACGTTGCCCGCCCCTGACATTCTTTCTAGTATATTCTCTGCCCCTTCTCTTTCATTGCAGTAGGAAAGGAACATGGTGGAGACACAGCAGGAGCGTGATAATAGCATTAATAAGGAGGAAAGCCCGGAGCCAGGAACATCCCGAAGAGAAGACATTTAAGGCCTCAAATATGTCCTTGGTAGACATGGCAGAGATGGTGGACATCTTGAAGAGGACCGACTATGATGGGAAGTATGGACTGTACCCTAACCCAAATGTGAGAAGAGAAAGGCCAAGATCATGAGTAAAGTTGTGAGAAGTCTGCACAGGAATTTTGGGGTACAACGATCCAAGGAGCAATTGAGGAAACGCTGGTCAGACCTGAAATTGAGGGAGCACGATCAGTACAGAAGGATCAGGAAACAGCTTCTAAAAAATAAGTATTTGTCCTGTGTTCCTATTATTATTACTTGCATGTTGCTCCATGTGCTTTTCTTTACTGTTGCACAGTTTAAAATGTCAACTTTCATGTTTGTGGGCACAGTAATTGGTCGTTGTAAGCATTGTTCGGTCGCCCACTAAATACAATGTTTTTGGCAGATACAGGTTAACTACATTTGGTCATGCCTATTTGTATTATAAGAAGTTTAGTACATTGTTGTCTAGATGTGTTTGTAACTAGAATGAAATGCAAACCTGATTCAGTGTAAGGAGAGGACACTCAGCAGCTGTTTACACATCTGGACTCAGGACACCAGAACAACCTTTTTATGGAGGGAGGAGAGGTTTACAAAGTGGGCAAAATAGTGACCACAACAGGTCAGTGTCTGATACAAACAGCTTCAGGTAATAGACGCATGCCTGCATATATATATTTTTTTGTGTGTGTATTTTTTGAGTACTCGAGAGAGGAGCCGGACTGCAGGAGTTGGGAGTAGGCAGGCCTCCCCCAGAGGCAATCTGCCACCTTTCTCCATCCCCCGGGTGGCAATGGCGGGTGTGTGAGGGGGCCTCCCACACAGCCCGCCCTACCTGCTCCGCTTTGAAGCCCAACGGGGCAGAGGGACTCCCTATAAGGGAGTGAGAGGATTTGCCTGCTCAACCAGCCCGGTTAGTCCTTCGCCTCTCTTTTTTAGAGACCGCGTGGTCAAAGTGCGTGCATGTTAACCCAATTTCGAGTGCGTGTAAGTGTGGTGGTTTTTGTGGGAGGGGGGTGGGCGTACTAAGCGCAGGCTTACCTCGCATAGCACACCCACCGGGAGCCGGGCTGAGACCACCAAACTTAATTCACATGTAGCCGAGACCGGGATCCGAACCCCTAGCTGCAGAGGTGAATGGCTTGTCAGCGCAGTGCCAATCGCGTTGAGCCCCCACAGCTCCTTTTATAATACAAGGTGTGCTTTTTTATTTTAGGTGATATGGATGTTGTGGATGAAGATACTCGTTTCACCAGTGCAAACGGACATAATGGTGTGCAATCATGATTTAGACACGATAAAGCAAAAAAGCAATGATATTGAAAAAATAATGAAGAACATGATTGATGTTTTAGGCATAATCTAAACACAAACATTCAACTTTTTTGTTTGGAAATTTTGTGAGTTAAAAATTTTTTTACGCATTTTAACCACTTCAGCCCCGGACCATATTGCTGGTCAAAGACCAGGCCACTTTTTGCGATTCGGCACTGCGTGGCTTTAACTGACAATTGTGCAGTCGTGAGACGTGGCTCCCAAACAAATATTTTTTCCCACAAATAGAGCTTTCTTTTGGTGGTATTTGATCACCTCTGCGGTTTTTAGTTTTTGCGCTATAACCTAAATAGAGCAACAATTTTGAAAAAAATGAATATTTTTTACTTGTTGCTGTAATAAATATCCCCCAAAAATATAAAAAAAAAAAAAATTGCTCAGTTTAGGCCGATACGTATTTTTTTGTAAAAAAAATCGCAATAAGCGTTTATTGATTGGTTTGCGAAAAAGTTATAGAGTTTACAAATAGGGGATAGTTTTATGGCATTTTTATTAATATTTTTTTTTACTAGTAATGGCGGCGATCAGCGATTTTTATCAGTACTGCGACATTATGGCAGACACTTCGCACACATTTTTGGGATCATTGGCATTTTTATAGCGATCAGTGCTATAAAAATGCATTGATTACTATAAAAATGCCACTGGCATGGAAGGGGTTAACACTAGGGGGCGAGGAAGGGGTTAAGTATGTTCCCTGGGTGTGTTCTAACTGAAGTGGGGGTGGACTGACTTGGGGAAATGACTGATCGCTCTTCATACACTGTATGAACAGACGGTCAGGCATTTCTCCCCCTGACAGGACCGGGAGCTGTGTGTTTACACACACAGCTTCCGGTTCACGCTTTGTAACGAGCGATCGCGGGTGCCCGGCGGTGATCACGCCCGCCGTGCACGCGCGTCTGTATCAGGGGCGAGCGGGGGGCACGCGTGCGCACCTCCAAGATGACGTAGATATATGTGATCTCGCCCAGCAGAGCCGACCTGCCGCCGTAAAACTGCGGCGACTGGTCGGCAAGCGATTAAAAGACACATTTTGAAGATGCACACAGTGGGGCTGATTTACCAAGTCTTTGCTCCATGATTCATGGAGCAAAGGCTGGAGCAACAACCGTTTTAACATTTACTAAAGGAATGCGCTGCCAAAGCAGCACAATTCCTTATTTACTATAATGCCGAGTGCGCCCAGGAGGGGGCGCATGGTGAGCCTTTATGGACCTGGCGCTCGGCATTTAGAAATGTAAAAAGAAAGTGTTTGGGAGTGAGTTTATTAGGGGGGATGTGGGTTGATGTGGGGAAGTGTAGTGACGTGTTTGTTTAACATTTACGGGCCGAATTGAAAGGGAAAGTAATTTTTGTGAAAACGAGCCGCTACGCCGGCAAGTACATTTAAATTACGCATGTCGCTTCACTACGCCGGCAAAATATTGGCAAATGCTCATTCACAGGTCAGTGTTTTATTTAACCACTTCCATACCACGCCTAATCTGCAACTTCTCTCCATGTAAAAATCATCATATTTTTTTACTAGAAAATTACTCAGAACCCCAAACATTATTATTATTTTTTTTAGAAGACACCCTAGGGAATAAAGTGGCGGTCATTGCAACGTTTTATCTCCAATGGTATTTGCGCAATAATTCTTAAAACACCTTTTTTTGCCAATAAAAAACGGTTTCATGAACTAAAAAATAACAAAACAGTAAAGTTAGCCCAATTTTTTGGGATAATGTGAAAGATGATGTTACACCGAGTAAATTGATACCTAACTTGTCACGCTTTAATATTGCACACACTCATGGAATGACGCCAAACTTTGGGACTTAAAAATCTCCAGAGCCGACGCTTGTTTTTTTTTTTACAGGTTACCAGTTTAGAGTTACAGAGAAGGTCTAGTTCTAAAATTATTGCTCTCGCTCTAACACACGCGTCAATACCTCACATGTGTGGTTTGAGCGGTGTTTACATTTGTGGGCGGGACTTACATGCGGGTTCGCTTCTGAGTGCAAGCTACTAGGGACATGGGCATTTTAATTTTTTTTTTTTTACGTAATATTTTTTTCTTTTTGCACTTTTTTTTTCCTTTTTTTTTGATCACTTTTATTCCTATTACAAGGAACCTAAACATCCCTTGTAATAGGAATAGTGTGTGACAGGTGCTCTTTGTCAATAAGACCCCACATCTGTCCTCCAGGCTGGAAAGCATGAGATTGGAAAAAAAAAACTGATCTCATACTTTCAGCCGCGATTGCAGCTTTGTTTATGTTTTTAAATCTCTATGCTCCTCATTCGGTGGCAAGCGATTCGTTCTCCGGGCCTCCGATGGCACGGGAGAGCCCGGAGAAGCACCGGATGGCGGTGGGATGTCCCCTCCCGCCACCTGTAAGAACGATCAAGTGGCGGAACTGTCGCTATGATCGTTCTTATGGTGCGAACAATCGCAGCCTGTAAAAAAGGATATCTGAATGATGTCTGTAGCTGCACCCATCATTCAGATATCCCCCACTGAAGTCCAGGACGTCATATGACATCCTACGGTACGGAAGTGGTTAAAATTGACCTTGGAGTCAGGGCCGGTGCTACCACTAGGCAGCCGCCTAGGGCGCACTGGAGAGAGGCAGGGGCACTACCACCCAGGGTGCCCAGCCACCGGTGATCCTACTCCCTCTCAGCAACTAACTCAACAGGCATTTGCTCCACTCTAGAGTCCCTCCGTACAGTGTTAGAGGCGCTGGCACAGCAGCGGTGGAGGAATGGAGGAAGGAAAGAAAACATCCCCTGCGCTCCCCTGATCATCACAGTGCCACTGGCAGTGTGTGTGACCTGTCTGTGTACCTGCGGTCACATCGTTACCGTCCACCACCAGTCTGCCTCTGATGTACCGCTCCGCCTCCGCTACAGCCAGCCAGCTATGCCTCTGTGCCTCTGCCTTTCTGCCCAGTGCTGTCTGTGCCCATACGTTGCATGTCCCCCCCCCCCTTCCATCATGGAGGCCGTTCTCTCTCTCTCCTGTGTTTTTCCTATTGCGGCAGCCAGCGCAAGATTTACAGTACCCTGTCGCCGAGAACCAGAGTGATGAGATCACGCTGAAAGTACAATAACGGCGGCAGGTACTGCATGTCCCTTAGGTGGGACCTGGGCCCCCATACCCATTTTAAGGCCAATTACTAGAAGATAAGCCAGCCAAGTGGGGTCTAGCAAAATGAACAAGTAATTTCTGCAATGATATTTATGGTATAACTTTTGCCCATGTTAGGCTCTTTGTTTGCCCACCCGGACCAGGGGGTGTTTGTCCCATCTCTGATTTTGTAGCATGCTGGATGATGTGATTCATTTTGGATAGGGCTTTGCCTTATCTGCTAGCTGCATTTCTGGTGATCTCCGCATGCCCAGGGACTTATGCCGCGTACACACGATCATTTTTCAGCATAAAAAACGTTGTTCATCATTAAAACGATGTTGCCTACACACCATCGTTTTTAAAAAATCTAGCAAAGCGTGGTGACGCACAACACGTACGACGGCACTATAAAGGGGAAGTTCGTTCGCCTTTGGGCTGCTTTAGCTGATTCCGTGATAGTAAAAGACGATTTGCACTTTTATGTCTGTTACAGCATGATGAATGTGCTTACTCCATTATGGACGGTAGTTTTACCAGAACGAGCGCTCCCATCTCATAACTTGCTTCTGAGCATGCGCAGGTTTTTTATGTTTTTTTTGCCCACACACGATAATTTTTTACAACCCGAAAAACGACAAAATTTAAAACGACATTAAAAAATGCAGCATGTTCGAATTTTTTTTTGTCGTTTTTCAGAACCTGAAGATAGATGTGAAGCCCACACACGATCATTTTAACCTCTTTCCCACCGGGCTTGTTTTTCAGATTCGGTGTTTACGAGACTAAAACATTTTTTTTTGCTAGAAAATTACTTAAAACCCCCAAACATTATATATTTTTTTTCTAACACCCTAGAGAATAAAATGGCAGCCATTGCAATACTTTTTGTCACACCGTATTTGCGCAGCGGTCTTACAAGCGCACTTTATTTTGAAAAAAATCACTTTTTTGAATAAAAAAATAAGACAACAATAAATTTTGCCCAATTTTTTTATATAGTGTGAAAGATAATATTACGCCGAGTAAAATGATTCCCAACATGTCACGCTTAAAAATTGCGCCCGCTCGTGGTATGACGTCAAACTTTTACCCTTAAAAATCTCAATAGGCGATGTCTAAAAAATTCTACAGGTTACATTTTTTTTGAGTTACAGAGGAGGTCTAGGGCTAGAATTATTGCTCTCGCTCTAACGATCGCGGCAATACCTCACTTATGTGGTTTGAACACAGTTTTCATATGCGGGCGCTACTCGCGTATGCGTTCGCTTCTGTGCGCGAGCTCGTCGGGACGGGGCGCTTTAAAAAAAAAATTTTTGTTTTCTTATTTATTTTTATTTAGTTAATAATTTTTTGCACTGAAATAAAAAAAAAATGTATCACTTTTATTCCTATTACAAGGCATGTAAACATCCCTTGTAATAGAAAAAAGCATGACAGGTCCTCTTAAATATGAGATCTGGGGTCAAAAAGACCTCAGATCTTATATTTAGACTTAAATGCAAAAGAAAGAAAAAAAAATTGAAACTGTCATTTTTTCAAATGACTAAGAAAAAAAAAAGTTTCTTTAAGACGCTGGGCGGGACTGACGTTTTGACGTCACTTCCGCCCAGCAGCGCTATGGGGACAAGTGAAGGACATTTTTCCCTCACTCGCAACCCCAGTCAGCTGCCGAACGCACCCGATCGCCTCCGCCGCTACCGACGGCTCCGGTAAGCGGTGGAGGGCGCGGGAGAGCGGCGGGAGGCCCTCTCCCGCCACCGATAACGGCGATCTCGCAGCGAATCTGCCACGGATACCGCCGTTATCGTGTACAGGACCGCCCACTGAAGAGATGGATACCTCGGTTGTGGCAGCAATTTAAGGACATCCTTAACAGGTGTACCCACTTTAAAGTTCAGTCTCTACATTGGGTGAACTTGCGTTTTGTGTGTTTCATGGGCTGTGCATGTGTTTTCAATTGCCTCATTAGCACACAAGCCTATGTTATATAAAACTTGCATAGAGCAGTTGTTACCTGCCCTGAAAAGAGGCTAGATTGTGTGTGGGGCCTGCTGGCAAGATTATATTTGTGTGTCCTTATCGAATGTATGTCTTTGCAAAACAGATATGTTTTTGATCAAGGTTTTTTTGACTGGTTTATTTCTTTATTTTGGGTGGGGGCTATCTTCGCCTGAAATATTTGTGAGGTTGTCAATGTATGTTGTTTTTAGGGTGTCTGTGCTGCATTATTTTGCTAAATCTTTCTCAAGATCTTGTGACTAATTAATGTTTCAATCCTTATCAGATGTCTGTGGGTCTATTTATCCTGTTAAATTCATAAAGCATAAACCATATTCTGTTTACTGTCTCAAATTAACCTATTTTTATTTTTTATATTTATTTATTTTTGTTAGATTTTTTTGTTTGTTTTTGTTTTCCTTGTTTTGTTGACCAATAAAATTACTTTCAAATTTTGAAGTTTGTTTTTTGTTACTTTTTCATGCTACAGATTTTGACAGCTGCAGCTGAAATAGGCTTATTTAATGGCAAAACAAAACAGGTGTGATTTTGTCTTGAAGCCCCTTTCCTGGTGCCTTCATGATAGCATATGCATGGATAGTCACCAGGAAAGGAAAAATACAGAGCGGTAAGTATTTTTTCCTTTTTACTGCAGTGGTTCTCAGCCTCAGTCCTCAAGTACCCCCGACAGGACATGTTTTGTGGATTTATCTTATCAAGAATTGCTGTCCAGACTGTCTTTTAAAGCACATGTGCAAGATGAAGGAAAACCTGCAAACATGGCCTGTTGGGGGGGGGGGGGGGGTATTGGCGGACAGGTTTGAAGTACTGATTTACAGCACTGTGCTTAAATCTAGCGCAAGGCAATCCTATTCTAATTATGGGTGTTTGAGGGAAGCCAAGTGAGTGTTAGAACCCCTGCTTGTGTTTTCTGGGTTGGGCTTTGTGTCCCTTTTCTTAAAATTGGCTTCACTTCCTGTCACACAGCTGAACAGGAAGTGAGGTTCAAACCCTACCAATGTCTTTTCTTGGGGACGCACAGGTCAATCTAACTAGTGTCCCCATTAAGCAAATTGCACTCCAGCACTTTGTTGTGTACACCCCAAATGATTAGTTAGTTTTGGGTTTAGTAAAGGCAAAGCCACTCTGCAGTACAAGCGTAGTCGCTGTAAATCAGAGGGGAAGCACTGATGATTTTAACATCCAATCCTGTAGAAGCAAAGTTTATTTTATTTTATTTTTTTCTTCCTTGCTTGTCCACTTGTAGTGCAAAGTGGATTTGCCTTTAGCGAATGGACCCCAAAGTCCAAGATCCCTAATAATTTGGGGTGTACACAGCAAAATGCTAGAGTGCACTTTACATAATGGGAAACTGTTTAGATTGATCTGTGTGTCCCCAAGAAAAGACATTAGTAAGGTTTTACCCTCACTTCCTGTTTGGCTATGTGACAGGAAGTGAATGAATTTGAAGTAGAAAGTGACAAAATTTGGGAGGTGTCTTCACCCTATCAGGGGTGCAGACATCCCCAAAAAATGAGCAGACTTTTAATCTCTCTGCACTCTAGCCCCAAGTAAAAAGAAAGGATTTCATTTATTTTAAATTTGCAAAGACACATTTCTCAGATCAACTCTGATGCATGTCAATGGCCCATTTAGCCATTGTTTTATAGAAAACACCAGTTGCCTTTCACTAGAAACCTTTGTTAGTCCAATCCTGGAGATCTGCATCTGCTTTACTATCACTTTCCCTAAAAATTGGGTTCCTGCACGTAGATGCGCGACCACCGTGTATTGGATATGCGCATATGTGGTTCTCGGAAAGCGGTGGCCAGCACACAGGACATCACGCCCCTACAGGAAGTTGCTTGTACTGCTGCTACGGTATCTGAGGAAGGGATGATACTTATCTGCAAATTAAGAAAATTGTTTATTTAACATTGGGTGGTGTTTGTGGGGGTCCCTAACACACATTCATACATGGTAGCAACGCTGTATCCTGGCCAATTGGCATGGTTATATTTTCTTAGTCTGGTGGTTGTGGGCAGGGCCGGCCTTAGGTGTTCAGGCGCCCTGTGCGAGCTAATCTTGTGGCGCCCCCCCCCCCCATCTTCACCCCCTCGCCCCCTGGTCACCTAAACATACACAAAGAGGAAAAAAATATTTGTAACAAATAATTTGTTTTAATAAACAAACAGACAATTTAAGTGCGTCTCAATGGACCCTTTCACACTGAGTCCTGCAAGCAGCATCTTTGGAGTAGCTTTTGGGCACTGAAAAAAAAACGCTCCAAAAATGCCCCTCTCCATTGAAATGAATAAAAAGCGATGTAAAAACGCCTTACCCTTTCACACTGAGGCACTGCAAAAAAGTCCTAAAACGTTAGGGTCTTAGCGGTGCTTTACCAGCACATTGGGATTGCAGATGAGGCTTTGCTTGAATAACAGTTAAGCCTTTAATTGCCCTAGATCAGGGGGTCTCCAAACTGCGGCCCAGGGGCCAGATGTGGCCCTTTACTTGCTTTTATCTGGCCCTTGGGGCAATATTTCATCTTCTGACATAAAAAATGGGGCACAATTCCTCCTAATGACACCAACAATGGGGCACAATTCCTCCTAATGACACCAACAATGGGGCACAATTCCTCCTAATGACACCAACAATGGGGCACAATTCCTCCTAATGACACCAACAATGGGGCACAATTCCTCCTAATGACACCAAAAATGGGGCACAATTCCTCCTAATGACAGCAACAATGGGGCACAATTCCTCCTAATGACACCAACAATGGGGCACAATTCCTCCTAATGACAGCAACAATGGGGCACAATTCCTCCTAATGACACCAACAATGGGGCACAATTTCCTTCTAATAACACCAACAATGGGGCACAATTCCTCCTCTTACTGACACCAAAAAACGTGGCATTGTTTACTCCTGCTGATACCGGAACATTTTTGCTATTTCCAGTGGCCACAGTCCGGCTCCCTAAAGTCTGAAGGACAGTAAACGGGCCCTTCATTTAATAAGTTTGGAGACCCCTGCCCTAGATGATTAACCCCTTGCCAGCCAGTGTCATTAGTACAGTGATCACTGTATTAGTGTCACTGGTTCCCACAAAGTATCAGATTGTCAGTCACAATATCGCAGCCCTGCTATAAGTCCCTGATCTCCGCCATTACTAGAAAAAAAAAATTCCATAAATATATCCCATAGTTTGTAGACACTTATTAGGATATTTTGTACCAACAACATTGACCTAAATCAGAGGTCTCCAAACTGCGGCCAGGGGGCCAGATGTGGCCCTTTGCTTGCTTTTATTCCGGCCCTTGGGTACAATTCCTCCTACTGCCACCAATGATGGGGCACAATTCATCCAATGACACCGATAATGGGGCACAATTTTTCCCAATGACTCCAATGATGTGACACAATTTCTCTCAATGACACCAATGACGGGACACAATTTCTCCTGACAACACCGATTATGGGGCAACCATTACTCCCATTGACACCAATTATGGGGCACAATTTCTCCCATTGACACAAAAGATGGAGCATGGTGTTTCCCCACTGACATCAGGACATTTAGTACTCCAAATGGCCAGTCTGGCCCTCCTGAAGCCTGAAGCACAGTAAACCAGCCCTTTGTTTAGAAAGCTTGGAGACCCATGGCCTAAATTTATGAAAAAATGTTAATAAAATTGGATATGTTATATAGCAGAAAGTAAAACATTTTTTTTTTCAAATTTGGTCTTTTGTTAAAACAGAAAAAATAAAATAACGCAGAGGTGATCAAATACCACAGAGAAAAAAATACAAAATGTATTTGTGTACAGCGTCGCATGACCGCGCAGTTGTCAGCTTAAATTATGCAGTGCACATCGCAAAAAATGGCCTGTCATGGAGGGGGGGTAAATCTTCCAGAGCTCACGTGGTTAAACCGTGACATTTTTTTGCCCAGAGTTTATTTATACTTCAGGCAATAAACATGGGGTGTCACAAACATGAAGTGATCCTCTGTAGGAGTACAGGCCAATTACAGACTGCCTGAAGTATAAATAAACTCTGGGCAAAAAATCGGACCTCTGGAAGATTTACCCCCCCCTTTCATGATAGGCCATGTTTTGCTATGTGCGCTGCTTAAAGTGGAGGTTCACCTAAAAAAAAAAAAAAAATTATCATTGCATTAGGCTATTTAGTAGAATGAGAATCTGTGTTTGTTTTTTAAAAATGCTAGCGGGACATACCTTTTTCTATATAGATGATCAACGCGGCTTCCGGGTATGGTCGTCGGGGCTGGGCGTTCCTAATTGATTGACAGGCATCCCGACAACGCATACAGCGCGTCACGAGTTTCCGAAAGAAGCCGAACGTCGGTGCGCAGGCGCCGTATAGAGCCGCACCGACGTTGGCTTCTTTCGGCTACTTGTGACGCGCTGTATGCGTTGTCGGGATGCCTGTCAATCAATTAGGAACGCCCAGCCCCGACGACCATACCCGGAAGCCGCGTTGATCATCTATATAGAAAAAGGTATGTCCCGCTAGCATTTTTAAAAAACAAACGCAGATTCTCATTCTACTAAATAGCCTAATGCAATGATAAAAAATGTTTTTTAGGTGAACCTCCACTTTAACTTAAAGGAGTTCTCTGACCTAAAACTTTTAACCCCCGCTGTGCCCGGGCTGTAAAACTATACAAAATAAACTTTCACTTACCTGCCTACGATCCCCCGTTGTTCCGATATCGCCGTCCCGTTCTCCGGTCCCGGTCTCTTCCGCTTCCTGTGTGTCGGTGACTCATAGTGCGCTCAGCCTATCAGCGGCCGCGACGGGACATTGCTGCGGCCGCTGATAGGCTGAGCGCACTATGAGTCACCGACACACAGGAAGCGGAAGGGGCCCGGGACCGGAGAACGGGACGGCGATATCGGAACAACGGGGGATCGTAGGCAGGTAAGTGAAAGTTTATTTTGTATAGTTTTACAGCCCGGGCACAGCGGGGGTTAAAAGTTTTAGGTCAGAGAACTCCTTTAAGCTGACAACTGCACAGTGATATTTGATCACCTCTGCGTTTTATTTTTTTCGTTTTTTTTTCTCTAACAAAAGACCAATTTTGAAAAAAAATTATAATTTTATGTTTTGCTATAACATAAAAAAAATGTTTTACAGGCTCAAATCTGGTGTACAGGTGGGGGGGGGGAGGGAATGACAGGTGTGAGCCTGCTAGATAAGGGGGAGGGGACGGGCTGCCTTACCGTTACTTTTCTTCAGAGTTACGGCAGTCTGTCAGGCAGGTCCCGGCTTCAGTCGGTCAGTGCTCTGCTGTCTCTTGGCGCCATTAGGATTTGAAGCTCAGCGGCATGCATCACGCATGCACGCTTTACGCTACGGCGCCGCGCTACCCAGGCCAGTACCACCTGAGACAAGGAGAGGAGAGGAGAGGAGGAGGGAGGAGGAGGGAGGAGGGAGGGTCAAGGCCCCGTGCATGAGTGTCAGCGGGCGCGACGCTCCCCCCCCCCTCCGCAGCGCCGGGGTGCCGTGCTCTTGCTGAGCAGTGACACGGGCGGCGGCCGCCCCTGCTCCTGCCACATTCAACACATTTTTAGTAAAGTGACTGCAAGATGTGACGGCGCCCGTATTGTCCAAGGCGCCTTGTGCGATCGCACAACTCGCACAACGCAAAGGCCGGCCCTGGTTGTGGGGGTCTGCGGGCGGGGGGCTTATCGGAATCTGGAAGACCCTTTTAACAAAGGGGACCCCCAGATCCCACCCCCCCTGTGTGAAATGGTAATGGGGTACATTGTACCTCTACCATTTCACCAAAAAAAGTGTAAAAAATGTAAAAAAAAACAATAGCCGGTTTTTGACAATTCCTTTATTAATGTCTTCTTTCCGCGCTTCTTCTTCATCTCCTATCTTCTTCTTTTCTGCTTCCATTCGGGTTTCTTCCTCCATCTTCTTCTTCTTCTTCCTCTGCTTCTTTCTTGGGTCTTCTCGTCCGCATCTTGCACCGGCTTTTTTTTTTATGAATGAATTTGCTCTGAATTGCCGGGAGCCGACAATTCATTATAGCCGCAAGTGATTTTAAATGACTTTTTTTCCATCAGAATGTCATTTTGTGCAGAGACAGTTCTAACCACGGGAAACACACGCTCATTTACATGCTTATTATACACCCCCCTAGGTACGAAATTAAAAGGAATATTTCATTTTTATTGTTGCACTTTAAGCATTATTAAATTCACTGCTCCTGAAAAAACGGCAGTTTTAAAAAATAAAAAATGCATTGATACATGTCCCCTGGGGCAGGACTCAGGTCCCCAAACACTTTTTAGGACAAAAATTAGCATATTAACCTTTAAAATTAACACTTTTGATTTCTCCCATAGACTTCTAAAGGGAGTTTGGCGGCTTTACATATTAATTGCATTGCGCCGGCTGCTGCGCCGGTTCATGCACCTAATTAGGGATTCATCCAGCGTGCCAATTAAGCCATGAACTGGCGCAACGCATTGCTTTTAGGAAATCAGCCCCAGTGTGTCAACATGTGCTATCTGCCCTCACGGGATATCAATGTACGCGTTTTCTGGGTGCAACCCCTTCCTCGCAACTCAAGTAGGTGAGAGGAAAGGGTTGCACCCCTAAAACACGTCCATTGATCCCCCATGATGATAGCACATGCTGACATTAGGCATGGGATCAGGAGGGAAATCCCCATTTTGACTGCCAATTTGTGTGCATCGTCAAAATTTGGCTTTTACAGGGGTGACATCACCCATCTGATGAGGGCAAGATCAACATATTTTGGACATACTATAATGTCTGATATTGCCTTCACTTTTTCTACATTGAACTTTGTAAGTTCCAGAGTCAAAACCGATGGTTAGTACGCAAAAGCATCGGTTCAAAACCTGCGCATGCTCAGAATCAAGTCGACGCATGCTTGGAAGCATTGAACTTTGTTTTTTTAGCACGTCATTGTGTTTTACGTCACCGCTTTGGACTCGATCGGATTTTGAACTGATGGTGTGTAGGCACATCAGACCATCAGACCATCAGTCCATCAGACCATCAGACTTCAGCCTTCAGTCCGTTTTCATCAGTTTGGACTGATCGTGTGTACAAGGCCTAACGCACATGTGAATGTGCACAGAGTAAAAGGTTTTCTACTTAACAATGAGTGGCTTCTTCTTTCAATGCTCAATACCAGTTTTTATAGTAAGTTGGTGTTTACAGTGACAATGGGGGTTATTTACTGAAGGAAAATCCACTTGGCACTACAAGTGCACTAGGAACACCTAGAAGACAGCTAAAAAAAACACAAGCAGTAAATCAAATTCAAGATTCTTTCAGATCCCCAATTTTTTTTTAATATTCAGAAATGAGCTGGCATATCAATGGCCCCCCTACTCGTAAAATATTGCAAATATTTTTTCCAGACTTCACAGGCGCTTTGGGGGGGCAAGCCAGGACGGCCAGCTTCCAGTGCCGTCAAATTATTTTTTTCTGGAATTCTGGCCTCAGGCCCAACTGAGGCAACAATATTTGGAGCATTTT
The DNA here is from genome assembly GCF_905171775.1 of Rana temporaria. Taxonomy (NCBI): domain Eukaryota; kingdom Metazoa; phylum Chordata; class Amphibia; order Anura; family Ranidae; genus Rana; species Rana temporaria. Next base: position 151,887,829 of record NC_053493.1, on the reverse strand, counting down.
TCCATAAATAGTTATACTCCGCCATATTTATTGATGTAAGGAATAGGCGGAACCGGCTGGCCATTATGCCAAATGCATTCTCCACCACTCTTCTGGCTCTGGGCAGCCGGTAGTTAAAAACCCTCTTCTCCGGGATGAGGGTCCGCATGGGGAATGGCTTCATCAGGTGTTCACCCAGCCCAAACGCTTCATCAGCCACGAACACAAACGGCAGTCCTGTCACATTATCCTCAGCAGGTGGCAATCCCAAGCCACCACTCTAGAGACGTCTGTGAAACTCTGTCTAGGCAAAGACTCCACCATCCAGCCATTCTTCCCCACGTCCACATACAAAAACTCGTATGTCGCCGACACCACCGCCAACATCACAAACCCCTTATAATTGTAATAGCAGCCTGCACGTGTGAGCGCAACACGGACACAATATCCCCTCCATGCTCCCTGCTGGTCCCTGCTGTATACCTGCTCCCCGGACATCAAGATAAACAGTGCACTAGTCACGGGATTACCTCCTATGCTTTGCTGGGGCTACCACCTTTTACCCTACCATCTCTCCCCCCCTGATGTCCAACTTATCCAACATTTGGAGACACATCAGCTCTTGGGACACTGTTTAGGGACCCTGGTTGGGATAGCCGCTTGCCTACTTTCTACTACCCTCCAATCAAATGTGCCTCAGCCATTGTTTTTTTCCGCTATATACAACAGTGGTTTAAAGGACCTAATACATGCCCTAAAAGCTGTTTAGGCAACAATGCTGTATATACCATACTTTATCATTAACGGTCTGCTCCACAAACCTGTGCGGAGACCTGTTTAACCTACCTCTATGCTCCTGATGAAGCGACCTGTACGCGAAACATGTCGAGAGTAAAAGCAAGACTTACCATTCTGCATACCAAACTCAGTTTCAAGGATTAAAAGTTTACATACACCCGTCTGTGCTATATGATCTCATGTCATGAGTATATTTGCATAAGTATAAGCTTTTTTGTAATACTCTTTATAATATGTACTGAGTTAGTATGCCAATGTTGTACTGTTTTCACGAAAATTTGTACAGTATATTCTCTTTCATATATTTTTTTTATGAATAAATATTTATAGATTTTTTTACATTTATCACTTGTACTGTCCAAAGTCCATTCTAATAGTCCAGACTAATCTCTAAATATGCATGTAGGCTAAAAAAGGAGCATTAAAAGCTTACAGCATGAAGGGAGAAAGAAAGGCGCACCAGCTGTGTGTACTACCATTTGACAATTTATTAAATAAAAAATAAAATTGAAAACTACTTACAAACAAATGGTGATAAAAGGCTTGTCACAAACGATGAAATAAAATACCCCTCGAACACACTCCAGAATATAGGGGGGGTTCGAGGTGTGTCACTGCTGGCTTACGCATTTCGAGGCATCAGGGGCCTCTTCCTCAGAGTCCAGCAGTACAGACCCTCCAAGGGTCTGTACTACTGGGCTCTGAGGAAGAGGCCCCTGATGCCTCGAAATGCGTAAGCCAGCAGTGACGCACCTCGAACCCCCCCCCCTATATTCCGGAGTGTGTTCGAGGGGTATTTTATTTCATCGTTTGTGACAAGCCTTTTATCACCATTTGTTTGTCAGTAGTTTTCAATTGTATTTAATAAATTGTCAAATGGTAGTACACAAGGCTGGTGCGCCTTTCTTTCTCCCTTCTTGTTTTCTGCCAGGATTTCACCATCCATGAAGGGCAGCAAGGCCTGTGTTACCACTGTTTTTGACATTTGAGGAAATCTGCATGCAGACTATTGACTAAGTGTTGAACATCCCACCTGTGCGCAGGAGTTTGTGTTCCAAAGCTTACAGCATGCATGGGGACAAAGGGGACATTCACAGCATATTACAATCATGGTAATTAGGGAATGATGCAAGAAATACAAGACATTAGCATACATTAAAGACATAGATTGTGAGGTTAAAGGAGAAAACTTACCCTAATTTAGTCCTTCTGCAGGACTTGTATGATGGCAGAACAGGTCTCTGCAATAATGATCCCCAGAGCCTGGGGGGAGATGCCTGTCGAGCCTTCGAGGCCCTGCAGATTTATCCCTGTCGCCAAGTAGCAGAACGTGGTGACCAGCCTTAGCTCAGGAGTGATGGCTTGCCGCATTCAGGTGTCCTGCTTCATAATATAAGGGGACAGCAAAGCCAACAGACGGTGAAAAACGCAGTCTGTCATCCAGAGATAATTCCTACAATCATCAGGATTATTCTTCTGGATCTTCCGCAGCAAAGGCATATGCAAGAATTGTTCATGCTGGAGCAACCAATTCTTCGTCCATGAACTCCTCACCACCCTGTTCATGGACTGGGCTTGGGTCAAAGTAAGAACCCCCAACACCAAGCCCCCACACAGCACGAACTCTACGACGAGTACGTATCCGCAACATGGCTAGAAAACGGTCGGCTGGTCAGAATGAACTAACAGAACGCACTGAAGATCAGAAAGGCCTGTGAAGAGCGAGCTGGAAATCAGAAACAAGTGGACAAGAACACACTGAAAACCAGATACAAACTGACTACACGCACTGAAAAACAGATACGAACCCACAAGCACAAACTGAACAGCAGTAACAGACTGAAAAGCACGAGGCTGAAAAGCGTGAATCATCTCTCACCAAACTTCAACTAACACGAAATTAGCAGAAGGAGCTCAAAGGGTGCCTCACAGAACTGGCTCGGCAGCTTTTTCCTCCTACACAAGGCCAGTTTTCCTAGCAGGAAAACTGCCATGAGAGCTTTGGCCGGGAAACCTGGCCATGTGTATGCTCCCCCGCAGGCTTTCCCCATAGGGAAACTGCCGGGTTAAAAACCGCCGGGAGTCCCGGCTGGAAAAAGGGAAACATGTCAGGAAAACTGCCATGGAGCATACACAAGGCCAGTTTTCCCTGCCAAAAGATGGGAAAGCTGGTCGTGTGTACTAGGCTTTAGAATGGGGTCGTTAATGCACCATAAAACACTAAGGCTGAGTTTACACTGGCTTAAGAACAGGCATTTGAGAGGCATTTGACATACGTTAAAAATGCCTCTCTAACACCTATGCCCAAGATTTAATAGACAGCACATTGTGCTGTTCACATTACAAAAACGTGAAGCATTAGCTGTCGATTCAGGAGGCGTAGAAGCTTTTCAACGTCTCCCATTCAAGTCTATGGTAAAGCTCCGCAAACGCTTGGCAGGCGTATTCTGTGAGTTTTTGGGGTGGTTGCGGAGTGTTAAAATCTGTCACTTTCCATTGTGAAGCAGTTTTAAATGCTCATCAAATGCTACAAAACCACTTATAGAGCGTTTAGGGAGCGATGTGACGCTTATAAAATGCCCCATTCTAAAGCTCATTGACTCCTGACTAATGCCCATACTAACGCTTTACAAACGCTTTAGGAGCGTTTGTTGAGTGACTGTAATTTAGCAAGTGTGAACAAGCCCTAAAGAATAGCTTCTGTGCTATTTTTTAAACACACAGGGCTAGATTCAGATAGCCCGCCGTAACTTTGTGCGGGCGTAGCGTATCTCACATACGCTACGCCGCTGTAACTTAGTGAGGCAGGTTCTGTATTCACCAAGAACCTGCGCCCTAAGTTACGGCGGCGTAGCGTAAATCTGCCGGGATAAGCGCGCCTAATTCAAACTGTGAAGAGGTGGACGTGTTTTATGTAAATAAAACATGACCCCACGTAAATTAAGTTTTGACTAACGGCGCATGCGCCGTCCGTGAACGTAACACAGTGCGCATGCTCCAAATTAACCCGCAAAAGCCAATGCTTTTGACGTGAACGTAAATTACGCACAGCCCTATTAGCGAACGACTTACGCAAACAACGTAATCGACGGAAAATTAGACGCTGGCCCGACGTCCATACTTAACATAGGATACACCTCATATAGCAGGGGTAACTTTACGCCGGAAAAAGCCTAGCGTAAACGACGTAAAAAAATGCGCCGGGCGGACGTACGTTTCTGAATCTGCGTATCTACCTAATTTGCATATTCCTCGCGTAAATCTACGGAAGCGACACCTAGCGGCCAGCATAAATATGCAACTAAGATACGACGGCGTAAGAGACTTACGCCAGTCGGATCTTAGCCAAATTCCGGCGTATCTTGTTTTCTGAATACAGAAAAAAGATACACCGGAGCATCCTAGAAGTTACGCGGCGTATCAATAGATACGCCAGCGTAACTTCTTTATGAATCTACCCCACAGTATCCCACCAACCCCAATAATTTGGGGTTTAATATGTGTAGCAAGATGCCAGGCCTCCTTTAGTCTAATGAGAACCTCCAGGGCCAAGAGCTGCTGACATCCTTCTGTGTAGAGTGGGTTACAAGAAAGGCATAGTGGGTGTAAGATAGATTCATGGGCGCCAGACACTTATTGAATGCAAAGAGAACTGTGGGAGAGGGGGGTTATGGCCAGGACACCCTTAGGTAGTTGCAATGTTAATTGGCAGACTCAGAGACTTCTACAGGTAGACAGCCATGCAGGGAAAGGAATCCCGCAAGACACCACATCTGCATGTGTAGGAATGTTGTCTCCTATGGCAACAGTCTTAGAACAGTTCCTATCACAAGTTGTAACAAATTCCTTTACTTTTCTACAATCACTTCTTGCCACATCAACCCACTGAGCTCCCAGTCTCTCTCTCTCTAGACTTGCTGATTCACTGCCACTGAATCCTATGAGCTCTTCCAATCTTCACTTTAGTATCTTCCTCAAACGTCACCCCCGCTTCTCTGCTGGGTCCCTAGCTTGGCACTCCAGATACTTCTCAAGCTTTACCCCACTGGCCTGCTCTGTCCCTGGCTTGACACACAAAGCTGCTCTGCATGCGTCACCTCCATTGGCTGGGTCCCTGTCTTGACACCTGCTGAAGTTTCCCAATTCTTCACCATCCCCGGTTGGTGAGAATACTGCTCTGATACTTGCTTCAGCTACTCACTGTGGTCCCTGGTATTAAGGTGGTTGGTCCCTTAGTGGCGACAGCTTCCCCTCTACCTCTGACCATGACAGGTTCTCTGGCTGGCAGAACCGTCACGTCTGGTTGGACTGCAAGCCACGATCCCAACCCTACGCTGCTCTCTTGCTTCTGGATAGGCCCTCAGACAGCCTAGCAGCCAGATGTGCCCGGGATAGGCCCAAACTTCGGCCTTGCAACCCGAGCAGTACAACACACGTCCACCCAGAAAGCCGTTCAGGTGACACAGAACCCTGATCACCTGACTTGATCCCTAAGAATGAGCCAAGGTGACTACACCTGGCAGGTAAATTTAGGAGCAACCCTGCCTAAACATCAGGGTGCTACATATGCTATTACTGACACCAACCATTTGAGGTTATTTTAGCTGCTACTGACACCAACAATTGGGGGTACATTTTCCTTCTACTGACACCTACCGTTAATTTTTCTGCCACTTGCACCAATGATTTTTGGTAATTCTATCAATAATATCAATGATGGGACTTACTTAGTCCCACTGACACCAACAATAGAGATTATTTTACTCACATTGACACCAATGATGGAACATTTTTTACTCCTACATTACATTCAGTATACCGCCTAGCTCTATGTTGCCTAAAATATAGCAAAGATTAGTGGGAGTTCAATACTATGGGCCAACCATACCATTGTTGGCTGCATTAAAAATGTTCCATGCCCTAAGTTTTTGGTGGACAGTGTGCACATTTATTCTCAATCTCTTCAAAGTGTCCCTCCTAAATATTTTGAAATGTTAGCATCTATGGCTGAGAGGATGCTACATAGGCACCAAGTTATAACTAGTTTAATGGAAATTTGTACTGAGAGATATGGGGACTGCTATTGCTAAACTCCTTCCAAAAATGCAATTCGTCTCTGGCTGTAATACTTTCTGAGTCACTGACCTGAATGAAACAAGTATACAGATTAGAAAGTCAACATAAAGTCTAAACTCTTATTTACAGCAAGAATCCAAAGTAGATTGCTTTTAAGAGGGTGTTTGAAAAGAAGTGTGGAGGCAAAACAAGTATACCACCCAATCTGGCTGTGATTTCAGCTTAAGGAAGGGCAATTAGGGATGATAAAAATTGCATTCAACCACCTGTTTTTACAGGCTTTAATATCACTTTAATTAATATACACATGCTAAATTTATGTTACAAGTGATAAATGAGCAATAAAGTGTCCTCAGCAAATTGACTACATTATCTTGCTTTGCCAGATTTTTATTATTGAAGTCCTATGTTTCATTCTGCATTGATGTTAAAGCTAAGAGACTGAAAACTGAAGCCACTGGATCAGCATGACAGCCAAGGAGAAGTCAACAATGGAAGCCTCTATTTTTCCCAGAACGGGTTTCCTTTAAAGTGGTTGTTAACCCACCAATGGAAAATTAGAGTATCCTCTCTGTTTATTTATGTAAAGTGCTCCTGTGCCTTATAAAAAGAATGCAGTATATAGCTGTTTACAAAACGCCGACCAGCGCTCACATGACCCACCGGCTCTCTCCTCTCTCGACCTGACAGATAGAATGTTTGGGTCAAGGATCCCCCACTGAAGTCAGTCAGGAGGGGAGGAGGAGAGGAGGAGAGAGGCGGCGGGTCACATGGCCGTCGATCAGCGCTCTGTAAACAGGTATATACTGTACTGCATTATTTTTATAAGGCACAGGCACAATTTACATAAATAAACAGAGAGGGTGATGTAAAAATGCACAGTAATTTGAGCAGCAGGAGCGCAGGAGGTGGGCACTGACAGGCAGGGAGGGAGGGAGAAGAGGACAGAGGAGAGAGCAGCTGACGGAGGCACGTAAATTGCCAACGGTGTCAGGGCTCAGAAGCCACGATACACTGTGGTCAGTTTACAAAGGGGAGGGTAGAAACTGGCAGGATCAGCCAGGTATTTCAGGTGATACAGGGGGCCAAATTACACAGCACAAGCACTGTGCTGTATAACATGCTGTAAAGGAACAGGATCTTAATTTTTTATTTTTTTTAGGTTAACCACTTCAGCCCTGGACCATATTGCTGGTCAATGACCGGGCCACTTTTTGTGATTCTGCACTGTGTTGCTTTAACTGACAATTGCGCAGTCGTGCGACGTGGCTCCCAAACAAAATTGGCGTCTTTTTTTTCCCCACAAATAGAGCTTTCATTTGGTGGTATTTGATCACCTCTGCGGTTTTTATTTTTTGCGCTATAAACAAAAATATAGGAAAAATTTAGAAAAAAAAAATATTTTTTACTTTTTGCTGTAATAAATATCTCCAAAAATATATAAAAAAAACAATTTTTTTCCTCAGTTTAGGCCGATTCATATTCTCCTACATATTTTTTGTAAAAAAAAATTGCAATAAGGGTTTATTGATTGGTTTGCGCAAAAGTTATAGCGTCTACAAAATAGAGCATAGTTTTATGGCATTTTTATTAAATTAATTTTTTTACTAGTAATGGCGGTGATCAGCGATTTTTATCGGTACTGCGACCTTATGGTGGACACATTTTTGGGACCATGGGCATTTTTATAGCGATCAGTGCTATAAAAATGCATTGATTACTATAAAAATGCCACTGGCAGGAAAGGGGTTAACACTAGGGGGCAAGGAATGGGTTAATTATGTTCCCTGTGTGCGTTCTAATTGAAGGGGGGGTGGGACTGACTTGGGGAAATGACTGATCGCTGTTCATACATTGTATGAACAGACGATCAGGCATTTCTCCCCCTGACAGGACCGTGAGCTGTGTGTTTACACACACAGCTCCCGATTCTCGCTCTGTAACGAGTGATCGCGGGTGCCCGGCGGTGATCGCGCCCGCCGGCACACGTGTCGGGACCAGGGGCGAGCGGGGGGCCTCCGGTGACACGCACCTGCCCCTATTGGCTGATTCGCGAGATGACGTATAGCTATGTGATCTCGCGCAGCCGTGACGACCTGCCGCCGTATAACTGGCGGCTGGTCGGCAAGCAGTTAACAAACTCTTTAAGCTTCTTCTTAATGTGGGTATAATGAAGACATTATATGTTTCAAATAATTGTGTAAAGAATTAACTATTAACACGCACAAGGTTGCTTATAGGAAAGCAGATGTCCATATTTCGTCTGGTCCTCAATGCAATAAGAGCACTACAAGCATGCAAACTTGCAGATTTCAAACAGTTTTCTATGGCATGATATACCTTTATCCTATCTGCAGATTGATTATCCCAAGGTTTGTAAGCTGATACCACCTTGTATGCATATAAAGTGAGTAAATGAGGTGCAATTGTCAGAAAGACAGGTGTGGGGATTCTTGGTTTTTGTGTCTTTATGAATTACGTGCCTGCCCTATTTTGCATGTTCAGCAATCAAAATGATAAAACAGAATTGGACAGTCAAAGCTGTGTGTAAAGAAAGTGAACATGCAAAGGAATTGTGTTGCTTTTGTTATCCCTTAGCTACTAGAGAACTAACTGATGAAAACACAGGAAACAACAGTGAATATACAGCGCTGGCTTTTTTTGTGTGTAAAAAGAACAGTGCGAAGAGTAGATTAGATGTATGAGCATTTTCTGAACTCTCTTTTCTCCTTTGTTCTCTAGAAGGCAAACTGCTGCTTCATCTCCCTCCAGCTATTGATAATATGATTCAAAAACATCAGAGGGAATCTAACCCAAGATAGGTGCAGCACTCGAGGGAGCTTTCTATCCTTTGTTTTACACTCTGGTTCCGCTTGGAATCTTGGAGTATTTGCAAGCAACATCTTATTTCATGGCCCCGCTTCTTAATTTGAGAGATTAAACTTAATGCTATCCAAGGGGCTTTTCTATGAAGGTGGTTAACATAGTCATATTGGCACAGAAAATCAATTAAGACGCTGACAGCTTTTTCAGATCACATGGTGGCCACACTAGCTTGACTGCATATATGAAGTAACAAGTAAGTCAGTTCTAATGTAGTTCAGTAGGGTTTAAATTATATTTTTCCTTTCTTGTTACTGTTAATTACAATGTAAATCATTGTTGGATAGTTACAGTATGTTTATTTGCTTTTGTAGTTTAAAATGTGATTGAAAAATAGTGGTTCATAGGCAACTCTACAAAAAAATTATATATCTTGGTAAAATAAGAAACAATATGTGAAAAAAAAGTGCTGTGCTACAAGTAATTCTGTAAATAATACAGGCATGGTATAAAAAAACGTAAGCATAAAAATAATGCAATATGGTGATAAAGAACGTTATCCACCTGTGTGTACAAACTGTGATAGGTGCTCAAGTGTGTCTGTGATCAACATTCTTCTGCATTTTCAACACATTAATGTCCATAAATCGATAACAATATTGCTTAGCTTTCTTAAAATGTTTGTGCAAGAAAGAAGTAATATCATATGTGACAATCATGGGCGTCCACTCCATAGGTCAAGGGGGGGCAATTGCCTCCCCCTGGAATCGTAAGAGAAGACACTTAACTTGCCCCCTGTGTTGCAATGGCCGCTGCGGCAGCCGTGGACTTTTTTTCTAAGTCTGCTGCAGGCCTGGGGGCTGGGGCTGCTCTCAGTCTTGTTCCGACTTATTCACCGCAATACATACAGACACATCCGTCCCTCCCTCCTCACCCCCGGCCCGAGCATCGGATTGGCTCTGTCGCTCGGGCCTCTGCTTAACATCCCGGCTGTTCTGATCCGTGATTGGCTGTCTTAGCCTGCCTGCCTGTGTAAATGTATGTTTCACTTGCTATGCCTATGCCGATCCAGCCGGCGCGGCACCGGTTACTCACACAGGTGCATTGCGTGCAGTGGCCAAGACTAGAGAGAATACACTGCCAGTGCCTGCCCTGGGCCTATGATCGATCGCTGAAGAACCACAGGTAACAGCAGCAGTGCCAAACACACTGTTACACACATATGACATTGTCAAAAAGGGACCGAGCATGGATGACCTTAAAATGATGCCCCCCCCTGAAAAAAGTTCAGCGGACGCACATGGTGACAATGTATTTTACCAACATCTTTGAAAAAAAAGTTAAGGGTTTTAGATATTATCCAGCGCTGCACTCTTTTTATGTTTAAGGGTTTTAGATAAACTTTAAGTTGAAAGAGGAATTTTCCCCAAATCCCTCCCATCAACCAGAATTCGTATTTGCACTCTGCAGACATACAGCTTGGCAAGAGATTATTCTTTAACATCAACTGAAGCCAGTAAAAGGTAAAAAAGTAGCCTTCAGAGAAACAACAGCCCAGTTATATGAATTTTATACATTATTTGGCATTTTCCATCTGGCCACAGTTCAGCTTTTAAGCTAGTAACATGGCATTACCCATGGTATATTAACTTGGTCCTGCTCATCCAATATGCCGTTTTGTTATTACTTCACCATTCTGCTTCTAATAATGTGGAGATGAACTGTAGTTGGGATGTCTTACTAACATTTTCTTTAGGGCACCGTGGCCTATGAATGAAGTGAAGCTGAACTTTAGGCAGGTATTGGATGCACAAATTAATGCAGTCCTGTATTCATTAAAACATCATTACAGTGCCTTGAAAAAGTATTCATACCCCTAAATTTTACACATTTTGACATGTTACACCCAAAAACATAAATATATTTTATTGAGATTTTATGTGATAGACCAACACAAAGTAGAAGGAAGATAATAAATGGTTTTCAAAATGATTTACAAATAAATATCTGATAAGTGTGGCGTGCATTTGTATTCAGTCCCCCAGAGTCAATACTTTGTAGAACAACCTTTCGCTGTAATTAGAGCTGCAAGTCATTTTGGGTATGTCTCTACCAGCTTCACATCTAGAGAGTGACATTTTTGCCCATTCTTCTTTGCAAAATATCTCAAGCTCTCCCAAATTGGATAGAGAGCATCTGTGAACAGCAATTTTCAAGTCTTGCCACAGATTCTCAATTGGATTTAGGTCTGAACTTTGACTGGTCCATTCTAACACATGAATATGCTTTGATCTAAACCATTCCATTGTAGCTCTGGTTGTATGTTTAAGGTCGTTGTCCTGCTGGAAGGTGACTTTCCACCCCAGCCTCAAGTCTTTTGCAGACTCTAACAGGTTTTCTTCTAAGATTGCCCTGAATTTGGCTCAATCCATCTTCCCATCAACTCTAAAGCAGCTTCCCTGTCCCTGTTGACGAAAAGCATCCCCAAATGATGCTGCCACCACCATGTTTCAGTGGGGATGGTGTGTTCAGGGTGATGTGCAGATTTCGCTTTCTGCCACACCTTAGCGTTTTGCTTTTAGGCCAAAAAGGTACATTTTGATCTCATCTGACCAAAACATGTTCTTCCACATGTTTGCTGTGTCCCCCACATGGTTTCTTGCAAACTGCAAAAAGGACTTCTTATGGATTTCTTTCAACAATGGCTTTCTTCTTGCCACTCTTCCATTAAGGCCAGATTTGTGGAGTGCACGACTAATAGTTGTTGTGTGGACAGATTCTCCCACCTGAGCTGTGGATCTCTGCAGCTCCTCCAGAGTTACCATGGGCCTCTTGGCTGCTTCTCTGATGAATGATCTCCTTGCCTGGCCTGTCAGTTTAGGTGGACGGCCATGTCTTGGTAGGTTTGCAGTTGCGCCATACTCTTTCCATTTTCGGATGATGGATTGAACAGTGCTTAGTGAGATGTTCAAAGCTTGGGATATTTCTTATAACCTAACCCTGCTTTAAACCTTTAAACTTAAAAAAAAAAAAAAAAAAAAACTTCTCCTTAACTGGCCTGTCTGGTGTGTTCCTTGGCCTTCATGATGCTGTTAACTAAGGTTCTCTAACAAACTTCTGAGGGCTTCACAGAACAGCTGTATTTATACTGCGATTAAATTATACACAGGTGGACTCTATTTACGAATTAGATGAATTCTGAAGGCAATTGGTTCCACTAGATTTTAGTCGGGGGGGTGTCACAGTAAAGGGAGCTGAATACAAATATACTCCACACTTTTCAGATAATTATTTGTTAAAAAAAAATTGAAACACATTTATCATTTTCCTTCCACTTCACAATTATGTGCCACATAAAATCCCCCAAAAATACCTTTAAGTTATTGGTTGTAACATGACAAAATGTGTAAAATTTCAAGGGGTGTGAATGCTTTTTCAAGGCACTGTAAAAGTATTCTTGTATATACAAGCAGTGTAATTTCCTGAATTTGGCCTGGTATCAGCCTCTTGCTGCAGAAGAAGCAGCAAAACGAGACCATCATGTCATGTCCTAAGAAGCAACATGCTGATAGGAAGAAAAAGCAAGGTGCTGTGATGCTTCTCCTTCACTGCTTAGTCACAAAATGCATCAGTAACAAAATATAACCAAAATGGTGCTACGCTTCCTAAGTTTCAATACCACAATCCTATGTGTATATCTATATACTGTATATACCAATAATAAACCAATATTGATGTCCATAATAGTCTCTTAAGCATATGTCTTGTGTCTTCTATGATTTTTCTGTGTGAAATCACCAATGTGTGTGCCTACTTCATCCAATTTTCTGTGTGACCACCAAATGTGCTTTCAAATGGACACCTTGACCTCACATAATGTGCAAGTTCATAGACAGCTTATGTCCCTTCAATGGATCAGTAAATATCCTCCAGGTGTTAACTACTTGCGTACTGGTCACTTAAACCCCCTTCCTGCCCAGACCAACTTTCAACTTTCAGCGCTGTCACACTTTGAATGACAAATTACATTTTTATAATTTTTTTCCCTACAAATAGAACTTTCTTTTTGTGGTATTTAATCACTGCTGGGTTTTTAATTTTTTGTTAAAAAAAACGAAAAAAGACAGAAAAAAAAAACTGTTTTATATTTTGTTATACAATTTTGCAAACAGGTAATTTTTCTCCTTCATTGATGTACACTAATAAGTCTGCACTGATGGGCACTAATAGGCTGCACTGATGGGCACTGATAAGGTGGCACTGATGGACACTGATAGGTGGCACTGGTGGACAATGATGAGGCGGCATTGGTGGGCATTGATAGGTGGCACTGATATGCACTGGTGGGCACTGATTGATGCCACTGATATGCACTGGTGGGCACTGGAAGGTGGCACTGGTGGGCACAGATGAGGTGGTTGTGGCTCTTCCTCTTCGGGACCGATGACCCTTTCACAGAAGCCAGTGATTGGCTTTATTTCTCCCCACGCTATCAGCGTGAGAAAAAAAAAGTTTACATATCTTCTGTTTACATTACATGATCAACTGTCATTGGCTGACAGCTGATCAAGAGGTAAAGGGCCAGGATTGGCCCCTTACCCCTGTCTGTGATCAGCCAAGACTCATTGGCTCGGTGATCACAGAGCGCGCTGTGTGTGACCCAGGGGGAGCACAGGCAGCTCATGCGCAGGAGGATGCCATATGATGGCATCCCGGCAATGTTGGTCCGCGCTGTAGCCTTTATTCGGCTATAGCGCGGACACAAGGAGGTTCATGGAACCACCCACCCAATATCCATCTGCTTTCTCCTTACTTTCCAGACAGGGATCTCCCTTCCAGGCACTCTCAAGCTCTTTCCTCCACTCAGCACCACCCCTGAACCAGCTGCCAAACTACAATAGCCACAATGGGAGCTTCTTCCAAACGCTAGATAACAGACACAATCTACAGTGCCTTGCAAAAGTATTCTTCCCCCTTGGCTTTTTACCTATTTTGTTACATTACAGCCTTTGGTTCAATGTTTTTTTAATCAGAGTTATATGTGATGGATCAGAACACAGTAGTCTAAGTTGGTGAAGTAAAATTAGAAACATATATACATAAAACTATTTTTCAGAAAAAAAAAAAAGATAATTAGCATGTGCGTATGTTATGTTATGAAACCCATAAAAAGCTCCAGTGCAACCAATTACCTTCAGAAGTCACATAATTAGTGAAATGATGTCCACCTGTGTGCAATCAAAGGGTTACATGATCTACCATTACATATACACACACTTTTGAAAGGCCCCAGAGGCTGCAACACCTAAGTAAGAGGCACTACTAACCAAACACGGCCATGAAGACCAAGGAAGACTTTTTCTGTTATTTTGTAGTGTAAAGGGAATTGGAGAGAGGCTGATTTGGACTTTGGTGGTACCCTATGTGTAACTGATTACCAGTCAAATTTATAAAATTAGAATTTTTATTACAAAAATAGACAGAGTTCATTTACATATTCATAGAATAAATATTACATTGCGACAACCATGCATTAACTCATGTCTAACATTCTATTGTTACCAATAAAATATCCAACCAACGTATAGAGGCTCTACATGTTTCACGTTTTTTTCATAATATTCGCTTCCTCAGGAGCTATATACACGTATATTTTTTCTCAGATGATACACATGGATTTTTGTTTGTCACATAACTATAAATAGAAAGAACATTATTATTATTATTATAATACAATGTGGAAATAACATATTACATTTTTTTTATAAAAATAAGCAATCGTCCCCTGAACCATTCCTAGTCCCGCCCGGAAGTCTCACCATAAAGGGACTGTGCCAGCATGAAGATTACTGGGAACACACACATTAGATGGTTAATTCTAGATAAATAAAGATAGTTTTGCATATATTAATATATGTGTTTGGGTATGCGTTTAAGTTGTTCTGCTAAATCGCAGTCACTAAACATAGATAGAAGATAATTCTGTACCTTAAAAGGAAACGTCTTGAAAATCCCATAGGCATCAGTGGTAATACGCACTTATGCACTTATATTTAGTATATATGGTTTGTCGCAATGACTTAAAGTATGTACAATCACAGTGCATTATAAATGTTTTTTCCCTATGATGGCTGCAAATGTGCCTGGACTTGATGTATTATGGTAACGTAACTTGATACACGACCGGGTTAACGAATGTATGTAGTTTTGTCGTAGGGACGCAGAGTACGTATAGGCGTTATGTGATACACGTCCGGGTTAACGAACGGACGTTGCATAAATGGGGAGGTTATGAGACCGTGTAGCCAATCCCATTGAAGAAGTCCTGTGCGACGAAACTGGTCTGGGAGTGGTTACACGGCATACTACTCATGTTCCAGAAAACGTTCGGATTACCGACCACCGGGTGTGCAGTGCTTTGGAGTGAAGAGGAGAACGAACGGTGGTGAGACTTACGGTTAACCTTAATACCACAAGTTTACCGCAAGATTGTTTTTGGTTTGAAACCCACTGCCGAGTTCATTGTTGAAGTGCTTCTATTTGTTTTGATAAATGTGAGTGCAATGTGTGAAGGTTTCTTGTGCTGCTTTTAATAATTAGGTTTTGATATACTTCACTATTGGAGCCATTTTATTTTTACATGTGGAGCAACTTTTGATATATTGGAAAACTGGTGGAATTGTTTATTTCCTTTGGAGACTTTATTCAGCTATATTGCCAAGCATGAGATTGGTAAGCGCAATTCCTTAGGGTGTGGAATCACTGAGCACTATGGTGTGGTGGAAGGTTTCAAGCAAGATTTCTTAAGAAGATTTTTTTGGACACTTTGGGGCAGATCCACAAAAGGATTACGCCGGCGTATCTATTGATACGCCGGCGTCATTTTAAAATTCCTGCATCGTATCTTTGTTTTGTATCTACAAAACAAGATACAACGGCATCTCGGAGGGATCCGACAGGCGTACGTCTTAGTACGCCGTCGGATCTTAAGGTTCAATATTTCAGCGGCCGCTAGGTGGCGTTACCGTTGAATTCCGCATTGAGTATGCAAATTAGCTATTTACGGCGATCCACGAACGTACGTCCGGCCGGCCCATTTTTTTTACGTCATTTTCGTTCGGCTTTTCCCGGTGTATAGTTAAAGCTGCTATATGGTGGCGTACTCAATGTTAAGTATGGCCGTCGTTCCCGCGTACAATTTAGAATTTTTTACGTTGTTTGCGTAAGTCGTTCGCGAATAGGGATTTGTGTAGAATGACGTCACCGTCTGAAGCATTGGCTTTATCCGGGTTAATTCCGAGCATGCGCACTGGGATACCCCCACGGACAATGTATGCGCAGTTAAAAAAAAACGTTGTTTACGTCGTGTCACAATGTATTAACATAAAACACGCCCCCATTACATCCATTTGAATCCCGCGCCCTTACGCCGCAAAGATACACTACGCCGCCGTAACTTACGGAACAAATTTGTTGAGGATTCGAAAAAAATAAAATAAGTTGCGGCGGCGTAGTGTATCTTAGATACGCTGCGCCTGGCGGATTCTTACGCGCAGGTACGTGGATCTGCCCCTTTAAGTTTAATCATTTGGAATTTAATCACTTATGGACTTGGCTTGTTAATACACTTATGGACTTGTCTTGTTAATATTGATTCATTTTCTTTATCACCGGATGAACGTTTTTTTTTGAACATTTAGTTATTTTTATTACATTTTTACTCCTCATATATGTCTATTATTGTTTAGCATGTGTATATATATATATTTTATCACAGATTTATTTACACATTTATTTAGGATTGTTCAAGTTTGTGAACATAGCGCTACTATTTTGTTCATTCAGAATTATTACACATAAAAAATAATATCTAAATAAATAATTAAAGAAATATATAATAACAAATATTATATATAATATTAAATGATGTGAACAACTTTTAGTTCTATGACCCTCTCTATATATAAAATGTGTGTATGATAAGTGAAAATGATATATATTACCTTATAAGTGAATGATTGTTGTGTGAAAAATATAAATTGCTAAAGCTGTTTTTTTGGTTAGCTGAGTTTAGCCACTTTCCTATTTAGACATAGCTTCCTGTAGATAGTAAAACCTTTGGTTTAGTTCAAATGGTTAATTTCCAGTTTCAGATGTTCCTATTAGTCAATAGTAAAACTTATCATTGATGCCTTATTGGGAATGCATAGATGTCTCCTGTGTACAGCACACCAGTGGTCTATTAGACCAGTGGTCATCAACCCTGTCCTGCAGGGCCCACTAACAGGCCAGGTTTTATGTATTACCTTGGGGAGATGCAGTCTAGAATACTGCAATCACTGAGGAGCAAATGATATCAGCTGTGATGTATTTCAGTTATCTTGCAAACCTGGCCTGTTAGTGGGCCCTGCAGGACAAGGTTGATGACCACTGTATTAGACCACTGTGTCTATTTATAGTGTGTCTAATTAGGGAACTCCCATCCAGCAACGCCCACGACGTGAGGCGCGTGACATCACTGGATCCGAACCCGTAGTGCGCATGCGTCAGATGGCACATGCGCATTGGTCCCAAAGTGGCATATGCACAGTGTCGTGCTTCGCAGTAAAGGCCATAAGAGCCCCACATGGCAGTTCGCCATTGGTGCTCCCCTACGGGAAACATGTGTCCGCCGTTGGGTCACAAAGAATCCGGTATTTCTAGACCAGGGCATCATATCCCCGTCCCGAGGTCGAAGGCGCCATTTAGAAAGAGGGCATAGCCACTCATCAAATGGGGGACTTTAGGGAGACACCAGGCCCCCCCGGTGGTGAGGTAACCAATGTTATTTTGTCTTATGTGTTGTTTGCTTCACAATAAAAAAAAAACATCTTCAAGGTTGTGGGCATGTTCTGTAAATTTAATGATGCAAATCCTCAAACAATCCATGTTAATTCCAGGTTGTGAGGCAACAAAACACGAAAAATTCCAAGGAGGTAAATACTTTTGCAAGGCACTGTATATGTGCATAGCAAACATGACAGGGATTACACCTAAGTATGCAGTGTGAAGGAGGCCTAAATCCATTATGGGTATGTAAGTAGAACTAATTTCATGAAAATCTGAGATATATATGATGTCTGTCATTGGTGGCCTCCTTCTCAAATGTTAGTTGCTTTTCTGTGAGTCACTGACCTATAACAAACATGTAACCAGTGATGTTAGAACAAAGTCAGATCTCCTGACCTGTCTACTTGTCCCAGCTTTGAAAGAAAGCATAAAAGCCAATAAATCAGCATGACAAAAATGAAACTATGTTCTGAAAGAAATAGTATACATGGCTGCCTCTATAACTATGTCCTCATAGAATGCGTTAAAGCTCTGATCGACTTTAAAAATATCATAAAGCTGCTCCCCTATATAGTCATGAAATAACATTCTTTTAGAAGTAGATCTTTTTCCTCCTCTCCCACACACAGGCTTCTTTTTTTTTTTTTTTTTTTATACCACCTCAGCTTTTTACCAAATTCTAGAGACCCGCTCGTGATTTGATGCTTCTTACGTCTCTGTTTGTGGTTTGCATCATATGTGGTATGTATTCTGTACGCTTTCTTTCTCTCTTTGTTTTTTTTTTTTAAATATAGTTATTCGTGTACATAACAATTTATATGTCGACCACCTGATGGGGCAGCAAGGTCTCAACCCCGCTAATTTTCCCCCTAAGCCCCATCTGGGCTGGTCGAGACTAGATACCATATAACAAGAAAACGTTGTTTTTAAATATTTACGCCCCCCCCCCCTCCCCTCATGGCTCCCAGGAATCTGCTGCTTGTCCCCTCTAAAAAAGAAGACTTAGCCTCTAAAGTTCGGCTAAGGATGAAAAAGAAAAAAAGAAAAAAAAAATATGTGTCTCTCTATAGAATGACAGTGGAAGGGATGGGAATATTTTCGGGATAGTTGCATATATCTTGTTTCTATCAAACCCTAACTCTCTCGGCATAGCTCCATGTTTTTTTATATTCCTTCCATTTTCCCCATTTCTCCCTATGTTCGCTATTCGTCTCCAAGTGACTATCCTTTAGCTCTTCTAACCTATACGTTTCCTCCACCGCGTCTATCCAATTCCAGACGTGTGGGCTTTCCGTCTCCTGCCACTTCTTGGGTATAAGTCTCTTGGCTGCATTTAAAAGATGGGGGAGTAGGGACTGCTTATATTTTTTTACGCCCTCTTGGCTGCCATGAAAAAGGACGACCCAAGGGTCTTTCTTAATCTCCTCTCCCGTGATGGTCTTTATTTGGCTCAATATTGTGTCCCAATAAGTTTGAATTTTAGGGCATAGCCACCATAAATGGGCCATCGTACCTCTTTCTGAACAGCCCCTCCAGCACTCCGCGGTCTGGCCTGCTTTAAATTTATTTGCTTTGTCCGGGGTGATATACCATCCTGAAATACACTTATAATTTGCTTCGGCTGTTTGTATGTCTATTGCAGATGAGTGGGTTAATTGAATGATCCTCTGAAAAGTGTTAGTCCCCCTCGTGATACCTAACTCTCTTTCCCATTTATCTATAAAGGGTGCTTCGCCCCGTGATCCTATCTTAACCAATATCACGTACAATTTAGTGATAGTGCCCTTTGAATTCTTGGATTTGCAGATTTTCTCAAGTGGGGTCAGCTCCGCCTCTGTCCGTAATGGGCTGGGGAGGTGCCGCACAAAGTGAGTCAACTGGGAATAATGCCACCTATCCAGATTCCAATAGTCCGTTTTGGCTTTCAAATCTCCATAGGTCATTATCTCTCCATTTTTAATAATATCCCCCAAGTGAACAGTGTCTCTCCTAATCCAGTTCCCTCCTATTTTATTTTCCCCGGGTGCAAAATAAGGATTTTCTTTTAAATTCATTAAAGGGGAATTAAATTTCCCTTCTAATTGTGCCTGAGTCCTGTCCCACATTCTTAAAGTGTCCCGTGTTATATCGTGTATTTTGTGATCTAGTGCTCTGTGTTGTGCAGGGATCCAAATAATATTATTCAGATATTTATTTGTTAGCGCTTTCTCAATTTGCGCCCACCTTTTGTCTGTCCTGTCTCGAGCCCACTCTACCGCGCGCGATAGGACCGCCGCCTTATAATAACTTTTGATGTCCGGGACTGCCAGACCGCCGAGTGGCTTGCCCTGTTTTAGTATGGAGAGGGATATTCTATGCTTTTTATTTTTCCAAACGTAATTTAGTAACAAGGTGTTAAGAATTCTCAGAAATTGCTGGGGGAGAGCAATTGGGACTAATAAGAATTTATAGAGAATTTTTGGAACTACTACCATCTTCAGCATATTTATGCGTCCGATCCATGATATAGGTTTATTTACCGTACTTTTTAATTCGTTCTTGATCTCATTTAGTAAGGGAACATAGTTTATTTTATACATCTTCTGTATTGTGTTAGCAAGTTTGATACCTAGGTACTTTAGTTCTTTAGTCCAGGGGAACGCGCAGACTTCCTTCACTAGGCATACCTCTCTTTTATTTAAATTGATGTTCAGAATTTCTGATTTGGTTACGTTAATTTTAAAGTTTGAAATAGCGCCGTATTGTTGCAACACTCTAGAAAGCTTGGGAATAAATTTGACCGGGTTGGTTAAATAAAATAATATGTCATCGGCAAAGGCCGATAATTTGTGTTCCTCCCCTTCTACTCTTACTCCATTGATGTCGGGGTCATTACGAATAGTAGCCAGCAAAGGCTCTAAGGAAAGGATAAAGAGGAGGGGAGACAATGGACACCCTTGTCTTGTCCCATTTTTCATCTCGAAGGGTTCCGATAGTATACTATTAATTTTTATTTGCGCGATAGGATGGTGATATAATGCTTTGATCCAGCGGGACATCCTGCTTCCTATTCCCATGACAGTGAGAGTCTCCATCATGAGCCCCCAGTCTACCCTGTCAAAAGCTTTTTCAGCATCAACTGACAGGAATAGACCTGGGGGCTCGTTCTGCCTTATGGTCTGGAGCAGAAGAATTGCCCTTAAGCTGTTATCTTTGCCCTCTCTGTTGGGCACAAAACCTACCTGGTCGGGGTGTACCAAGGAGTGCATGACCCCTTTCAGGCGCCCCGTAAGAATTTTTGCAAAAAGCTTGATGTCTGTATTTAACAGAGAGATAGGTCTGTATCCCGAACAGAGAGAGCTATCTTTGCCTTCTTTCAAGATTATTGCAACCACAGCCGCTATAGCTTTGCTACTAGTTTAGAATTCCGACCCAAGCCCATTAAAGTATTTGCACAACCTCGGTATCAGGATGTTGCTAAATCTCTTATAGTACAAGGTGGAAAACCCATCCGGCCCCGGGCTCTTTCCACCAGTGGTGGTATTTAAAGCCATTTTTATTTCTTCCTCGGTTATGGGGCGGTCCATGGTCAAGCTTTCCATCTCCTCCAATCTAGGAAGTCCTGCATTATCGAGAAACTCTCGGGTCTCCTTCTCCCTTTCCCCTGCCTGCCACCCTGGGTGTTTTATTGTGTATAATTCCTCATAGTATTTTTTAAATGTATCCGCGATTTCACTGGTTGCATAGACCAAGTTCCCGTCTTTACCTTTGATTTTCTCAATATAATTCCTGGCTTTCTTTTTTTGGGCCATTTTAGCTAAAAGTTTACTTGGTTTGTTACCCCATATGTACCTCTCTTTGGAAATGCAGTTTAGTTTGTACCTTGCTTCCTGTTCCGTGATCTCCTTGAGTGCGTCTCTTTTTAGAATTAAATTATGGTAGGTTTCTTTTGATCTCTGCGCTTTGTGTTCGCGTTCTAGAGTCTCTATATCTTTCATCAGGGTGTTAGCTTTGCTTTTTCTCTCTTTTTTTTTTTTTAGCGCCCTCAGCAATTAGAATACCTCTAATGTAAGATTTGTGCATCTCCCACAAGGTTGCGCTGGAAATCCCCTCTGTGTCATTCGTAAGAAAGAATTGTTTTAATTCTGCCTCCACCCTACTTCCCCCTCCTTCGTCGCGGATCAGGCTATCATCCAGGCGCCACATTAGCCGCTGTCTCCTTTGTGTAGATAATATAATTTTCATAGAGACAGGGGCATGGTCTGATACGGTCATAATTCCAATTTCCGTCTCCGTAATAGAGTCAATCAGCCTATGGTCCGCCAGGATGTAGTCGATCCTGGAGTACGTTCCGTGGGAGGAGAGAAAAATGTGTAGTCATGTTCATTTGGATGGAAAATCCGCCAGACATCCACTAGTTGACAGTCATCGAGCTTATGTTTAATTCTCTGTAGATGCGCATTTTTTGTCTCCCTCCCACGGAACGTACTATCTTCTGTTGGATTCAAAACAAAGTTTAAATCGCCCATCAGGATTATATATCCCTCGGCGAAATTATTCAATTTTCCCAGAATTTTGTTTAGATATTGGGTTGGGTGTACGTTTGGGGCGTAGATGTTTGCTAAAGTAAAAATAATGTTTTCAATCCTTATTTTAAGAAACAAGAATCTCCCTTCTGGGTCTGTCATCCTCGCCTCAAGAGTAAACCCAAACCCTCTTATAAACCCAATTGCCACTCCCCTTGCGCGTTTTGAAATGGAGTCACCGTAAAACCAAATAGGGTACGCCGGGGAGTAAAGCTTGATATTTGCGTCTATGGTCAAGTGAGATTCCTGGATAAACACCACATCCGCTCTAAGTTGTTCAATCTCAGCTAGGACCTTCAATCTTTTAACGGCTGAATTTAATCCCTTTACATTGTAGGATATAAATTTTACTTCTGTCATTTCCAATAACTAAGTCACCTCCTTAAACACACAGAACTTTTCAAGCGATTCCCTGGGAGCCATATTCCCAAATTAATTTAGCTGACACCCCCTCTTTATGGCCTATCAAACAGGCCGGAAAACCCCATTGGTAATTTATATTGAGCAGGCGCATCTGTTCCAATAGGGGTTTTAGGTGTCTTCTTCTGGTCAGGGTTTCCCAGGCCAGATCCGTGAAGATCTGGATCTCCCTCCCGTCATAGGATAAGGGAGGTTTTCTTCTCAATTTTAGCCAGATCTCCTCTTTGTCTTCGAAATGTCTGAACCTCACAATTATGTCCCTGTGCCAGTTACCTCCTCCCTCCCTAGTCTTTCCCACACAATGGACCCGTTCAATTTTGAGGGGGCCTTCCGAGACATTGTCAAGGAGGGGGAGGAACAAATCATCGAGAATTTTCCTCAAGTCTTCGCCCTTCTCCTCATTGACAGATCGTAATCTTAGGTTTTGCCTTCTGTTGCGGTTCTCTTGATCTTCGAGTCGATATTGCAGCCATCTCTGATTTTGTTTCATGGTCAGGTGTTGAATTTTTAATTCATTTAGATCCAGATCCTGTTTTTCTATTTTTTTCTCAGCTTCCTCTACCCGTTCCAGCATATGGAATAAGTTCGTTCTTAATGTACTGATTTCCTCTCTTATAACATTCTCCAACCTCTTTAACATTGCAACCATTTCCCCCATGGTGGGGATATGGGAGTCCAAACTAGGGTCTTCCACTTGGCTAGCTACATGTTCGAGTTCTATTGAAGTGTCAGCTATTGGGGTTGCTGCCCCCCCTACTGCCTTTTTATTTGCCCCAGTTTTTTCTGTTTTTTTTGTCGGGCCTGGGCTCTTAGAGCTCCCGTCCGGGGTCATGTAGTGTCTGATCGTACTGGTAGAGGAAATATCCTTTGGGATTTTCGAGGCAGCCCCCCTTGTTGATCTATTCATTTTATGTTTCTTTATCGCTCTGATGCGTTTCCCCAGTTTGAACAGTAAGTGAAGAGCCTCACATCCCCCCCTTTTTTTTCCCAAAACAACGCAGTTTTTATTGCTGACTAAGGAGTGATTGCGTGTGGATGGGGGATGTTAATTATTTCTTAATCAGAATTTGCCACCGGATATTTCCAAGGGTTTTAGGGGTTCCGGGGATTGACCCGTTGCCCTAAGATGAATATGGGGTAGGCGGGTCAGTCACTCTCTGATTTGGAGGTGTTGCGCCCCCCGATTAAATTAGAGGCCTTTTCTTAGGGGATTTTCCACTGCGGAGGGCCTAGTGGTTTTAAGCCGCAATCCTCCAAGGGGGGGCTATGTTTACTCCCCCCTCTCTTTTTTTTTTTTTTTTAAGGGTTCGTAAACCTCCCGAGTATAGTAGGGCGTGCTACACGCTGTCCCCTGAAATTGTCCTCCGCTCTCGGATTTTTGATGCTTTGGGCCAGTATGGTAAACCTGCCCAATGGACCAAGTTAAACCTGGGGGGTAGACAACTTCTCTGATGTTTCTGCTGGTGCTCCAGTCCAGCCCCCCAGTAATTTAGCAACCATTTGCGAAGGTGGGAAAAGTGTCTCTTGAAAAACTGGCACTTTTACACTTAGCAACCGTGAATTTCTTTATGGGTTAATAGCCAGCCTTATTAATTAAGGTGGGACATATTGCGTGCAGTCCCCTGGTGTTCCCACCCATACTCCAGAGCGAAACCCCTCAAAAGTTTAATTATGGTTTGCGGGGGTAGATAATGTCTCTGGTGTATCAGATACTTTTCCACTATCCAACCAAAGTCAATGTCCGCGGTGTATAAAGCTGAAACCCCGTAGACCTATAGGCCATGAATGCTTGAGCTCACGAGTAAGTAGATATGAGGAGAGAAAACAAAGATAATACTTATGCAGTACAACATCACAGCTGGGACCCATCTAGAGCTTCGCAAATTTACGAGGTTACTCAGGTTATCCTTATTATTAATTTCTTCCTCCGATTTATAGTGCAAAGATAAGGAAAATCTGGGAATAAAGTTGATAGTCACAGCTTTCTTTACCTGTCCCCTGCCGTCAGGGCTTGGTCACAGGCTCCATAAGTTTCAATGATAAAGTCTTATAGCAGAGAGGAAAAAAAAAGGATCCATATTACCTGATAGCTGTGGGGTTTTTTATTTCCCAGCTGGTGATAGGGTAGCCTGGGATCGCTGCCAGCAAAGGGGAGGGGGAGGGCGGCAGACAAGCGCGCCACGAGTGGAGGCTTCCTTGCAATCCCTCCGTGCTGTACCTCACCTGCTGTCTCACGAAGGGGCGCGGGGGGGGCCGGAGGGTGCGGGGCTACCGGAAGGCGGCGGAAGCTGATCTATTCCGCAATGGACGGGCTAACCGCTCGGTGGGCTCCCTCTCTGCAGCGCGACCCCTGCCGCTGGAGCGCCGCCGGGTCCAGGTCCTTCCATCCCCCGATCTGGGTCAGATCCGTAGCGCGGGCCGCTCCTCCCTCAGACGTGCGTGCTTCACGTGCACCACGTCATCACCTCTTGCACACACAGGCTTCTTTCCTGATGTTTCCTGGAATGATGATATTTCTTATAAAGCCTCTCTTCTATTGGTTGTTTGGCGACTCCCTTACCAAACCCACTAAAAAGCAGTAACTCATGAATATACAGAATCAATGACCAATTTTATTTTTTATTTGATTTTATTAAGGTTTTTTCACATAACACAAAAGAAAACAAAACAAAATACATACGTAGCTCAAGTGCCTACAATATAGTCACAGGAATAACAAGTACAATACAGGACTGCAATGTGTACAATATGACAGATAGTAAATCAGGGTGAGGGTGCATCAAATCCCTTCCCAGTTAAAGCCCCAGCAGACCCAAAGGACAGCTCAGCCGGAACCACCCGCGAGGACCAAGCCACAGAACAGTATCTTTGCGCACTCTAATTCAGCAAGCAGTCTCAGGCTCTGCCAGTCAAGCACGCCAAACCTTGTTGTACTTCAGTAGACAGTCCCGATTGACGTATGTATCCCTATACAGGGGGAGGCTGATGTTCACTAAGCGCTTCCACTGCACCAAATTGGGGGGTGTGGGTTTCTTCCAGTGCATAGCAATATTTTTACGTGCATAGAAAAGCAATAGGCTGATCAGAATGCGTTTTTCGGAAGTCGGGACAATGTTTTCAATGATTCCGAAAAGACATACCTCCATCACCAATGGCAACAAATGGAAAAAGAAAATATGGACAGCCGCACTCCAAAAAACCTTGGTGGTTGTCTTTATTTAAAAAAGGAAAAATGCACTACAAGTCACAGCACACTACACGGGAGTAAAAGCTCTGACGCGTTTTGCACTATAAATTAGTGCTTAATCATAAGCTGTGATTAAGCACTAATTTATAGTGCGAACCGCGTCAGCTGTTTTACTCCTGTGTAGTGTACTGTGACTTGTAGTGCATTTTTCCTTTTTTAAATAAAGACAACCATCAAGGTTTTTTGGAGTGCAGCTGCCCATATTTTCTTTTTTCCATTTGTTGCCTTGTGCATTGGCAGCACCCTTGATCTCCTGAGACCATACTAATCATCCTAACACAATCCACCAGGAGCGGAATTTTTTTTTTCTTTCATTGTCTTGGATCCATCACCAATGGCATCTGGACCACTGCAACTTTATTGATTATGTCTAACACCGTCTCCCAGTACTGTTTCACCCCGGGGCACCACCAGAAGATATGGGAGAAGTCGCCAGGGGAGGCGCCACACCTCCAACACTCCGGGGAATGTACGGGGTTCATCTTATGAAGCCTGTGCGGGGTGAAGTACGCTCTATGTACTATTTTATATTTCACTAACCTGTCTCGGATAGAGACAAGAGATCGGAAAGGGAGGTCCCAGACATTGTCCCAGTCGTCAGCATCTAATGTGGGGATGTCAACTTGCAATCTGGATCGCAGCCTGTCTGTGGGGGGGGGGACACAAAGAGCAAGTATAAGTACAAATGCGAGGTGGGTTTTGCATCATAATTAAACCTAAGTGTTCTCTCCAACTCCGACTGGGCCACAATGCAGGAGGACAGTGGGAACTGAGCTGTGAAAGCATGTGACAGCTGGTGGTATCTGAAAAGATAATGGTGGGGCAGGGTAAACATGGAGGAGAGATCAGAAAAGGGCAACAAGGCATTTTGTGACACAATGTGAGATACAAGTTTAATGCCGTATTTTGACAATGTGTAGGGATCTAAAAGTTTATAGAAGTGGGATAAGCTAGGATTAATCCATATTGGGGCATTTGGGGAAATTTCAGAGGGTTTGTATTTTTCAATGGCTAGTCCAGTTTGCCATGCCCGCAGGGTGGTAAGCATGGAGGGGGTAAAGGGGTATGGGGCCTCCGGTAAAGTTGGAGGGCCTCCAACGAGCCAACCACAAGGCCTCCAGCACAGTGGATAATTTGTCCCGTCCGGCCGCAACCACCAAGCCGCAGTCACCAACTGCGTGGCCAGGTAGTACTTATAGCAGTCCGGAAATGCCATGCCACCCTGTGTCCGCGGCCTCATTAATGTTGTTAGCCGGTACCTGGGCGGGGAGGGGCCCCAAATGAAAGAGGTGAAAATCTGGTTCAACTTCCAAAAAAAGGACTTGGGCACCCACTGCGGGGAATGGCGGAAGAGGTAAGTAAGCTTAGGAACAATCTTCATCTTAATAAGATTCACTCTGCCCCAAACAGACAGAGGGAGATTACTCCAAGATTTAAGCTTTGATTGTGCCTCAAGGAGCACCGGGGCCAGATTCAGCGATATGTATTCAGAAGCTAAGGTGGAGACGTGCACACCTAAATATTTAAAAGAGTTGACCCAGCAAAGGGGACTATCAGGCGGGGAGGTGGACCTGGCCGCTTGGTCAATCGGAAAGAGCAGGGACTTGGACTAATTCACCCTGAGTCCAGTGACCAAGGCAAATGTGTCCAGAACAGTCAATGCTCCCCGCAGCGAAGGGCCCGTGTCATAAAGGAAGAGCAACATGTCGTCCGCGTACAGGGCCACCCTCTTCTCCAGCAAACCCACACGAAGACCTTTAATATGCGGTGAAGTGCAGAGAGCTTCCGCCACTGGTTCAATAGCAAGGGCAAATAGGGCCAGAGAAAGAGGGCAACCCTGCCTAGTTCCCACGAAGAGCCTGAAGGGGACGGATAGTCCACCACCCAGGCGCACCGAGGAAGTGGGGGACCTGTATATCACCTGAAGCCATTTTATAAAAAATAGACTGAAGCCCATCCTGCGCAAAGTTTCCCACAGAAAGGGCCACTCTACCGCGTCAAAGGCCTTTTCCACGTCTAACATCCGTAGACCTCCGGGGCATGAAACCCGTCTGGTCCGGATTTATCACTGAGGGCAATATGGGGTACAACCGAAGGGCCAGATGTTTAGTTAGTATTTTAAAGTCTGTATTAAGAAACGCTATGGGTCGGTATGAAGCACAGGAAGTGGGGTCCTTGGGAGGTTTGTATATTAGCGTTAAGTAGGCATGGTACATGGACGCAGGCTGCCATCCACCAAACATGTGGTATATAACTGTGCTAGCAGGGGGGCCAGGAGGCCCATATGTGCTCTATAAAAGTCTAGCAGGAGTCCATCCGGCCCAGGCGCTTTGCCTGGCAGAAAGGACTGGATGGCTTTCTGGACCTCTAGGGCCATGAATGGTTGAACCAAGGTCTCCCTCTCCTGGTTGGAGAGCCAGCCGAGTGCCAACGGGTCCAACAGGCTAGAAGAATACAAAGTCTTGTAGAAGTCATTGAAGGTCTGTAAGATGTCCGTGGGGAAGGACACAGTCCCACCTCCAGGGGTCTGCAAGATTGAAACCAGTGTTAGAGGTTGGTCATGCTGGGTCATCATGGCCAGCAGACAGCCGTTCTGATCTCCTTGCTCAAAGGCCCTTTGTTTACCCTTATACAAGTGTGTGGCCTCAGCTAAATGCAATTGTAGATCTCTCTGAGCTGCCATCAACAGATCAAAATGATCCGAGTTGGGGTCAGAGTTGTATGTATCAGTATGTTCAGTATGTTCCAGCGCCTAAGTCGTAGCCGAATGTTGCTTTTTAACACTGGCGATGAAAGAGATGTATTGCCCTCTGGTGTAGGCCTTAAAGGTATCCCAAACAATGTCAGGGGAGGAGGAACCCGCATTCTGTTCCCAAAATTCAGCTAGCGGGGGGGCAGAACATCAGAGATCTTTGGATGGGCGACCCACTGGACGCCCAACCTCCAGAGCACTGCACTTTGCGACGCCGGCGAGCGGAGCACCACTGCTAAAGGGCTATAGTCCGACAAACTGCTAGGAAGATAGTCTGCCTACAACACGTCCGCTAACAGTGCGGGGTTGGAGAAGGCCAAATCTACCCGAGATGCGGTTTTGTACAAAGCTGAAAAACACAAATAGGCCCTCACATCAGGGTGCTTCAATCTCCAGATCTCTTCCAGCCCCACCGCCTGAGCTCAGGCCGGCAGGTCCGGACACCGATGTTTGGGCAGCGTAGGTCTATCTAGGTCGGGTAACAGAATGGCATTAAAATCACCCATTACCAGTTTTAGTTTTTAAAGGGGTTGTAAAGGTTTGAATATTTTTTTTTTTAAATAACAAACATGTCATACTTACCTCCACTGTGCAGTTTGTTTTGCACAGTGAGGCCCCGAGCGGCATTTTCTGGGGTCCCACCATGGCTGTCTTGGCTCCTCCCACTTCTGATAACCTCCTCTGGGAAGTGCTCTCCCAAGGGGGTTACCTTGCATGCACGCTCCTTAGCCGCGGTGTCGCGGTGTACAGGACTCGGACGCGGCGTTATTGGAGTTGATTGACAGCAGCGCGAGCCAATGGTTGCGCTGCTATCAATATATCCAATAAAGAGCAGAGAAGACCGAGCAAATGAAGAGCATGTTCGTGACGCAGGACTTTCCAGGGCTCCGATAAGTAAAACGGGGGGCTGGGGTGCCGGCAAGGATGCATTAAGGTGAAAAAACATGACCCTTTACAACCCCTTTTAACCCTGATAACAGAATTTTAGGTCAAATGCTAAGCTCTGAATATCACTGGGCTGCAGCAAGGAAGGGCTGTCTTCCCCGAAATCCTGGTGAACTGAATCCTGTTCCTCTCAACCCAAAATAAGAATTTAATTTTGATAAGAAATTATTCAAACAACTATATTGGAAAATGAGTGTAACCATTTAGCATGTATTATGATTTTCATCATGTTCATCATAATTCATCCTGTTCTATACTGTATATAATGCATATGTTAGGTAGGATATTATTACGGCATCTGTACATAAAGCATTCTTTTTTACTTTGTTCTGCCCCCGTGAATGTCATTTTAAATAGCTATGTATGTTAACCTATCTATAAGTCTATAACATATTTCTCCTGCTTGTATTTCTATAATTATTTCAAATAATACCAGAGGGGACTCAGAGACTGAAACCACATTTATTTGCCTGCCAGATAAGATGATGGGATAGCCTAAAAATATCAATCTCTTTCACAAGACAAATATACAAAACCAGCCCAGCATGACAAATTTATCACCCAAAAAGAAGGATAGCGGATTCGGAAGCTTTCAGCTCATATCTCTTGTAAACATTTTATCATCCCCACCTCCGACCATCATCAGCTACAGCTTGGAGAAGCTGAAGACAAATTGATAGCCAGCTTTCAAGAACTGGGTTAGCACAATTGTGTTCTTTTCATTTATCCTGCTAGAAAAACACATGCACAGTGTGCAAATGTAATGTCAAACAGATATCAACATCTTTGCCATGGATATATATATATATATATATATATATATATATATATATATATATATATATATATATATATATATATATATATATATATAACATATATAATATATATATAATATATGTTATGGACACACACGTGAACACAATTGGACTACTGTTATAAAAATGCTGTAAACTGTGTGGTAATGTGTGAAAACAGATTTATTAAACAAATATCAATGTTTTTATTATTATTATTATTCAGGATTTATATAGCGCCAACAGTTTGCGCAGGGCTTTACAACATGAGGTCAGACAGTACAGTTACAACACATTTCAATACAGGAGAAATCACTTTTATCACTGTTCTCTCTTCTAAAAATAATGCTGTGTTAAAATGAAAAAAGATATTCATATACTGAATAATATAACTACATATTATATTTTTCACAATGATCCATTAAGCATATGTTGCGTATGCCTCATATTTATAATGTTTATTGCATAGGCATGCGCGCAGGGTGTGCCAGGTGTGCCCAGGCACACCCTAATCACCCTGTGCAGCACAGATTCCCCTACTTCCCTGGTTCCCCCTCCTTCCCCCGCAGCGCTTACAGCTTCCCTACTCTCTTCTCCCTACAGCTGTTGCTACAGGGATGTTTTAGGATGAATGGGGGAAGGGGCCGGTAAATACAGTATGTAACTTACCAGCCCCTTCCCTTTCATCGTGTGTGATTGGTACTATGTGTTTGATCTTTAGGGTGCACACCCTAATGCAATAGGCTGCGCACACCTATGGTTTAATGAATACAAAACCATACTCATTGCAAACTGTTTCATAAACATTGCTGGACATTTGCTAACTTTGCGTTGAACGTGATTGAAGTCTAGGGGGAGCAATCTTTTAGTCAATTCTAAACCATTTTTAGGGTAAGAAGCAAGCTCATATGCATAATGTTTATGGAATACAAACCAGAGGATTCTTTTCTAAATGTACATAATATACATTTATGTATGGGTATTGACATTTATAGGTAAAGTTGATCCAGAGAATATCCAATTGCCTCTCGGGAGTTTAGGGAGGACTTTTTTCCCTGCCGGAGCAAATTGGATCATGCTTTGCTGGGGTTTTTCGTCTTCCTCTGGATCAACTATCATTGTAGGATTGTGTATATGGGATTGTATGTTTTTTTCCCCTTAGTTGAACTAGGTGGACTTTGTCTTTTTTTAACCTAACAATGAAACTGTGAAACTATGAAACTAGAGCCAATGTCAAATAGAGGGAGATTTACTAAAACTGGTACACACAGAATCTGCTGCAGCTATGCGTAGTAACCTTCTAACATCTGCTTGTTCAATTAAGCTTTGGCAATAAAACATAGAAGCTGATTGGTTAATATTTATACCTGCACCAGATTCTGGGTGCACTAGTTTAAGTAAATCTCCCCCATATCGACTAGGAATAAATGAGTCTGCCTGGGATGTGTTTGCAAACAGTTTTTCACACTTCGCTTGGAAGTTTAAATTTTGAGAACATTGCAATGAACCAGACTGAAATCTAAGGAATATGAAGTTAAATCTTGTTATTTTATTCTGACAATCTGCAGGGGCCAGGGCTAATAAGCAAGTTATTTTCAAATGAAAGCCATTGGAAGCAAGAATCTGTTATGGGTGACATGTACCAATGCAAAAAAAACAAAAACAAAAAGCAATTATACAGAGAGGAGGATCAGCATCAAGCATAAATACACAAATCATTTAACCACTTCAGCACTGGAAGATTTCCCCCCTTACTGAACAGGCCATTTTTTGCTATATGACACTGGTTGGATTTAACTGACAATTGCGCAGTCGTGCGACGCTGTACCCTAACAAAATTGACTTCCTTTCTTTTTCAAAAAATAGAGCTTCCTTT
This sequence comes from Rana temporaria, assembly GCF_905171775.1. NCBI lineage: Eukaryota > Metazoa > Chordata > Amphibia > Anura > Ranidae > Rana > Rana temporaria. The sequence continues at coordinate 151,855,722 of NC_053493.1, read as the reverse complement.
GGTGGTATTTGATCACCTTTGTGTTTTTTTTTTGTGCTATGTATAAAAAAAGACCGACAATTTTGAAAAAAAACAATATTTTTAACTTTTTGCAATAATAAATATATATATATATATATAAAAAAAAAATTCAAACTTCATCAGTTTAGGCCAATATGTAATGTTCTATATTGGTTATACAAAATAGGTGACAGACTTATGGCATTTTTATTATTATATTTTGTTAATAGTAATGGCGGTGATCAGCAATTTTTAGCGGGATTGCAACATTGCGGTGGACAGATCGGACACTTTTGACACTCTGAGGGGTGTGTTTTTTTTTTTTTTCATTTTTCTCTCACCCACCCTTTCATCTCCTTTCACACACACACCCCCTCATTAGATTTTCTTGTTTATATATATATATATATATATATATATATATAGGGACCCACATATCTTTTCCGTGGGGTTAGTATTCCAGGGGGGAGTGTCCCCACAGGCACGAAAGCCTTATTTGCTTACGTGGATGTTTGAAAGTCGGGGCCTGCCGTATATACTCTGCATAAATTTGGGCCCTAGGTGTTGGTGTTACTACAAAACTGTAAGCCCTCACAGTTAGTCTTGGTGGGCGCTGGAACGCCCTGCTGTGTGAACTATTATATCAAGAATTGTAATTACATGCCATTTTTGAACAGTAGTAGAAAAATTGGGCCTTTGGTGCTGTCGCTGGTGCCACAACACTGTAAGTCCTCACAGTTACTCTTGTTGGGCGCAGGAATGGGCCCTGCTGTGAAATATTAGATCAAGAATTGTAATTACATGCCCATGTTGAACAGGGGCAGAAAAATTGTGCCTTTGTTGGTGGCGGTGCTGGTGCCACAACACTGCAACCCCTCACAGATACTCTAGTTGGAGCGCAGGAATGAGCCCGCTGCAAAGTATTGCATCAACATTTTTAATTACACGCCCCTGTTCAACAGGGGCAGAAAATCGGGCCTTAGGCACTGGTGGTGGTGCCCAGAACCAAAAATGTTCTTACAAGCTATCAGCATGATCATTGAGGAGGAAAAGGATAGTCACTCAGCATAACATTATAGTCACTCAGCATCAGCATAGGCAGTCTTGAAGGGATCTGACAATTAAAAAAAAAAAATTCAGTTACATCAGGTGCTTGGTATCTGGTGGTGATCCAAGCCTGATTCATTTTTATGAAGGTCAGTCGATTGACCGAGTCGGTGGAGAGGCGCACCCTGTGATCGGTTACAAAGCCTCCAGCAGCACTGAATGTGCATTCTGAAAGAACGCTGGATGCAGGACAAGCCAGTAGCTCAATTGCGTACTGTGCAAGCTCTGGCCAGTGATCCGTCCTCAAGACCCAGTAAGCCAGAGGATTTTCGGTGGGAAAGGTGTCCAAGTCTGATCTTGCCCCTAGGTATTCCCGCACCATGTAAAACAGACGCTGGCGATGGTTGCTGGAACCGGTCATACCTTGGGGCTTCAGACTAAAAAATTGTCCGCATCGGTCAGACAGCCACCTTCTCCAACGCTCCTTCTGTGACTGACCGAAGCCTCAGCAACACGTTGTTCAGGACCAGGATTTTGTAACCTACCCGTATCTGGGAACGCGTTGCACAGACCTTTCTGCAAGGCCTCCTGAAGATGTTTCACCTTCTGCTCCCTCTGCGCTGGCAAGATAAGGTCTGCAACCTTACTCTTGGAATGTGGATCAAGGAGGGTTGCCAGCCAGTAATGATCCCTCTACTTGATAGCACGAATACAAGGATCCGTCCGCAGGCTTTGCAGGATCAGGGAAGCCATACAGCGTAGGTTTGCTGAGGCATTCGGTGCAGAGTCCTCTGGGTCACTGAGGACGACAGGATCCGCAGCCACCTCGTCCCAGCCACATACAAGTCCATGGGTTACTTGGGACTGTAATTGATCCCTTGAAGACTGCTGTTGATGCTGAGTGCTAGGCTCCACCTCCATGCTTACACAAGCCTCCTCCTCCTCGTCCTCTTCCTGTGTGATAAGCAGGCAAGCAGAAACACTGTCTGGATTAAGGGGGCCTTGAGAGGTAAGGAAGTCCTCCTCTTCCTGCCTCTGTTCTGCCTCAAGGGCCCTGTCCATTATTCCACTCAGCATGTGCTCCAACAGGTGAATAAGAGGGACAGTCTCACTGATGCATGCACTGTCACTGCTCACCATCCTCGTGGCACCTCAAATGGTGACAGGACAGTGCATGCATCCCTGATCATGGCCCACTGGCGTGGGGGAAAAAACAAGCTCCCCTGACCCTGTCCTGCTGCCACATTGGCACAGATACTCATTGATGGCCCTCTGCTGCATGTGCAGCTGCTGTAGAAGGGCCAATGTAGAGTTCCACCTGGTGGGCATGTCACAGATTAGGCGGTTCTTGGGCAGGTTGTATTCCTTTTGGAGGTCTGCCAGCCGAGCACTGGCATTATATGACCATCGGAAATGCACACAGAGTTTCCTGGCCTGCTTCAAGACATGCTGTAAGCCCGGGTACCTGCCCAAGAACCGCTGCACCACCAAGTTAAGGACATAAGCAAAACAGGGCACATGGGTCAGTTGTCCCTGTCGCATGGTGGAGAGGAGGTTGGTGCCATTGTCGCAAACCACCATTTCTGGCTTAAGCTGGCATGGCATCAACCACCTCTGAGCCTGCCCCTGCAGAGCTGATAGAACCTGTGGCCCAGTGTGGCTCCTGTCCCCCAAGCACACCAGCTCAAGCACCGCATGGCATCTCTTTGCCTGCGTACCTGCGTAGCCCCTTGAATGCCTAAAGAGTACCGCTGTTTCCGAGGACACATCAGCACAGGAAGAGACCACAGAGGAAGAAGTGGAGGGGGTGGAGGAGAGAGGTGTGTCACAACCAGTAGTAGCATTTTGGAGGCGTAGTGGCGGAACAACCTCCAACACTACTGTACCTTGTCCTGCGTCCTTCCCAGCTGCCAGCAGAGTCACCCAATGCGACGTGAAAGATAGGTAACGTCCCTGTCCATGCCTGCTGCACCATGAGTCAGCGGTAATATGCACCTTACCACTAACCGCCCTGTCCGTCGAGGCATGGACATTGCCTTCCACATGCCGGTAGTGAGCCGGAATCGCCTTCCGTGAGAAAAAGTGGCATTTGGGAACTTGCCATTGAGGTACCACACATTTTACAAACTCACTGAAGGGGGCAGAATCTACCAACTGAAAAGGCAGCAGTTGAAGTGCTAGCAATTTAGCTAAGCTAGCATTCATTCGCTGGGCGTGTGGATGGCTGGGAGAGAACTTCTTTCGGCGCTGCAGCAGCTGGGGCAGGCCAGGGAAATTTGCCTGGTACAATCTGCCATCTGTGTACCTATAGTAGATTGTCCGGAAGTACTTGGCTGTGACACACCAAATTCTACACCTTCAGTCCTATCAGTGCAGGCTTCAGAGAGGACTGAGGGTATAGTGGGGTTGGAGATCCCAGCTGATGAGGAACAAGGAGAGGTCTGCTTTGTTCTTTGGTGTGGGTCTTTGAGGTACGCTAGCCAACAAACTGCATGGCAGGTCGACATATGTCTGGTCAAGCATGTGGTGTCCAAGCGGGTGATGTTTTGGCCACGCGAGATACGCTTGAGACATATGTTGCAAATAGCAGTGGTGTGATCTGATGCACTCATCTCAAAAAAGGCCCACACCAAAGAAATTTCGGAATAACGCTGAGAGACAGCAGTGCCCTGCACATGCGTAGCTCTGGGTTTTGATGCAGTCGGTGTGCTGCCTTTAAGCTGGCCACTGGAGGGCATCCTGCCTGGAGATCCTGTTGGAGATGTGCCTCCTCCTCCTCTCTCCTATGAGGAACCCACGTAAAGTCAGTGACCTCATCATCCCCTCCCTCCTCATCACTGTAGAAAACCTGGCAGTATGCTGCAGCTGGGGGAACATGACTGCCAGATTGCTGTCCTTCTTGGGCACCCCCTCTCTTTGGACTCACGTTACTGCCTTCCTCTAGCTGTGTACCATCATCGGAGCCTTCAAAACGCTGTGCATCCTCCTGCAGCATGTACCCAAAACTGTGGTCAAACAGTTCGGGGGACTCCTCAGGAGGACATGGTGGGGCTAGGGAAGAAGTGACTGATGCCATTGAGCAGAGGGAAGAGGTCGCGTTGGCAGCTGCTTTGCCAGGCAAAGTACCCTGAGCCTGGGTGAGAGAGGAGGAGGAGGATGAGGACGGCTTGGTCATCCACTCTACCAAGTCTTCAGCATGTTGCGGCTCAACACAGCCAGCTGCCGGAAAAAAGGACGAGCGTGTCCCACAGCCACGTGCTGATGAGGATGCACCGTGTCCACGACCAGCACTGTTGCCTCTAGACGCAGAGCCTGCTTGCCCTCTTTTATCGGCTCATGACTCTCTGCCTCTGCTTGTTGTCCTTCCAGACATACTAATGGCCTGCAGAGGACACAGACAGTACACCACGTGAAAGTACTTGCAGCAATATCCCATGCCTGTAGTATTAATATGAGCAGATCCCTGCCTCTAGGAATAAATATAGGAAACACCAACTTTACGTTAGGTAGGTGCACAATGTGCAGAGGACACAGACAGTACACACACCACGTAGCTTTAGGTGCACACTGCAGAGGACACCGTCAGTACACTACGTGAAAGTACTTGCAGCATTATACCATGCCTGTAGTATTAATATGAGCAGATCCCTGCTTCTAGGAGTAAATATGAGAAACACCAGCTTTACGTTAGGTACACAATGTGCAGAGGACACAGACAGTACACACATCACGTAGCTTTAAGTGCACACTGCAGAGGACACAGACAGTACACACACCACGTAGCTTTAGGTGCACACTGCAGAGGACACAGACAGTACACCATGTGGAAGTACTTGCAGCAATATACCCTGCCTGTAGTATTAATATGAGAAGATCTCTGCTTCTAGGAGTAAATATGAGAAACACCAGCTTTACGTTAGGTGCACAATGTGCAGAGGACACGGACAGTACACACACCACGTAGCTTTAGGTGCACACTGTAGAGGACACAGACAGTACACAACGTGAGAATACTGCAGCTAGCACAATCACCTGCCTGCCTGTCAGTAAATTAGGAAGAGCGGATATAGCTAAACTATACAGTGTATAAATATATATACAACACCTGGGATGCATATATATCCTCTACACACTGTAACTCTAACTGACTAGCCTGCCTGCCTGCTCTATCTACCTGCAAAAAATGACACTCTCTCTCTGTCTCTCTCTGTTCTCTCTTAACTACCGCAACACACTACACAAGGCCGACCTGCAGGTGGCCTTTTATAGTGTGGGGCGTGTACTAAACCCCCTGAGCCATAATTGGCCAATTATGGCTCTCTGTTTTTTGCAAGCTGTGATTGGCCAAGCATGCAGGTCATAGTGCATGCTTGGCCAATCATCAGCCAGAAATGCACTGTGATGCCGCATTGAATTATGGGCTGTGAAACGCCACTCGAATTTGGGGCGAACGGCCCAAAACTTTCGTATTTCGACGAACTGTCGAACATACAATGTTCGACTCGAACATGAAGCTCATCCCTACTCAGCATCAGCATAGGCAGTCTTCAAGGGATCTTACATTCATTGAAAAATTATCGGCACCAGGTGCTTGGTAGCTGGTGATCCAAGACTGATTATTTTTTATGAAGGGGAGCCAATCAACTGAGTCTGTGGACAGGCGCACTCTGTGATCGGTTACAAAGCCTCCAGCAGCACTGAATGTGCGTTAAGAAAGAACGCTGGATGCAGGACAGGTCAGTAGCTCAATTGCATATTGTGCTAGCTCTGGCCAGTGATCCATCCTCAAGACCCAGTAACCCAGTGGATTTTCGGTTAGCAAGGTCTCCAAGTCTGATCTTGCCCCTAGGTATTTCTGTATAGTATACAGAAAAATACAGCGCTGCCCTATAGGTAAGCCGCTAACACTGCAAATAGACAAATAGCAAAAAAAACGTGAAAACAAAAAAGTGTAGCGCTAATTAAGTTAGGTTGGCATAAAACTTCAAATTACAAATATGACAATAAAAGTGAAGTGAAAATGTCCACATAAATACATAAATATATAAATAAATGTCCATATGTGAAAAACACAAATAGTGTAAAAATACAAACCTGACTATAGAATAGTCCAGCAATAATATTGGTGAATTCCAAAGCCTGGTGATAACTTCATAGAGGTGCTAGAGTTGAAGGAGCGTTGAAATGAATTAAAGCGGAGGTTCACCTCTAAATTACACTTTTTCCCCTTAGATTAATGCTCGTTTTGTCTAGGGGAATCCGCTAGTTGTGTTAAAATATGAGCCGTACTTACCGTTTACGCAATGCATCTTCTCCGCCACTTCCGGGTATGGGCTGCGGGAGTGGGCGTTCCTTCTTGATTGACAGTCTTCCGAGAGGCTTCCGACGGTCGCATCCAACGCGTCACGATTTTCCGAAAGAAGCCGAACGTCGGTGCGCAGGCGCAGTATAGAGCCGCACCGGCGTTCGGCTTCTTTCGGCTACTAGTGACGCGATGGATGCGACCGTCGGAAGACTGTCAATCAAGAAGGAACGCCCGCTCCCGAAGACCCATATCCCAGAAGCGACGGAGAAGATGCATCTCGAAAACGGGTAAGTACAGTTCATATTTTAACACAACTATCCGATTCCCCTAGACAAAACGAGCATGAATCTAAGGGGATTTTTTGAATTTTTTTTCTTATGGGTGAACTCCCGCTTTAACGTGAAGAGAAACCACCACCAATAGGTAAGGGGCTCAGAAGAGAGTTTGAACCCAGGAGAACCTACGTTCAGATGAGTCAAACAGAGCTTTGTGTGGTAAAACCCCGATGGAACCTGGTCAATCCTGTATGTGTCTCCAATGGCTGTAGGTATTCCTGAACCATGTAAATCAGGCGCTGGCGATGGTTGCTGGAACCGATCAGACCTTGGGGCTGCGGACTAAAGAATTGTCTGAACGCATCGGTCAGATCGCCACCTTCTCCACCGCTCCTTCTGTGACTGACCGAAGCCTCAGCAACATGTTGTCCAGGAGGACCAGAAAATTGTAACCTCCTAGGCTCTGGAAACGTATTGCACAAACCTTTCTGCAAGGCCTCCCGAAGATGTTTCATCATCTGCTCCCTCTGCGAAGGCTGGATAAATTCCGCAACCTTACCCTTGTAACGTGGATCAAGAAGGGTTACAGCCAGTAATGATCCCTCTCCTTGATACCATGAATCCGAGGGTCATTTTGCAGGCTTTGCAGGATCAGGAAGACCATGCACTGTAGGTTTACTGAGGCATTCAATCCAGAGTCCTCTGGGTCACTAAGGATGACATGATCCGCAGCCACCTCCTCCCAGCCACGTACAAGTCCATGGGTTTCTAGGGACTGAAAATGATCCCTTGAAGACTGCTGCTGATGCTGAGTGCTAGACTCAATCCTCCTCCTTCTTCTCCTCTTCCTGTGTGATCAGCGGGCCTGCAGGAATACTGTCTGGAAAAAGGGGCATGTGCTCCAACAGGAAAACAAGAGGGACAGTATCACTGATGCATGCATCCTTGATCAGTAGCCAAAAAAAGCTTAGCTATCCTGACCATGTCCTGGTGCCATACTCCCACAGGTACTCATTGATGGCCCTCTGCTGCGTGTGCAGCCGCTGCAGCATTGGCAACATTGAGTTCCACCTGGTGGGCATGTCACAGGTGAGGCGGTTCTTGGGCAGGTTGCATTCCTTTTGAAGGTCAGCCAATCGAGCACTGGCATTATATGACCAGAAGAAATGCCCACAGACTTTCCTGGCCTGCCTCAGGAGATCCTGTAAACCCGGGTACCGGCACAAGAACCGCTGCAACACCAAATTAAGGACGTGAGCCAAACAGGGAACATGGGTCAAGTGTCCCTGTTGGAAGGCAGAGAGGAGGTTGGTGCAATTGTCACAAACCACCATTCCTGGCTGAAGCTGGCGTGGCGTCAACCACTTCTGAGCCTGCCCCTGCAGAGCTGACAGAATCCCTGGCCCAGTGTGGCTCCTGTCCCCTAAGCAGACCAACTTAAGCACTGCATGGCATATGTTTGCCTGAGTGCTTGCGTAGCCCCTTGAACGCCTACGGAGCACTGCTGGTTTCGAGGACAAATCGGCAGAGGAAGAGGCCATAGAGGAAGAAGAAGAGAAGGGGTGGAGGAGTGAGCTGTGGCAGAATCACCACTACTAGCATTTTGGAGGTGTGGTGGTGGAATAAGCTCCAACAATACTGCACCCTGTCCTGCATCCTTCCCAGCTTTCAGCAGAGTTACCCAGTGCGCCATGAAAGAAAGGTAATGTCCCTGTCCATGCCTGCTGGACCATGAGTCAGCGGTAATATGCACCTTACCGCTGACCACCCTGTCCAACAAGGCCAAGACTTTGCCTTCCATATGCCGGTAGAGAGCCGGAATGGCCTTCCGAGAAAAAAAAATGGGTTTGGGAACCTGCCACTGAAGTTCCGCACATTCCACAAATACTAGCAGAGTGCTTGGGACACCAAATTCTACACCTTCATTACTCTCAGTGCAGGTTTCTGAGAGGACTTAAGGTATAGTGGGGTTGGAGATCCCAGCTGATGAGGAGCAAGGAGAGGTCCGCCTTGTTTTTTGGTGTGGGTCTTTTAAGTACTGTTGCCATTGAACTGCATGGGAGGTCGACATATGTCTGGTCAAGAATGTGGTGCCCAAGCGGCTGCTGTTTTGGCCACGGTTGATACGCTTCAGATATATGTTGCAAACAGCAACGGTGCGATCTGCTGCACACGTCTCAAAAAAGGCCCACACCAAAGAACTTTTCAAAATACGCGGGGAATCAGTAGCGCCCTGCACATGCGTAGCTCTGCGGTGTGATGCAGTCGGGTGGCTGCCCTTAAGCTGGGGGGCATCCTGTCTCGTTGGAGATGTGCCTCCTCCTCCTCGCTTCTATCAGGCACCCACATAGAGTCAGTGACCTCATCATCCCCTCCCTCCTCGTCACTGGCAGTATGCTGCAGCTAGGTGAACATGACTGACAATTTCTTGTCCTTCTTGGGCACCCCCTCTCTCTGGGCTCACGTTACTGCCTTCATCTTCAACCCGGGTACCATCATCGGAGCCTTCAAAACACTGCACATCCTCCTAAAGCATGTATCTGACACTGTGGTCGAACAGTTCGGGGGATTCCTCAGGGCATGATGGTGGGGATAGGGAAGGAATGACTGATGACATTGAGCCGATGGAATAGGCCACTTTGGCAGTTGCATTGCCAGGCAAAGTTCTCTGAGCCTGGGTGACAGAGGATGAGGAGGATGAGGATGGCTTTGTTATCCACTCTACCAACTCTTCTGCATGTTATGGCTCAACACGGCCAGCTGCTTAAAAAAAGGACAAGCGTGCCCCTCAGCCACGTGCTGAGGATGCACCGTGTCCACGACCAGCACTGTTGGCTGTAGACACAGAGCCTGCTTGCCCTCTTTTAGTGGCCTGTGAGCATCTGCCTCTCATTAGTGGCCCTCCAGACATGCTGTAAGATTTGATTAGCAAAACATCACCTGAAGTTTACTAGAAAAAGTACACCAGGAATGGCCTGCAGTCAGATGGGGCTTGGCTAGACTAGAATGCAGTGGATGTACTGTATATATGTAGGATACTGTATATATATTTAATGCACTGCAGATCACTGAATCACCTGCCTGCCTGCCTGCCCGCCTGAAAGTGTATTTGAACACGTACACCAGCAATGGCCTACAGTCAGGTATAGTCTTGGCTAGACTAGAATGTAGTGGATATATATATGCAGGAGACTGTATATATATTTAATGCACTGCAGATCACTGAATTGCCTGCCTGCCTAAAAGTGTATTTGAACACATATACCAGGAATGGCCTGCAATCACATATAGGCTTGGCTAGACTTGAATGCAGTGGATATATACAGTATATGTAGGAGACAGCCTGCATATATATATTTAGGATTCAACCTGCAGTCAGATATATACACACACACAAGCCTATATATATATATATATATATATATATATATATATATATATATATATATATATATATATAAAATGCACTGCAGCTCACTGAGTCACCTGCCTGCCTGACAGTATATTCGAAAAAGTACACCAGGAACAGCCTGCAGTCAGATCCAGCTACACTGGATGCAGTGTGTATATTTATATATATATATATATATATATATATATATATATATATATATATATATATATATATATATATAAATATACAAGCCTGTATATATATATATATATATATATATATATATATATATATCTATATCTATATATATAGATATATACAAGCCTGGATATATATACTAAATACACTTCAGCTCACTGGATAATCTGCCTGACTGTTCAACCTAAATGACACTCTCTCTCGTTAAACGCCAGCAACACACTACACAGGGCCGATGTGCAGGCAGCCTTATATAGTGTGGGGCGTGGACATAACCCCCTTGAGCTATAATTGGCCAAAGGAACCCTGCCTTTGGCCAATTATGGCTCTCTTTGTGAGTGCAAGTCATAGTGCATGCGTGGCCAATCATCAGACAGCAATGCACTGTGATGTTGCAGTGCATTATAGGGCGTGGCGGGCTGCTCAAATTTGACGCGAATTTCGACGAATGGGCGAACAGCCAATGTTCGAGTCGAACTCATGTTCGACCCAAACATAAAGCTCATCCCTAATTAAGAACATTTTATTGATAGATTAAATAAAACACACACTTTATACACATAGATTGCTTAGGGACACTTTTAACATATTTAACATACATTTTGACATTTAACATGGACAAACAGGAGTTTGATTGTAAGCTCTACGAGCAGGGCCCCCCTATTCCGTCTGTATTGAACTGTTTTGTAATTGTACTGTCCCCATTTTTATTGTAAACTGTTGCCACTATATAAATCCTGTATAGTAATAATCAGCCATTGAAAAATATGGCTGTGGTTTAAATGTCTATGTAAACAGTTTACTAACTCACCTGAGGATAACACTGACACAGATTTAGCAATTAAACCAGAGGAAGACCACCTGGGATTCTAACCTATAAAACTGAACAGTCTTTGCAGTATCTTCTGATTTTCTGTCCTCCACGTTTTTTTTCATCATTTTCATTATTTCCTGTAGTTAAGCCAGAAAACATTCACATGAGTAATTTGATTTGTATATGTCTTTGGAGCAGATTTTTAGGTTTGCTCTCCAGCAATCAGATTTGGTTTACATTTCAGGTGAAGGGATCAGGCACACATGCACTGAAGGCCAGTTTCATGCATAGCTTAATTAAAGCTGTCGTGCAATAGATTGGCAGAAAAGGACAACTCTTTTGTTGGCTGATTTGAATCCCAGCTGTTTAAAATGTAACATTCCTGAAGTGTGAAAGCCTTTCCCCTAAGCAACAACAGCTGGGACAGCTCCTGCTCTCTCTTCATTTACTTTCCCGAAGTTCATACATTCTTAGAAAAAAAAAAGACAGGCATCAAATCATGGCAACGTTCCACAAGACTCCTTGCTCCACCGGTGTAAAGGAAAATGCCCATACCACAATCAGTCTGTCAAAAATACACGGGTGTTACATGCAATCTTTCTACAGATAAAAATAGATTATATTTGTCATGCATTAGTCATGAAAAGAATTGTATTGAATACTTACTCATTTTTATCACAAAGAAACTGAATGGTATAATAATAATAATATATGAGCTGTCTTAATGCAAACAAACATGGTTTGGAGATCTCTAGGGCTTCCAATCATACTAACACTCACTTGCTTTTTATTATAAATGTTTCTGGTGTAGAATAATGTTATAGGAGACATTCACCCTATATAAATTATCTCCTAACATCAAGATATATAGTATATTGTTTACAACTTTTAGAGATTTTTATTATTTGGGTTAACAACCTTGGTGGAACAGTAGTTAATAAAGAGTGATGGTTGTAGGGTGTCCATTTAAAAAAAAAAAAAAACACAATGTAACAGACCTGAGATACTGAGATCTAATCAGGTAATTAAGGGATTCCCTTTATTATCTGTACATACTGTATGTTCCAGCATTGTGGAATCTCTGTGACTGATGACTGATGAGTGATGACATTTTTTCTCCATTAAAAAGGAAATGCTTTGTGTGTTCAGCCAACAGTAATATGTCAGTTGAGTTATGAAATAAGTTGCAGCAGGCTGCACAATTTAACCACTTACCGACCTGCCACAGTAATTATACTGTGGCAGGGATGTATGTGCAAGCACAATCATGTACGTAATTGTGCCATCTCTGGGTCAGGGGCACGCAGCGCGCCCCTCCTGCGACCAATTTGTCCACCGGACACAGCAGATTACAATTATAGGTAATCAGTAATCGTGTATCTTGTGATCATTATGATTAGTCACTGCAATTACATGACAACAATGTAAACAACCCGTCATGAATTTGGGGGACATTTCTATTGTCCTGGCATTTTTGGGACTCAGGAAATAAGATAGGTCGTCAATGATCAATTTTCAAATATACTGTATTTACCATAGTTTGTAGACTCTATAATTTTCATACAACCCAATAAATATACATGCGTACAATGTTGCATGATCATGCAAATGCCAATTTAAAGGGGTTGTAAAGGTTCGTTTTTATTTTCTAAATAGGTTCCTTTAAGCTAATGCATTGTTGGTTCACTAACCTTTTCCTTCGATTCCCCTTCTAAATGCTTTTTTCCTTTGTTTTCTTTTTCTGAAATTGACACTTCCGGTTCCTCCTCAGTAAGCTGTTCAGTAAGCTGTTTTGGCAGACTAAACACCACTCGGATGATGGTGGCAAGTTTACTGGGGAGAAACAGGAAGTGAGAAATTCAGACAAAGAAAAAAAACATTTGGAAGGGAAATCGAAGGAAAAGGTAACCAACAATGCACTAGCTTAAAGGAACCTATTTAGAAAATAAAAAAACGAACCTTTACAACCTCTTTAAGTAGCACAGTGCTGAATAGCAAAAAATGGCCTGGTTATGAAGGTTGTAAAACCTTCTGGAGTTCAAGTGGTTAAAGCAAAGAACTGTTAGGTCAGGGCCATCTTTTCCATTGGGCACGCTGGGCAGTTGCCCGGGGGCCCCGCTTGCCTGGGGGGCCCCACCGGCTGCCCAGCAACCCCAGTAAAAAATTATGGAGAGTGACGGGTTAGAACTGCCCATGCCCAGTTCGCGGAAATCACAGAGAAGATCCGGTCCTCCATAAATGCGGGGGGTTGCTGATGTAAGGCGGGGAGTGAATGCAAAAATGTAAGGGGGCACTGATATAAAGGTTCCCCCTCCTATATTAGTGACCCCCCTTACCTTAGTGTATTTAATCTAAGGAAGGTGGTCTCTGGTCACCAGAGTACCCCCCACATCAGAGTCTGCAGGATTCCCCCTTACAATGCAAGGGGGAACTCAGTCTGCGGACCCTGATGTAAGTGGGAAAGAGAAAGCAGTGGACTCTGATATAAGGTTGTCTCTGGTCACCATAGCCCCTCTCCACATCAGAGTTCCCCCCTTAGATCATGATCTGCAGCGTTCCCCTTTACATAAGAGTTCCCTTTCACTGTAAGGGGGAATCCTGCAGACTCTGATGTAAGAGGAAACTCTGTGCTGGCTGGGTTATAGTAACCCAGCCTTCATGTCAATGAAGACATTTTTTTTTTTTTACTTTTGTTTAACTTAAACACTTGTTGAGCACTGAAAACTGTAATTTTAGGTACTTTTTTTGCAGTGGCAGTAAAAAATGTGGTTCTGCCAGTAAATTGTATGATTTTTGTCAGTAAATTCTCGTGCGTGATTGTGTAGACAGGGCCCCAGTGCACTGTATTGCCCGGGGGCCTATAATGCTCTTAAGATGACACTGTGTTAGGTAGACATAAAAAAATATTTTCCATGCAGTTCTCTAATCATTACAATTCTTAAAATGTGTTTTTAAAACGTTTTTTAATCTAGCTGTATCATACTCCTGCAATTCCTTGCACAGTACATTTTAGATCTGGGAACATATGAGAAGCACTGTAAGCTTAGGCACTATTGCAAGGGTCCTCTTTCAAAACAAAGGGCCAGTTTGTTCATTGGGAGTCTAGAACCTTAGACAGTGGAAGTAAAAAATGCCTCAGCATCACTCCAGGCTCAGTGGTCAGTGGGAGTAAAATGTTCCCCAGGGTTGGTAAGCAGTGGGAGCAAAAAATGGCGTGGTGACTTTGGTTTGTTGTAGGAGGAATATTGCCCCATCATTGGTGCCAGTAGAAGGAATAGTGCCGTATCATTGGTGACAGTAGATGTGACATATCATGGGTGTCAATAGGATGATTAAAGGCAAGCAAAGAATCACATTCAACCCTCATTTGGGGACCACTGCTGTACTGAATTATAGCTGAGCTGCTGCTTCCTCATTGTCCAGTCATATTACGGGCTAGGCTGGTAACCAAGTTGTATTGTTTTAAGTTAAGGAATGTGAGGGTACCAACCAGGGGCGGACTGACCATCGGGCACTTCAGGCACGGACCGAGGGCCCGTGACCAGTAGAGGGCCCCATGACAGCTTCCCCTTTAATCTACCCATCAATCACAGCTAGCTGACGGGTAGATCGTGTCCTGAATCACTGCTTCCTGCTAAGAGACTGCAGTGTAAACAGACCTCTTGTGATGCGCGCCTGCGGCCGGCCCCTCCTTCCCTTCCGCCCACCCCAGAGAGGAGGGGTCGGCGGGGAGGAGCGCATCACAAGAGGTATGTTTACAGCCGCTTCCCGCGCTACTCTACATCTACATCTTGTATGCTGTCCTGTGTCCCTATACAGTATGGGCCGGATTCACAAAGCACTTGCGCCGACGTATCTCCAGATACGGCACGTAAGTGCAAATATGCGCCATCGTATCTGTGCGCCATACCCACAAACTAAGATACGCCTAAAAACAGGCTTAATCCCGCCGACATAACTTGCCTACGCCGGTGTAGGGTGGGCGCACATTTACGCTGGCCGCATGGTGGCGCTCCCATTGATTAGCCATTCAAATATGAAAATGAGGAAAATACGGCGATTCATGAACCTGCGCCCACCCGACGCAGGCTACGAGAGGTGCGCGTAAGTTGTATGTCCGGCGTAAAGTTAAGCCCCGTAAAGGAGGTGTAACTCAGCAGCAGACATGTAAAGGTCTGCATCAGGGAACAGAAGCGGGCGGTTTTTACGTAGTTTACGTTGGACGCGTGTCTGGATGGGCGTAGATTACGTTCATGGTGTAGGCAGTGATATGGCGTATCTTAGGTAGTTGTTCCGACGTGGTTATGAGCATGCGCACGGGGATGCATCCACGACACAACGCATGCGCAGTTCGTTCAACGTACTTGTCTGGCTCTCAAACCATCATTTGCATGGGGTCATGCCTCATTTGCATGGTTTTGCATGGGGCAAGCCCACTTCCACCTACGCCAGCCTGCGCCTTCGAAAAATACGCCACGTCGACGCAGCTTTGGGAGCACTGGCTTCCTGAATTCCATGCTTGCCTCTCTGTGCTGCGTCGGCATAGCGTACATTGAGATGCGCTACGGCGGCATAATGTGTGCCCGTTCTCTGTGAATCCGGGCCTATGTACCCAGCATCCTGAACACTGCCCCATACCCTAAAGTCTGCCCATACCCTGCTCTCTCTCTGCCCCATACCCTGCTCTCTCTCTCTGATACATGCCCTGCTCTCTCTCTGCCCCATGCCCTGATATCTGCCCATACCCTGCTCTCTGCCCCATCCCCTGCTTTCTGCACATACCCTGCTCTCTGCCCCATGCCCTGATCTCTGCCCCATGCCCTGATATCTGCCCATACCTTGCTCTCTGCCACATGGCCTGATATATGCCCCATGCCCTAATGTCTGCCCATGCCCTGCTCTCTGCCCCCATGCCCTGCTGTCTGCCCCCATGCCCTGATGTCTACCCAATGCCCTGCTCCGTGCCCCCACGCCCTGGTGTCTGCCCCCATGCCTTTCTCTTTGCCTCATGCTCTGATGTGTGCCCCTATGCCCTGCTCTGCGCTCCCATGCCCCGATGTATGCCCCAATGTGTGCCCCCATGCCCTACTCTGTGCCCCCATGCCCTGCTGCCTGCCCCCATGCCTTTCTGTGTGCCCCCATGATGTGTCCTGTGATGTGTCCCATGACCTACTGTGTGCCCCGTGATATGCCCTACTTTTTGCCCCATGCCCTACTATGTGTCCCATTGTGTGCCCAATTCCCTTTGGCCCTGTGATGTGTCCTGAGCCCCCATGCCTCCTGTCTTCCCCATACCCTGCTGTCTGCCCCATGCCCTGCACTGTGCCCCCATGCCCTGATGTCTGCCCCATGCACTGCTCTTTGCCCCATGCCCTGCTGTCTGCCCCATGCCCTGCTCTGTGCACCCATGCCCTGATGTCTGCCCCATGCACTGCTCTTTGCCCCATGCCCTGCTGTCTACCCTATTCCCTGCTCCGTGCCCCCATGCCCTAATGTCTGCCACATGCCCTGTCTGCCCCCATGCCCTGCTCTTTGCCCCATGCTCTACTCTTTGCCCTTATGCTCTGATGTGTGCCCCCATGCCCTGCTGTCTGCCCCATGCCCTGATGTCTTTCCCATGCTCTGATGTCTACCCCATGCCATATTCTGTGCCCCCATGCTCTGCTATCTACCCTATGGCCTGCTGTGTGCCCCATGCCCTGATGTCTGTCCCATGCCCTGCTCTATGCCCTCATGCCCTGATTTCTGCTCCATGCTCTGATGTCTACCCCATGCCATGCTCTGTGCCCCCTTGCCCTGCTGTGTGCCCCATGCCCCGCTGTCTGTCCCATGCCCTGCTGTCTGCCCCATGCCTTTCTCTGTGCCCCATCCCTGATGTCTGCCCCACACCCTGCTCGGTGCCATATGCCTAGCTTTCTACCCCATGCTCTGATGTGTGCCCCCCTTCCCTGCTGTCTTCCCCATGCCCTGCTGTCTGCCCCATGCCCTGCTCCGCGCCTCCATGCCCTGCTGCCTGCCCCATGCCCTGCTGTCTGCCCCATGCCCTGCTCTGTGCCCTCATGCCCTGCTATCTACCCCATGAACTGCTCTTTGCCCCCATGCCCTGATGTGTACCCCCATGCCCTGATGTGTGCCCCATGCCCCGCTCTTTGCCTCCATGCCCTGATGTGTACCCCCATGGCCTGCTCTGTGCCCCCATGCCCTGCTGCCTGCCACCATGCCCTGATGTGTGCCCCCATGATGTGTGTGGGTGTGGCTTGAGTGTGGGCAGGGATACAGAGGGCCCCACGATCTCCTTTTGCCCAGGGGCCCCATAAGTTGGCAGTCTGCCCCTGGTACCAACCACTCTGCACTGAAGAGCAGGGGGTGCATGAATAACATAACTGGCTGAATATAAAAACATATAGCTGGATTCACGTATGTGCCAGCCTAAGCGCGCCTAATTCAAATGAGGAACATTGGGGCGTGTTTTATGTTAATGAATCGTTTTACGCCTTACGTAAACGGTGTATCTTTACTGCGACGGGCAGGCGTACGTTCACGAATAGGCGTATCTCACTGATTTGCGCATTCTAGGCATAAATGAGCGTTCACGCCCCTAGCGGCCGGCGGAACTAGACAGCTAAGATACGACGGCGCATGCCGTCGTATCTTAGCTACATTTAAGTGTATCTCAATTTGAGAATACACTTAAATGTACAACGGCTTAGATTCAGAGTTACGACGGCGTATCTACTGATACGCCGGCTTAACTCTTTCTGAATCTAGCTAATATATTTTTTTAGGTAAGGCTGTTTACACACATACAGTGCCTTGATGTGATGAACCAACACAACGTGGCACATAATTGTAAAGTGGAAGGAAAATGATAAATGGTTTTAATTTTTTTTTTTACAAATAGATATGTGAAAAGTGTGGCGTGCATTTGTATTCAGCCCCCCTGAGTCAGTACTTTATAGAACTACCTTTCGCTGCAATTACAACTGCAAGTATCTTTGGGGATGTCTCTATCAGCTTTTCACATCTGGAGAGAGAACTTTTTGCCCGTTCTCCTTTTCAAAATAGCTCAAGCTCTGTCAGATTGGATGGAGAGCGTCTTTGAATAGTAATTTTCAAGTCTTGCCACAGATTCTAAATTGGATTTAGGTCTGGACTTTAACTGGGCCATTCTAACACATGAATATGCTTTGATATAAACCAATCCATTTCAGCTCTGGCTGTATGTTTAGGGCAGTTGTCCTGCTGGAAGATGAACCTCCCCCAGTCTCAAATCTTTTGCAGACTCTAAGGGCCAGATTCTCAAAGGCGTTACGACGGCGCAACACCATTAGCGCCGTCGTAACACCTCATCTGGCCCCGGGTATCTATGCAACTGATTCTCAGAATCAGTTGCGCATAGGTACCCATTAGATCTGACAAGCGTAAGGCTGTTACGCTGTCAGATCTTAAAAGTATTTTTTTTCCCGCCGCTAGGTGTCGCATCGTCGCTTTTCCCCGTCGTCTATGCAAATTAGGTAAGTACGGCGATTCCCGAACATACGCGAGGTCGACGCAGCGAATTAACGTTGTTTGCGTAGCGTACCCGACGCGTAAGGTTGCCCCTGCTAATTAGCAGGCGCAACCAATGTTAACGATGGCCGTCGTTCCCGCGTCGAATTCAATAAAAATTACGTTGTTTGCGTAAGACGTCCGTGAATGGCGCTGGACGCCATTTACGTATACATCTAGGCAAATGACGTCGGGGCGACGTCATTTAGCGCAATGCACGTCGGGTAATTTACCCGACGGAGCATGCGCAGTACGCTCGGCGCGGGAGCGCGCCTAATTTAAATGGTGCCCTCCCCATTTGAATTGGGCGGGCTTGCGACGAGCAATCTAACGCTACACCGCCGCAAGTTTACAGGTAAGTGTTCTGAGAATCAGGATGTAAACCTGTAGACCTGCGGCGGTGTAACGTAGATCTCATATATTACGCTGCCCAGGAGCAGCGCGAATGTATGAGAATCTGGCCCTAACTCTTTTGTATTCTTCTAAGATTGCCCTGTATTTGGCTCCCTCCATCTTGCCATTAACTCTGACCAGCTTTCCTGTGTCTGCTGAAGAAAAGCATCCCCACAACCTGATGCTGCCACCACCATGTTTCACGGTGGGGATGGTATGTTCAGGGTGATGTGCAGTGTTAGTTTTATGCCACACACAGAGTATTGCTTTTAGGCCAAAAAGTTCAATTTTGGTCTCATCTGACCAGAGCACCTTCTTCCACGTGTTTGCTGTGTCCCCCACATGGCTTCTCGCAAACTGCAAATGGGACTTCTCATGGCTTTCTTTCAACAATGGCTTTCTTCTTGACACTCTTTAATAAAGACCAGATTTATGGAGTGCACAACTAATAGTTGTCCTGTGGACAGCTTCTCCCACCTGAGCTGTGGAGCTCTGCAGGTCCTCCAGAGTTACCATGGGTGCGTCTCTGATTAATGCTCTCCTTGCCTGGACTGTCAGTTTAGGTGGATGGCCATGTCTTGGTAGGTTTGCAGTTGAGCCATACTCTTTCCATTTTTGGAAGACAGTGCTCCGTGAGATATTCAAAGCTTGGGATATTATTTATAACCTAACCCTGCTTTAAAATTCTCCACAACTTTATCCCTGACCTGTCTAGTGTGTTTTTTGGCCTTCATGATGCTGTTTATTCACTAAGGTTCTCTAACAAACCTCTGAGGACTTCACAGAACAGCTGATTAAATTACACACAAGTGGATTCATACAAATTATTTGACTTCTGAAGGCAACTGCTTGCACTAGATTTTAGTTAGGGGTATCAGAGTAAAGGGGGCTGAATACAAATACACGCCACACTTTTCAGATATTTATCTGTAAAAAAAAATTGAAAACCATATATCATTTTCCTTCCACATCACAATTAAGTGCCACTTTGTGTTGGTCTATCACATAAAATCCCAATAAAATACATTTATCTTTTTGGTTGTAATATGACCAAATGTGGAAGATTTCAAGGGGTATGAATACGTTTTCAAGGCACTGTATATTGTATATTTTAACTGTTAATTAAGATGTTTCTTTATTGTTACATTTTCATTATATGTTCTAATTTCCCATCATTATGGAGAAAAGCACTCAACCTCAAATAGATAATTAAGTTTAGTGTGAGCACTAGAATCATGAACTATCCACCGGCTTTTTACATCTCTTGGAGATTCCAGTGGTCAGATTTCCATGCAGGACTCATATTATCTCCCATAACTGAAGGTGTGGGGTATTTATCAAGCGTTGTGATGAAGCAACAAAGCAGCAGGAGAACATGGCAAAGTGACAGATTCTCTTTAAGAGCTGAGGATAGGTTGAATATTGGTGTATAGCTGCACACATTTAATTGTGTTTTAGCACAGAAAGTGTTGTTATAAAAATCAGTTTACTAGCAGGGAGGACATTTACCCCTTGACCTAGTATTTAGTATGTGTTGTTTTAATGCATTAGTAGTCATTAATTAACATTTGTCTTACTGAGGTCTTCTGTGAATTTTTCTCAACTTGGTATACAATAGGAAGCCAGGTGATAACAATAAAAAGGGCAATGTGAAAATAGTTGGAATGTCATGGATGTGTGCATTTCGAACAAACGGAAGAAAACATTCATCATTATCGCAGTTCAAAATCTGGAACAAACTGTTCTGGTTTAGAATTTGGGAATAGTTCATTAAACAACATTACAAATCCATTACATCATAATATGTAATGCATTTATATACCTACAATCCCAGCAATACAAAAGAGGGATATGAACTAAGAAAAGGCATAGAAATAAGTTATAGTAACCATACTTAATGCTGCATAAGCTTATTAGGAAAAGCAGAAAATATGTTGAGCTGATCAATGTAAGCCTTCTGTATGAAAACAATTACTAAGGCTTCTGGGGCTTAGCAGGCAATATAAAATGTCTGATCTTACTTTCAGTGTGACAGTTTGCATCCCCTCTACACTGCTAGAGCCCCCTGAAATCGCCCCACTTCCGGGTAGTTGGACTTTTATATTAAGGTGTGGCACCTGGACTTTGTCATAGTCTTTCTTATCCAGCCAAAGTGAGAATAATACCCTTCACTAGACACAGCCTTTGTTCAGTTCACTGACTGCTTAGATGGCAAAATAACACACAAACACAATTAACCAAAAAGCTAAATCTGTATGTATAATAAGGAAATACCACTGCCCTGTTTATTTATATGTAGTGTTTTCTCCCATCGGAGCCGCTGGAAATTTGCCCAGGTTCTTCCCCAGTGGTTTGCCTCGCAGCCAGGCACACAATATCAGCCACACTTTTTCTCAATAACCAGTCTAGGGGTGTTTTTTTTTTTAGGAGAACTTGGATATGATTGAGGAAATAGAGTGGGATACTACAAAAACTAAACCTATGTACAGGTTGAGAACAGTGAACATAAAATTAAGTTCATTGCCTCCTTCCAACTTCAATGATACCAGACTAGATCTTCAGATGACAGGCCCCCAGTCAGCTCTCTAGCTTCAGTATCCAGGCAAGCACAAGGCGGCATTGCCCTTGGTGGGTAGCAGCCCTTTGGGCTGGACCAGCATGAAAAGACCTTGTGGTCAGTTTGCTCACAGACTATATACAGTCTCCCAACATGCCTTCAAGGCCCAGCTCCCTGGGATTTGCCAGGGCAGTATTAATATTTAGACATGTGCATTTGTTTTCGTCCAAATACATTTTCGTCCAAATTTCAGCTATTTTCGTTATTGTTTTAACAAGCGAAAACAAAAGTGCAGAATACGAAAACCGAAAGATCCAACATAAACAAATGCTTTATTTTTGTTTTTGTCGAATGTGCCTAACCTTAACTCTATTAGTCCAAGATTAATCTACATAGAGAGAAAAGATTTGACCTAGAGAAAAAAGATTCGACATTATAGAGAGAAAAGATTCGACATTATAGAGAGAAAAGATCGCTGCTGGAATTGGGTGGGGGAAGTAAAATAAAAATAATGATGATGATGAATGTTTTTGGCTGATTGTAATCAAAGAGGAGGAGCAGTAAAATAGCTAGAACTAACTTGACAATTCAACGTGAACAACGAAGATTCGACAAAGCATCGAAAAACATACAAACATACAAACGTCAAATCTGTCATTGAAGGCTTAAGGTGTCTGTCGAATTTTCAAAGAAGATTCGACGGAGCAGCTAAACTGTACGAAGCCGCAATCGTACATTTCTGGTCAAATGCTCGGCCCATAGGCTATAGAAAAATTCTAATGTTGGTTGACTAGTAATAATAATTAATAAATATATTTATTACTAGTCATACAACATTAGAATTCTTCTATAGCTTGTAGGCGGAACATTCGACCGGAAATGTACGATTCGGCGTAAAGTTTCGCTGCTCCGTCGAAGCTTCTTTGAACATTCAACAGACACCATAAGTATTCAATGGCAGATTTAACCTTAATTCATTTGGATTTTTGGACGAATGCAATTTCTAACAAAAAACAAAATAAATCAAAACAAATTTTGGACGAAAACAAAATTCCGAAAACAAAATATTTCAGTGTGCACATGTCTATTAATATTATTGCTGCCATCTGCATAGTTCCATGCCTATAATCCAGAAAGTTCTTACAGCTTTTCTAAAAAGCAGGGGAAGTAAACAGACTAGTAGCAGCTGAGAAAACTGAGAAGACTTAACTAGTAAAAAGGTAGCTGCCCTGAATACAGTTGGCATGGAAATATGGCTATACGCTGTGCGTAAACCATATTTCTTGTGCTATTAAAGTGGAGGTTCACCCTAATTTATAACTTCTCCTTAAACAAAAGTGCTCAGTATGTCTATTCACAGTTCACACTTTAAAAAATGTAAAAACGTTTCCATACCTTATATCTTGCTCATGAACCAGGCACCTCCTAGTTTCAATCGTGCGGGACTGGGCGTGTCGCTTGGTCTCCGATCGCCGCATTGATTCAAAGGATTGATGACGAGTCTCTCGTCACGCTGACCATGACAATACTGTTTTGACCAGCAGCAGAGCAATTCTTGTGAGACGGTAGATGTCACATGACTCTGCAGTCGGTCATGTGACGATCACGTGATGAGGGCGGATACAATTCCGCCATTTTAACTCATGGAAAACTTCCGCATCCCGGAAGTAAATACTGGAGGGCTTCAGAGTGCCCACAACTAAGATGGAAATGTCCATCTTACGTTTTTATAAAATATCTTTTTCAGGGAAATGAAAATCCTGGTGGCTGCAATAATGGGACTGGTGAGTAAACGATATGCTATGTGAACAGCAGGAGACTAATATTTAAAGAAAAAACGTATTTGCGCGGAACCCCCGCTTTAAGCACACATTCAGTCTAATGGTATATTGCATCTTACCTATCACTCTATTTCCCGCATATCCCCAAGTAAACAGACATGATCACAGCTTACGTTCTCTCCATCGCATGACTGCCTCCACCGAGCACCGCACTTGGCTTTTTATTCATAGACAACAAAAGCAATGACAAACAGGAAGCCATGTCCCCAACAGCCAATCGCTTCCTTCATGAGAAATGACCTCAGAGGGAATGACCTCCACACAGGAAATTTGTTTATACAAACAACCAATAAATAATGGCTAGGGGAGTCTTTTGGGCATGTCTGGGCAGGGACAGCATGTACATTTTCCTGTCCCCTGTAAACTAGACAAAGGAAGCTGCATGGCTTTCAAACATGGATGCTCTCCCTGACCATAACAATTCAAAAGCTCCCATTTTACCACTAGTAGGAATCCTTATTCTGCGTTTTTCAGAGAACAACGCATACCCGGATTATACTACCGTTCCTGTGGATGGGAGATTATCTGCAGGGGCATGTCATGGCATGAGCGTACATCCGCCTATAACCGATAATGTCTTTGCAGAGAGAACACATCCCCCCAGACGATCATTCTGTTCATTGCACAGGGGCCCTTTTGCTGGAAGACATATCCCCACTCTGCAAACACCTCTCCCCAACCTCCGGAAGTTTTTCACTACCAGACGGAACTCAACCAGTGTCAGTCTGCCCCAGGGCTGCGGGAGTACTAATACGGGGAGACACTATGACAATTCATATTAAATACATCTTCATAAAATTTCCACAACACAGTGAGCAACTAAATTTCCCTAACACAGTAATTACAGCCACACCGATTTCAGTGTGAGAAGCTAAATTTACCTATCAAAAATACACACAGGTCCAATGACACAGTGAGCCTGCACTAAACCTAACTAATCCTAGCACCTATCTGGAAGGGGGTCACATATATAATGACAATCTGCATGAAGAAACAGATGTTTTAAAATATTAACAGACATTTATAAAGTGATATACATTGAAGTTGATTTTCTAAAGGCA
Source organism: Rana temporaria (assembly GCF_905171775.1). NCBI lineage: Eukaryota > Metazoa > Chordata > Amphibia > Anura > Ranidae > Rana > Rana temporaria. The sequence continues at coordinate 151,831,289 of NC_053493.1, read as the reverse complement.
AAAAGAATGTGTACTTTGCAAGTGCAGTTGCTCCAGGGCTTAGTAAACAAGGGAAAGCTTTGCTGACTTCTATCATCTATGGTATGCAAGTAAAAATTGCTGTTTTTTTTATTTCCTTGCATGTGATTGGGTATTCTTTGTAAGGTGTAGCTTTACCAAATTTACTAAGCTCTGCACTTGCAGAATGTAACTTCACTTACAAAGTGCACAATCTCTATTTGCTTTTAGTAAATCAACCACCTTATGTTCATATAAATATAAAAAAAAAAAGGAAACATGTTTTAAGCAATTTAAGACAGCCCACTGTACATTTGTGTCATTATTTCGACTTTAAATACCGTTTTTATGGCAGCAGCTAGTATTTGTTTGTACTGTGGGCGATTCTGCATCTAATAAAAGTGGTCCCAGTAGCAGATTCGCCACAGGATCATATTAGGCGGCTTTTCGGTTGTCTCTGTGCTTACTGGACATGTTGGTTAGCCCAGAGCTGATCCAATGTGTTGGGCGCTTGGGCAGGAAGCCGAGTGAGGGAAAGATAGCCCCCACTCGGTTCTATGCTCTTGGAGGACTGGAGTGACGTCCAACGTCACTTCCGCCTTCCGGCCTTAAAGGGATGATTTTTTTCTCCTCTTAAAGGCAAAATTACTTTTTTTTTCTAAAAGGACAGTGTAAAAATAAAAAATAAAAAGTAAAATAAATAATAAAAAAACTATAATTTAAAGCCCTCCACCCCCCGAGCTTGCACGTAACAGCTAACACATAGGTAAGTCGCGCCCACTTATGTAAATGGTGTTCAATCTACACATGTGAGGTATCGCTGCGACCATTCGAGTGAGAGCAATAATTCTAGCACTAGACCTAAGCATCGACTATGGAAGTTTTTAATTATCATAGTTTATCGCCATTCTATGAGTGTGCGCAATTTTAAAGCATGACATGTTAGGTTTCTATTTACTTGGTTTAACATCATCTTTCACATTATACCAAAGAATTGGGCTAATTTTACTGTTTTTTTTTTTTTTTATTCAAAAAAAGTGTATTTTTTTCCCAAAAATTGTGTTTGTAAGACCGATGCGTAAATACATTAAATATTGCACCGATTGCCATTTTATTCTCTAGGGTCTCTGCTAAAAACAAATATATAATGATTGAAGGTTCTGAATCCGTAGGGTTCAATATTGAGTTGGCCTATCCTTTGCAGCTATAACAGCTTCAACTCTTCTGGGAAGGCTGTTCACAAGGTTTAGGAGTGTGTCTATGGGAATGTTTGAACATTCTTCCAGAAGTACATTAGTGAGGTCAGAAACTGATGTGAATGAGAAGGGCTGGCTCTCAGTCTCTGCTCTAATTCATCAAGTTGAGGCTTATTTGGTGGATGGGGGACTATGGTGTGTGGTTGTTTTTCAGAGGTTGGGCTTGGCCCCTAAGTTCCAGTGAAGGGGACTCTTAAGGCATCAGCATACTAAGAAATTTTGGACAATTTCACGTTCCCAACATTGTGGGAACAGTTTTATGGATGGCCCCTTCCTGTTCCAACATGACTATACACTAGTGCACAAACAAGGTCCATAAAGACATGGATGATCGAGCTTGGGGTGGAGAGACTTGACTGGCCTGCAGAGAGTCCTGACCTCAACCCAATCGAGTACCTTTGGGATGAATTAGATCGGAGACTGGGAGTCAGGCCTTCTTGTTCACATCAGTGCCTGACCTCACCAATGTGCTTCTGGAAGAATGGACAAACATTCTCTAAGACACTCTCCTAAACCTTGTGGACAGCCTACCCAGAAGAGTTGAAAAAAAGGGTAGGCCAACTCAATATTGAACCCTACGGACTAAGACTGGGATTCCATTAAAGTTCACATGAGTGTAAAGGCAGACATCCCAATACTTTTGGTAATATAGTGTATGTAGTGGCTAACAACCTCTTTCAAAATAACTGTAGGGCAGGGCAAGGCAAAAATAAATTGCAACATTTTTTTGGGAGTCTTGCCGCATCTCTAGCATAATGTTGTTGGCTACATGAGGTGCAATGATTGTGGTGTCCTGTACCACTGTGTAAGGGTCTTGAAACCAAACTCCTTATGATTTGTCTATATGGATGTTTTGCGTATATAGTATATTGTCCTATCTCTTTGATCAGTCAGTTTGGTCTGCTGGTCCATCTCCAATTTTTTTTCTATGCCAGGAAGGACAAAGGAATCAAGTGGTGAATTTAGTAGACCACACATAGGTACACAGCAGGCTGGAGTGGGGCTTTAAGTACCGTATTTGCCGGCGTATAAGATGACTGGGCGTATAAGACGACCCCCTAATTTTCCAGCCAAAATGTTGGTTTTGGGATATACTCGCCGTATAAGACTACCCCCTTCCTACTAGTCATGCCTCGCCTCACGGTGCCACCATTACATGCCAGACTGTGCCCCATTACATGCCAGACTGTGCCCCATTACATGCCAGACTGTGCCCCAGTACGTGCCAGACTGTGCCCCAGTACATGCCAGAATGTGCCCCATTACATGCCAGACTGTGCCCTTACCTTATCCCAAGACATGCAGAATCGCGGCCGTACGATTTTTCAAAAGCCGCGCCTTCTACGTCTTCTGTTCCGCGATAGGCGGAAACACTCAGCTTCCCAGGAGGCACTGTGTTCAGTGTTCGCCTATCACGGAGGCCCTCTCGTCCAAGGACGAGAGGGCCTCCGTGATAGGCGGACACTAAACACAGGACAAGAGGAGGCCCTCGTGATAGGCGGACACTGAACACAGTGCCTCCTGGGAAGCTGAGTGTTTCCGCCTATCACGGAACAGAAGAAGTAGAAGGCGCAGCTTTTGAAAAATCGTACGGCCGCGATTATGGGATAAGGTAAGGTTAGGTTACCGGCGTATAAGACGACCCCCGACTTTTAAGAAGATTTTAAGGGGTTAGAAAGTCGTCTTAGGTGTCGTACAGACGACCGGATGTATCCGCTGGGATTGATCCACGGATCAGTTCCAGCGGACAAATCCGGTCGTCTGTACGGCCTAGCGGATATTTCTCAGCGGATAAAAATCCAGCCGACGGATTCCCAGCGGATAAAAATTGTCTAGCATGCTAAAAAATCTATCCGCTGGAAACCTGTCCGCCGGACAGATCCCCTGGTTAGTACACAAAACCCGCGGACCAAAAACCCGCACATGCTCAGACAAAATGAGGGGATGGGAGCGCTCGTTCAGGTAAAACGCGCGTTTGTTTGTGACATGGCACATTCGTCATTTTAACTATCTAGTGTGTCGTTTATTGCCTCGTTTTTTTTTCTGCGTTCTCTTGCTAGAATAAACCCGTTCTCTTGCTGATGCTATCTAGCCAGATGTTGTATCTTTCTTTTGGTCCTCCACATGTATATATTTATGTTATGTTATTTTTATTTAATGTTGATCTTCTAGAATTTTTTTTTTTTTCTAGGCAAGTTCTGTCAACATTGTCTTTTTTTGACCCATTTTTTTTTTGGTCAAGTTATGTCAACATTGTCTTTTTTTGACCAATTTTTTTTATTTTTTTTTGGTCAAGTTATGTCAACATTGTCTTTTTGACCCATTTTTTTTATTTATTTTTTGGTCAAGTTATGTCAACATTGTCTTTTTTTGACCCATTTTTTTTATTTTTTTTTGGTCAAGTTATGTCAACATTGTCTTTTTGACCCATTTTTTTTATTTTTTTTTGGTCAAGTTATGTCAACATTGTTTTTGTGCGGGTGTTTTTCCTTTTTTGGTTTTATGGTTTACCAAGTTGGTACACCAAATGCCCCCCCCCCCCCAAGGAGTTTGTGTCCTTTGTAAATGACACATATTATTTTTTTAAATGTTTCATGCCTATTAAAACACAATAGACAATGTTTTAACGTAAATCCAAAAGCCATTTATTTAGGCCCAAAAAAAAATTAACATTAAGTAGAACGGCAGCACTTGATCAGATAGTAACATATATGCAGACTTGTGTTCCAGACTGCACAGGCAAAGTGGTCAAGGATAAAATGGCAAACCTTCAGGAGCGCATACCGAACATTATATAAACAACAACAAAAAACAGGAGCAGCAGCAAGTGAGCCAATGGAGCCCAAGCTGTGGTACTACAAAGAAAATCACCTATTCCTCTTCCTTGTTGCCTTCCTTCCAGGCTGCCTTGCAGCGGAACTTCCACGGGCCCGTCCACGGCTCCTTGCAGGTGGGGATGATGTGGCAGCAGGAGGAGGTTGCAGGTGTTCGGCAGGATAGGCCGGGTCACTCAGTTCGGTGTTGTTGGTAAGCATGCCTCGGTGCATCCACCAAATGACCTGGTTGATATTCTTGGCCATCCTGCTTTCCTCCGGCCCCACTTGGCTGAGTTCATTAGCGATGTAGGCGCTGTATGCCTCAATGGGGTTGAGGGGGGCCCTCATTAAGGCACTCGCCTCCTGGATCATCTCCAGGCTCTCATCCTCCACCTGCCTCCTGCGCCTCCTTAGGCCTGATTGTGTCATTTGGAGGGGAGGGACTTGGCTGGTGGTGCTCAGCCTGGGCCTGGGGACCTGCTGACCTCTACTTGGCCCAGCCTCCTCCTGGCTGCCACTGACCCCTTCCGCCTGGCTGACATGGACCTCATCAACAGGAGCTGCCACCTCCTGGATGGTCCTTTTCTTCTTCCTGTGTGAAAAAAAGGGACATGTTGTAATATTTAGCACAATGAAATCACACACATTTTCATGCTCTAGACTGGTTTGTTTTTTATTCCTTTCAACTTGAACAGACTCTCCTTCTGACCCCTGCACTTGCCATCCCTGACCCCCTATTTTTATGCCCACAACTTGTGTTTTCTTCTCCAATTTTTTTCTTGGGATTACAATATCAACTCAATAAACAAACAATAATTAGCAGGCAAGAAATATGTTGTAAACTACTCTACCTCAGAAGTGAAGTATCGCAGATCTGGGTCCATGTCAGCCAGCCCCTCACTGGACTCTGCAGGGGTGTGGGGATGCCTGGAAGTTCCGCTGCAAGGAAGGCTGGAAGGAAGGCTTGACATTGATGGCCGGCCCTCCATCTGATCCTGAAAAAAATGGAGTTCTTTGTAGTACCACAGCGTGGGCTCCGTTGACTCCCTTGCTGATGCTCCTGATCTTTGTGCATGAAGTTGTCTATATTTTTTCCGGTGTGCGCTCCTTAGGTTGGCGATTTTATCCTTGACCATTTTGCCTGTGCAGCCAGGAACCCAGGTCTGCATATATGTAGCTATCTCAGCAAGTGCTGCCGTTCGGCAGTTTTTCTTATGATAAGAAGGGTGTTTTGAATCCCACAGGATGGGCATTTCTCAGAATTTCTGAATAAGGTTCAGGATGGGCTCATGTCCCCCAATTTGGTCCATCCTTAGTTTTTTTTGGAATTGTAGTCTAGATTTAACACACAAAAAAAAAAAAAATTAAAAAAGGCTCAGCACTTATATTGTCAGAATATGTGCCAAAACATTTTTGACCTACTATCCAAACACAGTGTCTCCTGCTGCTAAAATGCTGGCCAGCTCTGCCCCATTGTTGTACCAAAAACTGATTTTACATGCAGACCCTTTGGTTACATTTCACAAAATACGTGGGATGTAATAACCATCCACAATTCTTACTAATTATAGCAATCATCAAGGCACTATTTCATGTGTAGATATCATGCCCCTCAGCATTGTTGACATATAAATACACTTCCTAATTACCTCTGTCCAACCAACACAGAACAATACTTGTATGATCTGAATACACCAGCAAAAAATTTAAAAGAGGTAGAGCATTATTCACACATCTAGATTTTGTGATGTGTACAAGCATTTTGATAAAAAAATACCATTTTACTCCACAAGATACCAACATATCGTTAAAAGGGTGCAAACAACAGACAAAACCTCCATCCCATGGCTCTCCAGTTTCTAGGCCTCTGCTGATCCCATGTTGTAATTTCTTACCTTCGCCTCTCTAGCTCCTCGCTTAGCACGCTCGAATAATCTCAGCGTAACCTACGTAATCACGTTGTTTCCCTTTTATACACTCCGCGTATGCATGAAACGCCGCCCTCATCACCTTTGCCATGCCCCTAATCAATGTGAAACGTAAAGATATGGCGTTAACTCTGTAGCTTTTCTAAAAACGCTCGTAAAATCTCTGCGTAACCTACGTAATCACGTCGTATTCATTCTGTACACTCCGCGTATGCATGAAACGCCGCCCTCGTCACCGCCCATGACGGGACATTTCCTCTTTTCCATGCCCCTAATCACTGTTGGAAGAAAAAATGGCGATGTCAACGAGCGGGCACGAAGCTCTCAGGCCGCAAGTGAAGGGACAGGGGCAGGAACGTACCGATCTAGGCCCAACCGGTACAAGGCCACTAATATGGCTTTGGATGAAATGGTGGAGTTAGTGGACATAATGCGGAGGAAGGACTATGATGGGGAATATGGGCCATACAAGACCCCTAAACGCAGAAAGGGAAAAATTATGGACAAGGTGGTGAGGAGAATCAAGGAGATGTTTGGTGTCACCAGGTCCAAGGAACAGCTCCGGAAACGTTGGTCCGACTTGAAGCTGCGGGAGCCACATCAGTTGAAGAAGATCAAGAGAATTACCAGGAAAAGTAAGTCCTTTATTTGTGGGGGTGGGGGCCATTTTCTTCATTAATTTGTTGTCATGTATATTTCTACATCTGCCTCCTTGGCCTGGTTGTACTTTTTAACACATGTTGAAATTGTATGTGTAAATAAAATCTTTTGCAACGATCGTTTAATAGTAAACATGGGAACAAAACATTGTTTCTCAGAAATCCGATGTTGGCCCAGGAACAACACACCTGGACATGGCTCTCTGGCCAAAAACATTGTTTACAAACATTGTGGAAAAGCTTTTTCTGAGAAATTCAAATAAGATAATGTGAAAGGCCAACAGGACTCATTCTCAACAGTGATAATATGAAGCTGTTTCCCCATCTGGAATCCAGAGCACCTGTGTCTCCCCAAAAAAGAATAAAAATTTGGACGGTCTCCGAGAAATATAGCTTAGGGGGGGACATCCATGTGTGTCACTTCGCTAAAAAGGGGCAGGATCATTGCTTGGCCTCCAAATCATCAAAAAATGTAGGTTTGGTGGAAGAAGACAAAAAAAAATGTAAAGCCTCTTCTAAGCAATGTGTGTGATTTCTGCTCTACAATATCTGTGTGCTGATGAGTATACCTTTTGTTTTCTGTTATTTAGGGGAAAGAAGACGACAACATTTGGAGGAGGCAGAGAGGGCCAGACATCAACAAAATCAACCATCTGGCCATGTGGAGGAGGAGGATGTGGAAGGAGAGGAGGATGGAAGAGAGGAGGATGTGGAAGGAGAGGAGGAAGGAAGAGAGGAGGATGTGGAAGGAGAGGAGGAAGGAAGAGAGGAGGATGTGGAAGGAGAGGAGGAAGATGCAATTTTGGAGCTAGTAGTTATGGAAGATGAAGAAGGGGAAGTTGAGGAAGAAGAAGTTGGAGTTTTCGAAGAAGGTGGAATGGTGGATGAAGGAGGAGTCATTGAAGATGAGGGGGAAGTGGTGGAAGAAGGAGGAGTTATTGAAGACGGAGAAGAGGTGGAAATTAGCACACCATCAGGTCAGTGTCACCCCAGCTTTCTATGGCAAAACAGATATAGATAGGGCTGCAAAATATTAATTTTGGTCTTTTTTGGTTTTTAGGGGATGAAGATGGTGTTGTGCATTTTTCTCGTGCAAGTGCACAAATAATTATTCAGCAGGCTATGGAGATCAGCAGTGAGATGGAGACTATGCGGCAAAGGATGGTGGTCATAGAGCAAAATCTCAAAAATATAATAGACATGATGGGCTGTGTCAAAGACTGAAACATACCCACCAAATGCAGCAGGCAAAAACAATGGTGTTCAATTTATATTCCGCCAGGTGTATCGCTGTCTGGAACAGGCGGAACCGGTTGGCGAGTATCCCAAAGGCATTTTCGACTACCCTCCGAGCTCTGGCCAGCCTAAAATTGAACACCCTCCTCTCTGAGGTGAGGGTCCTCTGGGGAAAAGGCCGCATGAGGTGAGGTCCAAGCCCGAAAGCTTCGTCCGCTAGAAACACAAACGGAAGTCCTTCAACATTGTCTTCATCCGATGGCAGTGCCAGACCACCAGCTTGGAGACGCCTGTAGAATTCTGTCCGCGCGAACACTACCCCATCAGACAGCCGGCCGTTCTTCCCCACGTCCACATATAGAAACTCATACTGTGTCGACACCACCGCCATCAACACAATACTATGAAAACCTTTGTAGTTAAAATAGTACGACCCCGAACGGGGTGGCGGCACTATGCGGACGTGTTTCCCATCTATTGCTCCACCGCAGTTCGGAAAATCACAACGCTGGGCAAATTGGAAAGCCACAGTCTGCCATTCCTGTGGCGTGGAGGGAAGCTGTGGGGACAAACAAAATAAAAATGATTAGTACTTTGGCACCTAAACATTGCAAACACAATACAAAAAACATCATTGTGCAACATCAACAGTATTCACATTTCCTACAATCATTGTGGAGTGAGTATTTCTGGTTAAAAATATAGGCCCACTTAATTATCAGACTACACACCCCTCTGATCAGGCTAAAAACAAAAATCAGGTTGTGCTGTAACGAAGCACAGGACAGTGATTGGACACAAGAGGCGGGATTTATGATTTCTACAATTACAAGCAGGGGGCGGTGATTGTGCTCTTCCAGGCATTCCAGGCCAGGGTAAGTCCTGTTAGTGAGTAAAGCAGTGATGTGGCAGCCTTTTTGGGGGCATCAGATTGGCCTGGGGGGGAGGTGTGTCAGTTTCATTCCGGGACACTGTATTGTCCTGGAATGAAGTTGCCCAGGACAGACCTGAAAAACGCAGGACTGTCCCGGGCAATCCGGGACACGTGGTCACCCTAGCTTTGGCCCTAGGATAGCATGCTGGACAGGTTTATGGTGGGTAAGGACAAAATATGCAGGTAAGCCAACATAATTAACATGGAAAGGTTAGCAACATGCATGGGGAGAAAAGGGAACATTCAACACACAGCATATTACAATCTCATGGTTATTAGGGAACAAAAAAAGATATTAGACTTTCGCACACATTTTTTGAAGACACATTGTGATGTAAAAATGAGGCAACTTACCTTAAGATACTCCTCCTGCAGAACTTTGATGATGGCAGAACACGTGTCCGGTATGATGACCCAAAGCACCTGGGGAGAGATGCCTGTCGTGAACTTGAGGTCCTGCAGGCTCCTCCCAGTCGCCAGGTACCGCAACGTGGCAATAAGCCTCTGCTCGACCGTGATGGCTTCGCGCATCACAGTGTCCTGCCTCGTGATATAGGGGGACAGAAGATCCAGCAGACGGTGGAAAACGGGGTCCGTCATACGGAGATAATTCCTATAGTCATTAGGATTATTCTCCTGGATTTCCCTAAGCAGAGGCATATGAGAGAACTGGTCACACTGGCGCAACCAATTCTTGGCCCAGGAACTCCTCCTCCCCCTGGTCCTGGCCAAACAACTGGATCGCTGAGCATATCCATAAGCAATCCCATAACCAGCACCAATTCGCGAAAATCGACGCTGCTGCTCCATCATGGCTTCAAACCGGCCGGCTGGTCAGTCAAGAACACACTCCAAACAGAAAGCACACCCAAATCCAGCACTACCTGCAAAGAACGCACGACAAACAAATACGAGCGGACAGGACGCCACTGCAAACGCAGAAACAACCCGAAAGCCTGTACCTGATTGCCAAGTACGATCCCGCAAACACACGCACTGAACCCGAGAATACGACCTGTTTAAAGCGCGGAGACTGAAAAGCGCGAATCGGCTCTAACCAAACCTTCGCTAACACGCGGTAACACGTAACTAGCAAAAGCGGAACAGAGGGCGGCGCCGTTTACTTTGGTCTTTCCCTTTATAGTGACGTCGTACGTGGTTTACGTGCCCGCGTTTTGTCAGAGGGGATTTGGATCCGCTGGTTAGTACAAGCCAGCGGACCAACACAAAAACCTGCAGATCCACGGAAAAAAGTCAGCGGATCAATCCCAGCGGATAGATCCCCTCGTCTGTACGAGGCCTCATACGCCGGAAAACAATAACTGTAAACATTAGTGCAGAGCCTTTCACTTTCTACCCCAGGGAAACCCTTAAAAAAAATTCAGGTCTCAGGTAACTCCTGCTAAAACCAAATCAGTCAGTGGGAAAAATGCTACTTACATTGGTGATCAGTAGGAAGAATGCCCTCCCCTTACAGACAACTAAAAAGTTAATTGGTGTCATGCCTTTGATTCTGCTAAGTGATGCTGGCCCTGGAAATATACAGACACAACCAAATGATAGGTCAATCAGCCACAGCCGAAGGGACTCCTCTGGGGAAACCTAGGGTTCCATGAAACCCTGAAGCTACATTCAAACTTTAGTGTTACATTTTCAAACATTTTGTTCAAGCGTTTGTCAGTGTTTTGGCAATGGAATTGCTTATTTTTGCAGCTTTTGTCAGGATTTTGTTCAGGTGTTTTTAAACTTTATGGTGGGGAGTGCTGCTGAAAAAGGGGCAGAGAGTTGGGCCCAGATTCACAAAGCACTTACGCCGACGTATAACACGTTACGCTGACGTAAGTGCAAATGTGCACCGGCGTATGTGAGCGCCAGACCCACAAACAAATATGCGCCTAAAAACAGGCTACACCCCACCGACGCAGCTTGCACACGCCAGCGTAGGGTGGGCGCACATTTAGGCTGGGTGCATGGTGCCACTCCCATTGATTAGCCATTCAAACATGCAAATGAGGGAAATACGGCGATTCACGAACGTGTGTGTGCCCGGCGCATGCTACGCGAGATTGAAGTCTATGGGGACAAAATCGCTCAATTCTGCCTGAAAAGTAGCTTATATACTTTTTTGAGTGACAGACAATTTTCTACAGGCAACTGGATTCTCAGATGTGAACAAGGGCTATTGACAACAATAGTTTTTTTAGTGTTTTTGAGCTTCAAGTTACAAGCTACAAAAAGCTCAAGTGTGAAGGGGGCCTAATTGAGAACGGCTTGTGAAGAGGATAGCTTAAAGGGGTTGTAAAGGTAAAAAAAAAAAATCCTAAATAGCTTCCTTTACCTTAGTGCAGTCCTCCTTCACTTACCTCATCCTTCAATTTTGCTTTTAAATGTCCTTATTTCTTCTGAGAAATACTCACTTCCTGTTCTTCTGTCTGTAACTCCACACAGTAATGCAAGGCTTTCTCCCTGGTGTGGAGTGTCATGCTCGCCCCCTTCCCTGGAACACAGGAGAGTCAGGACGCTCTCTACGTTGCAGATAGAGAAAGGAGCAGTGTGTTAATGGGTGTCCTGACTCTCCTGTATTCCAGGGGAGGGGGCGAGCATGACACTCCACACCAGGGAGAAAGCCTTGCATTACTGTGTGGAGTTACAGACAGTAGAATAGGAAGTGAGGATTTCTCAGAAAAAATAAGGACATTTAAAAGCAAAATCGAAGGATGAGGTAAGTGAAGGAAGACTGCACTAAGGTAAAGGAAGCTATTTAGGATTTTTTTTTTTTACCTTTACAACTCCTGTAACCACTTAAGGACCAGCCCATGTACATATACGTCCACAATATGGCACGTACAGGCACATGGGCGTATGGGTACGTCCTCGCCTATTAGCGGGTGGGGGGTCCGATCGGGACCCCCCCCGCTACATGCGGAGGTCGGGTCCGCTCGGGGAGCGATCCGGGACCACGGCGCGGCTATTTGTTTATAGCCGCTCCGTCGCGATCGCTCCCCGGAGCTGAAGAACGAGGAGAGCCGTGTGTAAACACGGCTTCCCCGTCCTTCACTATGGCGGCGCATCGATCGCGTCATTCCCTTTATAGGGAAGACACGATCGATGACGTCATTCCTACAGCCACACCCCCAAACAGTTGTAAACACATACTAGGTGCACCCTAACTCCTACAGCGCCCCCTGTGGTTAACTCCCAAACTGCAACTGTCATTTTCACAATAAAGAATGCAATTTAAATGCATTTTTTGCTGTGAAAATGACAATGGTCCCAAAAATGTGTCAAAATTGTCCGAAGTGTCCGCCATAATGTCGCAGTCACGAAAAAAATTGCTGATCGCCGCCATTAGTAGTAAAAAAATAAAAAAAAATAAAAATGCAATAAAACTATCCCCTATTTTGTAAACACTATAAATTTTGCGCAAACCAATCGATAAACGCTTATTGCGATTTTTTTTACTAAAAATAGGTAGAAGAATACGTATCGGCCTAAACTGAGGAAAAAAAATGTTTTTATATATGTTTTTGGGGGATATTTATTACAGCAAAAAGTAAAAAATATTGCTTTTTTTTCAAAATTGTCGCTCTATTTTTGTTTATAGCGCAAAAACTAAAAACCGCAGATGTGATCAAATACCACCAAAATAAAGCTCTATTTGTGGGGAAAAAAGGACGCCAATTTTGTTTGGGAGCCACGTCGCACGACCGCGCAATTGTCTGTTAAAGCGACGCAGTCCCGAACTGTAAAAACCCCTTGGGTCTTTAGGCTGCATATTGGTCCGGGGCTTAAGTGGTTAAGGCACTTAAATAAATTAATAATACATTTAATCACAACTTCCAGTGGAATGCAAAGTCTCATATATAATAAAATAAAAGTATGTTATTATAAATTATTTTACTTTGTCATTCATTGCTCCAGTCATAATTTGTGTAAGAATTTTCTTTGCAAAAGTTTGTATGTGTTTCAACTGAGTATTTACTTGATTTCTAGGAGTTGCCATTCAGTTCCATTGATGATGTATCAATTACTATTTCTATAACTATGTTGCATAGTACTGTATAGGGTATCCCGATTTGTATTCTTGGTATTTTGGTCCATTTTTACAACCTTTAGAAATCAACTTTGAAATATGCTTTTCTTTAGAGGAGTTTGGAATCTCTAACATCAGTTACATTCTTCTGTAGTTTGTTTTTTAAATTCAGTTTAAAATTAGCCACCATTTGGTCTACTTTTTGACACATTCATGTAGCATTATACTTTAAACAAAGTCTGTGTGCCATTTAAAGATTTATGAAAAAGTGTTAAAAAGAGATTACTCTCATCTTTGAAGTTTTTGACATTCATGTAACTAGTGACTATAGTAAAACAGAGCATATGTAGAGAATTTTTCTCATTAAAAATATAATTTGAAACAGAGGCAAGACCTGCTATGCTGGAAACCGGTAGAGAACCTTGAGCCAAATATCTCAGTATTCCAGGTGTAACACAAATACGTGTTATTTGTAGTGTGCGCACACATTTTGGAACGTTTTACGTACCAAAAAACATTCATTTTCATTCCATTTCCTTTGCCATGTATGTTATGCTCTCTCCAAATGAGGGAGAAACGATTTGAATGGAATTCAGGACAAAAACAGTCTACCCATGCACAAGAAGCAAAAAATATGTGTGAGCAGAACATTAAAAGAAAAGCTCAACAAGAACGTCCACACAATGGTGCACAGCTGTGTGTGTACTCATAACTGTTCAAGTCTTTTGGCATTAAATTGTGCATGCAGGTGTGGATACCTTTTTGTCCATACGCAAATTCTGAGATGAAAGTCAACCTGTTGGAGAACTAAAAGCCAATAACAGAGCATACTCTTATAACCTACAGATGCCAGACATCCAGTCACAGTGGGGTTTATTTACTAAAAGCTGGAAAGTGCAGAATCAAGCTCACTTCTGTATAGAAACCAATCAGCTTCTAACCTTAACTTGTTCAATTAAGCTTTGGCAATAAAACCTGGAAGCTGATTTCTATGCAGAAGTGAGCCTGATTTTGCACTCTCCAGCTTTAGTAAACCTGATGCCGCGTACACACGATAATTTTTCAGCATGAAAAAACGTTGTTTTTAAAAAACCTCATTTAAAATATCGTGTGTGGGCTGCACATCGTTTTTCAGGTTCTGAAAAACGACAAAAATAAAATTTCAAACATGCTGCATTTTTTAACGTTGTTTTAAACAATGTCGTTTTTCAGGATGTAAAAAAAGAAATGAAAAACGACGTAAAAAACCCACGCATGCTAAGAAGCTAGTTATGAGACGGGAGCGCTCGTTCTGGTAAAACTACCGTTTACAATGGAGTAAGCACATTCATCACGCTGTAACAGACAGAAAAGAGCGAATTGTCTTTTACTAACACGGAATCAGCTAAAGCAGCCCAAAGACGAATAGAACTTCCCTTTTATAGTGCCGTCGTACGTGTTGTACGTCACCGCGCTTTGCTAGATCATTTTTTTAAAACGATGGTGTGTGGGAAACGTCGTTTTTAATGATGAAGTTGAAAAAAACTTTGTTTTTTGGACATGCTAAAAAACAACGTTTTTTTCATGCTGAAAAATGATCGTGTGTACACGGCATCAGTGTTTTAACAGTAGCTGTTAAGGCTGGATGGTTACTATTTATGGGTTTGGAAGAACCATTCAGGGGAATTCAATGAAGTCTTAACCTCCTTAGCGTTAATCCCATCCCGAGTATGGATCTGGGTAAATTTTCCATACCAAAAGCGGTAACCCCGAGCCTCACTCGGGATCGCATTGCAGGATTCAGGCAAAGTGTCTTACCTTGTTCCCTGGATCCTGCGATGTCTCACCGCTGTGTCTGCAAGCCGTGTGTCCTCCTCTCGATTAATCACAGTGCCGAGCTCCGTTCCCTGCGAGCGTCGCAATGCACGGGGATGGAGCACGGTGCCAAATTCAAAAAGTTAAAAACACAGTATACATACAGTACACTGTATTCGAATGCCTTGTACAGACGAGCAAACATGTACGATGAAACCGGTCCGTCGGACCGTTTTCACCGTACATGTCTGCCCCGGGATTTCTGGACGGTGGCTGTACTCACCATCATACATAAATCCGCACGTAAACCCTACGCGGGGCGTGTCCTCGCCGTCACCGCGATGATGACGCGGCGACGTGGGCGGCCCTGCCAGTTCAATGCTTCCACGCATGCGTCGAAGTCATTCGACGCATGCGAGGGATGGCGGGCGCTCGGACATGTACGGTAGGTCTGTACAGACGACCGAACATGTCCGAGCGGGCAGGATTCCAGCGGACTGTTTTAAAACAAATCCAGAAATATTTGCCCGCTGGAAAAAGACCCGGCTGGAATCCTGTCCGCTCGGGCCTACACACGACCGAACATGTCTGCTGAAACTGGTCCGCGGACCAGTTTCAGCAGACATGTTCGGTCGTGTGTACGGAGCCTTACAGATTACATTACTGTATAAAATAATTTCACATCCCTTTTGTCCCTAGTGGTTTGTCCAGTACACTGAATGCAGTTTTATATAATAAAGACTGTTTTTTCTGCCTGGAAAATGGAGATTGTCCATAGAAACCAAAAAGTGTCCCTTTATGTCAAAAGCGGTTTTAGCCCAGCTAGAAAACAGTGATAATAAAATAGAATCAATTGCAGAATTGAGCAATTTGTGAGGAAATTCGTCATCAAACACTGAAAGTAATGACAGCGACAATTCTGCAACTGAGCAAATTTCAGTGTTTTTGATTTGATTACATTATTGAATAATTGTTATTATTATTATATTATTATTTTTTATAATTATTTATAGTTATGGCTGATGGTCAGCAAGTCTTGTACGCCCACACTTGAAGTACCACCACTGCGCCTTAAGGAAAAACAACTGACTAACCTGCTGCCACTTTAATGATGTAGAAATGTGATTGTATTTTTAACTTCTATCTAAACTCAATAGTGAAAAAATAAGTGGCGCTAAATTGCACTTATGTGTATGGACCTCCAACCAAGTGCAAATAAAAACCTAAAAATAAAATAAAGACACCTTTATACGCCGTACACTTTAAAGTATCGCTATACAGATGATGACAATGTGATAATTCTAATTATCAGTGTAACAATATCATCCTGTGACAAGTGAAATAAACTGCATTCAATAAAAAGTTCATAAGCATAATGAAATTCATCCGAAAAGAAGGTTGATCCAGTGTAAACTTTTCTGTTCTTCCACCACACCACTCAGTGATTCCACTCCTTTTGGATAACATACTCACCAGATATTTATGCCTTATACTCTTGTGCTTGGCAAAATCGTTTTAAACCACACAGACAGGGTTAGCTCATCTCCGTTATCCAGCTGCAAGCATGTAACTAGGATCTCTCCACATGTAAATAAAAAGTGCTCCAAATAGTGTAATATTGTAAAACCAGTTTAATAAAACGCTGTGTGAAAAACTTCAACCATTAAACTCCCATCACATCACTTCAAAGACAGCAAGTAAAATCACAGAAACAACTCTTGGAGAAAACGTCTGTAGTAGTGTATAGTGTGGTCACGGCGGACCCGAGGTGTACAGTTTAGATATCACTCTCACCCGCTCCTCTAGCTCGAACCGTAACTCTCTGATCTGGTGGACAGTGTGAAATGTTTACAGATGGTTGCTGTTTAGCCACGACCCCGACATGTTTCGTCATACAGACTTTTTCATGGGATCCCTACTACAGACATTTTCTCCAAGAGTTGTTGCTGTGATTTTACTTACTGGCTTTGAAGTGATGTGATGGGAGTGTAATGGTTGAAGTCTTTATCACAGCATTTTATCAAACTGGTTTTACAATATTACACTATTTGGAGCACTTTTTATTTACATGTGAAGAGATCCTATTTACATGCTTGCGGCTGGATAACGGAGATCAGCTAACCCTGTCTGTGTGTTTTAAAGCGATTTTGCCAAGCACAAGAGTGTAAGGCATAAATATCTGGTGAGTATGTTATCCAAAGAGAGCAGAATCACTGGCACTTAGTGGTGTGGTGGAAGATCAGAAAAGTTTACACTGGATTAACCTTCTTTTCGGATGAATTTCATTATGCTTATGAACTTTTTATTGAATGCAGTTTATTTCACTTGTCACAGGATGATATTATTACACTGATAATTTGAATTATCACATTGTCATCATCTTTATAGCGATACTTTAAAGTGTACTGCATATGAAGTTGTCTTTATTTTATTTTATTTTTAGGTTTTTCTTTGCACTCGGTTGGAGGTCCATACACATAAGTGCAATTTAGCGCCACTTATTTTTTCACTGTTGAGTTTAGATAGAGGTAAAAAATACAATCATAATTATTTATAGTTATTTATTATATTATAATTTATGATTTTGTGTTTCAAACTTTATCATACCCGGGATGTCTACAAGACTCTATTTTGGACAGATTTAAGTGTGTTATTTCTAAGAATTACAGACCTACATTATAAAATGCTAACTTTCCATGCAAAACATTGTACCGCTTTGAGCATCAAAAATCTGACATAATCATACCGCCAGGCAGGTTAATGACACTTTTCTGACAGTGTGACCCTTTAACTTGCGACACATTTAGAAACCCCAGCCTATTTTAGTAGCTTTACTGACATGTGCGTCAGATTCAGGTCGTTTTTAATAGTGTCACTTTTACAAAGTGGTGCTATTAATGCACCAAATTTATAAATAATTATTTGCAGTTCATTGATAATGGATGCATTTAAGACCAACTCTGTCAAGGGCATCTTCCCTACAACCCTGGGTGGTGGTTGTAGGGGTCTGCAGGCAGGGGCTTATCATAATCTGGAAGCCTCCTTTAACAATTGGGACCCCAGATCCTGCCCCCCATGTGATTGAGTATGAGGTACATAGAACCCCACCCATTCACCAAAATAGTACAAAAAGTAAATAAAAACACAGGTTTTTGATACACTATTTTTCCTGCTGTATGATGATATTTGGACACTTTAATAATTTATTATTAAGTCTATTTGGGTTTATATTTTGATATTTTTTTTTTTTTTTTTACTGCATTGTGTAAATCACCACTTTTTTTATTATTTTAAGTTCTTTATTAAAGCACAACTTAAAGCTGAGATTCCGCCAATTTGATTTTTTTTTAAAGCCAGCAGCTACAAATACCGCAGCTGCTGACTTTTGAAAAATGGACACTTACCTGTCCAGCACGCCCGCGATGTCAGCAGACGAGGCTGAGCATTCGCTCGGTCCTTGGCTGCTTCCGCCGCCATCCTGGGTAAGGGAATCAGGAAGTGAAGCCTTGCGGCTTCACTGCCCGGTTCCCTACTGCGCATGCATGAGTATTGCGGCGCGCCGTCACTGGTCCCCGCTCTCTGCTGGGAACAGTGTTTCCCAGAAAATAGTGGGGGGGGGATGTAGGGGAGCCGGACTCCCGTGGGAGTCAGAACCAGGAAGTGGAGCAAATACCTGTCTTAGACAGGTATCTGCACCCCCCTCCCCCTGAAAGGTGCCAAATGTGACACCGGATGGGGGGAGGGTTCCAAAAAGCGGAAGTTCACTTTTTGTGTGAACCTCTGCTTTAAGTAAAAAAAAAAAAATTGCAAACAGAAAGGCTCTTTATTGCAGGGACATGTAATGTCTTTTTTGTAATAAAATACACTTACCTTCCTGTTCGTAATCCTTTGTATGCGCAGCTCAGTTTATACTCCGGCACACTGCCTGTGTGCTGGGATGACTAAACTCCTGCACAGGAGTGACATCATCCCGCGCTGGCCAAAGAATGCCACTCAGAAGAAGCCAGAGAGAAGATGCTGGCACCAGCAAGGTACCTTCCAGGCATCGGACTATTGGAGCTATTGGAGCAGCTATTGGAGCAGAGGTAAGTATTACTGCCTTTAACTGCCTTTAACTCAAAAGGAAACTTGTGTGCCACTCCTATAACACAATAATGAAAAGTCTAAACAAAAAGCCTAAACAACTGCTGACACTAATCACAATCATACATGTATATCAATACATTTAAACACTAAAGTGCATATATGGTGAAAATTTATAAGTATTCTGATGATACCACAAATATCACTTCATATGTGAAACCAATACTAATCACGTAGTGCATAAACACTTAAAACTTGGTAAAACAATAAAAAACCAAATTCATATAAACATACAACAAAAAATGAATATAGAAGAAATTAGTCCATAAAGTCCACAGCTTAGGTGCTTCATAATAAGTGCTCAAAATAAATCCACTCCTCTGTGTTCAAAAAAGATCCAGTATGTGTATCACCACAGGTGCTCCCCCCCGCAGGTGCATTCTTACCTGGATCAGTGTGACCACCTCAGCTAAGTAGAATCAGAAACAGCTTTCTAGCCTTATGGCCCATACACACGATCCGAATATCGGACGAAAACGATCGTCCGAGGAAGAATCGTACGATTTTCGGATCGTGTGTACACTACTTTCGAGAGCCGATCACGACAGTCCATCCGATATTATTCGATCGGACAAGCACGAAAATTTTCCTCGTACGATGTCAGATCGTACGATTTTCGTTTAGTCAGTATAGTTGTTGTCCGAAAATATAATACAAATACATTACAACACATGACATCACTTCCGATAATTTTTTTCTGTCGTACGAGAATTTTCGGGACTTTAATAACCTATTTTTATTTTACTTGCGACTATTAAGCGAAAAAAGTCATACGATCCGTCGTACGATATTCAGATTGTGTGTATGGGCCATTACCATGGGCTATAACAAGACTTCAGAGCTCATCTTCACTCCTTGCTCTCAGATGGCCAGTGATTGCCAATGATAAATAGTAGAGAAAAAACTGACAGTGCTTATATAGTTTAAAAAGCATTTATTTGCATACAAAGCGATGACAAGGTGCTCACATTTTTCTGGTGCTACAAGCGCACCTGTCTTTAAACAGCAAAGATAAAATCCATGTTTGGGAATCACCTCTCCAATTCACACAAGCCTCGCCGGCACTTCTCATGGAAATAACTAACTCCTGGTACCGTGATCGTCTGTGCCCCTCCCCAACACATGTCGATACAGGGTCATGTATCTTCGTCAGGGGGATTTTAGGATTACCATTGACAATCACTGGCTACCTGGGAGCAAGGAGTCAAGAGGAGCTCTGGAGTTGTCTTTTTATAGCCCATGGTGAGGCTAGAAAGCTGTTTCTGATCCTACTTAGCTGTAGTGGTCACACTGATCCAGTTGAGAATACTCCTGCAGGGGGGGAGTACCTATGGTGATACACATCCCAGGTTTTTTTGAGCACAGAGGAGAGGATTCATTTTGAGCACTTATTATTATTATTATTATTAAGTGTTTATGCACTGTATGATTAGCATTGATTTCACATATGACGTGATATTTGTGGTATTATCTGAATACTTATATATTTTCACCATTTATGCACTTTAGTGTGTTTAGTTTTAGGCGCTGCACAGTGGATTACTGCCTTTAGTTCTGTTTTGCAATAAATAAATGAAAAACATGTCCCACTATGTGAAAACATCATCAATGATGTCATCCAACAATGCAGATCCTCATCAATCATGGCACCACCCAAAAAAACAACAACACACCGACACATCCAATGCTGCTGCTCACTTGCTGGAAACAACTTCTCCCAGATATCGCAGATTGTAAGCAAAGGGGTGGGATCTCCCAAGTGATATCAATGTTCAAATATAGACATGTTCATATTTGATGAGTGACATCATTGGCGAATCCCCATGACATCACAGGTCATGCCAATATTTGGTTAATGATGTCAACTGGGAGACCCCACCCCTTTGTTTACAAGAATAAGGACTCTTGCCCCCTGTGTGGAAACAGTGGCCTCTCTGCATAGGTCCGATACACCCCCTTGCTGATTTAGAACTCTCCTCTCCTAAAGCTCATGCTCCCCGCTGAGTGGAGAGATATGGTTTTGACTAAACAGGGGACATCTGCAGGAAAAACAATGCTTCCACACAGAGAGCAAGGGTCCATATCTGTAGCATGCTGACATTAGACAGGTTGTGGCTGCTTACTTAAGAAGACAAACCATAACATTTTAAACACCTTTTGTTTTGATGCATCTGGGATATATTTAATTGATTTAAACTAAAAATTATAATTAGTCAGTTATGTATTGCAATCTAATTACTGTAGAGACAGGGACCAAAGACACTTACAGATATAAGTTGAAAGTTTTATAACTTTATAAAAGTAACTATAAAGTCTCTTCTATTACAGGAGTTTTTTTATTTTTTATTTTAATTTAAGTGACAAATTTGTTTTAAATAATGAGATACAGCTGGGTAAAGAAAATACTTTGTGTGATTAAATTGTCTTAACTAGTGTACAAATGCTTTCTTGGCCACCAATTTATGGTTACACCTTCAATATCATCTTACTCTTTGGCTCTGCACCAGTAATTGTCAGCAGTGATGTAGATTAAGTTGAACAGTTCACAAATGCTCAGACTTGCTAAGGGAAATAGACGGAAATAATATGACATTTCTTAAATCTCAAGCAACAGTTTTAGCATAGACAGTTACGCAGACAGCAGAGAAATCCTTGGTGAACTTTGCATATAAAAACATCTATGTTTTTTTCTGCTGTTTTCTTACGTTTCACTATCAGTCACAAAGTGCTTTGGCACATTGTAGCACTTACTCTGTGTTTTTTACAGTATTATTGGCCCTAAGCAAACAGATATATGATGGGCCTAGTGATACCTGTCTGTGATTTCATGACTAGTGCTGGGATCTGATAAGATGCTTGACTCATGCTAGCTTGCTGACAGAGTTGCATATGGGGTACTTCTGATCTTACACTATTCCATATGGGAATGATCATGTCCCATTGACAGGAGAAAATCTCCATGTATAATAAGAATACCTCTGAGCACACTGTAGTCAAACATGGACCTGTCAAAGGTTTCACAGAGATTTAGGAAGGTAGAGCATAGCTGGATAGGGTTGTATGGAGAGAAAGAGAATCATTGTTTTATGTCCTAACCTACTTTGAGCACAAATGAGAATTTTTATCTTGCTATGCACTTTTTTTTTTGACAACCAGGAACCCGCATATTTCAGATAACCTTTAAAGTGGAATCAAACTCAAATAGTAAATATTTATTATGTTTTAGGGAATATCTACAATTTTTAACTAGTGCTTGTCCTCGAAGAAGCCACTGAGTTGACTGGGTTCTTCTGTCCTGCTCCAGCAATGACCTGCCCATACTTACTAATATACCTTGTGAGTTTTAATGAGCTTTAATACAAGCTTCAATACAACCCAAACATAACACAGTAACAGTAAATGCCATAGCAATTTATACTGTACATAACTAAGGGATAGTGAACTCCATTCATAGAACCAGATTGCATTGCGGTACGTAGGTGTCCGGACACATTTTCCCTAAATATTGCATACAATCCTGTAACTGTCAATAATGATACAGCTTTGCAGTATTTACTTCAAAATGCTAAAAACACTTAGTAAATACCATATGAACAGGCGTTAATCTCCATTCATCACACCTTAATAAGCAGGGCATGAACATTTTTAAAAAGGGTGCCTAACCACAATCTAATGAGAATTGGGCTAGTCTAACCTCATTTGCCAGCTAGACATTACATTGCTCTCCCCTACATGCCTAATGGAGCTAATTTGAGGTTTGTTGGAGTTTCAGAGCGAGGGGAAGAAGAAGGATAGTTGTCATGCGTTCACGTTCCTTTAAGCACAGGCACCTTGCTGGATCATTTACCTGAAGAGAAAGTGCTCTCTAAATTTCAATCTAAAGACCTCATTATGCTTTTCTTTGGGGAATTGAGACCTTTTCTGCAGTCCCCACACTGCATAGTCATGTCATACCACCCATGACACAGTTACTGGCTGTCCTGCACTTTATGGGCAAGGCCACCTATCAGATGGTAGCAGGAGAGGTGGTGGGGATATCACAGCCATCTTTCTCAGGTTTGCTTGCTAAGGCCCTGTAGGGTTTCTGGCAAATTGCCCTCAAATATATCTACCTGCCTAACACATGTCAGGAGTGGGATCAGATTAAGAACGAATTCTATGCTGTAGCTGGGATTCCCAATGTCATGAGTCTTTTTTTGCCCCTCTCATAAAGTACACATCTACTATAACAGGAAGCTCTTTTACCATTTTGACACTGACAGAATAACCGGAGGCTGGATTCTTGGTAAGACACTTTTTATCACAGACACTTTTTATTATTTTGTCTCAATGCATGCCACATATATCATACATGTTCATATGTTACACTCCTGTGTT
The DNA here is from genome assembly GCF_905171775.1 of Rana temporaria. Taxonomy (NCBI): domain Eukaryota; kingdom Metazoa; phylum Chordata; class Amphibia; order Anura; family Ranidae; genus Rana; species Rana temporaria. The sequence goes on along the minus strand of NC_053493.1, from coordinate 151,808,116 downwards.
CACACCTCATACCTTGCACACCACATATACACAGAACAGCTTTGGTTTCTAAAGAAATGGCTACACCAGATCCTCAACCTGGTGTAACCATTTCTAACGAAAGGCCCTTTACATATGGCCTAAAAGGCCTTAACATTACAATCATGTTCAGCAATGAAAAGCAAGATGTAGGGAAGTAATGTTCATGTTATTATTCACTCATCATGATATACTATTGCTTTTAAAAAAATAGTATTTTCAAACAATTGTGGGTGGTTCTGGCGATCTGTCCTGGCTGCTAACACCACTCTTGAGGTGCTCAACATCTGCAGAATATTCCTGGTGGAAACTCTCACTCCGCGGTCGCTCATAAACAAGTTGCTTTTGGTCCAAATTGTGTGTTCAATATATAGTACGCGCACGTCGTATGTCGATGGATGGATTGGGCGAACCCAGCATTAACATCCACTGAACTTTGGCTTAAAATGGTCTTTTTGCTTTGGAAACTTGAAGACGGTGGCAGAAGATTGACTACTTAAACACTGACATTAGGCTGATGTTGTTGAGACTGCTGATGTCATCATTCTGGTCAGATGCAGAGAAGCCTAGATCTTGAACATCTGCTTCCACAGAAAATAGTAGGATGTTTGCTTCCTCTGTGGGGTCATCTGCAAGAGAACAGAGACTGATTAAGTCAAAAGTCGGTCCATGTCCTCCCCTTCTTGAATCACCCAAGTTCATGATATATCCAGCAGACAAAACTTGCTCCATGGTCACCTCTAGGCAAAGTTTGCCAAAAGAGCATTCTGAAGGAGATGGGGTCCTTCTGGCAAGATGTAATAGGGCTGCAAGGGAGAATGTAGCATCAATATTGAACATGCATTTACAATATCTGCAAACACAATGAACTTTCTTCTCTTGTTGCGCAAAGTATCAAAACTTTTGGCCAGCCTGTAACTGTCTCTTCATGGATGTAAGGCACCAGTGTTTTTTCACAGTCAAACTACACAGCAGAAGCTTGTATTGCACCATCAGTTTTTTGCCTAGAAGAAAAGAGATAAGCAATAAAGCAAACAAGCTAGACATCTAATGTACAGTATAAAAGATTAAATGCCATTTACTTGACCAATTCCAGACATTTGTAGTCATTCTTTCTAACATCAGTACACACAATCAGACTAACCTTTCATGCCTGATCAATGCCATTTTCCTCTTGATGTTGCCCTTGATCTCTTAGTATCTCTTTTTCACATTATCTTCCCTTTGGGGTGCTACTCCCACTGCATTTACAGCTCTGTTAATGATTTTCCATTGTTTTCTCTTCCAATTTTGATCACACTTAAGCATGTGGGTACACAACAACTTGTCAAACACAGGAGCCAAATGCTCGACCAACCCCACATTCTCTGCATACGTAAACTTCAAATTTTGTTGTCGATCATCTGAACGTTTTCTCTTGTTAAGGGTACTGGCTATCTTCATGCAAGCATCGCTGCTGTCAGTTGAGGGATCCTCCACACAGGGCATTTAAGTTTGGTCTGTAGCCTCAAGATCAACTTCTGCACTGCTCTATACGTTGTTGACTTGGGTCAACAACGTATTGAGTTAAATGTCTTTTCTTCTCTCTTGAGTAGTAGGCCTCTGGGACACCTCTTCTTTGTTACTTGCCAAGATGGTGGTAACTTGCGAATGACAGATCTGCTAAGAGATTTACAGGACATTAAAAACATGGTTTACTTATTTGACTTTAACATTCTAAGAGGTTTCGGACTAACCTTTCTTTTGCTTCTTCCATATGAGGTAAACTTGCTGGGTGACCTGTGGATTCCATGATGGCTTGTTTCTGGGACAACATTTTCTTTGGGGCACTATGAAAAAAAGAGATGCTGTTAAGTTGCTGATTACTAGTGTTGCTCACGAATATTCGCATTGCGAATATTCGACTCGAATATAGCATATTCGAGAAATCGCGCTATATTTCGAAATTCGCGGTGAATATTCGCAATTCCGAATATTCGATTTTTTACAATTTTTTTTTTGAATCAGATCACATCCTAGATATCTCCATCGACGTCTAAAAGCATTGCTGGTATAATTAGAGACCCTGGGCCGAGTAGCTGAAGCGTTCATTGAATTTTCCAGAAAGATCGCAATGCGATTATTCGGCAAACGCAATATCGCGCGATTATTTTCCTCGCCCCGATCTTCCGCATCAGAGCGATTTTTACAGTTTCATTTTTAAAACAGATCACATCCTAGTGATCTCCATAGACGTCTGAAAGCATTGCTGGTATGATTAGAGCCATTGGGCCGAGTAGCTGAAGCGATCATTTTATATTGCCGAATAATCGCAATGCGAATATTCGGCAATAGGAATATTGCGCGATTATTTGCTCCGCCCTTTTGCATCAGAGCCAATCAGAGTTCTCCTTCCACACTCGTCACAGGTTAGCAACCAATAGGAACCTGCCTGCATGGACATTATATAAGCTCACTCCCAGCACCATTTCATTGCAGATTCAGAAGCTTGCTATAGAGTGTGGAGGCTGTTTCTGTGTTCCTGGTTTCCTGGTTTCCTGTGTCTTTGTTCTTGATTGATTTAGATCATCACCAGCATTGCTATTTAGTGATTCCAGTGGATCTTTTCCAGTATATCAACTGCTTTTTTCAAAGCAATAGACCCAAGAGCTTTTTTCAAAGCTACGTTTTGTGCTGTTTTGTGCTGTTTTTTTCATTTGTGTTACTGTTTGATCCTGCAATCCTCCCTGTTCAGTTATATTTGCAAGAGATTTCAGAACACATATTGATCTGAGCTTTATAAAAGAGCTTTTCTAAAAGCTAAGTTTTGTTCATCTTGTGTTACTGTCAGATCTTGCAGGTTCACTGTTCAGTGATATTTGATAGGCATCTCAGTTCAAATTTTGTTTAGTTTTCCCTAAAGAGCTTTTATAAAAGCTAAGTTTTGTGTTCAGTTTAGTTAAATTTTGTGTAGTAAGTGTACACACTGTTAGTGTACATTTATTTCATCTAGCTTAGCTTAGTGTGTGTTTAGTGTCTGTGTTTAAAAAAAAAAAAAAAAAAAAAGTTAGTGTTTGTTTAGTGCTTTTTTTTTTTTTCTTTAATTTTGTAGTCCTTGTCTGGTGTACTACTTTTCTTATAGTTTAGTAGCTGTCTGTGTACGTCTTTGTCTGCGTGCCTGTCTTGTAAAAAAAACACAAAAACACATTTTGTTCACATTTTCCCCCCCAATAAAGTTTAACCCCCCCACACACATATCAGCAATTATGAGCGGCATCCGTGGCCGTGGCAGTAGGGGTAGGGGAGTTACTCCCAGTGCTGGATCGCTGCCAGCACGGGGTACCTCTCGTGCCCCTACTAGTGGTAGAGGATCGGGTGCAAGGGGAGTACGCCTGATCCGGGAGTTCTTCCCATCGGGCAGCCGCCCGATATTGCCATCTCAGGCTCAAGTAGTGGTGGACTACATGGGGCACAGCAGTGCCACTGAGTCGTCGGTCCCGACTCACAGTAGTACCACCATTACACCGTTGCCTGTACTACCCCCCCCCAGCCCCCAAGAGTCCAGCATCTTACTGTTCGACAGCGACAGTGATAGGGATCTCTTGGGGGAGGCCATGCATCAGGCAGACCTCCAGCTCTGTCCTGATGGTCAGGACCTTTTTGAAGGGATGGATGAGGAGGATGGGATACCTGCTGGCAGTATCCCAGAGACATCCCTTCAAACTGGTGCTGCTGTTTTGGTGCAGGAAACAGCAGCACCTAGTCAGACCCAGGCGTGGGTGAGGGGACAGCGGAGCCAGGCTAGAGGCTCCATGTCACGTGGTTCCCTCAGACCAACACATCTCAGCCCTTGGTCTGACATCTCTGGGGGCGAAGAGGGTGACCCATCATGGTTGCCATCTGACGCGTCGGCTCACTACGTCAGTGACGACGGGGAAGGTAGGCACCCTGGTGAAACGGTGCGCCAGGTCACCACCAGGGAGACCATCGTCAGGGTCTCCACTGGTGATGGCAGCAGGAGGTGTCAGGAGGAGGAGCAGCAGCAGCAGCAGCAGCAGCAGCAGGCAGCTCCACCTGTGCGCACCGAATCCCAGCAGGTGCAAGTAAGCGTCACCCCATCTGACAGGAGGGCGGTGCTGAAGTCACCTGTCTGGAATTTCTTTACCCTGGTGGCAGACAACCCTACCGTGGCCATCTGCCGGATTTGTAAAGTGAGGGTGAAGAGAGGGAAGTGTTTGGCTCGGGTGGGTACCACAGCCCTGAACCAGCACCTCAGGATAAACCACTGGGCGTTGTATGAGGAGATGAAGCGTGGTGGTGGTAGCAGCGCCACCACCACAAGTGAGCAGGGTACAGCAGCCCCTGCCACATCTTCATCTGTTTCCAGCAGGTCATGCCCCCCCGCTCCCTCTAGTAGAGGTACTGGTACCGGCAGCCAGACCTCTACTTCCACAGCACCCTCCACGTCTGTGTCCCGCACTGCCGTCCGGCGCCAGGCGTCGATTTCAGACGCCTTTGACCGCACCACTCCCTTCCCCCCTGGAGACCGACGTGTGCGTTCCCTCAATGGGCTCCTGGCAAGGGTTATTGCCCAACATCTGCTGCCCTTCAACATAGTTGACAGCAACCCCTTCAGGCAGATGTTGGAGCAGGCCCAACCCCAATGGCGTGTCCCCAGCCGCCATTTCTTTGCCAGGACTGGTGTCCCTGCCCTACACCAGCACATTGTTCAGAATGTAACCCTGTCGCTGGATCACGCTGTCAGCGACAGGGTTCATCTGACAATGGATGGCTGGACCAGCAGACATGGGCAGGGACGCTACATCAGCTTCACGGCCCATTGGGTTTCCCTCCGAGGCGTCGGTGAGGGATCGTCGGCAACCGATCTTGTGGTGCCGCCCCGGGGTGTCCAGGGGAGAACTGCTGGTCTCCCTCAAGCCACTGTCTCCGCAGCTGCTGAGCCTCCCAGCAAGCGCCCCCGTAGCTACTCAAGTGTGGGGCACGTGCGCTGTCAGGCCGTGCTCCAGCTTGTTAGTTTAGGGGACCGGAGACACACTGCAGAAGAAGTGCTGAAAGCACTTCAAGCTCAGGTCCAGAAGTGGCTGACACCCTGAAGGCTCCAGCCAGGTATGGTTGTCTGCGATAACGGCAGCAACCTACTCGCCGCCCTCCATGCTGGCAGTCTGACGCACGTGCCCTGTCTGGCACATGTCCTCAACCTGGTGGTGCAGAAGTTCCTGCGCACTTATCCAGGGTTGAGTGACATTGTGGCAAAGGCGCGTAGGATTGCCAGCCACTTCAGGCGCTCCCCAACCGCTACCGCGTCCCTGTCCAAATTGCAGCGGAAGTACAATCTGCCCCTTCACAGGCTGATTGTGGACAGTGTGACGCGGTGGAACTCCACCCTCCACATGCTGAAGAGGTTGTGGGAGCAGCAAAGGGCGGTGAGGGAGTACCTGATGGAACTAGGCACTCAGAGGGCTTCACCACAACTCCCTTTCATCGCCTGTGCGGAGTGGGGGCAGATAAACCAGGTCTGCCAAGTGTTGTCCTCCTTCGAGCAGGCGACCAAGATGGTCAGCAGTGAGCAAATTGGCCTCAATAGCGTGCTGCCAATACTGTTCATGCTGGAGAGGACACTAGATCGCCTGCTCGAGGCTGGGGAGAGTGCCTTGGTGGAGCAGGAGGAGTCAGCAATGCTCCACCGAGACCAGGGCCAGGACCAGGAGGAGGAGGAGGAGGATGATGATGAAGAGGAGGAGGAGGTGGTTGCTGGTGTCGTCCCGGAGTCAGGGCCTGGTCAGGAGGGAGAGCCGGTGTTGGGGGCACCGATAGTCCGGGGGTTGGGCATGTCTGAGTTTGACCAGCAGCGCCTCAGGGAAGAAGAGTCGCACCTCATTCACCTGGCCAGCATTGAGGAGTCACAGCGGGCTGTGCTCTTCCCCATGGCTGCCCACATGCTCAGATGCCTCAGGAGGGACCCCCGGGTTAAGACCATCAAGACGAGGGATGATTTCTGGATGGCCACCCTTTTGGATCCCAGGTGCAAGGGGAAACTGGAGCAGTTCATCCCAGCCAGCCGGAGGCAGCACCGGATGGAGGAACTGCAGGCAGCCATTGTCAGACGGTTGGAGCAGGCAACTCCCCGGCCTCCAGTTGTCCCCCCTCATCTCACCCAGCAGGTGGCTGCACCCAGCTGCAGCCGAGCAGGGGACCTAATGGAAGAGATGAGGATGTTCTTCCAAACCGAGCGACCCAGTACCACCACCAGCAGCAGCAGCAGCAGTCACCACCAGCGGCTGGCCCACATGGTGGCAGACTACATGGCGTCCGTCGGTGCTTCTGACAGTATGAGCACCGACGACCCCATGGAGTACTGGGTTGCCAGATTGGACACCTGCCGCGAGCTCGCTCAGTATGCGCTGGAGTTATTGTCTTGCCCCCCCTCCAGCGTACTATCTGAGCGGACATTCAGCGCGGCAGGTGGGGTGGTCACGGACAAGAGGACCCGTCTGTCCACAGACTCCGTGGACAGACTCACATTCATAAAGATGAATGAGTCCTGGATCGGCGGTGACTTTCTGGCACCCGTCGTCGGTTCAGGGCGCTGAAGGGTCCCTTGCCATGCATTCCCTGATGAAGCCCCGGACCTGATGTATTTACAGTGCTGAATATAACTATTTCAACATCAGAGAAAATCAATGTTAATATTTGGTACAGTAGGCTTTCTTTGCAATTACAGCGGTCAAAAATTTCTTTTATTTTTACACCAGCTTTGCACACACTGGAGGAGGGATTTTGGCCCACTCCTCCACACAGATCTTCTCTACATCAGTCATGTTTCTGGGCTATCGCTGAGAAACACGGAGTTTGAGCTCCCTCCAAAGATTCTCTATTGGGTTTAGGTCTGGAGACTGGCTAGGCCACGCCAGAACCTTGATATGCTCCTTACAGAGCCAATCCTTGGTTATCCTGGCTGTGTGCTTTGGGTCATTCTCATGTTGGAAGACCCAGCCTCGACCCATCTTCAAAGCTCTAACTCAGGGAAGGAGGTTGTTGCCCAAAATCTTGCAATACATGGCCCCGGTCATCCTCTCCTTAATACAGTGCAGTCACCCTGTCCCATGTGCAGAAAAACACCACCAAAGCATGATGCTACCACCCCCATGCTTCACATTAGGGATGGCGTTCTTGGCATGGTACTCATCATTATTCTTCCTCCGAACACGGTTAGTGAAATTATGATCAAAAAATTATATTATAGTCTCATCTGACCACATGATTTTCTCCCATGACTCCTTTGGATCAGTCAAGACAATTATGTCAGCAGTTATTTCACACCCTATATACTCTTATTAAGACTGCTGTACATCATGGCAACTCCTGCCCATGTGATATGACTCTGTATCAACTACTACTGTTAATACTACTACTGCTGCTTCTGCTGCTGCTGCTGCCCAGTCAAGACACCTATGTCAGCAGTTATTTGACACTCTATATACTCCTATTCCTACTGCTGTTCATGATGGCACCTCCTGCCCATGTGATATGACTCTGTATCAACTACTACTGTTAATACTACTGCTGCTTCTGCTGCTGCTGCCCAGTCAAGACACCTATGTCAGCAGTTATTTGACACTCTATATACTCCTATTCCTACTGCTGTTCATCATGGCACCTCCTGCCCATGTGATATGACTCTGTATCAACTACTACTGTTAATACTACTGCTGCTGCTTCTGCTGCTGCTGCTGCCCAGTCAAGACACCTATGTCAGCAGTTATTTGACACTCTATATACTCCTATTCCTACTGCTGTTCATGATGGCACCTCCTGCCCATGTGATATGACTCTGTATCAACTACTACTGTTAATACTACTGCTGCTTCTGCTGCTGCTGCCCAGTCAAGACACCTATGTCAGCAGTTATTTGACACTCTATATACTCCTATTCCTACTGCTGTTCATCATGGCACCTCCTGCCCATGTGATATGACTCTGTATCAACTACTACTGTTAATACTACTGCTGCTGCTTCTGCTGCTGCTGCTGCCCAGTCAAGACACCTATGTCAGCAGTTATTTGACACTCTATATACTCCTATTCCTACTGCTGTTCATGATGGCACCTCCTGCCCATGTGATATGACTCTGTATCAACTACTACTGTTAATACTACTGCTGCTTCTGCTGCTGCTGCCCAGTCAATACACCTATGTCAGCAGTTATTTGACACTCTATATACTCCTATTCCTACTGCTGTTCATCATGGCACCTCCTGCCCATGTGATATGACTCTGTATCAACTACTACTGTTAATACTACTGCTGCTTCTGCTGCTGCTGCCCAGTCAAGACACCTATGTCAGCAGTTATTTGACACTCTATATACTCCTATTCCTACTGCTGTTCATGATGGCACCTCCTGCCCATGTGATATGACTCTGTATCAACTACTACTGTTAATACTACTGCTGCTGCTTCTGCTGCTGCTGCTGCCCAGTCAAGACACCTATGTCAGCAGTTATTTGACACTCTATATACTCCTATTCCTACTGCTGTTCATGATGGCACCTCCTGCCCATGTGATATGACTCTGTATCAACTACTACTGTTAATACTACTGCTGCTTCTGCTGCTGCTGCCCAGTCAAGACACCTATGTCAGCAGTTATTTGACACTCTATATACTCCTATTCCTACTGCTGTTCATCATGGCACCTCCTGCCCATGTGATATGACTCTGTATCAACTACTACTGTTAATACTACTGCTGCTGCTTCTGCTGCTGCTGCTGCCCAGTCAAGACACCTATGTCAGCAGTTATTTGACACTCTATATACTCCTATTCCTACTGCTGTTCATGATGGCACCTCCTGCCCATGTGATATGACTCTGTATCAACTACTACTGTTAATACTACTGCTGCTTCTGCTGCTGCTGCCCAGTCAATACACCTATGTCAGCAGTTATTTGACACTCTATATACTCCTATTCCTACTGCTGTTCATGATGGCACCTCCTGCCCATGTGATATGACTCTGTATCAACTACTACTGTTAATACTACTGCTGCTTCTGCTGCTGCTGCCCAGTCAATACACCTATGTCAGCAGTTATTTGACACTCTATATACTCCTATTCCTACTGCTGTTCATGATGGCACCTCCTGCCCATGCGATATGACTCTGTATCAACTACTACTGTTAATACTACTGCTGCTTCTGCTGCTGCTGCCCAGTCAAGACACCTATGTCAGCAGTTATTTGACACTCTATATACTCCTATTCCTACTGCTGTACATCATGGCAACTCCTGCCCATGTGATATGACTCTGTATCAACTACTACTGTTAATACTACTACTGCTGCTTCTGCTGCTGCTGCTGCCGCCCAGTCAATACACCTATGTCAGCAGTTATTTCACACTCTATATACTCTTATTAAGACTGCTGTACATCATGGCAACTCCTGCCCATGTAATATGACTCTGTATCAACTACTACTGTTAATACTACTACTGATGCTTCTGCTGCTGCTGCCGCCCAGTCAATACACCTATGTCAGCAGTTATTTCACACTCTATATACTCTTATTAAGACTGCTGTACATCATGGCAACTCCTGCCCATGTGATATGACTCTGTATCAACTACTACTGTTAATACTACTACTGCTGCTTCTGCTGCTGCTGCTGCCGCCCAGTCAATACACCTATGTCAGCAGTTATTTCACACTCTATATACTCTTATTAAGACTGCTGTACATCATGGCAACTCCTGCCCATGTGATATGACTCTGTATCAACTACTACTGTTAATACTACTACTGCTGCTTCTGCTGCTGCTGCCGCCCAGTCAATACACCTATGTCAGCAGTTATTTCACACTCTATATACTCTTATTAAGACTGCTGTACATCATGGCAACTCCTGCCCATGTGATATGACTCTGTATCAACTACTACTGTTAATACTACTACTGATGCTTCTGCTGCTGCTGCCGCCCAGTCAATACACCTATGTCAGCAGTTATTTCACACTCTATATACTCTTATTAAGACTGCTGTACATCATGGCAACTCCTGCCCATGTGATATGACTCTGTATCAACTACTACTGTTAATACTACTACTGATGCTTCTGCTGCTGCTGCCGCCCAGTCAATACACCTATGTCAGCAGTTATTTCACACTCTATATACTCTTATTAAGACTGCTGTACATCATGGCAACTCCTGCCCATGTGATATGACTCTGTATCAACTACTACTGTTAATACTACTACTGCTGCTTCTGCTGCTGCTGCTGCCGCCCAGTCAATACACCTATGTCAGCAGTTATTTCACACTCTATATACTCTTATTAAGACTGCTGTACATCATGGCAACTCCTGCCCATGTGATATGACTCTGTATCAACTACTACTGTTAATACTACTACTGCTGCTTCTGCTGCTGCTGCCGCCCAGTCAATACACCTATGTCAGCAGTTATTTCACACTCTATATACTCTTATTAAGACTGCTGTACATCATGGCAACTCCTGCCCATGTGATATGACTCTGTATCAACTACTACTGTTAATACTACTACTGCTGCTTCTGCTGTTGCTGCTGCCGCCCAGTCAATACACCTATGTCAGCAGTTATTTGACACTCTATATACTCCTATTCCTACTGCTGTTCATGATGGCACCTCCTGCCCATGTGATATGACTCTGTATCAACTACTACTGTTAATACTACTGCTGCTTCTGCTGCTGCTGCCCAGTCAATACACCTATGTCAGCAGTTATTTGACACTCTATATACTCCTATTCCTACTGCTGTTCATCATGGCACCTCCTGCCCATGTGATATGACTCTGTATCAACTACTACTGTTAATACTACTGCTGCTGCTTCTGCTGCTGCTGCTGCCCAGTCAAGACACCTATGTCAGCAGTTATTTGACACTCTATATACTCCTATTCCTACTGCTGTTCATGATGGCACCTCCTGCCCATGTGATATGACTCTGTATCAACTACTACTGTTAATACTACTGCTGCTTCTGCTGCTGCTGCCCAGTCAATACACCTATGTCAGCAGTTATTTGACACTCTATATACTCCTATTCCTACTGCTGTTCATGATGGCACCTCCTGCCCATGTGATATGACTCTGTATCAACTACTACTGTTAATACTACTGCTGCTTCTGCTGCTGCTGCCCAGTCAATACACCTATGTCAGCAGTTATTTGACACTCTATATACTCCTATTCCTACTGCTGTTCATGATGGCACCTCCTGCCCATGCGATATGACTCTGTATCAACTACTACTGTTAATACTACTGCTGCTTCTGCTGCTGCTGCCCAGTCAAGACACCTATGTCAGCAGTTATTTGACACTCTATATACTCCTATTCCTACTGCTGTACATCATGGCAACTCCTGCCCATGTGATATGACTCTGTATCAACTACTACTGTTAATACTACTACTGCTGCTTCTGCTGCTGCTGCTGCCGCCCAGTCAATACACCTATGTCAGCAGTTATTTCACACTCTATATACTCTTATTAAGACTGCTGTACATCATGGCAACTCCTGCCCATGTAATATGACTCTGTATCAACTACTACTGTTAATACTACTACTGATGCTTCTGCTGCTGCTGCCGCCCAGTCAATACACCTATGTCAGCAGTTATTTCACACTCTATATACTCTTATTAAGACTGCTGTACATCATGGCAACTCCTGCCCATGTGATATGACTCTGTATCAACTACTACTGTTAATACTACTACTGCTGCTTCTGCTGCTGCTGCCGCCCAGTCAATACACCTATGTCAGCAGTTATTTCACACTCTATATACTCTTATTAAGACTGCTGTACATCATGGCAACTCCTGCCCATGTGATATGACTCTGTATCAACTACTACTGTTAATACTACTACTGCTGCTTCTGCTGCTGCTGCTGCCGCCCAGTCAATACACCTATGTCAGCAGTTATTTCACACTCTATATACTCTTATTAAGACTGCTGTACATCATGGCAACTCCTGCCCATGTGATATGACTCTGTATCAACTACTACTGTTAATACTACTACTGCTGCTTCTGCTGCTGCTGCCGCCCAGTCAATACACCTATGTCAGCAGTTATTTCACACTCTATATACTCTTATTAAGACTGCTGTACATCATGGCAACTCCTGCCCATGTGATATGACTCTGTATCAACTACTACTGTTAATACTACTACTGATGCTTCTGCTGCTGCTGCCGCCCAGTCAATACACCTATGTCAGCAGTTATTTCACACTCTATATACTCTTATTAAGACTGCTGTACATCATGGCAACTCCTGCCCATGTGATATGACTCTGTATCAACTACTACTGTTAATACTACTACTGCTGCTTCTGCTGCTGCTGCTGCCGCCCAGTCAATACACCTATGTCAGCAGTTATTTCACACTCTATATACTCTTATTAAGACTGCTGTACATCATGGCAACTCCTGCCCATGTGATATGACTCTGTATCAACTACTACTGTTAATACTACTACTGCTGCTTCTGCTGCTGCTGCCGCCCAGTCAATACACCTATGTCAGCAGTTATTTCACACTCTATATACTCTTATTAAGACTGCTGTACATCATGGCAACTCCTGCCCATGTGATATGACTCTGTATCAACTACTACTGTTAATACTACTACTGCTGCTTCTGCTGTTGCTGCTGCCGCCCAGTCAATACACCTATGTCAGCAGTTGTTTCACACTCTATATACTCTTATTCCTACTGCTGTTCATCATGGCAACTCCTGCCCAAGTGATATGACTCTGTATCAACTACTACTGCTAATACTACTACTGCTGCTGCTGCTGCTGCTGCTGCTCAGTCAAGACAACTATGTCAAAAGTAATTTCCCACTCTATATACTCCTATTACCACTGCTGTTCATCATGGCACCTCCTGCCCAAGTGATATGACTCTGTATCTACTACTACTACTACTACTGCTGCTGCTGCTGCTCTGTCAAGACACCTATGTAAAAAGTTAATTCCCACTCTATATATACTCCTATTACCACTGCTGTTCACTGATACCACTGATAGTTAATTTATCCCTTAACTACCCCCATTTGTGAGGGTCGGGGTTTTCCTTTAAAGTCCCATGCAAATCAATGGAAAATGTATGTTCCCACATAACTTCTGTACGCCTGGAGATATTTCAATAATACCCGCTATACATATTACTTATATGCCAAATAAAAATATATAACAGTTAAATTAACCCTTACCAACACCCTTATATAAAAGATGGGTATATTTATATTACTATGATTTTCCTCCCCAAAAGGTTAAGATAGGAAGACCGGGCAACGCCGGGTATTCAGCTAGTAATAGTATAAAATGTTTTCGGTTATTATTAAGCTAGATGTGTTGATGTTGATGTTGATGTGTTAGATGTGAAGTTAGATGTGAAGTTAGATGTGTTTAAAAAACTAACAATTTCAATAAGAAATGAAACCTTTGCAAAATATAACATTTTTTATTAAAAAAAAAAAAAAAAAATTAGGACATTAACTTCTGAAGCTCTGTCACCTCATCCATGTTTTTCGCCAGTTGTTGCACCAGTTGTTGATTTTGGCGCATCAAAAACAGTATCTGCTGCTCATTTGCCATTACTCTCTTCGTGAGGTTTTTCATGGCAGCTTGCTTCACCTCTAGCTTTTTTAGAACTGTTAGGATATAAGAAAAAAACATTTGGATTTCAAAGACCGTTACGAAAGATTATTTTCAGCCATAAAAATAATAAAGTCTGACTTAAGAGACTCTATGAAAGAGGATCTGGCAGAGGCAATTCTCTTCCTTAGAACTCTACATTGCATTTATTTGCATTTGCTAAGCCTAGAACTACATTTCAAGATTAATATAAACCATTTCTAGGTTTTTCATATTTTTTTTTTTGGGTTCATTATAGATAAGCTTTGTTTTGGTTCTAAAACAGCCAAATAATGTGGTCTGTATTTTTGAACTGTTAAAGATCATGTTCCTGATGTTTAAGCCTGCTGCTACTATCCAGTCACTTGATTGTTTTCATTGTGTTTGTCTTTTGCTTAAACTGTGCAATACAGTAGACTGTTGGCTTCCCAGCCAGTAGTCCTGTGGTAGTTTGCGTTTCTTTCCCTCAAGGAATCTATAAAATACATTCGCATATTAATACAGAGGAGTCGGAGTCGGGGAGTCGGGGAGTCGGAGTCTGAAGTACATAAAACTGAGGAGTCGGAGTCGAAAAATTTATCTACCGACTCCACAGCCCTGCTTTAAATGCTGTCCATTTTTAGAGCTACATTTTATTGTTGAAATTTTATTAATATATGTGCACATATTTACCCTCCTGATTGACGGTATAATTAACCGTCTCATCCTGCTCCTCTTCCTCGTCACCCACTACTCCACCAGAAGTTTCGGGGGGGGGGTGCAGCTCCTCCTCTTGCTCCTCCACAGGAACTGGGGGTGGTGATGTGGATGGCCCTGGCTGCTCCTCCTCATCCCTCTCCTCCTCTTCCACATCCTCCTCCTGCTCCTCCTCTGCGGCCTGTCGCCTTGTGCGCTTGGGGCGCACAGTTGGTAGCGGAGCTCCTATAATAACACAATGTTCATATATTATAAAAATGTTTTCTAATGACGTATGCAAATTCTGTGTACTCTACTGTATTGTATATGAATACAAATTAATTTATATAGACAGTTAACCAATGGGACAATGTTATATTAAAGGGTCTTGTGGGCACTACAGGGGACTGAGCGTGAGCTGGGCTGCCACCATGGTAAAATGAGCTGTTTTTGTCTCCTTTGTTTTGTTCAGACGATCTCATGTTAAAAAAAAGTACTTGATGGAGTACACAGGATTACTATAACAACCCCACGCCTAACACAGGAATTTAGTGGGAATCTATATATATAAAACTCAACGTGTGTGTGCATGTATGTATGTATGTTCCACCATCACGTCCAAACGGCTAAAGATATTTACATGAAACTTGGCACACAGGTTACTTATATGTCAGCCACAAATATAGGATTGGTGGTTTAACCCATACCCACCCCCATTTGCCTTGGTCAGGGTTTTTCTTTAAAGTCCCATTCAACTCTATGGGAAATACATGTTATTTCATAACAGCTGTAGATATTTCGATAACACTTGGTCACATGTTATCTATACGTCCACTTAAAGTATAGGATCGTTAATTTATCCCTTAACTAACCCCATTGGTGAGGGTCGGGCTTTTTGTTTAAAGTCCCATGCAAAGCAATGGGAAAAGTATGTTCCCACATAACTTCTGTGTTCCTGTCTGCTGTCCCATGTTTTTTTCCAACAGTACTATGAATACCTTGGCTGGTGGTGATATATGTTACAACAACATGGCGTCTTGGTTAACAACATCTGACCTTACATTAATTACATATGACCTTCCATAACTGTCCCCAAGGGACCCGGGCTGGCTCAACGCGATTGCCACTGCGCTGACAAGCCATTCACCTCTGCAGCTAGGGGTTCGGATCCCGCTCTCGGCTACATGTGAATTGAGTTTGGTGGTCTCAGCTCGGCCCCCGGTGGGTGTGCTATGCGAGGTAAGCCTGCGCTTAGTATGCCCACCTCCCTCCCACAAAAACCACCACACTTACACACGCACTCGCAATTGGGTTAACATGCACGCACTCTGACCATGCGGTCTCTAAAAAGAGAGGCGAAGGACTAACGGGGCTGGTTGAGCGGGCAAATCCTCTCACTCCCTTATAGGGAGTCCCTCTGCCCCGTGGGGCTTCGAAGCGGAGCAGGTAGGACGGTCTGTGTGGGAGGACCCCCTCACACCCGCCATTGCCACCCGGGGCATGGAGAAAGGTGGCAGATTACCTCTGGGGGAGGCCTGCCTACTCCCAACTCCTGCAGTCCGGCTCCTCTCTCGAGTACACGCACAAAATACACTTTAGGGAAAAAAAAACATAACTGTGACCAATAACTTACCAGGATGATATTTATTCCGGATACGCCTGACCCGGTTCATCTGGCGCCTCTTCAGGTCGGACCACTTTTTGAGGATCGCCATGCGAGTGTGTTCTTCGCCTAGTTCCTCAATCAGGGAGCTTATAACTCCCTGTTTTTCTTGCTGCCTCCGCAGCTCATCGTATCCTGTTTCCAGGAACTTCTGCAAGATGAAGAACAAAGTATATTGTAATACTTTTGTTGACAGCCTTATGGATATATGACATAAATGTATGCTATTCAACAATTGGAAGCATTCTCGCCTTATTAATCAATGACAGGGGTAACATGACAGATTTTATATACTGCCATTTCCGTCGCCACCTTTTTTACATAAATATAGCAGCCATTATCATTTGCATAATTATGAATATATACTAACTTTTAAACTAGACTAAAATGCAGTTGAAGATAATGAAATAACAGTGGTCAAAATACTTACACAAATCAGCAACTTTTCCTCAGATACAGTGAAATTACTTCCAACCATCTTGCTCTGCGATTGCGTTGCGATCATAAAGTTGGAAACTGGCAAGGGTCCAGGAAATGGTCGCGTGTTGTTCGCGTGTTGATTGCGCTGCTTGGACCGAGATGGGTCCATATGGCTTCGGCTGTATGGACCACAGTAACTCTTTTCCCTGTCAGGAGCCTAACGCCCCGGGGGGTCAGAGACGGGACCTTTTCGGAGGACCACTGACGTATGCAACCGTCGCAGTTTTTTGTGATGTCACTCTTTAGGTGTGTGCAAATTTTTCCTTGCACCGGGTGGAGTTTTTGGGTTGTGTTTTGCACGCCACAGGCTTTTCAACAGAAAATAACCAGCTGGAGGCAGAATGGTTGCAAAACACTACGGGTTTGTTACCTAACTCTGGGTTTCAAGACCAGTCCACCTCCAGCTGTTGCAAAACTACTACTCCCATCAGCCACGGTCTGTCAGTGCATGCTAAGAATTTTACTTTTGCTGCATCTAGGGTGCCACAGTTTAGAGACCCGTGCATAAAGGCCTGAAAAATGTGGGCCTGCAGAACTTACAATACTAGAAGTGCCAGCATTCCCAGGCATGCTGGAAGTTGTAGTTCTGCAACATCTAAAGGGCAATATGTATTCGAACGTCCTTGGGCCTTGAGGACACTGAAGTCAGGACGTTCGCATACGTCCTATGTCCAAAAAAATTTTAAATTCATTATGCTAAATAACAAGGAAAAGTGCCTAAATACACATTTGCCAACCAGGGTGTCTGCAGCTGTCCAGGCATGCTGGGACTTGTAGTTTTGTAAAAGCAGGAGACACATTTTTGGTTAAATACTAATATCTGATCATATATACTAACTTTTAAACTAGACTTAAATGCAGTTGAAGATGATGAAATAACAGTGGTCAAAATACTTACACAAATCAGCAACTTTTCCTCAGACTTTGAGAAATTGCTTCCCACCATGTTGCTGTAATATTGGGAAACTGGCAAGGCTCCAGGAAATGGTCGCGTGTTGTTCGCGCAATTGCGCATGCGCGATCGAAAAATCGCAATCGCAATATGTATTTTGGTTAAAATATCATACATATTCGATTTCAGAGTGCTGCTACAGCAGTTTTCGAAATATCTGCAATAAATTTCGCATTCGCATGTTGCGATATTTCGATAAAATATCAGGAATATTCTGAGCCAATCAGAGCGCTCCTCCAGCATATCTCGAAATTGCGCAATAAATATCGCATTCGCATGTTGCGATATTTCGATAAAATATCAGGAATATTCTGAGCCAATCAGAGCGCTCCTCCAGCATATCTCGAAATTGCGCAATAAATATCGCAATCGCATGTTGCGATATTTCGATAAAATATCACGAATATTCTGAGCCAATCAGAGCGCTCCTCCAGCATATCTCGAAATTGCGCAATAAATATCGCATTCGCATGTTGCGATATTTCGATAAAATATCACGAATATTCTGAGCCAATCAGAGCGCTCCTCCAGCATATCTCGAAATTGCGCAATAAATATCGCATTCGCATGTTGCGATATTTCGATAAAATATCACGAATATTCTAAGCCAATCAGAGCGCTCCTACCGCAGTTATTAAAAAATCGCAATTATTTTCGCATTCGCAATAGCGAAAAATCGCATTCAATTAATTTCGATAAAATATCACGAATATTCGAATTTAGCGAATATATCTCGAATATTCGAATATATATTCGAGATATATCGCGAAATCGAATATGGCATATTCTGCTCAACACTACTGATTACTTCACTTTACATGTGACATGTAAAAATATTTTAATACAAACGTTTTATTTATTGAAGAAAAAGCAGTACAAAATAACCATTGTACTGCAACCCACACAAATAGGCATAAGAAGAAGACATATTGGCACTATTTTAGCATACAAAGTTTCCAAACATCTTAGGTAGACATTGGTGCCCTATAGAGGTGTGGCACGTTACCACCTTGCAGAAAAAAAAAAAAAACATGTGAACCTAACGAGACAAACTTAAAAAAAGATGGTCATAGAAAAAAAGGAGAGACATAATGAACTAGTAGATGAGGTTGCATTCAGTAGCAAATGTCAGGATTATCCCTGAATCCCTAGAACACGACCTGACAGCCCAACTGGGGCCCGATATAAATATCTCTAGAAACCGCCGTATGCTGTCCATCCTGACCATTTTCTGTGGAAAACTTGCATAGTATCTAATATAGTGTTGTGGATTTGTTCCATTAATTTAATAGATTCCATTCTTTGGAGGACTTGGGTCCAAGGGACCTGGGAGAACGCCAGTTCAAGGCTATAGCCCATAGGATAGCACCAAACAGGGTGTTATTAACCTTTGGTTCGTGGGAGGGATATTTGGGATAGGGGTGAAGAGTAAGCACATTGAAGCAGTCAATGTGATCATAGACCTCGATACCTGTGCTACCTTAGAAGCTGCCTGATCCCATAAAGGTTTTAGTTGGGGGCAACTACAGAAAGTATGAAGTAATGTGCCCGTGGACTGGCAGCCTCTAAAGCAAGTGTCAGGGACCAGAGGATAACATTTGTGAACTTTTTGGGGGGTAAGGTACCACCTTGTGTGTAGTTTCAGCACCGTTTCCTTGAGAGACATAGGGGCAGATTCACGTACAATTGCATGGGCGCAGCGTATGTGAGATATGCTACGCCGCTGTAACTTACTTTTCAAAGCTTTGAATCCAAAAAGAATTTGCGCCGTAAGTTACGGCGGCGTAGTGTATCTCTCGCGGCGTAACGGCGCGTAATTCAAATCGGTGAGTAGGGGGCGTGTTTCATTTAAAAGAAGCGCCTCCCCGCGCCGAACGAACTGCGCATGCGCCGTTCATAAATTTCCCGCCGTGCATTGCGCTAAATGACGTCGCAAGGACGTCATTGTTTTGACGTGGACGTAAATTACGTCCAGCCCCATTCACGGACGACTTACGCAAACAAAATAAAATATTTTCAAATTCGACGCGGAGAACGACGGCCATACTTAACATTGCGTACGCCACCAAATAGCAGCTTTAACTATACGCCGAAAAAAGCCGAACGGAAACGACGTAAAAGAATGCGACGGCCGCTCGTACGTTCGTGGATCGTCGGGAATAGCTAATTTGCATCCTCGACGTGGAATACGACGGGAACGCCACCCAGCAGACGCAAAAGAATTGCATCTAAGATCCGAAGGCGTACGAATCTAACCCAGATGCCGTTGTATCTTGTTTTGAGGATTCAAAACAAAGATACGACGCAGGAAATTTGAAAGTACGCCGGCATATCAGTAGATACGCCGGCGTACTTTCTTTGTGGATCTGCCCCATAGAGCGTGAACATTTATGCATATTTACTAGCATGTCTGACCACTCCTCTGAGGAAAATTCTTGTCCTATGTCTGATTCCCAATAGACCATAGCATTTGACTTATCTGGAATCTGCATGTCATTGAGGTATCTATACAACACGAAATGTTATATTTTTTTTTTTTAATCTTTAGGTCCTTTGGACACAGACCCCAGACTTTCTCAATACGAAACAGTTTGTCATAACCTGTCTAGAGAGAAAGCCATTGGCTCGCGCTGCTGTCAATCACATCCAATGACGCGGCGCGCCGGGGTGGAGGGGCTGAGTGATACAGTGAGCGGCTATGGCCACCGGCTGTATCACAGGAGTGCACCCGCAAGAACTCAACACCATGCGAGCACGCTCACATGAAGGTGTTGAGTCCTTGCAGGGGGACCCGAGACAGCCGCAGAGGGACCCCAGAAGACCATGTTTGGGGCCACTCTGTGCAAAACAAGCTGCACAGTGGAGGTAAGTATAACATGTTTGTTATTTAAAAAAAATATATACATCTTTAGTGATCCTTTAATATTCCATGTAATTTGTGGTTCTATCCTTTTCCTATTCTAAACCATATCAAACAAATGGACAGCACACATGTTGGGGTATGCTTCAGTCCAAACAAATGGGGAAGTAAGGCTGAACATTCACACTGGGCAGTTTTGAACAAACAAACAGGAGGGACACAGCAGCAGTCTACAGCTAAAAAGGGATCTAAGCATGCAGAAATTAGGCATTATACACAACAAACATTTGCCCCAAACAAGGTAGGCACCAGATATGAGGCAGATAAAACAGATAAAAAACATATGCCACAAACCAAACATGAAAGTACATGTGCTAAGACAAATGAGGCTATTGGAAGGCTTACCATGTGCTCCACCAAATCCAGAATGTTTGGCTTCTCTTCTGCTGAGCTCTCCTCTGCCATCGCTCACTTCTGCCAGGGCCCTGAGAAGTGTACACCAGAAAAGAAGCGATACCTGGGGTAAATTACCACACACCTACAGTAAATGACTGCACTACCTCATGTGGAAAATACCGTAAAACATGGCCAAATACCACATACGGTGTTTTAGTAGCTTTTCTTTGAGAATGCCCAAAAATTTTTTGTAAAAGGTGAAGGTTATTTTTTACCATATTTTTTAAGGAGCTCGATATCGCTTTATGAAAGGAGTCTGGTATCTGCATTGCTGGCCAGTAGTATCAAACCCAGTCCTGCCAGCATTGGGGCCCCTGTTTGTAGTCCTTCTGATGCTCTCCTTTACATTATAGGCTTTAAGTTCTCCATTGTCTTCCCAGTCCTCTGTCTTTTTTGGGAGTCGTAGTCCCCCCTCATAGTGCACCTGAGTCTGGCCACCATAGGTAACTCCACTTTCCAGCAGCCCACTCTGTCCAGATTCTACTGGGTGGGGTTTTTCCCTCTCTTTGTGATACCACAGCCAGCATCTCCTTAAAGGGGTGACTGCTGCACAATTCAGGCTTCCAAGAGACCATTCCAGCTGCTGCTGTTGGCATGGGCTACTGGGGAGTGTAGTTACCCATGACTAAGGCCCACTGTTTGGGAGGGACTACAAATCCCAGAAGGACAGGAGGAGGGAGAAGGTGTACTTAAATAGAAAAGGATAACTTGAGTCCTGTCTGGGGAGAGATCACCACAAAGGTTGCAGAGAGAGTGTACAAGCTGGTTCTGTTAAGGGTTTTCTGCTGTTGTAGGACCTGTACTATGTAAAGGAGAGTAGGGAAAGAGACCAAAGGCTGCTGTTGCCCTGGGCTGCCACCGTTTACTTGGACTGTGCTGTTGTGACTAGTGTTGGACGAGCAGTTCCACTGGAGCATTATTTGGCTGTTCGGCCCGTTCGTTCAACACCCGAATTTGCAGGGTGTTCGGCGGGTGTTTGCCTGCCGAACACCCTGCAGTGCACTGAGCACTGCACAGTGCATTTTGTGCTCTTGTTGGGCAATGCTTATCCCAATCAGGGTGCAGTATAAGCTAATTGTTAAGTAGTGAGGCCAGGAAGCTGACCACAGCATTCTTAACAACTGATGAGTAATCAGCTGTCAATGGGTTTTCCCGCTGACAGCTGAATAAAAAATTTAAAAAATTGGCGGTTAAAAAAAAATTAAAACACAGTGTAGGCCCCCCAAAATCCATACCAGACCCTTATCTGGGCATATAGCCCGGCAGGTCAGGAAAGGGGGGGATGAGTGAGCACCACCCCCCTTCCTCCTGAACCACACCAGGCTACATGCCCTCAACATGGGGGGGTCAGTGCTTTGGTTTTGATGATGTTGATGGGTACAAGAGCCTTATTTCCACAACTGTGGCCAGTGGTTGTGGGGGTCTGTGGGCAAAGGGGCTCATCAAAATCTGGAAGCCTTTTTTACCAAGTGGGCTCCAAGATCAACCCCCCCATGTGAATGAGTATAGGGTACCCATTCACCAAAAAAAGAGACAAAAAGTAATAAAAACACACTGCTTGCTGGGTCAGTGACATCAGAAGGGGGTGGTGTCACCAGGTGATGTCGCCAGGTGGCTCCGCCCCCTTACTTATATAAGGAACTGCCAAGCGGCAGAGCCTGCAGTAGGCAGCCAGCCTTCATAGACGGTGTGAGTGTTTTTTTTTTTTTTATGGGGGCAGCATGCAGCAGGATTGACAATGGATTTACATCTGGGGAAATTTTTTTTTTTTTTTTATCTTTTAATAAAAGAATTGTCAAATACTTGTTTTTATTACTTTTTGACACTTTTTTGGTGAATGGGTAGGGGTACTATGTACCCTATACTCATTCACATAGGGGGGGTCTGGGGGCCCCCTTGTTAAAAAGGGCTTCTAGATTCCGGTAAGCACCCTACCAGCGGTTGTCAGGATGAGGCCCTTGTCCCTATCAACATGGGGACAAGGTGTTTTGGGGTGGGGGGGCAGAGTCCTCCCTGCAAGGTGTTTTGGAGGACCCACTTAATTTTTTTCTTTATTAGCTTTCAATAGCCGAGTAGCAGCAATTGCAACAGTAAGTCACTTTAAATGTGATTTGACCTGTTTTTTTTTTTCTTGAGAAATTAAATTTTTGCTGCAGAATGTGGCACTTTACAGACAGACTAAGGGGACCCCCCCCCCCCCCCCCAGGCACTATTTTTAAATACATTTTTCATTTTTATTGTTGCACTTTAAGCATCATTAAAAAAACTGCTCCTAAAAGAAAACGATAATTTAAAGAAAAAAAATTGCATTGACAAATGTCCCCCAGGGCAGTACCCAGACCCCATACCCCATTTATGGCCAATTACTTGCATATAAGCCTTCAAAATGGGGACTTTTGATTTTTCCTGTTCAGCTTCCATAAACTTCAATGGGGTTCACTGCTTGGGTTAGAACTTTTCCCCTGTTCGGGAGTTCTGCTGAAAACCGAATAGGGTTTTTTTTGGCCCATCTCTAGT
Organism: Rana temporaria; assembly: GCF_905171775.1. Classification (NCBI taxonomy): domain Eukaryota; kingdom Metazoa; phylum Chordata; class Amphibia; order Anura; family Ranidae; genus Rana; species Rana temporaria. The sequence goes on along the minus strand of NC_053493.1, from coordinate 151,784,805 downwards.
TGTGACCCTGTACTGTGCTGTCTGTGTGGGGATATGGATACTAAGAATCCTTGCTGGGAATCCATTTACCACATGCTTGATCCACTGAGAAACTACATTTGATCTGGTGACAGATGGTGGCTGATCTAGTGAGGGACTGTGGCTAATCAGGTAATATACTACAGCTGATCCAGTGAGGCATTGTGGCTATGATCCAGGGACAGACTGCAGTTGTATTCCAGTGAGAGTAGGTGACTGCACTTTATCCTTGAGGAGATGATTGCCTGAAATTGCTAATGAATGCCAGAATAAGAAGGGGACCTTTCACTGACTTTGTGAGATTTTTAGAGACCCAGAGACTAACCACAGGGGCAAGAGGCCTTTTGTCCACTTATTTTGCCATTGGCTTTTTCTGTGGGAAAAGTGCTTTCACTTTGGGTTTAGTTGAATCATTTCTTTTTGAAGCATCCGAGGTTACATTTAGGATTTTTAAGGACTCTGTAAAAGAGCTTAAAATTGGTCTGGGCAGGAAGGGGGTTTAAGTGCCCAGTAAGGAAGTGGTTAATATGATGTGTGGACTCTTACATAGAAATATTTAAAATCATCAAAATGTAAACAAGACGCAACGTTTACAGCGCCGTCTTACGTTTTCCACCCATTAAGGGCCCCAACACCAACAGGAATGACTTTAATACTACTGGCCAGTAGCTTATTTGGGTCCTGTGGTAATTCTGATTATCCATATTACAAATATGTACATTAACAATTTTTTGGTGTAAATGTGTATATACCTATCTGTATCATGCATATATTGCCCTGGCATTTATGGTCTCAATTATTGGTTTGTTTTGCTGCTGTGGTTGTTTTTACAAACTATCTTCTACAGCAGTGGTTCTCAACCTTTTAGTGCCGTGACCCCTTGATAGAATTTCAAGGGTTGTAGGGACCCCTAACATTATTTTCAGCACCCAAGGCAAGTAATTTGTGCCCCCTAACCCGTGGACATTTAGCTCTCCCCGAGTCCCTTCCACTCGTACAATAATATAACCCCTTATGGTACATTTTTGGGTGTACCACTCTTTCTCTTTGTTCTCCTTTCTTTCCCTTTTATCTCTCTCTATCCTAATTTACATTCCTCACCAGTCAGCTGACCTCTAGTCTCTGCCCCCCAGCCATGCCGTGAACTGAATGGGTGGCTGCGAAGAGGCTGAGTGGGTGGCACAGGCTCCAGGGACAGCCCTGCTGGGCGGCCGCAAAAAGGCTGGCGGTGCGGGTTTCAAGAACAGACCAGGATTTGGTGACCCATGGCAAATCATCATTTGACCCCCAGGTTGAGAACCACTGTTCTACAGGAATGTTATGTTTCTTAAAAAAGCACATTGAAACCCACAAGGTGTGTTAGTGAGCCTTAAATCAGTTCTCGGCAGGTCATTGTTGCAGCAGGACAGCTCAATCTGATCAACATAGAGAATCCTTTGATGATCAATACAATTAATTGCCTAAGCATTACCCTGAAAAGTCTACTTTTTGTTTTGAATTCCTCCTGATCCTGAACCAAAAACAAAAAAAATTCTCACCTCATGAAATTTGAAATGAGATTTACTGGTATTGATGACATTAATGATGAGCTACAAATTGTTCACCTTGCTGGAGGCTTTATTTTTAAGGAAGCAAAGCACTGCCTCTCCCAAAAATAATTGGCACCACAATGAAACACAGTGCAGGAGAAGCCATGGTAAGTCAATAATAAGGAAAGTACTGGTGACTAGTGCTTTGCCCTCTGCTTGCCTTTTTTGAACAGGTTCCAGAGTTCACCTACTTTTTCAAATATTTTTTTATGGTTCTGTGTGGAAGTCTTGTATGTCAAATATGAATTCTCATAAATTGTCACAAAGCAGAAACACACATACATGTTATTTTCAAAATGTGCTTTCTGCTCACTGTCAGCCTAAAACTAACTGGAATTCCTTAAGGCATCACCACCTTTCGGAATGATTTTGACAGCTCTGATTCAGCATCCTCAGCATTTTTTTCTACATTTTTTCATCCCTTTTTTACATGTGATGTCTCCAAGGTTATCCAATCAAGCAGACGCAAAAAATGTAGTTGGGATTAGGAATTAATGTATATGTGAGTTCAATTGCAATGAGCACAGGTTCCTTTTGTCTTTAAAGTAAATCGATTTTGTTTAAATTGAAACATTCATGTTGTGCATGATTAATAATTTCTAGTTTAGTGTTAAGCAAAAAGGAATTTTAGGTATTGTTTTTGTCGCATCTAGCCTCTTTGCATGCAAACTTGAAGCCTGGATTAAACACTTACAGATGTTCTTTTCAATTTAAGAAAAACTTTCACATAACCTGTCTGTTGTATGATTTGTACTCATTGGTTTGGCTATTAAATGGATGCTGTGTTTTTTTACATTTCCAAAAAGTAAATTTAAGGCTTAGAGAAAATAGTGTTGGAAGATAAACATATGTTAATATTAGTTGACTGTGGAGACTGATTAGGTTTTGAAGTTTAAAAGTGCTATGTGAAAAATATAGGAGATGTTAACATATGCTTTATATTATTGGACACTTGGATACTAGTTCTTGCCAACAGAATAGGGTTCCTCTGCATCCTCTTATTAATAATTGTTAACAACCCACAAAAACTGAAAATGTTCACATATGAAGTATACGAAGCTAGAGAAATTAACAGTTTTCTTGTCCTTTCCAACATAGCTGGGTTACGTGGTAAAATGTGAGAATCTAAACAAGGTAAAAAATGTAAAATCCCAAAGCATATCAGGTTAATTTTATTTCAGCTATAGAAAATGGTTTGGAGGTATCACAACAGAGTGGCACTGTGGATACCCAGGTAAATATGTGCCACGTCCTTTAATTGGAAATAGTAACAGAAAAATTGGTACTGGACTTTATAGGCACTGAGGTATACAATATTACAATTAAAATTGTTTTTATTACAAATTAAAAGGCTTTGCAAAGTAGAGATAGCCTAAATACTAATACAGCACACAACCCGTACACCAAAGAGTGCAATTCGGAATAATCGTGACCTTGCTGGAACAACAGTAAATATTATATGAGGCTTGGTGTGAGTTGATCATACTGTGCAATAGCTCGGCTCTACATGTTTCGCATATATATATATATACACACTTCTTCAGGAGGTTAGGCATACTTTAGTGTAAACATCACATAGGAGTTGGCAACAAGGTGTATAACAATATAAATGAGTATCCAGGATACGGCGGATGCGGCAGATCCCTGTCATCCAATATACAATGGGTCCATATAGTTTTGAAGCAATTGTTTAACAGTCAAACGATGGTTATAGAAATAAAACAATATAGCAGGATGGACAAGGTATAGGAAAGTCACTAAAAATAGATATATTCCTCAAAAGCTGCAGCAAAGTGGTAGCAGTATATTGTGATTTAGGTTGTAGGACTACCCAATGACATCTGAAGCTCCAGATATCCCAATACCATGTCTGCGTGATCTCTGGAGCAGAAGATGTCATTGGGCAGTCCTACACCCTTGTTCACTCACACCAAGCCTAATAGAATATTTACTGTTGTTCCAGCAAGGTCATTGCAGCAAGCTCCATGATCGTGCCCGCTGGACCCGCAGATTTGATGTCCGCAGGTGTCCCCGTGATCGCTGCAGAATAGGGGATGCCTGTGTAAACAAACATCTCCCTGTTCTGCCCAGTGACAGGACACTGATCGTCTGCTCCCTCTCATCGGGAGCAGCGATCAGTGTCGTGTCACAGTAAGCCACACCCCACTAACAGTTAGAATCACTCCCTAGGACACACTTAACCCCTTCCTAGCCCCCTAGTGGTTAACCCCTTTACTGCCAGTCACATTTACACAGTAATCAGTGCATTTTTATAGCTCTGATCGCTGTATAAATGTGAATGGTACCAAAATAGCATCAAAAGTGTCCGATGTGTCCGCCATAATATCGCAGTCACGAAACAAAATTGCTAATCGCCACCATTACTAGTAAAAAAAAAAATATTAATAAAAATGCCATACAACTATCCCCTATTTTGTAGACGCTATAACTTTTGCGCAAACCAATCAATAAACGCTTATTGCGTTTTTTTTATACCAAAAATGTGTAGAAGAATATGTATCAGCCTAAACTGAGGAAAAAAATTGTTTTTTTTATAGATTTTTTGGGGATATTTATTATAGCAAGAAGTAAAAAATATTGCTTTTTTTTCAAAATTGTCGCTTTATTTTTGTTTATAGATCAAATACCACCAAAAGAAAGCTCTATTGTGGGAAAAAAAAGGACGCAATTGTCAGTTAAAGCGACACAGTGCCGAATCGCAAAAGGTGCTCTGGTCTTTGGGCAGCCAAATTAGTAGTTAATAATGGCTGTCTGGTTTGTTTTGTATATAATCAACTTGTAATAAAAACTATTTTAATTAAAATAATATAAAATATAATTGTGTACCTCAGTGCCTATAAAGTTCAGTACCAATTATTTCAGCTATATGTGGGCATCATGGGATCCTATGGTGACAGAATCGTTTTCAAGCGGAGCTCCACCCTATAGTGGAACTTCCACTCATCGGAACCCTCCCCCCCTCCAGTGTCACATTTGACACCTTTCAGGTCAAAGACAGGTATTTGCACCCACTTCCGGGAGTCCTCTCTGCGGGGACTCTGCGGGTAGTACGTCACTTCCCGCCCCCCACCCGTTGTGTTATGGGAAACACTCGGCTCCCAGAACACAAAGGGAACCAGTGAGGACGACGCTGCGTGACTCGCGCATGCGCCGTAGGAAATCGGGCAGTGAAGCCGGAGCGCTTCACTTCCTGATTCCCTCACCGAGGATGGCGGTGGGGGCAGCAGAGTGACAAGCGATTGCTCGTCCTCTACTGCCGACATCACTGGACTCCAGGACAGTAAGTGCTGTATAATATTAAAAGTCAGCAGCTGCAGTATTTGTAGCTGCTGGCTCTTAATATTTTTTTTCCGGTGGAGATCCGCTTTAAGGAATTCCCTCCATGGTCTGTACACTCTGTGATTGGTGATTTTCCTTTGTGGAGTAAAAAAAAAGTTGCTATGTAATCTGTGTCTCGGTTCACCCAACCTGAGAAAGCATGATACCACTAACTGTGTTCCCCATGGGAGTTGTTGAGTGTGCCTTATCTGTCATGTTGCACCAAAGTGGGAGAATATCTGGTCCGTCATGCTGAGTAAGCAGCCTTGGAGAAAATGTTCCTGTAAAAACTTCAATCAGAATGTGAGGCCGATACTTTAACAATATTTAAAAAAATCTTCTTCATTCTGAGCAAAACAATATTTCAATAAATAATGTAGACAAGTTGCTGAAACTACAGTTGTGTGGACTTTGATCACGCCTTACTCACAGTAAACAGCTGGTCTGAAAGTAATGTGAATACTTCAGTAGGGGAACAGGAGCTGACACAGAAGCATACAGAGAAGTAAACAGTGCAGAGATGGTCAGAAGCACAAAAAGAGCAGAAGGCCCAATACAGTTGGATGGGTGGCACACTGTCTGTTGGGATTGGTTCAGGCAAAACAGAAGAGGCCCATAGCCCACTGGGTTACTCTCCCATAGAGAGGGCAGCACAAAAAGTTGGGAACACCAAGAGCGTGTGACCAAAAGTCTGTGGGACCCATCTTGGGAGCTGTGGGGGGAGATGCTTGAAAAAATTTGGAAAAGCGTTGCCACTCTGCTGTGATGTAGTTGCCACTAGAAAAGGCTTTCCCTCTACTGTATGAACATTTATCTTTAAATCCTTAGGCTATATATACTGTATATGGGGTAAAGGTGTAGTGCTAAAACAAATGGTAGTGAAAAAAGTTCATAAATGAAATTCAATGGTTTTAAGATGCCAAAAAGTTCATAACAAAATCCACATTGTGAAATCAGTGAGATGAAGAAGGTATGAAGCCGTCACCAACACCCGTTAAAACTGACCCTTACCAGAAATGCATAGGGTATCAGCATTGAGTAAACCAAGGCAATATCCACGGCTCCTCCTATCTAAAGACCAACCGATACAGCGATAAGGAAACTTGTTTATAATGACACACCAGATATGCTTGGCTGTGATCCCAGCAAACTTGGCTACACATACACTCCGGAGATGAAGCTCAGTAGTCACATATATAGAGGATGGAAAGAAAAACGCTCATTGCGCAGACGTCCAAAAACTAGAACATTTATTAAGTGTATGCTAGACATAAAAACTCACATTATGTAAAATGGTAATAAGCAAAAGGAAAGCGTCCAGCGCTTCCTTCCAACAAGATGGTGGCTGTAAACTCTGTCTGCTTCAGTGCGTCACACGACCCTTAATCCACCTGATGTTTCGGCACCAGCGTGCATCTTCAGGGGTGCTGGACACTTTCCTTTTGCTTATTACCATTTTACATAATGTGAGTTTTTTTGTCTAGCATACACTTAATACATTTTCAGGTTTTTGGATGTCTGTGCAATGAGCGTTTTTCTTTCCCTCCTCTATATATGTGATTAATGAGCATCTCTGGATATATGGTGTATGTGTAGCCAAGTTTGCTGGGATCACAGCCAAGCATATCTGGTGTGCCATTATAAACAAGTTTCCTTATCGCTGTATTGGTTGGCTGTTGGATAGGAGGAGCCGTGGATATTACCTTAGTTTACTCAATGCTGATACCCTATGCATTTCTGGTAAGGGTCAGTTTTAAGGGGTGTTGGTGACGGCTTCATAACTTCTTCATCTCACTGATTTCACAATGTGGATTTTGTTATGAACTTGTTGGCATCTTCAAACCATTGAATTTCATTGATGAACTTTTTTCACTACCATTTGTTTTAGCGCTACACCTTTACCCCATATATTGTCTATTGTACCCAACAATATTGTGTCAGCAGCTTTTAGTTTAATTATTAATTTCCTATCAGCGCAACAGATCTCTCATTTTATATATACTGGGCCAGATTCAGCTAGATCCGCGCAATATTTGCGTGGGCAAAGGGCAACGAGTTTTGCTCTGCGCCCACGCAAATATTTTGAGATGCCCGCGATTCACGGAGCAGTAGCTCCGTAAATTGCGCGGGCGATATGCTAAATAGCCGGGCGTAAGGCTGCCTAATGTAAATGATCCCGCCGGGGGCGGGAATCATTTAAATTAGGCGCGCTCCCGCACCGAGCGAACAGCGCATGCTCCGTCTGGAAACTTTCCCGACTTGCATTGCGGCAAATGACGTCGCAAGGACGTCATTTGCTTCTAAGTGAACGTGAATGGCGTCCAGCGCCATTCACGAATCACTTACGTAAACGACGTGAAATTTAAATTTCACGAGCGGGAAGGGCGGCTATACTTTAGCATTGGTTGCCCCTGCTATAGCAGGAGCAACCTTGCGCTAAAGTCGCCGTACGGAAACTCCGTACCTTGCGTGCGCAGGGCCCGCGCAACTTTTGTGAATCGGTGTTAGTATGCAATTTGCATACTATACACAGATCACAATGGCCGCGCCCCCTAGCGGCCAACGCAAGAATGCAGCCTGAGATATGAAGGCATAAGGAGGCTTATGTCTGTCATATCTTAGGCTGCAGTCGGTGTAACGAGGTTCCTGAATCAGGAGCACTCGTTACACCGGAGCAAGTAAGCACTATGGTTGCGCGGGCGCAAGTTCTTCTTGAATCTGGCCCACTGTATAAAAGATTGCCTTGAAATCATTTAGGCTGATGAATACGTTCTGTATAAAATAGAGTAAAAGATTGGCCTTCACAAAGTCAAGTAAGAATATATAACAGACACACATTTTACCAAGTAGAACAACCTACAATTAAAAGAAGAAGTATCCTTTAATAATCTCCCTTGGGTATAGGTTAAGCTTCAAGTATCAGTGACTCTGTCTTACGAACCATGGGATTTCATGGAGAGTAAACTCTCCTGTTTTTATGGTGTTGCTCCATGAGTGGCTGAACCAGTGAAATGTTTCTATGTTACTTCTCCTTTGATGGTTAGCTGGATGGTTCTGTGGAGCACTGTGGTAGTTCATTGATTCTTCCTGTCAGATTGTATTTGCTTGCCCATATGGGATGTACAGGCACACAGATACACTGACGGATCTGCTGAAGACATGCATGGCATCAGCGATCTGCTGATAGCTGGTGCCATGCTTTACAGGCTAAATAAAAAAAATGTGTATTTATTTTTTAAAGTTAACTTATCCTTTAAGATTAAGAATTGATAGAATAATCTCAAGTTAGAGGTAGGAGCTTGTCAGCTATATACAGTTGCAAGAAAAAGTATGTGAACCCTTTTGGAATGATATAGATTTCTGCACAAATTGGTCATAAAATGTGATCTGATCTTCATCTAAGTCACAACAATAGACAATCACAGTCTGCTTAAACTAATAACATGCAAAGAATTAAATGCTACCATGTTTTTATTGAACACACCATGTAAACATTCACAGTGCAGGTGGAAAAAGTATGTGAATCCCCTAGACTAATGACATCTCCAAGAGCTAATTGGAGTGAGGTGTCAGCCAACTGGAGTCCAATCAATGAGATCAAATTGAAGGTGTTGGTTACAGCTGCCCTGCCCTATAAAAAACACACAACAGTTCTGGGGTTTGCTTTTCACAAGAAGCATTGTCTGATGTGAATGATGCCTCGCACAAAAGAGCTTTCAGAAGACCTACGATTAAGAATTGTTGACTTGCATAAAGCTGGAAAGGGTTATAAAAGTATCTCCAAAAGCCTTGCTGTCCATCAGTCAACGGTAAGACAAATTTGTATATAAATGGAGAAAGTTCAGCACTGCTGCTACTCTCCCTAGGAGTGGCTGTCCTGTAAAGATGACTGCAAGAGCACATACTTTTTCTTGCAACTGTACAAGTCCACCACCTGTAGCATCCTCTACATTATGGCCCCTTTCACACTGGCGGGGGAGACATCGGAGGTAAAGTGATGCTATTTTTAGCTGCGCTTTACCGCCAATTTTGCGGTGCTATTCGGCCACTAGCAGGGCTATTTTACCCCGCGCTAGCGGCCGAGAAAGGGTTAAAACCACTGCAGAAGCACTTTGCCGGTGGTATAGCCGCGGTGCCCATTTCAATGGGCAGGAGCAGTGGAGGACCGGTATACACACCGCTCCTTCACTGCTCCAAAGATGCTGCTAGTAGGACTTTTTACTGTCCTGCTAGTGCTCCGCTCCAGTGCGAAAGCTCTCGGGGCTTTCACACTGGAGAGACAGCAGCGGCTGTTTCAAGTCACTTTGCAGGTGCTATTTTTAGCGTTATAGTGCCTGCTAAGCTACCCAATGTCAAAGGGGTCATAGAAGACTCACAGAAGGCCAACTGCATATTTGAATAATTTTATTTATTGGTAAACTTTACTAACCACTGCTAGAGATGTCCCATTTCAGAGCAAACAGAACTCTCAAGCCCTGTACACACACTCGGTTTTCTCAGCGGTAAAAAGTCAGAGGGGAAAGCCGAGAACCCAGCAGGAAAACTGCCATGGAGCTTTGGCTGGGAATCCTGGCCATGTGTATGCTCCATCGGCACTGCCTCACAGTGTTTCCCATAGGTAAGTAGTAGATCTGGCAAAAAAAAAACGCCGGGAATCCTGACAGGAAAGTAGAGAGCAAGTTCTCTAATTTCCCGTCAGGATTCCCGTCTGTTTTCCTGACAGGAAAACTGTGAGGAAGCATACATACGTCCGGTTTTGCCAACCAAAGGCCCTCCTGGCAGTTTTCCTGCCGGGAAAACCGGTCGTGTGTACGAGGCTTCAAGGTTGAAAAGAGACACATTTACTAAGAATAGTGCACACCAAATCTGTTGCATCTGTGCCCAGTAACCAACCAGCTAGGTTTTATTGACAAAGCTTAATTGAACAAGCTGAAGTTAGAAGCTGATTGATTACTATGTACAGCTGCACTAGATGCTGTGTGCACCAGTCTTAGTAAATCTCCCACCATTTTGTCAATTGAACTTGTGTTTTAAAAAATGAAATAAATGCTTAGACTTATTGAATGTCTTGAGTTTGTTTTGATTTAATAATAATGTTAAAAATTAAATAAACTGCTCAGTTTGTTTCTAAATGGGAAAAATGACTCTTATTGCTAGACTAGACCCCAGACTGTAAATTTCGATGTAAAATGTACCAAGTAGGTGGCATGGCTGATTTAAGAGACCACGAGTGTAGTCATTACAAAATGACTTGTTGATTTATACTGTAGTCAGTGAAGACTTTCTATTATCTTCTTGGGCTATAAATTCATGTCACGAGAGCTCACATGTATTATATTACCCATTTTCCTTCACTATCATGTTCTAGATTGGGAAATGGTTTATTTGGTCAACACAAAAGATCCCCCAATAAGCCTACCTGATGTTTCAAATGCCCATAAGTACATACATGCGTTATTTACTATATATTTGTTTTTTATTTTTAAACTAGCAGTGACTACATTTAAGTCAGAAAATGCATAAAACCAAATCATGTAAAAGTAATTAAAAAGATATTGAATTAGTTAGCCATTTAAACAAATGTTCTACTCCCTAATGTGCTTGTTAATTTGTTTTAAATGATAACTGTACCTTTAATACAGTTATCATTTTAATGACCTGTCCTCCAAAGTTGCTGGAGAGGCTATCAACAGTTGTGAGGTGCTTTAATTGTCCTGTTGTTTTGTTTTACTACACCTCAAGATGATCACATTTTTGCCCTAACTGAAAATGAAAAAGCATGCTGGTATTTGGCTGGTTAAAGCAGTGTTTCTCAACTCCAGTCCTCAAGGCGCACCAACAGGTCATGTTTTCAGGATTTCCCTCAGATGAAATGGCTGTGGTAATTACGAAGGCAGTGAAACTGATTAAATGCCCTGTGCAAAATAATGGAAAGCCTGAAAACATGACCTGTTGGGGCGCCTTGAGGACTGGAGTTGAGAAACACTGGGTTAAAGCATGGAGCTTGGTAATACTGCACAAGAAACAGCAGTACCCTTAATGTAGACGTCATATACAGAAGCAGGAGGAGGTGAAGAGGTTAAGGTACAGGTCACATATAATAGGAGGATGAAGATGAGGACGTTAACCACTTCAGCCCTGGAAGATTTGACTGCTCAATGACCAGGCCTTTTTTTGCAATACGGCATTGCGTCACTTTAACTGACAATTGCGTGGCCGTACAACGCTGTACCCAAACAAAATGTATGTCCTTTTTTTCCCACAAAAATAGATTTCTTTTGGTGGTATTTGATCATCTCTGCGTTTTTATTTTTTTGCGCTATAAACCAAAAAAAAAAAAAGAAAATTAAAAAAAAAACACAATATTTTGTACTTTTTGCTATAATAAATATCCCCAATAAAAAAAAATGCTAATGTTTTCCTTAGTTTAGGCCGATATGTATTCTTCTACATCTTTTCGGCAATACAAATCGCAATAAGCATATATTGATTGGTTTGCGCAAAAGTCTTAGCATCTACAATATAGGAGTTAGATTTATGGCATTTTTATTATTATTATTTTTTTACTAGTATTGGCGGTGATCTGCGATTTAATTTGGGACTGCGACATTATGGGAGACACATCGGACACTTTTGACATATTTTTGGGACCATAAATGCACTATAAAATGCACTGATTACTGTGTAAATGTCACTGGCAGGGAAGGGGTTAACATTAGGGGGCAATTTAAGGGGTTAACTGTGTGTGTGTTCTAACTGTAGGGGGAGGGGACTGACTATAGGAGATGACAGACTGTGGTTCCTAGCTATTAGGAACTCTCGATCTGCCTCTCACAGAACAGGGACACACATCCCTGTTCTGACTCTTGTGCCTGCGATCACTCGTGACCGGCGCTCATCACCACCACCGGTCATGAGCATCGGCACCCCCGCAGTGCAGTGCGCATGCCTGCTATCCCGCTTAAAGGAGCCACGTACAGCTACGACGGCTCACGGGATTGTGCCGACCTGCCGCAGTATAATGATGGCGGCTGGTCGGCAAGTGGTTTATGTGCAAGATAAGAGAGGTGAAATCAAGTATGCAGACACTACAGAGACAGGATGGAGATGAGATGTACAGGAGAATGAAAGGGTTAAACAAAACACCACTACAATAAAATTAATCAAAATAATTAAAGTTACTGCTGCCTTCACTTCATTCATGAACCCTTCATTCACTGAAACATATTAGAATAGATGTCACACCACTTTCTAAAACCCTTCAGCATGTGCTATTCCTAGACTTTTTTCAGTGAGATCAAAAGCACAACTTTCTTTCCCTCATACCAGGATGCTAGGTGAAATCCTGCACTCCGCCCTCTCCTTTCAACCCTACATCCAATCACTATGCAAATCTTCCTGCCTTCATATTTACAGAATATGCCCATTCTTAACCAATGACACTACCAAGCTACTAATTCACTAACTTGTTTTCTCTCACCTCCTAATTAGCCTACTTCTGTACAGACTATAATGGATATAATAGAATTCTAAATATTAACTACATGCAAATCCACCCACAACTCAAAATATCAATAAAACTGTCCACCTCCCAAGACCTCCTGCTCTTCAGCTCCCTCATCACCTCATCCTGATCCTTGCGTTCAGGACATCTCCAGAGCCTCTCGCATCCATTGGCACTCCATACCTCAACCTGTACAGCTATCTCCTACTCCTTTTGTCTTCAGGCAAACCTATCCCGCCTCTATGTAAAAACTGAATTTTTTATTTTCTAAACAGCTCATCTCTTAGGAGTTACCACCTTTTCTATCCCTTGCCCTTTCTCTTAAGTTTAAGTTCTCTAGAGCAGGGTCCTCATTGCCATCTTGTCTTGAATTGTATTGTAGTAACTGTGCTCGCTCCCTTTATTTGTAAAATAAATAGAATGTACATTAAATGGTCAGCCTTCCTTTCCTGCATTGTGAGAGGAAGAGGAGGGCTGTTCAATGTAAACATTAGTACTATTTACATTTGTGATTGGCCACCACAGACAGACTGTATTATACTGTATGTCATTTTTTTTATTTTTCCCATAGTTATACTTTAAAAAAAAAAACTGTATTAAAGGTACAGTTATTCATCTAACAAAAATAGGGAAATAATAGCTGACAACTTTTTTGGGATTCATTATAATGGTTTTCAATCAATTTATTTGATGTTTTAAGTTTTTACTTTAATACAAGATATGTATACTGTACTTTCAATTTTACATATATAATCTTTATCTCTACTGATCATCCATAAATTTATGACCTCAGCAGCATATCCTTTAAGTCCTGTAAATTGCAAGGTGGGTCATCTATAGATCAGACTTGTTTTTCCAACATATCCCACAGATGCTCGATTGAATTGAAATCTAGAAAAAAGGAAGGCCAAAGCAACACCTCAAACTTATTGTTGTGTTCTTCAAATACTTGTTTAACCATTTCTGTAGTGTGACAGGGTACATTATCCTGCTAATGTTTTCATGCAGAGGTGTACTTGGTCAGCAACATTGTTTAGGTAGGTGTTACGTGTCAAGTGACATCCGCATTAATGGCAGGACCCAAGGTTTCCCAGCAGAACATTGCCCAATGCATCATACTTCCTCCACCGGCTTGCCTTCTCCCATGCTACATTCTATCCTGGTGCCATCTCTTCCTCAGGTAAGTGACACACATGCATCTACTTGATGTAAAAGAAAACATGACTCATCAGGCCAGGCCACCTTCTTCCACTGCTTTGAGGTCCAGTTCTGATGCCCACGTGCCCATCATGGGTGCTTTTGACTGTTGAGGTGGGCCAGCATGGGCACCCTCACCAGGTATGCAGCCCTGTACATAACAAACTGCAATGGTCTTTTTTTCTGCTTTTAACACATTAACTACAGGGACAGCGTGTTTACTTGCTTCCTAATTCATCTCACTGACTTTCAGTTGTCATTGTAATCAATTTTATTAACTCGGAAATTCCAAGAGGCATTTTAAGGTTGAGGCCTCGTACACACGACCGATGAACTCGTCGTAAATTAAACATTGTTTCAAGACCAAATCTCCTCGTTCTCAAACGCTGTGACTCACAACACATACAACGGTAGGGGAAGTTCGATTCCACTGGCACAACCCTTGGGGCTGCTTTTGCTAATCTCATGTTACTGCGTGTTAAGTAAAAGTTTGGTAAGAGACGATTCGCACTTTTCAGACTGTTACAGCATGACGAATGTGCTATCTTCATTACAAACGCTACTTTTACAGAAGGTGCGTTCCCGTCTCATACTTTATTCTGAGCATGCGTGGGTTTCTTAGCATACACACGATTGTGTTTCTCGTCGTAAACCAGCCCGACGAGAAACACGACAAGGACATTGAGACTCCTGACGAGGAAAAAGAGAACTTGTTCTCTTTTTTTCTCGTCGAGTTCCACGACAGTTTTCTCGATGAAAAACATACACACGACCGTTTTCCTCGGCAAAAAAGCTCTGCCACCAAGTTTCTTGATGGATTCTGTTGAGGAAAAGGGTCGTGTGTACGAGGCCTGACAGTTACAAGCATGACTCCCAAAAACAGGCATGATGGGACTTGTAGTTTTGCAACAGCTGGAGGACCACCAGTTAAGCACCCATGAGTCTTAACCTGTCAGTGATAATCATTTTATGGCTGATTGATGTGTGTGAATTTATTTAAGCTCTAACGAGCAGGGCCCTCTGATCCCTCTGTATTGTATAATAATATATATAAATACTGTATATATCTTGGTACATTCAGCCTGCCCACACATGTTTCGAATCTCGACCAGTTCCTGCTGAACTGGCCAAGATTCAAGCTATCTATGGTCAGCGTTAAGTAATCTCTTATTATGATTATCTACAGCTAAACATGATGAACTGGTTGGTAGCAGCACAGACATCTGCTGGAATGTGCTTAATAAAATCCTTTTTTTATTAGGATCCAACAACATTGGATTAAAACATATTAAAACATCTAAAATGCATTCAAAGTGACTGGCACCCTTAATTAATCCACCACCACCCAGAAAAAGGACTTTCACCCTGAGAAGGAATGTGCCTGGGACATTTATCACCAAGTAAGTGGGTCTGGGAAATTCACATGTGCCTATTGGGCAACAGTAGAGACAAATGTGCCAGGACTGGCTACCAATAGTGTTACAATGGGATTATAGGAGGCTGACATCCGAACGAGAACTCAAATTCAGATATTTGACAAACCGAGCCCTTGAGACATAAAATAAGCTGTGAGGTGATACAACTTTCCGGGAGCTTCCAAAAACATCCAGAAGAGCTTCATAAAAATGCACAATTCCAAAATTGCATTTACCCATATAGTGTAAAGCTTGTGTACAGATATAAAAAACACAGAGAACAAAAAACAAAACCAACATCTTCCATCATATATAATAAATATTAAATAACAAACTGTGTATGTTTGTAAATTTGTGTTATGTTAAATGCTTAAATAGTACAAAGCTTCATTATCACAATAGAAATGTGGGAACTAATCCCCATGGCCCAGTTTTCCAATGACCATATCCCATTTGCTGGCACTGTTAAGAAAAAAAATTCATTTCATCCATCAAACTCAACTGTTAGTTGGAATTTGAACTGGGAAACAGCCAAAAGCATATCACGGTTTTAGAGTATTAAAAACATGTGCACTCATTTTGTGTTACCACTAGGATTTTTTACTACAGTGCACTAAAGTAAAATAAAACACATTATTAAAAAAGTCCAGGGATAATAATATTTACCAAATCCATGATTTCCATCTGGTATACAAAAAATGTAAGCAATATAATGTTCACATATTTAATATGCAGAATAACATATTTATTCAATTAAGGGCCAAATAAAACAGAAGGAATAACCAAACAGTTCAGGTTTTAATAGATAGTGCCTATTCACCATAAATAATTCCATTTAAAAATTATTTTCTTTCCATGTGTTTGTATTTTCTAGAACAATTCACCTAGACTGCACATTTTATACACCATATTTTCAAAATAAATTTACAGATCTTTTTAAATGAATGGAAAATCTGTTTCGTTTGGAATCTGTACCATGGTAAAACAGAGCTTCATAGTACCTTCAAACAATGTAAACTTTTACATTTTTTCTGTTTGGGTTAAGCACAAGCTCTATGAATCCTTGCCAAATCTGTAGAGTTTTGGTGTAGAAATTTTGTGCTGCAAGATCTTAGTTTAAAATAGTTATCTTTTAGCACACACCGCTTAATGTTTAATAAGGTACAGTATCTGTGAGCACACCCCTCATATTTTTGTAAATATTTTATTATATCTTATTTATTTTATTATATCTTTTCATGTGACAACACTAAAGAAATCACACTTTGCTACAATGTAAAGTAGTGAGTGTACAGCTTGTTTAACAGTGTAAATTTGCTGCCCCCTCAAAATAACTCAACACACAGCCATAAATGTCTAAACTTCTGGCTATAAAAGTGAGTACACCCCTAAGAAAAAATGTTCAAATTGGGCCCAATTAGCCATTTTGCCTCCCCGGCGTCATGTGACTCGTTAGTGTTACAAGGTCTCACATGTGAATGGGAAGCAGGTGTGTTAAATTTGGTGTTATTGATCTCAGTCTCTCATACTGGTCACTGAAAGTTCAGCATGGCACCCCATGGCAAAGAACTCTCTGAGGATCTGAAAAAAAGAATTGTTTCTCTCTCTACATAAAGATGGCTTAGGCTATAGGAAGATTGCTAAGACCCTGAAACTGAGCTGCAGCAAATTGGCTGAGACCATACAGTGGTTTAACAGGACAGGTTTCACTCACCTCGCCATGGTTCACTAAAGAAGTTGAGTGCACATGCTCAACCTAATATCCAGAAGGTGTCTTTGGGAAATAGACATATGAGTGCTGTCAGTATTGCTTAAGAGGTTGAAGGGGTGGGGCGTCAGACTTTCAGTGCTCAGACCATACGCCACACACTGCATCAAATTGGTCTGCATGTCTGTCCTCCCAGAAGGAAGCCTCTTCTAAAGGCGATGCACAAGAAAGCCTGCAAACAGTTTGCTGAAGACAAGCAGACTAAGGACATTGATTACTGAAACCACGTCCTGTGGTCTGATGAGACCGAGATAAACTTATTTGGTTCAGATGGTGTCAAGCGTGTGTGGCGGCAACCAGGTGAGGAGTACAAAGACAAGTGTGTCTTACCTACAGTCAAGCATGATAGTGGGAGTGTTATGGTCTGGGACTGCATGAGTGCTGCGGGCACTGGGGAGCTACAATACATTGAGGGAACCATAAATGGCAAAATGTACTGTGACATACTGAAGCAGAGCATGATCCTCTCTGGGACTGGGCCGCAGGGCAGTATTCCAACATGATAACAACCCCAAACAACCCTCCAAGACGACCACTGCATTGCTAAAGAAGCTGACCTAAACCCTATTAAACATCTGTGGGGCATCCTTATACAAGCTGTAGACTCACTACTTTACATTGTAGCAAAGTATCATTTCTTCACTGTTGTCACATGAAAATATATAACAAAATATTTACAAAAATGTAAGAGGTGTACTCACTTTTGTGATATACTGTAAATATGGTATTTCAATTCCAATTTTAATTTAGAGTTATTGCAGCATCATTTTTAGGGCTAGGCTAGAGTTTAATTTAAAGTCAAGCATTAGGAAGTTATCATTAAAGTTTATGCAATGTAATATGTTTGCTTACCTCTAATTAAATACAATCTGTAAAGCTGCATTTGTGTTGATAAGCATTTCTTGTTACAAAGTGACAACACACTTTTGCTGTGTCTCATGCGGAAGCAGCATTACTATCTTATGGTGCACAAACCCATGTTCTACAGGCTGAACTATCAATGCACAGTGGGCCTGCACAGTCAACCAATTTCTCTCCAATATAAGCCTGCAAATCCTTCTGTAACTCCTCCACTGCATCTTTTAAAAGTTGCAAGGGGCTGGATTGGTGTGCTATATATTTATTGCAAAGATGAATAGAACCAGGAAAAGGTGTTCCTTCTTTGTCAAACCAGCCCCCTCACAGTAAAAGATTGTTTATATTGGTTTGGGACCAGCAAAACTGTCAGCCTGTGTATTGCTGGCATTGGCAGCCTCCAGCAGTACCCCATACTGATTATTTAGCAGACAGACATGTGAAACTAGATTTTGGATCTAAAAACACCATTAAACTGCTATCACAGAGATATAGAGGACCTGCAACATCTAAAAACAATATAGAACTGTTGGACTGTATAAACCTCCAGCTGTTCATTTAACCCTTTTGGAGTGGCGAGTGTAAATATTTAATATGTCTCTCTGTGACAAAGTTTTGAAAATCTTTCCTAAAAGGATCCTCCTTTTGGAATCATCTCAACCAGTGACGGCTGCTCCATTAGGGGCGCAGGATGCATGGATTTCAATGGTGAAAGCACATGATTAGAGCCTGATGCTCTAATTGGCTTAAAAAAAAGGGTGGGCTCAGGACACAGAGCACTGCTCCCCCACCCAGTTGTGTGACAATAGCTAATTAATATTCTCTATTGTCTTCCTGCTTCTCCTCCCAGCCAATCAGGAAGCGGTCCTAAGACCCAAGAGGAGAAGTAACAATATTGGCCAGCGAGGAGGAGGCACAGGGGGAAGCCGCCAAAGCTTTCCGCAACCTATATGGGGTAAGTGCAGGGCTGGTGGGTGAACAGGCGAGCGATGGGGGGAGTGGTGGGTGTTTTTTTGATCTCTAGAGCAACGGGGGGGTAAGGGATTTTGACTGACAGACCAACCAAAACGAGGAAGTGGGGGCATTGACTGATGGACTGATCGAACAGGGGTGGCGATTGGTTTGTTTGCCACCCCCCAAAAAATGGATCACTAGCCACCACTGATCTCAACTATCCAAACTTTTAAGCCTTCTGTGGATTTATTGAATTTCATAAAAAAATGCCTTGGTACACTATGATCCACATTAACATAAAATATCTTGGGATACTATAATCCACATAATAGTCCATCAAAGTCCATCAAGTATATATCTCATAAAATAAGGTTGTTGATCCACTATTTTGATTCTATAATATAATACATGGGCAAGTGAGGGTTAACGAATAAGTCTGCTCCCGATGTCGCCTCTCTAAACGGATTAAAAATAATGTTTATAAATGGAGTGTATAAAAAAACACATATTTTTTGGTCATTTTACCTTTGTTTTTTTTGTTTTTTAGCTACCTCCTGAATGAAGATGTTATTAAATTTATGAAAATTCTCATACAATAGAATACAACTTCTGAAGTGATGTAATATGTTGTATTGTGTTGTATACTCTAATTTCTGAGCATGCATGATCTCACTCTACTGATTTTTTTTCAGATGAATACTGTACTGATTAAACTAAAATTGTACAATCTGGTATGGTATGAGAAAAAGTTTTGTGTCACTTCGGATAATTTCGAATGAACTGTCATGATCGGCTCTCGAAAGCTGTGTACTAACAATCAGATTATTGTATGATCACTTTGAAAGCTGTGTTTGTTGTTGATTTTCTGATTGCAAATCCAGCAGTTGTGTCAGGCTGGCATTATGATGCTGGGCATGGGAGTGATTTAAAGAACTATTTTCTTCCACTTCAGCAGCTATGGAAGAGACACCTGCCTTTGAAAGGGTGTTACTGTAGATGGTGGGCTGGGTGTTGGAGAATTCTGCAGATGTTCTAACCTTCTCTTGATCCTTCTCAACATGGCCCTATGACCATCTTCTCCATTTCATGCAAAGAGAGAAAGAAAAACAGAGCTTATAAGAATATAACTCACATGAATGTGATTAAAAACCGTCATGGTAGGAAGAAAGAAGAGCTCAAAGCGAGGGCTGAAACTCATGCTGGAATGTAGCGGTGACACAGATGACGTGACTTTTTGTTTTTTGTTCCCCATTTTATGTGTTGTACCTTAAATTTCTGAAAACCCTTGTGAGAATTTCCACTCGATTACATTTGCAGATGTGGTGACAGAAGCAGCGGAAAAATGTTGAGGGGAGTTACAGAAAATGAAGAACGAAGAGGAGGAGTGTGGACCTTTTACTTACTGCTGAATTGTTTCATTGAAGTGTTACTCTCAATTAGCTCTGTAGTGCAGATCTATGTCTCTCCTTATGAATGTCGTACTGCTTGTGGTACTTAAATGACTGTTTCTGCTTCCACAGCTGATATGCTGCAGGTAGAAGCTGCAGACCACAATGAGACTGTTGACAGTAGATACATTAAAGGCCACACTGCAAAGCTCTGTAGACCAGCCCCGGGGATAGCAGTGGCCTGTAGCTGTTGAACAGAATCTCCAAATGTATTAGAATGTTTGCTTATTCCTGTCCTCTTCAAGCTGGCACTGTCCCTGGACAAATCCCATTAGCTGATGTTCTGCCTCTTCCTCAAAACCTTCATCTTGTCCTATCAGTGGTACCCATGGATGATCTGCCACCTCATTATCCACCTCCTCTTCATTGCTTAAAGGAGCACTAAAGGATTTTTTTGTTTTTGCTGAAATGACTGTTTACAGGGTATAGAGACATAAAAGTTAACTGATTCCTTTTAAAAATGATTAAAAATAGATTAAATTCAATCATATAATGTGCCTGTAGTTTCACTTTCGTTTTTAAACTGGTTTCATGTTTATGTGAAGTAAAGAGACCCACAGAACAAAAACAAACAAATCCAGGGCAGTGTTTTGTTTTTAAAATGAATCTGATTGATTCTGAGAAGTTTTAGACACACAGCTTGGACCACAATGAGAAGCTCCCATGAGATTTTTCATAAGGAGCCAGACAAGCAGGAAGTGTGGAGATCACAGCAGAATTACAGCAACTTCAAAGCAAAAATGAGCAATGAGGACATGAAACCAGTATTGCAGTAAGGTAAAGGAAGCTATTTAGCTAAAAAAAAAATCCTTTAGTGATCCTTTAAGTACACTTTGGAGTATGCTCCAGCTGCTGGAACATTACTGTTTCTTTCTGCTTTCTGCCTGATGTCTCCTACCTCTGTGGTCAAGGTGCTGTTCTCGTCACCCTAAATATCTACAAGAAGAAATGCTTGCACATGACCAAGATCATCTTCCTGCAGCAATTTTCAGGGCTATAGCAGAATTAGCAGAAGATGAGAAGAAGATGGCATTTTAGCAGCAGCTGTAGACAATGGGCTGCTCTGCACAAGGGAGAAGGACGAGGAGGAAAGCTGTGTCAGCTGCTCAACTATGTCTAGTGAGTGATACCTCTTGATGATGTAACTCAATCATTTCTTTGTCCTGCAGAACCTGTCCTTTCTGGCTGCCTCTATATGTAGAACCTCTGTCTCTTACTTTAGGCTTTCTTGACATTTTAATTTAAATAGATTGTCGAAATTAAAAAAGGCCATTAGCAAAAGAATATAAAATATACAATACCTATTTTAAAAAAAAAAAATAAACACCAACCCCAAACCTATTTATTTTGTTTTTCTTTAACCCAGCACAAAAAAAATATGAATGCACATGAAATAAATTAATTTTAAAACCCCCAATAGAAAAAAAAAGGAAAGGAAAGGGGGAGCCAACAGGTAAACAGCTACTACAGTTGCTGCTGACACACACAAAAATGTATTCCTAAAAAGAAATGTAGGATCTCTTAACTTTGAACATAGGGAGGTACACAAGAAAATGTATCCCTCCACTCTCCAATCAACAGTTGTTTAGTTCAGGCCCACCCTTTTAAAGTGGAGGGGCTGGTACATAACAAAGCCCTCATTATAAGCCATTATAACCCGGAGGACCACAGTTGAAAGTTCAGGCAATGCATAACAGTTCCAAAGAATTCAGTTTGGGAAATGTCCACAATAAATTGCTGGACCCTCAAATTTGTAATCCACTGGATCCTCTGTGAGCCCACAGGAGCAGAAAACTTGAAACTCATCCTTATGCCCCTCACAAACACGATCGGAATTTCCGATGGAAAAAATCCAATGGATTTTCTGATCGTGTGTAGCCCCATCTGAGTTTTTTCATCGTAAATTCCATCGGACTTTAGATATAGAACATGTTCTATATTTTTCCGATGAAATTCCGTTGGAATTCCGATGTGATTTGGCCGGGCAAAAGCCTTATCGTGTGTACGCGGCATTAGTCTGTCTTGTAACTTTTAATGTAAACAGAGCAGATGCTCTGGGATGGAGAAACAGGGTCAGATGAGTGACTGATGGAGCCCACATAAACTGATTTCAGTGTTTCTGCTGTAAACTTTGAGGTTACTGTATATTGCTTTCCAGCAGAGCTTTTCAGTTTCTTTGATAAGAAGTTCAATGAACTTAAAATGAATTAAAACCAATTCATATCTGGATTTATTGCATTTTAACTTCAATAATAATGCAGTATATTAGTCATGCATTTAAGGTACACACCGCTGAGGTTCCTTTGACTTTTTGAACGTATGTGTGTTTTTAAGTAGTGTGATGTCAATGGCTGAAAAAGACATATAACACGTTGAGCAGCTGTGAGCCAAATGATGAAAATAGTGTTAAGGCTTCTGTAATGCAATACCTTAACTTCAAACAGTGGCATGTCAACTTAAACATTTAACTCCTGTACATATACATTTTAAACCCAATGTTTGCAGGGCATTTGGCAAAACTGCCTGCCAAGCATCAAACATTTCCAGAAAACTATAGAGTGATGGCAAGTTTTCATAATGATCTTAAAGCTCTCTTCTGTCTCTTCCAATGAAAGTAACATGAACACAGTAGTCACATGAAAACTGAGTATTGCACTACAACACTGTTGGATCCTAATAAAGTTGATGAGTAAATGAAAGTGATTGTAAAGGTATAAGGTTTTTTACCTTCATGAATTCTATGCATTAAGGCAAAAAAAAAACTCTGAATAAAGTGACAGTGCTTATGCGCTACTATAGACACTCAATGAATAAACCCTAAACAAAGTGTATTAATAAGTTGCTGCAAAACCTAAAGTGTTTACAATACACAAAAATATAAATGAGAAAGGTGAGGGGTTCCGCGCAACCTAGCACGCGGACATGGTGAAAGTGCTAAGTATAAATAAATAAATAAATAAATATAAATACTGATCAGTGTTAACACAAACACGAGCAAATCAAAACTCAATCCAATCCAGTGAAGGAGTGTAAATATCCAAACCTAAAAATAGTAATTCTATATATACCATGTACATAAAATATAATATGCAGTGAATATATCAAAAATACTAATAATATATATATACATATAAAAAACACTATATGAATGTATATAATAAAGTCTATAGCCGTGAAAGAGTGTCCATTCATGGGATGAGAAAATAAATAAATAAATAAATCAATCTGGTGATCCCGTGCTAGTATTGATTCTTCAAATAAGCATAGGCTGCCAGAAGGGATGTGGCTGATGTGATCACAAGATAATCCAATAAATAGTGTTGGTAGATGGGTGTAATGATCCCTCCCCGAGCTCCCGGGACTCTTACCTCCGCACAGATAATCAAGTGCATCCACTATAGGTATCTCGACCAGACCTCCGTGTATGTGTTCCACTAATCCTCCTTAGATCTCCATGACAGGGTCCTCTTATCCATCCAAATAGTCAGTGTGCCCAGGCGAGGAAACAGGGGAAACACAAAAACAAAGGAGGGGACTCCAATCGTGAAGTAGTAGGCACAGGCTGAGTATTTATTAAAGAAGGAAAAATCTGCGCTTACATATGTTTTAAAATTATACAGCAAGGAACTTTTGAAAACGAGCGGCGTTTCAGGCGCCTGTATACGTCACTCTAGGTGTACGTCCTCCCGTCCAATCCCTACGCGTTACGACACGTGTCACGTGTCTTCATCTGGTTTCCCCAGATGAAGACACGTGACACGTGTCGTAACGCGTAGGGATTGGACGGGAGGACGTACACCTAGAGTGACGTATACAGGCGCCTGAAACGCCGCTCGTTTTCAAAAGTTCCTTGCTGTATAATTTTAAAACATATGTAAGCGCAGATTTTTCCTTCTTTAATAAATACTCAGCCTGTGCCTACTACTTCACGATTGGAGTCCCCTCCTTTGTTTTTGTGTTTCCCCTGTTTCCTCGCCTGGGCACACTGACTATTTGGATGGATAAGAGGACCCTGTCATGGAGATCTAAGGAGGATTAGTGGAACACATACACGGAGGTCTGGTCGAGATACCTATAGTGGATGCACTTGATTATCTGTGCGGAGGTAAGAGTCCCGGGAGCTCGGGGAGGGATCATTACACCCATCTACCAACACTATTTATTGGATTATCTTGTGATCACATCAGCCACATCCCTTCTGGCAGCCTATGCTTATTTGAAGAATCAATACTAGCACGGGATCACCAGATTGATTTATTTATTTATTTATTTTCTCATCCTATGAATGGACACTCTTTCACGGCTATAGACTTTATTATATACATTCATATAGTGTTTTTTATATGTATATATATATTATTAGTATTTTTGATATATTCACTGCATATTATATTTTATGTACATGGTATATATAGAATTACTATTTTTAGGTTTGGATATTTACACTCCTTCACTGGATTGGATTGAGTTTTGATTTGCTCGTGTTTGTGTTAACACTGATCAGTATTTATATTTATTTATTTATTTATTTATACTTAGCACTTTCACCATGTCCGCGTGCTAGGTTGCGCGGAACCCCTCACCTTTCTCATTTAAAAAAAAAACTCTGTGTGCAGCTCCAACCCCTCCCCCCACAGCCCATCATTCCCCTCTTAGGCCCCGTACACACGGTCGGTTTGGTCCGATGAGAATGAACCGAAGTTCATTTTCATCGGACCAAACCGACCATGTGTATAGGCTATCGGTCTGTTTTCCTTCGGTCCAAAATTTAAAACATGCTTCAAAACCGAACCGATAGACCGCTGCCCCGTCGGACCAAACCATTAGTACAGAAAAGCATCGGTTCAAAACCCGCGCATGCTCAGAATCAAGTCGACGCATGCTTGGAAGCATTGAACTTAGTTTTTTTCAGCACGTCGTGTGTTTTACGTCACCGCGTTCTGACCCGATCAGATTTTGAACTGATGGTGTGTACACACATCAGACCATCAGGCCACTTCAGCGGTGAACCGATGAAAACGGTCCGTCGGACCATTCTCATCAGTTTGGTCCGACCATGTGTACGCGGCCTTGTACTTACCTAAACCTGATCTCGATCCAGCGCTGTGCCTGAGAGGAGTGACTCTCTTCACTCTTGTCCTCCTCACAAGGCAGACTGATAAAAATGGGAACCAGTGGCGCCTGTTGCTGTCAGTCAAGTCTTGTGATGAGGAAGCTTGGGGCAGGGCCGAGCTTCACTCTCTGTGTCTATAGACATAGAAAACACACCTTGGGATCAAGCCCACAGGTGTATCACAATAGGAAACCGCTTCCTATAGTGGCACACGGAGAAGAGAATGAGCCTAGAACACCGGAGGGAAACCCCAGAAGAGGAGGATCAGGGCCCCTCTGTGCAAAATCATCGCACAGAGCAGGTAAGTATACCATGTTTTTTTTTGTTTTTGTTTTTTTAATTAGGTTTACAATCACTTTAAAGTGGACCTTCTGTCATTTTTTCAACTTTGCATCTATTAAACTTTCTGCCCTTGTTGTTTTAACTTTGGATAGTAAAACATTTTTTTTCTGCCAGTAAATACCTTCTCGGACCACTTCCTGTTTCTTGTTTGGTAGAAAGCCTAGGCTTATGACATCATGCACAGCCCTCTCTCTCACTCTCGTGAGAGTTTGTCAGGATGGGAGGGGGTGAGTCATAATAGGGCCAATGAGAGCTGCAGGGCTGCAGAGCTGGAGGTGTGTCTCTGTGTGTCTGTGTAAATCGAGGAAGTGAACAGGCTGCAGCCAGACTCAGTGGAGGAAGATGTCTGCAGCATATTTGGCAAGTGTAGAATCACAGTATATATAAAATAATATTCAAAGTGGTTGGAGGGAGGCTTCAGAATGGCAAATATGTTTTTATTACATATTATGTGAGCAGACTGCAGTTCCTCTTTAACCTCCTGAGCGGTATTCCCGAGTCTGGCTCGGGGTGAAATTTCAATACTATTAGTGGTAACCCACGAGCCAGGCTCGGGATCGCATTGCAGGATACAGGGGAAGTTACTTACCTTGTCCCCTGGATCCTGCGATGTGTCCCCGCTGTGTGTGCAAGCTGTCTCCTTGCTCGATTCACACAGTGCCCGAGTGCCGCCGAGCTCCATTCCCTGCAACGTTGCGACACACTGGGCGGAGATTGGCGCCATATTCAAAAAAGTAAAAACATAGTACACATACAGTATACTGTAATCTTACAGATAACAGTACTGTAGAAAATAATTACACACCCCCTTTGTCCCTAGTGGTCTGCCCAGTGTCCTGCATACACTTTGATATTAAAAATACTGTTTTTTCTGCCTGGAAACTGGATATTCACCAACAAGTGCCCCTTTATGTCAAAAGTGGTTTTAGACCAGCTAGAAAACAGTGATAATAAATTAGAATCAACAAACAAAAGTCACTGCCCCTACCTATGACTGGTCTATACAATAAGGAGCACTGGAAAGGGCGGATATACATACAAAAACATAGAATATCCAGGCTCAAACTTACCGACCGATCAGCAACCAACCAAATTCACCTGTCTAACTGTGTGCGTTAAAAACAGAGGTTTAGTTGCACGCATTTGAAAATGCATGTGTAAGCTGCAGGCCCCGTCAAGGCGCTCTGTATACTGCAGTCCTAACTATAACATTGCATTTTAAGTCTCCTCAGTAGGAGCACATGATTGCTGATGGATAGATAAGGGACAGGTGACAGGAGGTAGCCCAGCCCTCATTAAAGGGGCAGGAGCACACTGCACACTCAGCACATGGAAGCAAAGGTACCAGTGTGCTGCCTGACCACAATGACATAAATACAACAAACAGAAGTCACTGCCCCTACCTATGACTGGACTATACAATAAGGAGCACTGGAAAGGGCGGATATACATACAAAAACATAGAATATCCAGGCTCAAACTTACCGACCAATCAGCAACCAACCAAATTCACCTGTCTAACTGTGTGCGTTAAAAACAGAGGTTTAGTTGCACGCATGTGCAAATGCATGTGTAAGCTGCAGGCCCCGTCAAGGCGCTCTGTATACTGCAGTCCTAACTATAACATTGCATTTTAAGTCTCCTCAGTAGGAGCACATGACTGCTGATGGATAGATAAGGGGCAGGTGACTGGAGGTAGCCCAGCCCTCATTAAAAGGGCAGGAGCACACTGCACACTTAGCACATGGAAGCAAAGGTGCCAGTGTGCTGCCTGACCACAATGACATAAATACAACAAACAAAATTTACTGCCCCTACCTAAGGAGCGCTGGAAAGGGTGGATACACATACAAAAACATAGAATATCCAGGCTCAAACTTACCGACCAATCAGCAACCAACCAAATTCACCTGTATAACTGTGTGCGTTAAAAACAGAGGTTTAGTTGCACGCATTTGCAAATGCATGTGTAAGCTGCAGGCACACCTTATTGCATAGACGAGTCATAGGTAGGGGCGATTTGTGGGGAAATTCGTCATCAAACACTAAAAGTAATGAGAGCAACAATTCTGCAACTGAGCAAATATCAGTGTTTTTGATTTGATTACATTATTGAATAATTTTTATTATTATTTTATTATAATTATTATTTGTTATAATTATTTATAGTTATTTATTAAACTTTATTATACCCGGGATGTCTACTAGACTCTTGTTTGGACAGATTTAAGTGAGTTATTCCTAAGAATTACAGGCCTACAATATAAAATGCCAAATTTCCATGCAAAATAATGGTACCGCTTTCAGCACCTAAAATCTGAAATAATCATACCGCCAGGGAGGTTAAGTCAAAAACGTTAAACTTTGTGGAAGGGAAAAAACTAGTACAGTCTTTTTTTTTCAGCAGAAGGGAAAAAACTAGTACAGTCTTTTTTTTTCAGCACTAAATGTTTATTTTGGTATAGCGACAGAAAAACAAAACAGGTTAAGGTTACATAACCAAAAGAAAGAAAGAAAGAAATATGGGACATTGGTTTATTATATGAGCCTACATTTCAATACTGTCCTAATGACACTGTTAGTAAGTCTCTCCTAATGCTTTTAGTGAATACAACTGAAACTGTAGCATACATGTCTATACGTTAATATACTTGCTATCTAAAATGCTTATAAAATATTGGAATATGTGGTAATAATCAGAGGAAATTTAAATAAAAAAATTAATCCTCAAACAGAACAACTCATGTATCTAAAAGTGAAAATACTGAGATATTTAAATACAAGTTTCAGAGAACTGGTAAAGAATGCAACTTTTGAAACCACTATTATATTTACTTTGATAGCATCTGAAAAATACTTGGGGGGTTGATTGAGCAAACGTTGTTTTATTATAGCTGCAGAAAACAAACACCTTTTGATGTGTGCTCACCGTAAAGGTGAACCATTCTACGCTCTCTGAAATCCAAACCACCGCAGAGGCTGGATGCACTTGGTGAATATAGCCTAGGGTGCATTGTTGTTTCAAAAAGCTGGTGAAGTTTATTGTATTAGTGAACACGAACAGACCTCGGGAAGCTCTAGGGGAATTTGAAATTGAATTTTTTTTTTACAGTATATCTGGTATGGAGAAAGCACAATAAGATATTTTAGGAGAATACATTAATCAAAAGTTTTTCTAAGTAACAATAATATTTACAAATAGTTTTTGTAGTAGTAATAGTAGTAAAATATACAAGGATTTTAGTATTACCATTTTGTAAAGGAATATTGTAAATGACAATGAAACAAAAAAGTATAAACAAGCCTTTTTTTAATATGTAACTTACCTATTACATGTATTCCCTGATAAGGCTATCCTCCGACATTAGGCTATAAAACTTCCATTTATTAGGCATTAAAATAGTCAATACACGTAAATTGACATGCAAGTTTTTTAGAACTGTAGATACACTAAATTATAATTTTGACAGAAATAATTATTTTTATAAAAAATCCAGTAAAAAATGTTTAAGTCAATTAAGTCCAAATAAATTCGATTTTATTGCTTGTAATGAACATATGTTTTCCAAGAATAGGACAGTTGGTCTGATCACTTGTACAATCAGTATTTATCAGTATGTGTATGGCCAGAATTAGAACTTCTGCAATGTGTTTTTTTTAACCATGTTTCTGTTGGTGAAAGTTACCATAATTTCTTGTCATTTGTAGGAAAGTGAAGTAAAATCTCAATTTTGGCAACACAAATGGTTATAAAATCTGACAGAGAATTCTTAATTCTATCCAAATAGAACAAAAAAAAATCACAGTACAGTCTTTTGAAAAAGTAAGTACATCCATGGAAAGTGTTTTTTTAAATCATATTTTAACAGGCAAGCGTTTGATCTTCATTCAAATAGTGCATGCAGATATATAGTAGGTAATATGTTTTAACAAATGATACATAACATTGGCATGGTGTATACATTCTTCCAATCTAAATGAAAGAGAATGCAAATTTGTAATTTGAAAAGTGTTAGTACACCCCCACATTTACTACCACGTTAAATCCATAAATTTGGATTTAGATGTTTCAGATTATGTGCCAATAATTAGAACCTCCTTTAGGTAGATGAAAGGTGCACTTGTCTTATTTAAACATCTAGGGTTTTGTGTTCCCTTTGCTAATGACACATCTGGTCTCATTATGCCAAGATAAAAAGAACTGTCTAAGGATGTCGATGTGTATGCATTTGGCAAGGGATTTAAAACATATATAATTTATTATATAAGTTATTTGCAACAAAAGTGACACTAAACTCTTGCTTATAACAACATTATTTTTTTTTATTAAAGTATATATTTTTAACTCAAAAATGCATCATCTGTTGTTCTCATTCTTTTTCTGCTGTTATCTGGCATTTGTTCTCCATGATCCCATTGCATATAGGAAAATAGCCACCTTCTCTGCCAAATTGAATTTGACAGTGATTCGAATAGAATATCAGAAAAATAGTTAGGTACTACTTGTTCATAGACTGTTTAAATATTTGTGATTTTATCAGATAAAATTTGTTTTTACAACATGAAAGCCCCCATTATGGGCCCTACAGAATAAATAACAGGAAATTATAGGTAAGTTATCATGACTATAATATACAAAGATTGTTGAACAACAAGAGTATCAATATGTGCTGGACCCCAAACACCTTCAAGAATCCATGAAACCTTCTATTCATGAAATTACACTAAATTCTTATATTGGAAATTATGGCACCAACTTTATGCGTTCTATAAAAATGTAATTACTGTTACTAATATTAAACTCACATGATTGAATATATTGTGCTTTTGTATACCTTAAAACCCACATGCATAACAATTAAGTATAGTAAAGCATGGTATGCCTTCATTTATGCACATCATTCACTGCTGTCAGAATAGGGTTGGGGTTGGGGGGGGAGAGAATTAGCATACTATACAATGCCATTTAAGAATATCCAATGAGTTAAAAGAGAAGTTCAGTTTTTTTTAAGAATTATACTTACCTTGATGTCCCCCGCCAGCTCTAACACTGAGAACCGAGCGATCAAACACTGATCGCTCAGTTCTCAGAGCTCCATGAGCAGAGAGCTGGTGACTGTCAGTCACTGCTGTCTGCTCTGCCACCCCCCCGCTGCCCAATGTAGGGGGTATGGCTGGCTCATACGTTTACATATGTGGGCTCGACCTATCTAGGCGTTTGCTTCTGTGCTTAACTACATGAGGATGGGGACGCTTACATTTTTTGCCTGTAAAAGCTATCCAGTCGCTAATCATCTGCTAGGATGGCTTTTACAGAAAAGCTGGCTTAAAAAAAAAGATACAGGGATGTCTGTAGCTGCAGGCATCTTCCCGCTATAACCACTTCAACCTAAGGACGTCCATGGATGAACTACGGTCGGGAAGTGGTTAATATAAATTAGTATAAATTTAATTTGTATATAAAAATATATCATAACTGGTTCTTGCCATATGCAGATATGTTCCCAAAAACAGAATGTTCTTTGGTGAATATACAAAAGCTGAGGAAGCCCTGTCAGTTAACATTGTCCGCTCCCCTGTGGTGAAAAAGGGAACTTGATTTTTTGATGTTGGAAATGTCACATTTGGCTCAAATTTGCTAAATTTGGTCCTAACTGTGTACAACCATATTTATGGAATGGTAAGCCTACCCTGTAAGTGATCGACTTGGATAAAACCAGCATGTCAGATTTGTCATGCAATTATTGCCAGTAGCTATAGCCAATAGCAATAATCATGTTGAGTTCTCACAGTAGGTATGGCTCCCCTTGTCCCCCCCACCGGGAGAACACAATAGCTTTGCGGGAGGCATTCAACACAGTCAGTGTTGATGGTGGAATCAAATGATTTCCTGTCCTGCAACCTGTGGCTACAGAAAATAAAATCCCACCAAGCTTAAAGTGGTTGGAAAAGCAGAAGGTTTTTTTATCTTAATGCAATGCATTAAGATAAAAAACCTTCTGTGTGCAGAAGCCCCCCTCAGGCCGCGTACACACGGTCGGTCCAAACCAAAGAAAACGGCCTGAAGTCCAGTTTCGTCGGTCCAAACCGACCGTCTGTACGGCCCATCGGTCCGTTGTCCTTCGGTCAAAAATTTTAGAACTTGCTTTAAAATCGAACCGATAGGTCCAAACCGATGGTTAGTACACAAAAGCATCGGTTCAAAACCCACGCATGCTCAGAATCAAGTCGACGCATGCTTGGAAGCATTGAACTTTGTTTTTTTCAGCACGTTGTGTGTTTTACGTCACCGCGTTCTGACCCGATCGGTTTTTGAACTGATGGTGTGTACACACATCAGACCATCAGGCCACTTCAGCGGTGAACCGATGAAAACGGTCCGTCGGACCATTCTCATCAGTTTGTATCGACCGTGTGTACGCGGCCTCATACTTACCTGAGCTTAATCTCTATCCAGCGATATCCACAAGTGCTTTGATCGACTCTCCCTCCTGATTAGCTGAGACACAGTAGCAGCGCCATTGGCTCTCGCTGCTGTCAGTCAAAGTCAGTTAGCCAATCAGGAGAGAGATATGGGGCGGGGCCGAACAGGTGCTCTGTGCCTGAATGGACACACGGAGCTGCAGCTCGGCTCAGGTGCCTCCATAGCAAGCTGCTTGCTGTGGGGACACGCGACAGGAGGGAGGGGCCAGGAGAGCCGAAGAGCGACCCAAGAGAAGGAGGATCCAGGCTACATTGTGCAAGATCATTACACAGGGCAGGTAGGTATAACATGTTTATTATTTTTATAGAAAAAAATTTACTTTACAATAACTTTAAACCTTTAATAAAAGGAATGAAATTAATTGAAGGGTCCTAGGTTATAAAAGGCATATACATGTTGATCTGGGTGCAAATAATACTACAATTATTTATCCACCAGAAATATTGACAGTTTGATTTTTGACAAGTTAATCTTCTTTGTGGTAATAAGGTTTATTTAGAATATGTGAAGTGTTCTAAGTTATAAAATAACAAACTGACTTCAAAATGTTAAGCCCCATACACACTATCAGTTTTCCTGTCAGTTTTCTCTTCAGGTTTACCAAAACCATGTAGTGCAAGGGCCTGCCTGATTGCATACAAATTGAAACTCTTGAGGTTTTACCTCATATTAGATGGTTTTGGTAAATCTGAAGAGAAAACTGTCAGGAAAACTGATAGTGTGTATGGGGCTTTACTGTTTCTATGTACAGTACTGTGCAAAAGTTTTAGACAGGTGTGAAGAAATAATATAGTAAGGATATTTTCAAATATATATATTTCATATGTTTATTTTTACCAATTTAAAAAAAAACAGAATGAGCGAACAGAAGAAAAATATAAATTTAATTATTATTTGAATACCCTTTGGCTTCAAAACAGATGTTTCTGAAGGAAATCAGCAATTGTCAGCAATATGTTTACATTTCAAATTCGGTTTCACATTTGTTTCAAATTTGATTAGGATTCAAACAAAATTTTGTTTCATTACAATATATTTTGGATTTATTTAAATTTGCTTGATTATTTGTTTTTAAATAAATATTTGGGGGTGTTTATTTCTAGGGTGTACTACTACAATCTATAACTAATCTATAACTAAGCCCCACTAGGGGGCAAAATACCCCAATGAAAGAAAGCCTGTGGAGTGTTTCTGTCCAGTTGTTTTCAGTAAGGATGTTGAAGTGTTTTGGATTGAGGAGTGCACCTTTCTGGAAGTCCAGAGAGAGCAGGTGAGCTGTGATCCTTTTTATTTTGTTCAGCAACAAATGAATTCTGCATGTTGAGCACTCTAAATAAAAAAAAGACCCTCTCAACAAATAGTTAAAATTGGTATACCATCCAAAGAAATTATGAAACCCTAAAATACCACCGCTCTAAGAAAAAAAAAGAATCACTTTTTTTTAAGTAATGCCTTGCAGCTAAAAAAAAAAATGTTTGCTGTGGACAGAACAGCAGCAAAAACAAACCACATGCCAAAATAACATTGACCTAATAAGCATCCCTGCCTCTGTGTGTATGTGCAGCTGTGGGGCAAGGATGCCCTGACCGCAATTGATTGGGTGTCAGTGGACCAAACCTGAGCTCATCCCTACATGGGAGGCTGTAATAAGTCTACATTGCCATTTGAGCAGCATACTGTGGCTATCTGATACAGAATATATCCAGGGGTTCAATTTAGGAAGCAGCTGGAAACATTTGTAACATTTGAATTTCTACCCCTAAAGTAGACATATGCAAAGCCTAGCTACTAAAATGCTCCCCTCCCCAACACTCTTACTGACCAACCTGTGTAAGAAAGATGTATATTACCGATTTTCACCTTTCTCCTCTCCAGTCACATGATCCCCTGTATCAGCCAGTGCAGGGGAGAGGAGACAATACTTGACAATGCTATGAGGAAGGCTCCAGCCGAAACATGTTAGCGATTTAGATGTCGCACTGCTGTTAGTGCTCAATAAAGATTTAAAAGGTTACTATAGGAAAAAAAAAATCTTTAAAATAACAAACATGTTATACTTACCTCCACTGTGCAGTTAGTTTTGCACAGAGTGGCCCCGATCCACGTCTTCTGGGGTCCCTCGGCGGCTGTCTCTGGTCCTCCCCGCAAGAACTCACCACAGTCATGCGAGAGAGCTCGCTTGGTGGTGAGTCCTTGCGGGCACGCTCCCGTGATACAGCGAGCGGCCATAGCCGCTCACTGTATCACTATATCACGCGCCGCGTCACTGGATGTGATTGTCAGAAGCGTCAGCCAATGGCTGCACTGCAAAAATGTATAAGAAAGAACCGGGACGGCCGCACTCCAAAAATAAAAATTTGTTCCTTTTAATAAAAACTGGTCACAACATGGATATCACAGCAAAAAATCAGGAAAAAGGGCTAACGTGTTTCACACTCTCATACAGTGCAATCCATCGCTCTAGCCAATCAGTGGCCAGGCTGAGCCGCAAAGAGGATCTCGGGACCGAGCGCGGGACTTTCGGTCAGGGGTCAGGTAAGTAAAACGGGGGCTCGGGGGGGGGGGGGCGGCATCATCAGATGTTTTTTCACCTTAATGCATAGATTGCATTAAGGTGAAAAATATTTTTCTTTACAACTCCTTTAAGAAGTAGCAATTGAGTTGCTGGAATTTCTTGCTATTTTGATGTTTATGGGACACAACAAGCCTGAACACCGTTATTCAGCTCATCATTCTACAATCATGTGGCAGAGCTTGGGTGAGTTTTTTTCTACATTACAATGCTTGACAATGGCTGGTAATGCCTGGGAACACAGACCCACAGACTCATAGGGCTCATTCGCTGTCCGTGCTTCCTCCTCTCCCTTGCAGGGACCGTTGGCTGATTCAGGAGAGCTGGATCAAGTGACTGCACTGGAGTGGCCTAAAACTAGGTAAGTATAAAGATTTTTGTTACACAGGATAGTCAGAATAAGTGTTAGGAGGGGAAAGGGAGCATTATTAAAAGTAGTTATGTTTTGAATTCTACATTAATAACATTTATGCATTTCAAAACTGTGTTATAGAACAAAAGGCCAACAACAATTTATCTACTTTTGACCACTAAGTGGTTCAACGAAGACTTTAATTACAGAAAATGTATCAATAACCACTTAAGGACCACCTCATGTACATATACGTCAGCAGAATGGCACGGACAGGCACATGTACATACCTGTACGTGCTCTGCTTGACGTGGGTCGGGGGTCCGATCATGACCCCCCCCCGGTACATGCGGCGGTCGGTAAGCCTCAGGGAGCGATCCGGGACGGCGGCGCGGCTATTCGTTTATAGCCGCTCCGTCGCAATCGCTCCCCGGAGCTGAAGAACGGGGAGAGCCGTATGTAAACACGGCTTCCCCGTGCTTCATTGTGGCGGCGCATCGATCGAGTGATCCCTTTTATTAGGGAGACTCGATCGATGATGTCAGTGCTACAGCCACACCCCCCTACAGTTGTAAACACACACTAGATGTACCCTAAATGTTACAGCGCCCCCTGTGTTTAACTCCCAAACTGCAACTGTCATTTTCACAATAAACAATGCAATTTAAATGCATTTTTTGCTGTGAAAATGACAATGGTCCCAAAAATGTGTCAAAATTGTCCAAAGTGTCCGCCATAATGTCGCAGTCACGAAAAAAATCGCTGATCGCCGCCATTAGTATTTTGTAAACGCTATAATTTTTGCGCAAACCAACCGATAAACGATTATTGCAATTTTTTTTTACCAAAAATAGGTAGAAGAATACGTATCGGCCTAAACTGAGGAAAAAAAAAATTATATATGTTTTTGGGGGATATTTATTATAGCAAAAAGTAAAAAATATTGCATTTTTTTCAAAATTGTCGCTCTATTTTTGTTTATAGCGCAAAAACTAAAAACCGCAGATGTGATCAAATACCACCAAAAGAAAGCTCTATTTGTGGGGAAAAAAGGATGCCAATTTTGTTTGGGAGCCACGGCGCACGACCGCGCAATTGTCTGTTAAAGCGACGCAGTCCCGAACTGTAAAAACACCTTGGGTCTTTAGGCAGCATATTGGTCAGTAGTTTGTAGGGCAGTGTACAGAGGTCAGTAGTAGGCAGGGCAGTGTACAGAGGTCAGTAGTAGGTAAGGCAATGTACATATATCAGTAGGATGTACACCAGTGAACAGAGGTCAGTAGTATGTAGGGCAGTGTACAGAGGTCAGTAGTATTTAGGGCAGTGTACAGAGGTCAGTAGTAAGTAGGGCAGTGTACAGAGGTCAGTAGTAGGTAGGGCAGTGTACAGAGGTCAGTAGTATGTAGGGCAGTGTACAGAGGTCAGTAGTAAGTAGGGCAGTGTACATAGGTCAGTAGTAGGTTGGGCAGTGTACAGAGGTCAGTAAAATGTAGGGTGGCGTACAGAGGTTGGTAGTGTAAAGGGCGGCGTACATAGGTCAGCAGTATGCATGGTAGGGTCGGGAGGGCATGGAACAGGAGGGCAAGCTATAGGGGGTCTTGGTACTGGGGGGGCCAGGAGAGTATGGTATTGGGAGATATTGAGGGCACAGTACAGGTGTATCATGAGGGATGGGGTATTACAAGGGCATGGCACGGGGAGAGGGGGCATGGTATTGGGGGAATCAGGAGATCTGGGGGGATAGGAGGGCATGGTATTGGGGATCAGGTGGGCTGGGTGGACCGGAGGGCATGGTATCGGTGGGATCAGGAGGGCTGGAGGGACAGGAGGGCATGGTATTGGGGGATCAGAAAGGCTGGGGGGACAGGAGGGCATGGTATTGGGGGGAATCAGGAGGACTGGGGTGTAAGGAGGGCATTGTATTGAGGGATCAGGAGGGCTGGGGGGACAGGAGGGCATGGTAGTGGGGGGAATCAGGAGTGCTGGGGGCACCGGAGGGCATGATATTGGGGGGATCAGGAGGACTGGGGTGTCAGAAGGGCATGGTATTGGGGGATTAGCAGGGCTGGGAGCACAGGAGGGCATGGTATTGGGGGGAATCAGGGGGGTGTGGTGTCAGGAGGGCTGGATGTCAGGAAGGCTGTCGTGTCAAGAGGGCTGGAGTGTACAGAAGATGTTTTAAATGCAGAGTGGCGCAGGGAAGGTGCATTGACACTGATCTCTGCCGGTGTAACAACAGCAATTCTATCTCACCTTCCCATCTTGGATCAGGGAGGAGGGACGGTGGCAAGGGGCGTGCAATAGCCATATGAAGCACTCAGGAGTGTTCGGAGAAGAGCCAAACCTGCCTACGCTATTCTGGAGGTATTTCCCACCCTGTAATCGCACGTTTGCAAGGACAGGGACTGCCTCTGCAGACTAGGATTGGTGAGCGTGCTCCGGAAGCCAGGAGCAAGTTGGCAACTGACAGTCTGCAGCTCTCTGCTCACGGAGCTCTGAAAACCAAGTGATCAGCGGTGTTTGATTGCTCGGTTTTCAGCAAATGCAGCATCAGACCGATTCTGCATCCACCTACGTAAGTATAAATATGGTAAAAGAAAGTAACCTATACTTCTCTTTTATTCTTCTTAGCAGTATTCCCAATTGAGGCTCGGTGAGACTTTTCCATACCAAGAGCGGTAACCCCGAGCCACACTCTGAGCTGCCTCGCAGTATCCAGGAAAAGTTACTTACCTTGTCCCCAGGATCCTGCGATGTCCCCCTGCTGTGTCCGCCCGACGCTCTTTATGGTGGGCTTCATTCCCTGCGAGCAGCCCGACGCAGGGGACGGAGCCTGGCGGGAAATTCACAAAGTGCAAAAAACAGAACACATAATACATTACTGTATCAAATTGTTTCACCTCCCTTTTGTCCCTAGTGCTTTGACCACTGCCATGTGTGCAGGTTTATTTTATATATACTGTTCTTTCTGCCTGGAAACCTGAGATTGTCCATGGCAACTAAAAAGTGTCCCTTTATGTCAAAAGTGGTTTTAGACCAGCTAGAGAACAGCGACAGTAAATTAGAACACTTTCAGAATTGAGTGATAGTGATTAGTGGTGAAATTCATCATCAAACACTGAAAGTGATGACAGCGACAATTCTGCAACTAAGCAAATGTCAGTATTTTTGAGTTGATTATATTATTGAATACATTTTATTATTATAATATTATTATTATTTTTGATAATTATTTATAGTTATTTATTATCATACCCGGGATGTCTACTCTACTAGACTCTTGTTTGGACAGATTTAAGTGAGTTATTCCTAAGAATTACAGGCCTACAATATAAAATGCCAAATTTCCATACAAAACAATGTACCGCATTTAGCATAAAAAATCTGACATAATCATACTGCCAGGGAGATTAATAAACAGTACAGTATATCTAAAAGAGTAGCACTCTATGTCAGATTTGATCCACTGCCAGGTTTTTAATTCTGTCTTATAATGGGATTTCCCTTCGTTGTCAATGGGACAAGGAACATTTTGGCCAAAGACAGAAATAAACACTTGGCAGCGTGTCATAACTTTCCCCTCTATATAAAAAAAGAAAGGGAATGTGGACGTTGTCCTAGTTCCGAAAGCTATATACCTACATCATTGTAAAATAAAACATGTGTAGTTTTATCCAACTCTCAATTTGTAAAGTTCTTTAAGAAGTTTTTTATGCTGACTCCCTTTTAAGCAAGTAATGTATTTTCTAAAATGGAAAACATTGTTTTAAAATTAATGGATACACATAACATATGGTGTGTCTCCTTTATACATTGTTTTTACAGGGTAATCCCTACAAGATAAGGTAAGAAGACTCTACAGGTTTTGCACATGACCTTTGAAAAAAGAGGAATAAATTCTTTAGTTGTGAAGAGGGATGTAAATGGGATTTAGAGGGAGTAGGAAAGAGTCCTTTGGGGAAGGCTGCAGTCTCTTTTTGTGCAAAATAATGAATGCACTGAAATAAAGCTGAATGATCTCAATGACCTTCTACAAGAGAAGGTCCACTTCAAGTGTCCTCGAGTGTTCAGCTCTTTGTATAGAGTGAATTGTTAGTGTGTGTGTGAAAATATTTTCCAAAAGTAAATGTGAAATGTTAAATGCTGGCCTTCCCCATTTCAATTATCATCTTAAATCCATTGCTTTCCACCTTGATTCTCATTAGTTCAGAAGTCTACCATCATCTTTTTAGGTGGTATATATATATATATATATATATATATATATATATATATATATATATATATATATATATATATATATATCACACAATAAGCAGAGTAAAAAAAAAAAAGATCTTGTAATGTATGCAAGTTGAAAATACAATCAGCATTTTAAGAATTAGACTATATTGCTATGTATAAATATAGTGCACAATCAGGCTCACTTCTGCATAGAAACCAATGAGCTTCCAGGTTTTATTACCAAAGCTTAATTGAACAAGCTGGGGTTAGAATTGGTTTCATTGGTTTCTATGCAGAAGTGAGCCTGATTTGCACTCTCCAGCTATAGTAAATAAACCTCAATGTATTGTGTTACCATTCACACAGAATACCTGTTTTTTTTTTTCTTTTCTTTTTTTCTTTATGTTTCTTACCTTTTGGATGTTTGTCAGGAGAAAGAGCCATGGCTGACTACAAGCATTTTTGAACAATGTCAGGGTGAGTCAAAGGATAGGATGAGCTTCTTCACACTAGCAATGCAAGAAGCCCAGTTGCCAAACTTCAACTCTTATGCCCCGTACACACGATCACTTTTTGTCATGAAATAAAATGACATTTTTAAAAACGTCATTTAAAATGATCGTGTGTGGGCTTCACATCGTTTTCCATCTTCTGAAAAACTAAAAAAAAAAATTCGAACCTGCTTCAATTTTTTATGTCATTTTTGAAAATGTAATTTTTCGTGTTGTAAAAAATGATCGTGTGTGGGCAAAAATGAAGTTTTAAACCCGCACATGCCCAAAAGCGAGTTATGAGACGGGAGGTAAAACTACCATTCATAATGGAGTAAGCACATTCATCACGCTGTAACAGACAAAAAAGCACGAATCGTCTTTTACTAACAAGTAACCAGCTAAAAGCAGCCTCAAGGCGAATCGAACTTCCCCTTTAGAGTGCCGTCGCTTTGTTCATCATTTTTCAAAAACGATGGTGTGTGGGCAACATCATTTTTAATGATGAAGTTGGAAAAACTTTGTTTTTTTCATGATAAAAAATGCCATTTTTTTCATGCCGAAAAGTGATCGTGTGTACAGGGCATTAGAACAAACAAGGAAAAAGAGCACACGTCCGCCCTAGTGTAATATTGTTTATTTAACCCAATGATAAAATCTCTCAATAGTAGCACTCACATTTAGAAACACATAGAAAAGCATGTAGATCAATGTGTACCCCTCTCCTGGATCATTACTGCAAGTGGTAACTGGGACATCCAACCACCATGTAGCCAGGTTATATCTAAAATATACATGTGTTTATTTACTATAGAGCA
Source organism: Rana temporaria (assembly GCF_905171775.1). NCBI lineage: Eukaryota > Metazoa > Chordata > Amphibia > Anura > Ranidae > Rana > Rana temporaria. The sequence continues at coordinate 151,744,322 of NC_053493.1, read as the reverse complement.
CTGACATATGTATCAAAGCCAGTGCCACGCATTGGTGTAAGAGACCATGACACTGGGAAGAGTGGAGGAGGCAGGAAACGTATGTCAGCATGTAATGGTTGCTATGACGATGCTTTTCGGAGGCATGTCCTCCTTTATCAAGTCTCCCATCTGTTTGCTCTTGTGTGTTTAGATGCACTTCCACCACCCAGTGGGTCATGAGGAGAACACCATACTAATTGAAGATCGTAATACAGTGTTTCTCAACCTTTTTTTCAGTCAAGGCACCCTTAAAATTATGGACAGTCTTGAAGCACCCCATTTGAAAATGTAAAAAACGATTCTAATAGCTTAAAAAATGCAGCAATATCCACACGCAGGACATCCAACGTTAGAGGGGATTGATTCTTCCAAAGCAAATACACTTTCACACACTGGTAATGACTAGTATATTCCAGGGTTTCTCTTCTCCCTCATTTTCTCTCTATCAGTCAGCTAATGTGACCCCAGTGCTGAGGGAGAGGGACAGAGGAGTATCAAACAAGGATTCTGTTGCGGCAAGAGACATCCTCCTTATCAACTGATGACATCATTGGTTGTAACTTGTAAAGATGCCAGTATCTAGAAAGTCATAATGGTGTATAATTAAAACCTATGGCTTAGTGTAACTAAAAGACATTAACCTTCTGGCTTGTACACAATTTTTGATAAATTGTTAGTTATTTTGCCAAGGCACCCCTGAAGAAACCTCAAGGCACCCCAGTTAAAAAAAGGCTGTCATAATATACCAAGATTACCCGCCTGACTTGATTGAGGGCTTTATAGTGCATTAACTAGTGTTCAAATCCAACTACAGCTGATAATGACGATCTGTCTACGCAGTATTATGGCAAACACAGCTGCCCAATCCACCTATAAACAAAGAGAACTATGTGGGATTTTACAGTGCTGAAGATTCAAAAATAAAGCATCTAAAAAAGATAAGCAGCAATTATTCAATGTATTTTAAGTTATGCTATGTGACAGAGAACAGTAAGAAATATTTGAAATAGAAGAAAGTAAATTGCAGGAAAGAAGACCATTTGGATTTACCACCAGCACTTATCACTCTCTCTTTATTGTCCATGCCGTCAGTGAGATCTGTACTCCCACACACACACAGGTCAGACCCTGATATCCATGCCATTAGTGAGATCTGCATTTCAACATATTCAGAATGATAATTTCCCAGTATTCATACCACCAGTAACATTTCTCACGGCACACATAGTTCATTTCACAGCATCCATGTCATTGGTAGAATTTGCTACAGTCCACAAGTCCCAGGTATGCATGCTAACAGTAATATCTGCCACAGCACACATAATTTACTTCCAAGTATACATGCCACCACTAAGATATGTCAACTGAACATCCTTCTCACTCAACATAAATCACTCCTATGTGCTCCAATGTTATGAAGGAGTACCGCCACTCTACCTCGTACTTCCTATACAAGTTAGGATGACATCCTTTTACTATTAGAGAAGGGGTTTTCCACATTAAGAATATGGCCACGACAACAACTTTTGCACTTATTCTCACGTCTTTCTGCACCACCATATGTTGAGGAATGTAACATACTTATGCACTTTGTAGGCTCTGCTTTTTCTGCTTTCCCTTAAAGAGGAAGTAAACCTTCTAAAACATTTCTTTAAAAAAAAAACTGCAAGAGAAAGGCATAATGAGCTAGCATGCATAGCATACTAGCTCATTATGAATTACTTACCTGAGATCGAAGCCCCCGAAGTGACTCTCGTTTCTCTCCTCCGCCGCTGCCATGATACCCGAGTGACTTCACTAAAGGCACACTCAGTGCGCCTGCGCCGTTGTCTATGGCGTGCATGCGCCGTAGACATCGATGCAGTATTTTCTGCAAAATTCTCCTAAACCGTGTAGGTTTAGGAGATATTTGTTGCACCAACAGGTAAGCCTTAATCTAGGCTTACCTGTAGGTTAAAGTGGTCTGTAAGGGTGTACAACCACTTTAGGAGATTGACTTCTGTACAACTAACCTGCCCACAGATTGACTGAATTTCCCTGCTGAACCAACTTAATTTCGATCCATCTATGGCTGGCTTTAGTAAGTGCTTCATGCCTTTCTGTTATATACAGTGTCTTGTGTTCTATGTTATATGCAGTGCCTCGTGTCTTTCTACTATATGCAGTACCTTACAGATCCCCTAACTTTTAATCATTTAGGTACATAATCAATGGAAACTTAAGAGAGTGTATAGTGATATAAAAAGTTATTCAGCTTTAACCCATTCTTGTCCTTGGTAATCCAACCCTTTGTGAGTCATGACAGGACCACATTTTGACATTTTGATTTGCAGTGGTTTACCTAAATTGAAACCACTTTGCATACCAAAATGGTTTTCAGACTATTTTTTTAACACACATTTGGTCATTTGTTTGTAAAAATCCCCATAATTCATATTTTATAATAAGCAAACATTTTTTTTACTTTAAAGTGACATTCGTCCAGTCTTCTAATGTACAAATAATTTTCTCATGAATGTTTGCATGAAGATTCGTACATAGGTTTGTTTGAAAATCTGCTAGTGTATAGTCAACTTAAGTTTGCAGTAATATATTTTATATAATAAAAACAAATACAAATATGGTTTACTAAATCTTCATTTAGAATTTTCATTGAGTGCAGGGACCCCAAATATGTGTAGGCTTTGATACATATGTCAGTGCTCTATAGTAAATAAACACATGTACTGTATATTTTAGATATAAGTCTTGAAATGGCTGTAATTTATCAACCCGCCCTGGACAACATTAATGTACAGTGGAGCCATCCATTATTATGTTGACATATAAATAACATTTTTTTCAGCACAGCAATTAGAAACATTGCTGCCACCTAGGGATCCTACACCACAACCTCTCGCATGCCGCTGCCGACATCACAGCCTTTGTAAGGCAGTGCAATCTGATTCAAAGTGCAGTCATGCATATAGAAAATGGTACCAAATGCCTGGATGCATCTTGAGCTAATTCTGTATGCTTGTAAAGCAAATAAGTGCCAATGCCTTTGATATCATTTATTTTTCTGTGTGGCTCTCAATAAACCTTCTGGTTGTCTCAGGCAGTGCTGCCTCCAGCCACTGCAGATCTATACTTACCCTTGCTATCTCATTCCTTGTAGAATGAGCACTTCCAGCTTTAATCTAAAAACAGATTGAGAATGGGAGTTACCTGACCTTCTTCAACTCTACTATTATCAGGTTTATTGCAGCAAAAGGGACAAGGTGAGCTAGGGGACCAGGAAGGGGACAGGCCAAAACACATAGGCCCGGATTCACAGAGAGCGGGCGCACATTACGCCGCCGTAAAGAGCATCTCAATGTACGCTCTGCCGACGCAGCGCAGAGAGGCAAGCATGGAATTCAGGAAGCCAGTGCTCCCAAAGCTGCGTCAGCATGGCGTAGGTTTCGAAGGCGCAGGCCGGCGTAGGTGGAAGTGGGCTTGCCCCATGCAAAGCCATGCAAATGAGGCGTGACCCCATGCAAATGATGGTTGGAGAGCCAGACAAGTACGTTTAACAAACTGCGCATGCGTCATGACGTGGACGCATTCCCGTGCGCATGCTCATAACCACGTCGAAACAACTGCCTAAGATACGTCGGATCACTGCCTACGGCGTGAACGTAACATACGCCCATCCATATTCACGTCCAATGTAAACTACGTAAAATATGCCGGCTTCTGTTCCCTGGAGCAGACTTTTGCATGTCTGCTGCTGGGTTACACCTCCTTTATGGGGCATAACCTTACGCCGGACGTAGAACTTACGCGCACATTGCATAGCCTGCGTCGGGCGCATGTACGTTCCTGAATCGCCGTATCTCCCTCATTTGCATATTTGAATACAAAATCAATGGGAGCTCCAAATGCGTCCAGCATAAATATGCGCCCACTCTACGCCGGCGTAGGCAAGTTACATCGGTGGGATGAAGCCTGTTTTTAGGCGTATCTTAGTTTGTGGGTCCGGCGCATAGATACAACGGCGCATATTTGCACTTACGCGGCGTATCTGGAGATACGTCGGTGCAAGTGCTTTGTGAATCCTGGCCATAGAGAAGCATACAGGCTAGGAGGGTGCCACCAATGATCACTTTTGTATTGATCTCAAATTTCAGTGCGTATGATTTGTTGTGTCTACATCATTTCACTGTCCTATATATTTCAATGACAATGTTAATTATGCAGGAAACCTTAAGCCTGCCATGCAGGGTTCAAATTTTGGCTGATTTCTGATTTGGCTAATTCCCACTGAATTGGTTGAAATTTGAGCCTTAGGTGGTCCTGTTGGCATCCCCTGTCTCAACAAATGTTGATTTTTCAGCTGACTTTTTCAAAGGAGCCAGGTGAATTTTTTTTGCCCAAACACTGACTACATTGAATCAGAAGTGATCCATAGGGATGAGCCGAACACCCCTGGTTTGGTTCGCGGCAGAACATGCGAACGGACTGAAATTTTGTGTGAACCTTCGAACACCGTTAAAGTCTATGGGACTCAAACGTCAAATATCAAAAGTGCACATTTTAAAGGCTAATATGCAAGTTATTGTCCTAAAAAGTGTTTGGGGACCCGAGTCCTGCCCCAGGGGACATGTATGAATGCAAATAAGTTTAAAATTGCAGTTTTTTCGGGACCAGTGATTTTAATAATGCTTAAAGTGAAAAAATAAAAGTGAAATATTCCTTTAAATATCGTACCTGGGGGGCGTCTATAGTATGCCTGTAAAGTGGCGCATGATTCCCGTGTTTAGAACAGTCCCTGCACAAAATGACAATTCTAAAGGAATAAAAGTAATTTAAAACTGCTTGCGGCTGTAATGGAATGTCGGGTCCCGGCAATATGGATGAAAATTTGTGAGAAAAATGGCATGGGTACCCCCAAGCCCATTACCAGGCCCTTTGGGTCTTGTATGGATATTAAGGGGAACCCCGCACCCAAATTAAAAAAAGAAAATATGTGGGCCCCCCAGGCCCTATATACTCTGAACAGTAGTATACAGGTGGCCCAAACAAGACAGGGACTGTAGGTTTGTTTGTAAGTTGAATCTGTTTGCAATTTGGAACAGTTGCAATCCCTCACAGATACTCTTGTTGAGCGCAGGAATTGGCCCTGCTGAGAAATATTAGATCAAAATTTTTAATTGCGTGCCCCTGTTAAACATGGGCAGAAAAATTAGGCCTTAGGCACTGATGGTGGTGCCACAACACTGAAACCCCTCACAGATACTCTAGTTGTGCACAGAAATGAGCCTTGCTGTGAAATATTACAGCAAAAATTGTAATTACATGCCCTTGTTAAACAGGGGCACAAAAATTAGGCCTTAGCCACTGGTGGTGGTGCCCAGAAACAAAAATGTTCTTAGAAGCTATCAATATGAACATTGAGGAGGAATAGGATAGTCACTCAGCATAACAGGATAGTCACTCAGCATCAGCATAGGCACTTTTATAGTAAAATAATTCAGTTACATCAGCATCAGGTGCTTGGTAGCTGGTGATCCAAGACTGATTCATTTTTATGAAGGTGAGCTGATCAACTGAGTCTGTGGATAGGCACACTCTGTGATCGGTTACAAAGCCTCCAGCAGCACTGAATGTGCATTCAGATTGAATGCTGGATGCAGGACAGGCTAGTAGCTCAATTGCATACTGTGCAAGCTCTGGCCAGTGATCCATCCTCAAGACCCAGTAACCCAGTAGATTTTCAATTGGAAAGGTCACCAAGTCTGATCTTGCCCCTAGGTATTCCTGCACCATGTAAATCAGAGGCTGGCGATGGTTGCTGGAACCGATTAGACCTTGGGGCTGCGGACTAAAAAATTGTCTGAACGCATCGTTTAGACGGCCACCTTCTCCACCGCTCCTTCTGTGACTGACGAAAGCCTCAGCAACACGTTGTCCAGGAGGACCAGCAAATTGTAACCTCCCAGGCTCTGGAAACGCATTGCACAAACCTTTCTGCAAGGCCTCCCAAATATGTTTCATCCTCTGCTCCCTCTGCAAAGGCTGGATAAGTTCCGCAACCTTACCCTTGTAACGTGGATCAAGAAGGGTTGCCAGCCAGTAGTGATCCCTCTCCTTGATACCACAAATCCGAGGGTGTTTTCTCAGGCTTTGCAGGATCAGGGAGGCCATGCAGCGTAGGTTTACTGAGGCATTCGGTCTGAAGTCCTCTGGGTCACTAAGAACGACATGATCCACAGCCACCTCCTCCCAGCCACGTATAAATCCATGGGTTTCTGGGGACTGAAAATGATCCCTTGAAAAATGCTGCTGATGCTGAATGCTAGGCTCCTCCTCCTTACTAACACAATTCTCATCCTTCTCCTCCTCCTCTTCCTGTGTGATCGGCAGGCCCGCAGGAAAAATGTCTGGATAAAGGGGGCCTCGAGAGGTAAGGAAGTACTCCTCTTCCTCCCGCTGTTCTGCCTTAAGTGCCCTGTCCATTATTCCACGCAGCGTGTGCTCCAACAGGAAGACAGGAGAGACAGTATCACTTATGCATGCACTGTCACTGCTCACCATCCTCTTGGCCTCCTCAAATGGTGACAGGACAGTGCATGCTTTCTTGATCAGTAGCCACTGGAGTGGTGAAAAAAAGCCAAGCTCCCCTGACCCTGTCCTGGTGCCATATTCACACAGGTACTCATTGATAGCCCTCTGCTGCATGTGCAGCCACTGCACTGGCATTATGTGACTGGTGGAAATGCCTACAGACTTTCCTGGCCTGCCTCAGGAGATCCTGTAAGCCCAGGTACCTGCACAAGAACTGCTGCACCACCAAATTAAGGATGTGAGCCAAACAGGGAACATGGGTCAAGTGTCCCTGTCGAAAGGGTGGAGAGGAGGTTGGTGCCATTGTCGCAAACCACCATTCCTGGCTGAAGCTGACGTGGCATCAACCACCTCTGAGCCTGCCCCTGCAGAGCTGACAGAATCTTTGCCCCAGTGTGGCTCCTGTCCCCTAAGCACACCAACTCAAGCACTGCATGGCATCTTTTTGGCTAAGGCCATAGCGGAAGAAGAGGAGGGGGTGGAGGAGAGAGATGTGGCAGAATCACCACTACCAGCATTTTGGAGGCATGGTGGCGGAACAAGCTCCAGCAATACTGCAACCTGTCCTGCATCCTTCCCAGCTGCCAGCACAGTTACCCAGTGCACCATGAAAGAAAGGTAACGTTCCTGTCCATGCCTGCTGGACAATGAGTCAGCGGTAATATGCACCTTATCGCTAACCGCCCTGTCCAACGAGGCCAAGACATTGCCTTCCACATGCCGGTAGAGAGCTGGAATGGCCTTCAAGAAAAAAAATGGCATTTGGGAACCTGCCACTGAGGTACCGCACATTCCACAAATTCGTGAAAGGGGACAGAGTCTACCAGCTGAAAAGGCAGCATTTGGAGTGCTAGCAATTTAGCCAAACTAGCATTCAGCCGCTGAGCATCTGGAGCAACTGGAGTAGGGAAATTTGCCTGCTACAATCGGATTTAGGTGTACTGCTAGCAGATAGCCCACAAGTGCTTGGGACACCTAATTCTACACCATCATTCCTTTCAGTGCAGGTCTCTGAGAGGACTGACGGTATAGTGGGGTTGGAGATCCCAGCTGTTGAGGAGCAAGTAGAAGTCTGCTTTGTTCCTTGGTGTGGGTCTTTTAAGTACTGTTGCCAACGGACTGCATGGGGGGTCGACATATGTCTGATCAAGCATGTGGTGCCCAAGCGGCTGCTGTTTTGGCCACGCTTGATACGCTTCAGACATATGTTGCAAACAGCAATGGTGCGATCTGCTGCACATATCTCAAAAAGGCCCACACCAAAGAACTTTTGAAAAAACGTGCAGTCAGCAGCGCCCTGCACATGCGGAGCTCTGCGGTGTGATGCAGTCCGTTGGCTGCCCTTAAGCTAGCCCCTGGAGGGCATCCTGCCTTGTTGGAGATGTGCCTCCTCCTCCTTCTCCCTTCTATCAGACACCCACGTAGAGTCAGCGACCTCATCATCCCCTCCCTCCCCGCCACTGGAGCAAACCTGGCAGTATGCTGCAGCTGGGGGAACATGACTGCCAGTGTCTTGTCCTTCTTGGGCACCCCCTCTCTCTGGGCTCACAATATTGCCTTCATCCTCAACCTGGGTACCATCATCGGAGCCTTCAAAACGCTGTACATCCTCCTGCAGCATGTACCTGACACTGTGGTCGAATAGTTCGGGGGACTTCTCAGGGCATGATGGTGGGGCTAGGGAAGGAGTGACTGATGACATTGAGCCTATGGAAGAGGCTGCTTTGGCAGCTGCATTGGCAGCCAAAGTACTCTGAACCTGGGTGACAGAGGATGAGAAGGATGAGGATGGCTTTGTCATCCACTCTACCAACTCTTCTGCATGTTGTGGCTCAACACGGCCCCCTTGCCGAAAAAAATTAGCAAAACACTGCCTGAAGTTTACTAGAAACAGTACACCAGGAATGGCCTGCAGTCATGTATAGGCTTGGCTAGATTAGAATTTGGTGGATATATATGTAGGAGACTGTATACATATTGTATGCACTGCAGCTCACTGAGTCACCTGCCTGAAAGTGTCTTTGAACACATACACCAGGAATGGCCTACAGTCAGGTATAGGCTTGGCTAGACTAGAATGAGTGGATATGTATGTAGGAGACTGTATATATATTTTATGCACTGCAGCTCACTGAGTCACTTGCCAGCCTGCCTGAATGTGTCTTTGAACACGTACACCAGGAATGGATTAGGCCGCGTACACACGATCAGTCCGATGAAGCTGACTGATTGTCTGATGTGCCTACACACCATCAGTTAAAAAAACGATCATGTCAGAACGTGGTGACGTAAAACACAACGACGTGCTGAAAAAAACAAAGTTCAATGCTTCCAAGTAGGGTTGTCCCGATACCACTTTTTAAGGACTGAGTACAAGTACCGATACTTTTTTTTATGTACTCGCCGATACCGAATACCGATACTTTTTTAAATGTGTCCCCAAATGCAGCCATGTCCCCCACATATTACAGCCATGTCCCCCACATTCCAGCCATGTGCCCCACATTCCAGCCATGTGCCCCACATTCCAGCCATGTCCCCCACATTCCAGCCATGTCCCCCACATTCCAGCCATGTCCTCCACATTCCAGCCATGTCCCCCACATTCCAGCCATGTCCCCCACATTCCAGCCATGTCCTCCATACCTTGATGCCGCACATGCCGCCGTTAATCAGCGTGCGGGGAACAGCTTTCATTTGAATAGCTGTATCCCCGCCGCGTATAGACACTCCCCCTTGCGCGGGATTGGACAGATCATCTGTCCAATGTACGCAAGGCCGACATGCAGGTGGCCTTATATAGTGTGGGGCGTGGACTTAACCCCCTGAGCCATAATTGGTCGCAGTGCATTATGGGGCTTTCCGTGCCTCTCGAATTTGGCGTGAACGCCCCATAATGTTCGCTATTCGGCAAACAGGCAATGTTCGAGTCAAACTCATGTTCGACTCGAATATAAAGCTCATCCCTAGTGATCAAGATTTGGGTTTCTTGAAAGATGTGGGTGCCAGCTGTCAAAATACAATAGCTGGCAGGAGAAATGTATCCATGCTATGTAGGAGGCCCCCCAGTAATATCTCCCAGCAAGTGTCAGAGCCAACAATGAAAAACCCCAGTAATAACCGCCTGACCCTCAGGACAAGCAACAACCCCATAATAAATGTTAGAGCATAAATTTGACCTCAACATTGGCTGTTTGCCTATTTGGCGAACACCTGAATTGTCAGGTTGTTCTACTGTTTGTTGGGCCGCCGAATGTCCCATAATGCACTGCGTGCCACACAGTGCATTGGAAGCCCTGATTGGCTGAAGCAGTGGTGTCACTAGGGAGGCCTGAGGGGGCCACAACCCCACCAATATTATAGTGTGCCCCCCATGTGCCCCCATGTATAACTCATTAAAACTGTCGGTGCCATGGCTGTCTAACTGACTTGTCACTTATCTGTCAGTCTCTGAGCCGCTGCCTTGAGTAAGTCGGGGCTAGGTGACGTCACGTGATGGCCACTGTTGTTTATGGAAGTTGTAGTCCGTGGCGGCGGCGTCAGCGCACTGAAGCTCCCTGCTCCCGGTGGGTGGAGTCTGGAGAGCAGTGCAGCCAGCCTGAGCCTCCCAGTCGCCATGGTCGGATCTCTTGGAGTTGGACAGTGGGTACACATGTGGCTGGCCTGGATGCGCCGCTGGTGGCTTCAGTACACTGTGCAGTGTGAACACACCAGAAGTTCACCCCAGGAGCATTAATGGAGGTTGCCTTGCAACGGTGAAAGGAGGAGGACCTGTCCTGCTGAGCTCTGAGATTGAGCTACCAGCTGACCCTGACACCCCCAGCTGACCCCCACATGACGGATGTTTTATTGCATGATCACAACACAAAGAAAGTGCAACGTTTCGGAGCCACGGAGGGCCCCTTCGTTAGGCATGTGATAAATGTGGAGTTACAATGTGCAAAATTTAAAGAGCCATCAACCAATCAAAAAAGACAGAGAAAGAAAGAACACAGCAGAAAACCAAGCTCCTCCCACCCCCAGATTGGTATTATGTCATAAATCCTGCCAGAAAGCAGCTAAAATGTCCTTAGTATGTAATTAAAAGTGACATAAAGACAAAGTAAAGGCAGAGGTAATCAGGAAAGGCATAATTAGGTGTGCCTTAGTAATACCTGGTATGTGACATCAGTCACTAAGAAAACATTCTGGCTGCCGTGGGAGATCTGTTTGTGCTGTTCAATTGGATGGCGCCAGTGCAGTGCGAGTGGTGTTTATTAGCCGCGCTGCTGTATACCGCAGCGGTAACCAAGCAACCAGTGCCTGACGTAGGTGTGCAGACCAGTGGACAGCGAGAGGGTAGGATTGTTGCCAGCGTCATCATGGAGACGAGCAACGTCGGCGGATCACGCCCCTGGGTCGACCAGCAACCAATCAAGGGAGGTTGCCCCGGGTGAGGGAAAGTGAATAGACGTGAGTTCAAGTGAAACATAGGACCAGCAAGTAGGCAAAGAAATTAAAAAATGAATAGGAAGTGAGAGGGAAGAGGAGGAAGGCGAAAAGCTAGAAGCTAACTATGTAAACAGTTCAAGAACAAGAGCACATACTATGAGCAGGTCTGAGATGAGCAGGTCAGCTGGGACTTGTAGTTCACCGCTGCAGATGAAGGTGGAATACAGTAGAATCAGGCAAAGCGTAGTCTAGGCAAGCTGGGTCATACACAGGTAGATCAGATTTCAAACAGTACCAAATCAGAAGCGAAAAAAAACAGGGTCAAACGAGCCGGGTCATACACGAAATACACAGAGCAGAAAGTCAAACAGTGGCAAACAAAGGTAACTCTATCACGAGCACTGATTGGATGATGATACAGGTGATTTAAAGGTGAGCTGGCCAATCACTGTTGTTTCCCAGGCAAAGGCTGTGTCAGGTGAGTTGTGCTGGGTCCTAAAGGGATCCTAGTACCGACAGCAACAAGGATAGTGAGCCGTGACAATGCATGCCTCAGTGACACAATCCCTCTTGTGTTCCTGCTGGAGCAGACTCTGCATGGCATTATGGAAAGGGCACTTAAGGGGAGGCAACGGGAGGAGAAAGAGGACTTCCTTAACTCTCAAGGCCCACTTTATGCAGACACCATTCTTGTAACGTCACAGAACACACAAGAGGAGAGGGAGCTGGAGGAGGAGGATTCTGGCAGTTTTTGAGGCATTGAAGCAGAGGAGAACATCAAACCTAAAGACATGGTTTTCCATCCCCAGAACCCTTGGGAGTAGTACATGGCTGGGAAGAGTTCCAGATACTGTAATCCTCAGTGACCACAAGGACTCTGCTTCTCATGCCTCCACAAACTTTCAATGCATGGCCTCCCTCATTCTTCAAAGCCTGTGAAAGGACCCAAGAATTTGTGCCACCAAGGTGAAGGATCACTATTGATTGGCAATCCTCCTTGACCACAGAGGGAGCAGAGGATGAAATATCTTGAGGATACCTTAAAGAGGAGTTTATGTAATACCTTTACAGTCTCATGGAAAAGCTAGTTTTGAGGCTTCTGTGGGTCAAGAGAGGAGCAGTGCAGAAGGAGGCTGCCCAAGGCTGTCCTTGACACCCAGGGCTGTCAGCTTCCACATCTCATCCCCAAATATATGGGTGCTTTTTGTGCACACAACATGGAATAAATATTTTATGGCTATTTAGTAAAATATTTAAATTAAAGATTATGTGCCTGGAGTATAGCTTTAAATGGTTTGTCATTGCAGCTGCCAAGGAAGACCCCCTTCCTGGGGAGCCATTAGGTTTAGTTGGAGTGAAGCTACAGCCTGGAGAGGATCCGATGACGCTACTCTAGGTATTAAAGAGATCTGGCTGTGAGAGCAAACCCATTTACAGCTGTGACGTCCCCAGAAAAAAGACATAATTACTTCACAAAGTATGTGTTTGAAAGGGAAACTGAGCAACAGACTGATAACTGTCAGCTGGAGTTAGGTGAAACACTGCATGGGGTATCTATATTGGGGCAGATCAGTCAATGGAAGTTATAATGACACTAGTCAAGTTAGAAAAGGGGAAAAAAACATATGGTAAAAGCTAGTAAGAACATTCTTCACTCCATGCTATAAGGCTCTGCTGCAACTCACAAAAAAAGCAAGTACCACAAAGGTAATGTTATGTAAGCCTACTGTCAATTTGTTTCCTGTGTGGAGTTATTAATACTACAATTTTTTATATTGTGCCATTATCCTCTGTGGTGCTGTACAAAATATTTTTTTAAACAAAATAGAGTGGTAGAGTAGTGCAATATGTTCGAAGAGCTGAACATAACTTAGCAATAACAACAAACGCAAGGAAAGAGGGTCCTGCCTGTACAAGTTTACAATCCAAAGGGATAAGGGGTAGAAAACAGATCAGTCAGGGGAGTAATCTGTGCAAGAGAATAACTTAGCTCAAAGATCAAATTTGTATTTATTTATTTTTTGGTAAAAGGAATCAGATATTGTCTGGTATAGCGATGGCCCCCCTACCCATAAAGTACTCCACGTATTTATCACGCACTTTACGGGCGATTTGGGGGGCCAAGCCCGTCATGGATGTTGTGTCAGAAAGTCCGGCCTCGGGCCCAACAATTGTGAGATAAGATGTCTGCGCAAAAAGTTATGAAGTATGCAGCAGGTGAACACAATATGATTGAGTTTGTATTCAGCCATGTGTATGGATGTCAAGAACAGGCAGAACCGGCTGGCCATAATCCCGAAGGCATTCTCAACAACCATCTGGGCTGACACCACCACCATTAACACCATACTATTAAAACCTTTGTAGTTGAAATAGTATGACCCCGAACGGGGTGGTGGCACTATGCGGATGTGTTTCCCATCGATTGCCCCTCCGCAGTTAAGAAAGTCACACCGCTCGGCAAACTGGGATGCCACAGTCTGCCTTCCTGTGGCTATGAAGGAAACTCTGGAGTCAAACAAGAAAAATAAATTAGTACTTTTGCACATAAACATTGCAAGCAGATTACAAAAATACATTCTTAGCCAACATCAGTATAACATTTATTTGAAGGAGTATTTAAAGCCAAAAATATAAGGCCCACTTATCCGATTCCTCACCCCCTCTGATGGCCCATTGGAAAAATTTAAGGGGGGGAGGGGGTTCTAGCTGAGTTTGGGCCCTCCAAAAAAAGCCTCTACTACTCTGCCTAAATTGAATGAGAAAAAAATTAAAATACATTCGGACACATTTTAGGGGGGGGGGGGGTTCTAGCTGAGTTTGGGCCCTCCAAACTCAGCTAGAGTTTTAAGGTAATTTTTATTTTTTTATTCCATGCCAAATGTCAACATGTGTTATCTGCCATCATGGGGGATCGTGTTTTGGGGGTGCAAACCCTTCATCTCACCTACTTGAGTCGCGAGGAAGGGGTTGCACCCACAAAACACGGACATAGATATCCTGTGATGGCAGATAGCACATGTTGACACCCTGGGCCAGATTCATGAACAATGGTGCAGATTTGCACCGGCGTGGTGCATCATTTTTAGACTACACCGGTCCAGCGCGGAGAGGCAGTTAGGTGATTCAAGAACCTTTTTTTGTCTACGATGCCCCAGCGGGGCGGATTTTAGACGGCGTAAGGCGGGGTAAGGCCAACTGGGAGTCACCCTATGCTAATGAAGTGCGGACCGTGGCGCAGGGGTCACGCCGGGGCGCATCTTAGACCGCACATTCTCAGTGACATCCAGGGGTAAATGCCCCAATCTGCACATGCTCAGAACTGCACCCCGGCGTGATCCCTGAGCTACGCCGACCCACTACCAAAGCCCAGTCCATGAATCAGCCCAGACTTCCGCCCTGCAGGTGCAAATTTACTGAAGCTTTTTTTTTTCTAAGCTAGGTCGTTTGCATTGTGGTGGGGCAGTTATGGCTGATGAGGAATCCTCAGGTGGGCGGATGACCAATTTCAGCCCAGAGGAGAGGGCTGTAATTATTGAGGGCCTCTCCCAACATGGGGACCGCCTCTATGTGTTGTCCAGCAAGTGTTGTTGCTCAGTTCATTTGTAACGCTGCTGCTTTAGCTGCTCTCCAGCTGACCTCTGCAAGTTTGGTGCAAAGTTACCCCTGCTTTTATGAGGTGTAACTTTGCACCGGAAATTTCAGCTCCGCTCACCGGGAGTAGCCTGCGCCGGTCAAGCTTAAGTTGATGAATCGGCCCAAAAACCTAATTTGCATATTTAAAACACAAAAACCATGGCCGCGCCAGATCCGACCAGCGTAAATCTGCGCCAACGCCGCGCCGGCGTGGAAAGGTTACACCGAGGCGATGAAGTCTATTTGGAGGCGTAATCTGGTTCTCTGGGTAAGGCGCAGCGATCCGCCGGCGCAAATCTGCACTTACGCCGTGCATCTACCAAAAAAACGGTGTAAGTGCTTCATGAATCTGGCCCACTGTGTGCATCTTCAAATTTTGGCTTGTGGAATATCAAGTGCAAAATATTTTAGCTATAAAATAAACTAAAATCAAGGGGGGGGGGGGTGTCAGTCTACTATTCGCACGAAAATGTCAATGATGTTTTTAAATTTTTGTTCAATCACATTCATCCTATTCCTCATAATGTCCAGTTCACTACTACATTCCATTATTTCTTGAATCAAGATTTGTGCACTAGCACTTGAGAAAGGAGTAGTAATAGTTTCTACACCACCATGTTCATCCCCTAAAAAAAAACAAAAAAAACGGTATTATAAATATGCAGGCCTACATCTCTTTACCTGAAGCTGTGGTGACAGACACTGACCTGTTGTGGTGATAATCTCCACCACTGCTTCCTCCACCTCTCCTTCCTCCACCTCTGCTTCCTCCACATCTCCTTCCTCCACATCTCCTTCCTCCACCTCTCTTTCCTCCACCTCTCCTTCCTCCAACTTTGCTTCCTCCACATGCTGAGGTTGGGGTTCCCTCTTTTCATTATGTGGTCTGTGCTTCCTAGCCTCCTCCGATTGGTGTTCTCCCAGTCTTCTATCCCCTAAGAAAATGAAACAAAAGGTATACTCAGCACACAAATATTTGAGGGCATAAATTGCAAACATTGCTTGGAAGTGGGGTACACTTTGTGTGTCTGTTTTGGCACAGTTCCAAAATGAACAAGCGATTTGGGGATTTTCACAAAGCTGGAATACTGACCTTTTTTGTCAAAGTGACACACATGGAGACACCCCAAATTATCCACTGTAGCACCTGTGTGGGACACCCTAAAAAGGTTGTTCTGGTGGGCCACACAGGTGCTCCTGAGTACAGATGCGTAACCAGCTGCTGAGTGTCCTCTCCTTTACACTGAATCAAGTTTGCATTTCACATTCTAGTAACAAACACATCATCTAGACAACAATGTTTATAAACGTTGTTTTAATACAAATAGGCATGACCACATGTGGTTTACCTGGATCTGCGGAAAACATCGTATTTTTGACGAACAATGTTTACTACGAACGATTTAAAACTTTGGCCACTAACCTAAAGGTTGCCATTACCTCGTCGGTACTTTGTATTACACGCACCTGCCGTTGTCTCCCACTGTGCGCCGAACAAGAAGGGGTGGGAAATATATGAAAAAGACCATCATGGGGGGGCGACGTAGGTGGAGTTTCACGCATGCGCAGGGTATATAATGAGAATGAAGTAACTACGTTGTGTGCGCGGAGTAAGGACGAACGGAAGTGCCGAACGACTTTAACCAAAGGTAAAAATGAAACGTGGGCCATCAGTGGCCTATACTGATTCATGATATAAAGGCCTATATTGGGATAAGATTAGGACAATTTAAGCTGACCTAGTGTTTATGTCTTGTGTTTTATCTTGCAGAAATAATGCAGAAATTAAGGGAACCTGATATTCTGCTTGTTTTTATCGAGAAATATAGAGAAATGAGAAACCTATGGGAGGTCAAAAGCAGTTCATATCACAACAGTGTGGTACGAAGTGCAACAATTAAAAAAATTAGCTGAATATATGAAGACCTGGATCCCAGAGGCAGACTATAACTATGCCATGATGAACAATAAAATTAATAACATGAGGAATAGCTACAAGAAGCGGTACAAAGAGGTCCACGCTTCCCAGAGATCAGGAGCAGCAGCAGACCAAGTACATGTGCCCAAGCTGTGGTACTACAAACACCTGCGTTTTCTGGATGACCAGATTGAAGCCAGGGAATCACTTTCGAGTCTTCCCTCCACCCTTTTCTCCACCGTTCCCTCCATCGTTCCTTCCACCCTTCCCTCCAGCGTTCATTCCACCCTTCCCTCCACAATGAGCAACCTGAGTTTGAAGAGCCGGATCTATAGCCAGGTATAGTATTTTACAACATATTTATTGGCCTAGAATTATTGTTGGGAGCTAGATGTTTTTATTCCCAAATGAAATAATTACAAAAAAAAAAGACAGTAGTGGCCAGAAATGATTGGGACAGGAATGAAAACTGCTAGGGTCAGAAAGAGAGTCTTTTCTATTTCTTTAACATTCAAATTGCAACAGTCATGAGCTGAAAATTGTGTGTGATTGATAAAGCAAAAACTAAAACTATGTCCCTTTTTTATACACAGGAAGAACTCAGCCAGGAGGACGAGGCTCCGGAATGTGGTAGCCAGGAGGAGAAAGGGGTGAGTGGTAGACAGGAAGAGGCTGGGCCAAGTGGCAGTCAGAAGGTGCCCAGGCCAAGTGGCAGCACCCAGTCCCAGGTGCCTCCCCTCCACGTCAGAGCCAAAAGACTGAGGAGGATGACGCAGGTGGAGGAGGAATCACTTAAAATCATCCGGGACGCAACTGCCATAATGAGGGCCCCCCTTAACCCTGTAGAGGCCAATAGCTGCTACCTGGCCGATAAGCTCCAGAAGATTGAGGAGGCACAACATGCCCTCTCTGAGGAGCTTATTGCCAGTGTGCTTCACAGGGTGGTGATGGGTCAGCTGACAGAGGCCACACATCTCTGTGATCTTGCCCATCCTTCATCTCCTTGTCCTCCTCCTCCTGCCACATTCCCACCACCAGAGCCTCAGCTTGCAAGGGGGCGTGGAGGGAGCCGTGGAAGTAACGCTGCATGGAAGCGTGGAGGGAACACTGCAGGGAGCAGTGGAAGGAAGGCTACAAGGAAGACCAGAAAGTGATTCCCTGGCTTCAAGCTGCTCTGCCAGAAGACGCAGTTTGTTGTTGGAGTACCACAGCTTGGGGACATGTATGATATCTGCTGCTGCTCCTGATTTCTGGGATTTGGGGACCAGATTGTGATCCCAATTAGAGGGACTCCTCATGTTATTAATCTTATTTTCCATACAATTCATGTCTGCCTTTGGGGTCCAAAGTCTGCATAAATTCATCTAATTTATCAATTGATGCCCTTCCTCTTTATTTTGTTTACCCAGAATAAATGGAGATTTGATTTAAGTTAAATACTTGCCTATGTGTTTCTCTGATGAGTAGTCATAACATTTCATAAATACAATGTGTAATTAACAAAGGACACCAACCTCCTCGAGGGATGAAAAATTCAAGATAATAATGTTGTTGTGATAACTTGACTAAAAAAAAAAATGTAGATCACCAGAAAATATTAAAAGCAAAAAAACTAAAAAAAACAAGGAGATCTTGATTAAAAAAAAAAGAAAATTATTATGGAGATCTGGATTTAAAAACAAATCTGAATATTCATGAGATCACAAGAAAAAATTAGGAAATCAGTTTGTCAGAACTCTGTATAAATATCAGCAGCAAAACAACTTATTTATTCTAGCATTAGAAAGAAGAAAACAATGCGCTGCATTAAACAATGCAATAATTTGCAAAATGACGAATGTGCTATCTCCATTACGAACTCGAGTTTTACCAGAACGAGCGCTCCCGTCTCCTAATTCAGTCTGAGCATGCGTGGATTTTTTACCGATGGACTTCCACACAGACGATTGGATTTTTCTATTGCTTTTTTATCCATAGGAAAAATTTAAAACATGTTCTATTTTTTTACACCGATGGAAATAAAACCGATGGGGCCCACACACAATCGGTTTGTCCGATGAAAACAGTCAATCTCTCAGCGGACAAACCGATCGTATGTATAGGGCTTTAGTGTTTCTATGTTGGAGTGTGCCGAATTGTATGTACAAGGTATTGTCCTTTAACTAAAAAAACTATTTTCACAATATGGTAAAATATCGCAGTGAAATAAAAGATAAAAGTGCAAGGCAGAACACATTTACATTATTTTCATTTTTCTATATCACTGAATTTAATGAATTTATGATATATATATAATCCAGATGCGATTGAGGTTCTCACAGGTCTTGTCTTAAAATAGGAGTCAATGCAAATAAGTATCATTTACACTAGGTTCATAAGTATGCATTTTTTAGTTCACGTTGCAGTTTGCAGAAACACACTAGAGTCCATTTAACATGACTTCCTATGGTATACGTTCACATTTATGCATTTTTCAGCTAGTGAATTTTTGGAAAGGGTCAGGGACTTTTTTTTCTCACAGCAGATTGTGTTTTGTTTGTAATAGACTTCTACAGGGTCTGGTATAGATTTTGAGGGGAACCCCACACCAAAACTTTTTGAAAAAATGCCATGGGCCCCCCCAAAATCAATTTCAAGACCCTTATCCAAGCCTGTAACCCGGCAGGTCAAGAAAAGGAAAGGACAAGCGAGCGCCCCCCCCATCCTGAACCACACCAGGCCACATGCCCTCAACATGAGGGTGCTCCCCAAAAGCACATTGTCCCCATGTTGATGGGGTCAAGGGCCTCTTTCCCACAACCCTGGCTGGTGGGGGGCTTGTAGGAATCTGGAAGATTCCTTTAACAAGAGGGCCCCAGATCCCGCCCCCATGTGAATGAGTACTCATTCACCAAAGAAGGGTGTAGTGGAAAACATGACAGTAGGCAGTTTTTAACAAGTCCTTTTTTTTAAAACAAAAATAAAAAACAGTGTCCCCTGATGTAGCTCCATCATCAATCATCCACTGCTGTCTTTTAAAAAAAATACCATTTTGTTTGCTAACAAAGTATGTTTGCTAACAAACTGTGCATTATTCAAGTGAAATAGCAAAGTACAAAATAATGCAAGACATATCCAGCAACAGGAGGAAAATTCTCAGTCACTGGGAGAAAAAAAAATGTCTCTCTGTTTGTGGTCAGAAAAAATGCCTTGCATTATTGTTAAATGAAAGAAAAAAAAACCTGCATGATTGGTCAGTGGAAGAAAAAACGATTGGTGCTAATTGCCAGGAAAGGAAAAATGCGTCAGTGCCAGTGGTCTGGTCAGTAAAAATGCCCCAGCATTAATAGGAAGCATACCGTATTTATCGGCGTATTTTGCCCTGAAAATCAGGGCAAAATCGTGGGTGCGCAGTATACGCCGATACCCACTTTCCCGCCATGAGTTTGAATACTGCGCCCGCATATAGCGAGCGCAGTACACTCGTGAATCTTCGGCCAGTCTCGGCGCCTCTCGTACTGACGTCCTGACGTCCTGAGCGTACAGGACGTCAGTGAGAGAGGCGCCCGAGCCTGCCCGAAGATTCACGAGTGTACTGCGCTCGCTATATGCGGGCGCAGTATTCAAAGTCGTGGCGGGAAACGAGCGGGAGGACGCCGCCGAAGATGGACACCGGACCCGCCGAAGATGGACACCGGCCTTGCCGAAGACGGACGCCGGACCCGCCGAAGAGGACACCCGACGAGGCCGCAGAAGGACGCCGGACCCGACGAGGCCGCAGATGGACGCCGCGCAAGACATCAAAACTGTAAGTACAAAACAACAAAAAATATTTTTTTCCCACAGGATTGGGGGCTATATGTAATGTGCTGGGATGTGATCTAAGTGCTGGGATGTGATCTATATGTAATGTGCTGGGATGTGATCTATATGTAATGTGCTGGGATGTGATCTATATGTAATGTGCTGGGATGTGATCTAAGTGCTGGGATGTGATCTATATGTAATGTGCTGGGATGTGATCTATATGTAATGTGCTGGGATGTGATCTATATGTAATGTGCTGGGATGTGATCTATGTGTAATGTGCTGGGATCTGTATGTAATGTGCAGGGGGCTTTGGAATATAAAAGGGGCTGTTGAAAGTTTTTTTCCTAAAACTTCCCTCCTAAAATTAGGGTGCGCGTTATACGCCGGTGCGCGTTATACGCCGATAAATACGGTAATTGCTCAGCTACAATATCATAGCTGAAAAAATGGTATGGCTTCAGTCGTCAGTGATTGTAAAATATACCCCAGTTGTTGGAAAAAATGTCCTAGCATCAGTGGAAGAATACAATTTGTTGTCAGTGGATGGAAAAGGTATGTGTGTGTTTGTGAGTGTGTCCACCAACAGACCTCAGATCATCCCTTTGTCTACCTTGACACCTTTAGACAATAAATGAGCCCCCCATCTCCTCTTTAACCCCTTTAGACTTGAGATAAGAATCCCCTTTCCTTGTTATTCCCTTCACAAATTAAATCAGTCCTTGCTTTCCTCCTCTACAGATCTCTGTTCAGCACCTCTTTCCTCTTTTAACCCCTTCAAACTTCATAACTGCCCCCTTTCTTGCTCAATAATTTTTATAAAATGTTTTAAACAATACAATGAAAAAAAGCGGAGAAACAGCCCCTAAACAGATTTTTACTAACTCAAAACGAGAAGAACTGAGAAGAACAAGTGTTATTAACAAATGCCACATTCAAGCAAAATAAGAGGTTTTTCTGTTAGATTGCCTATCATAGGACATACTCAGAGTAGTAAAATTGTCCATTCAAAAAAAGGGAAGAGTACTGTATGCCAAGAAGGCTGGTGGTTGCCCCCTTTCCTATTTACCCTTTCAAGCCTCAGATCAACCCCCATCGCTAACCCGTTCAGACCTTGGATCAGTCCCCCTTTCTCCTTACCTACTCCACACCTTATTCAGACCTCTGCCTAATGTGCCACATAGTCAATGAGGAAGTTGATAAAACACTTCCCTTGTGACTCTGTCGTGTAATGTTTCCTCACATGACCAGAGACAGGAAGTAGGGATAGATTTCCCCTCTTTGCTGTTCTGCAACTGTGCTGGTTTGAGGCCTGTTACATGGAACAAACTATCCAGCACCAAGTGCTAGAACATAGGAAGCAGCATGGCAGGCAGCAGTGGCTGGATGGACTGATAACCCCAACAAACTAAAGGGGCATCAGCTGTATCTGCTGCTTGGCCCAGACCTCTCATGATCCCTGGCGCCCCCTAACGGCCCAGGCCCCATAGCGGCCTTGTGCACTGCTATGGTGGTATTTCAACCACTGGGTGCACAGATAAAAAAATCATTGATTTTTATTGAAATCCTTATGTTTGCTAACACGTAGTTGTTCTTTCTCCTACTGTCTGCCTACATAGTAGTGGGAATGCACAAGCAGTGGCTGGCACAAGTAGGAATTGACACTTCAAGTGGTAAGATTTCTATTAAATTTACATGGGTCACATTATAGGGGAAATACGTTTTAAGTTTTAAGTGGGGCAAGTGCAAGTATCCCTCACTGATGCAAAGTTTTTTATTTAAAAATAAATGTCTGGTAAGAAAGGTCTTTTTAAAGCATAGCTGTACTCTTACCTCAACAGATTTGAGTTTTATTTTTTTTCTCTTTAAGTTGATATGTGTTTAAAGTTTAGTTATGTATGGTTTACATATGGATATTTTTAGTATGTATTTAATAATACTGTATATATACATACAGTACATTATTTATTCATGCACACACACACATTCTTTGTTTTACAAATATACAGTACATGTTATACATGCCAAAGATTTCCAAAGAATTGTGGGTTAGCCAAAGAAACAGTACAGCAAAGAAAGCACACTTTACAGCTATCTTTGATTAAAACTTCCCACTGAGCATATTTATAGACTTATTTTAATTCTAAAAATTAGCTGAATACATGTAAAGGAGACTAGAATTTGGTCTGCTGTCTGGACAGGAGATTTCATAATATTGTTATGCAATATGTCATAATAACAGCTTAAAGTCTAATGCCACATACACACGATCATTTTTTCGGCATGAAATAAACTATGTTTTTCGGCATGTAGAAAAAACAATGTTTTTTCCAACTTCATCATTAAAATGACATTGCCCACACACTATCGTTTTTAAAAAATGCTCTAGCAAAGCGCGGTGACGTACAACACGTACGACGGCACTATAAAGGGGAAGTTCCATGCGGATGACGCCACTCTTGGGGCTGCTTTAGCTGATTTCCTGTTAGTAAAAGACGATTCACGCTTTTCTGTCTGTTACAGCGTGATGAATGTGCTTACTCCATTACGAATAGTAGTTTTACCAGAACGAGCGCTCCCGTCTCATAACTTGCTTTTGAGCATGCGCAGGTTTTTAACGTCGTTTTAGCCCACACACGATAATTTTTTACAACCCGAAAAACGACATAGTTTAAAACGTCGTTAAAAAATGCAGGATGTTCGGGGGGAAAAAATTGTCGTTTTTCAGAAACCGAAAAATGACGTGAAGCCCACACATGATCATTTTAAATTACGGTACATTTTTTAAAAACGTCGTTTTTTTTAATGCCGAAAAATGTTGGCTCAATGGACACAGCTGCTGTGTCCCAATATGACATCCATGTGGGTGTGGGTGCTTGTCTCTGAACTCACCCTAAATGCTTCGGTACTGTACACCTTACACCAATGTCACATTGAGTACAGCAGCTGTGTCTGTACAGTCCCTTTGTCCCAATAGATAACAATGGGATTTCTGGCACAGGGATGCATGGAACACCTGTACATTCTTGTTTCAGTAAAACATTGCCCTGCATGAGGCACAAACTATTACCTCCCAGCTTCCTGTAAAATAATGTTTTACAAGTTAGTTCTTCTTGAAGAAACTGCTGAGCCACATACACTAGGTCACACTGCAAAGTCTTACTGTACAAAGGCTCTATCTTGCTCCCTCTGCTGTGTACTCATTATTCTCATGCACCAGTATCAAAATTTACCTGTGCAGGCTAGAGGGGAGAAGAGAAGAGGCCGCCTGCAGCGTTTGGCCTGTTGCCACCTTTTGCTCATTGGTGGGCGGAAGTTGAGCAGGAGGAGAGCGATGTCAGAACACTCTGCCTCTCCTGCTCCTGCCTGCCGAAGCCCATAGTTTGCAGACCGCACTCAGTCTCACTAGATGATGGGTCGCCGGTTCTGATGGAACATCGGCACCTGCTGGATAGAGGTACCACCCCCTTACCTACGCCCCAGCCCGCCCCCTCCTCTGCTGTTATGGAGGTATGCAGGACAGGGAGGGTTCTGTGTGGGAGAGTTGCGCTGTCACTTGGAGACACAGGAACTGAGCTCCAAAGTTTACAAGTGACAGCAGTGAGCTGCAAGCAGGGGGGCCGGCGCCGCAGAAAAAAACCCTGCTAATGCCAAATGAAAAACTGCACTCCACTTTTCAACAAGAGCCTCTCGGGAAGTCCACTAATATGGATGCATGTCACAATAGCTCATTTAGCTCAATACATATAGCAAAATCAAATAACAAGGCCATGCCCCACAGGCATCAAACTGGAAATGTAATTGTGTATAGCTGGCTGTTGACACGATACCCACACTTAGGCCACACCTCTCTTACATGTTTCACCCCTCCTAGGGCTTAATTATGAAGGTCAGTAGCTTTATGTTAAGTCCTAGGAGGGTTGAAACATGTTAAAAAAAATAGAAGAAAACAGGCAAACATAGCAAAACAGGCATTTTGAAAGCATCAGGATCCTCTCTGGATGCTTGACAGCAGCTGCTTAACCGCCATCTAAATAGTAAACCACTGAAGATCAATTTTCAGAACTTGCAAAACAAAACACTTGTGTTATCTAAACCTTGTTAAATATTTTGTATACCATATACTGTATAACACATCACCTAACTTATTAAAAAAAACGTAAAAAATATTCACGAATATAGATTTGGATATAATAAACAGACATAAAATAGTAACAAATATTACTAGCAAAACATTATTCAGGTAGAAAAATATCTAACATCAAGAAAACTGCTAATCAAGATTTCTATGTTATGTCCGGAGGCAGATTTGTATCTCAAGAGGTCACAGGCACAAAATGATTTTATCCCCTCGGCTTAGAATTGACCACTCTGCAAATTATGCCTCTTTCAGATATTTTAGGAAAAGTTACAGATACATACATTTAATAAAATGTGATTTTGTCTATAATGTCTCCATATGATTAGGTATTCTTTACCAAGTGAACTTTTACTAAGCTAAGGCACACACACACTACAGATTAGTCAGTATTTTTTATTCAACCAGCAGTTTGAATGAAAAAACTGACCTGATTCCCTCATCCTCACATTCGAGCTAGATGAGGGATACCTCTCCACTGTGTCATTGTAGTCTGACAGCGGGGAGACTTCCAAGAATTAAAGGCTATACCCTGCAGCGCTGATCGAGCAGGATCCAACAAGGTGGTTGTACACAAATCGATTGGTAAATCAACTTTTGTGCAACCACAGTACCCATACATGGATCAAAATTTGGTTGGTCCCAGCTAAACCAGCCAAATTTCGATCTATGTATGGCTGGCTTGAGTAAAATTTCCTAATTCACTAAGCTAAGTAAAAATTCACTTTGCAAAGTGAACATCCTCTACTCAACATACATGCTCTACATCAATGCCAGTAGATGGTGCGTTTATGTAACCGGGACTGTATCTGATAACTTCTGCAGAACTTCTTCCTTTGTTGCTGCTGTATTATCCTTCTGCAGTATGACAAGGTTAAACAGAATTTTCATTAAAATGGAGGTCCACTGAAAAATGGAACCCTTCTGCTTTTCGGAACCCTCCCCCTCTCCGGTGTCACATTTGGCACCTTTCAGGGGGGAGGGGGTGCAGATACCTGTATAATACAGGTATTTTAACCCACTTCCGGTCATAGACCCTCGCGGGGGTTATGCCACTTCCCCCCCCCCCCCCGCTGTCTTCTGGGAAATACACAGGTCCCAGAAGACAGCAGGGACCAGTGAGGACATGCAGCGCAACTCGCACATGCGCAGTAGGGAACCAGGAAGTGAAGCCGCAATGATTCACTAGCTGATTCCCTCACCGAGGATGGTGGCGGGGGCAGCCGAGAGCCGAACGATTGATCGGCTTCGGCTGTCGACATCGCGGGCACCCTGGACAGGTAAGTGTCCATTTATTAAAAGTCAGCAGTTGCAGTATTTGTAGCTGCTGGCTTTTAATTTTTTATTTTTTTAGGCGTACCTCCGCTTTAATGCAGAAGCGCAGCAGCCATCTTAAAGGAGACCATGTTGCTATGCTCATCTATGGCGTGTCTGCAGTAAAGATGGCACCCATCTTGACTGGGTATGGGCCAATGTTGGAAGGATGGTGATTGGTTGCTGCAAAAAAGCAAGGGGAGTAGGGTAAGCAGAATGGTATACAAAATAATTCCACGCTGCCTTAAGGGTAAGCTGCTGACACATCAAGTAGACAAATTGCAACAATGTGGAAACAAAAAAAGTCTAGCGTTAATCAAAATATATAAATGAATAAGTAAATAAATACGTGAGAAATTAATAAATACATAAAAACTTTATAAATAAAGTGCTCAAATATTGATAGTGAACAATGTAAATAGAAATTTCCCCATAAGCACATTATGAAAGTCTATATGCAGGAAATTCAAAACAGGTGCAAAAATGCAAAGACTATCTGTCCTTAGAGTGATCAAACTTCGGTGTTGACAAAGTTCAAAATATGGTGACGACTTCAAACCATGCAGATCTGTGCAAGTAAAGAAGTGATGAAGTGAAGGCAACCACCCCACAGGTAAAAGGCTTACCATAATGTATGGACTCTAGGGAACTTACGTTTAACCTCTTGACCACTGGGCACTTAAACCCCCTTCCTCACCAGACCAATTTTCAGCTTTCGGTGCTCTCACAATTTGAATGACAATTACTCAGTCATACAACATTGTGCCCATCTTAAATTTTTGTCCTTTTTTTCCCACAAATAGAGCTTTCTTTTGGTGGTATTTGATCACCTCTGCGATTTTTATTTTTTGCGCTATAAAAGAAAAAACACTGAAAATTCTGTAAAAAATCTTGTTTCTGTCAGATTAGCAGGTATTGCGGAGTATTGGGTGGTATTGCGGAGTATTGGGTGGTATTGCGGAGTATGGGGGGGTTATTGCAGAGTATGGGGGGGGTTATTGCAGAGTATGGGGGGGTTATTGCAGAGTATGGGGGGGGTTATTGCAGAGTATGGGGGGGTTATTGCAGAGTATGATGGGTTAAATGCAGAGTATGGGGGGTTAAATGCAGAGTATGGGGGGTTAAATGCAGAGTATGGGGGTTATTTGCAGAGTATGGGGGTTAAATGCAGAGTATGGGGGGTTAAATGCAGAGTATGGGGGTTATTTGCAGAGTATGGGGGGTAAATTGCAGAGTATGGGGGGTATGGGGGTATTGCAGAGTATGAGGGGTTAATTGCAGAGTATTGCACAGGGAGGGAGGGATGGATCTGTGACTGCATGTGTCACAGATCCATCCCACAGCAGCTGCTGCTGCTGCCGCTCTCCCCCCTCTCCTCTCACACTGTACCGATCGGTACAGAGAGGAGAGGGAGGAACCGGCGTCATGCCGGTTTGTTTACAAGTGATCGCTCCGTCATTTGACGGAGCGATCACGTGGTAAACCGCCGCTATCAGTGGCGATTTACCGCGATCTGTGATGCGCCGGGTCTTCTAGACCCGGCGCTCACAGATGATTCTGGGAGCGCGCCCCAGGGGGCGCGCGAGTGAAGGATTCTGGGAGGACGTCCCAGGGACGTCGTCCCGGAATAACTCCACCGCGCTGTAGCAGTATTTTCGCTATGGCGCGGTGGGGTAGTGGTTAATGGGTCAAAAAGGCTTGCGAGGTGGAACCACAATGTCATTTGGGCGATCCTATGGACTTCAGGATGCTGTGCCAGAGATGACAAAACACCAGCAGGAAAGAGAGAATCTCAGGGAAAGGTGACTTCCAAGTGGGTTGTCTCATAGAAATGATGGTCCAGGGAATCCCAAATAGATGTAGAAGGGTTGTGTCATATAATAGAAGAAAAAAACGGCCACATAGCATATCTCTATATTACATATCAAAAGTTTAATGAAGTCAGAACACTTACATTTGTGATGATATTAAAGCGCTTTATATAAAATGTGGCAACAATGGAGTCCTTCCGACGAGTTTCATCCGCTAAGACATCATGTGGGGTAAGAAGGGTAGGGGAGGAGGGTAAGTAGACTGCTGAGAGGAAGGAAAAGGACAGTCCTAAAGCATATGGGGTGAAGGATGAACTGCTGGCTTAACAGAGAGACTGGACTGCTGTCTGAATGGAACCCTGCCAGAGCTGACTATAATCAGGTGAAACCTCAGAGAGGCTGCTCACACAGGACTTGTTTCCCTGGGAAGCTGTGAGGTGTGTTTCGGATGCCTGGTGAGACCACTTGTAAGGAAGGAAATGAGGGACTGTTTCAGCAGGATTGAAAGAAAGAAATCACAGTAATTCCTATTTCTGTCTGAGGCATTGATTTGAATCAAAGCACATGCCGAGAGATGTAGAAGAGGTCTGGGTTTGGCAAGAGACTAATATTGCACAAGTTAATCTGTTGTCTGCTGTGACCCGCTATGCCATATGCAAGGGCCCAAACTTTTGCTGACCAACTTTTTTTTTCTTTCTCATCATTGCCTGGCCAGTGAGATAAAACAGGGACTGTTAAGGCCCGTACACACCGTCGGACTTCAAAATCAGCAAGTTTTCAAATTAGTCAGACTGTGTGTACGCTCCATCGGACAAACTTTTTCGGGTTTCATCGGACAAAAAGTTCGGTTTGCAAATGGACAAACTTTACGTCAACAAGAGTCCGATGGTGCCTAGTCCGACCGTGTGTACAGCAAGCAATCGGACTTTTGTACAAAGTACAAACGCGCATGCTCAGAAGCAAAGACCAGCCGGAAGCGTTCTGTCTGGTAGAACTAGCATTCTGAAATCAAGAAAAGCAGCGCACATTCTCTTCTTCTTTATAATGTGATAATACTAAAATCTGCTTTGCTGGTGATACTGACGGAGTAAAAACAAATGTCTTTACTTTGGATTAATGTTTTTTGGTTATATGAATCAAACATATTTCTATATTTTTTTGTAGGTCAAGTTAGCACAACCCCATTGCACAACATGTCTGCTTGACGAACGGACGTTCAGAAAAGAACAAAATTGCACGAAACTGAAAATCGCGAATGCACACAGACGAAACCTCTACTTACTCTCGATTAGCAGAAGGAGCTCAAAGGGTGATGCCGGAGAATTGAACTTCCTATTAAACTCTCGTCAGTTTGTTGAAACGTTACTACGTTCGTGTTTGTTGCCGAAAAAGTCAGAGCGTGTGTATGCTATGGGTGCGACCGAACAATTCCCTTCGGACAAAAATCCAAGGGAAAGTTTGTTTGATGTCTGATCGTGTGTACGAGGCTTTAGAGTGATTTAGGACTGTCCTTATATACTGTTACTAGGTAAAAGTAATTCAGTTCTGTCAGAATATTGTAGGTGTTTAACCATACCTCTCAGAGTAAGATTATTGTTTTATTGATTGTTTACATATAGTACACTTACTAATCCTCTCTTAAAGTAAAACTATAAAACTATAATCCATTTTGGATCAGTAAGAGAGGGTTATATCCCCTGTGAGGTTTATTTTTGCCCTTTTTGTCCCAACCGTGAGATTTACCTTCACTTCCTGTCCCATAGCCAATACACAAAGTGAGGGGAATTCCCTGAAAATTTGGGGGATCTCTTGGGGACCCCCAGGCCATCAGAACTAGGGTCTCCATTGGAAGATTTCCCCTCAATTACTTTTCTGGGGACAACCCAAAACTTGGGATTTTCTTTTACCTTTAAATGATAATGGTAAACAGGACAAATAGAGAGCGTGAATTTTCGGGGACACAGACAGCTATAAGAACCTAATAGGTGTTCTAATCTCTCTCCACACTATTCAAAACTAAAAAAAGTTTTGCCTTTAGTTACACTTTAATTTAACTACTTCCCACCCGGTCACTGCATATATACGGCCAGGTGGGTGCTCTCTCCTTCTGAGTGGATGTTCGGGAACGTCCCTCAGTAGGAGGGGGATCACGCGTGCGCGTTCCCGCGCAGCGGCGCGATCCCGATGCACTTGTGTCACCCGGACACAGCGCATCTCAGAACAGCAGGAGGCTCTGTGATTGGCCCTCCTGATCACATGACGGCCGTATCCAATCACAATAGTCATGTGATGTAAACACAGAGCCGGTTGCTAGGTGATCGGCTCTCCTCTCCTCACACAGAAGTTGTCGGTGAGGAGAGGAGAGTGGATCGCTGAAGCCCGGCTGGTGATCAGTGAGTATGAGCTGTTTTTTACTCACTGATAACCAGCCTAGTGTCCCCACAATGTAAAACACACACAGTAAACAGACATGTTCCCCATACACACATGTCCCCACATAGTAAAAACACATGTCCCCACACACATCCCCACACACATGTGCCCACATAGTAAAAACACCTGTCCCTCACATATGTAACAGTAAAATCACATGTCCCAATGATCATTTGCACACATATGTCTGTGATCACCTGCGCACATCTATACATGATCATTTGCGTTCATCTGTCCATGATCACACAAACCAATTATTATACACAACGGGATTTTTTCGCAAAAAAATAAAAAAACGGAGTCATAAATAAATACCACCAAAAGAAAGTTCTATTTTTGCGAACAAAATCAAAAAATTCATTTCACATAAATAAATAATTCATAGGAGTGGACTTATTTCTTTACATGAAACAGCAATTTAACCACTGGCACAATTTTAAGGGGTGAAATTCCATGTTGTAATTTTTATCAAACTGAATTCTACAAACCAAATGTTACAAAAAAACAAAAAGTAACTTCCATGCGGTAAATGTAGCTAATTTATTCAATGAGTAACAATTGTATTAATCATTTTGATTACTAAAATGTATCAATTAATGCTCAGGCATAAAAATACTACAAACATTAGGCCCCTTTCACACGAACGGACCATTTATCCGTTTTTCTTCCATCGGCAACGGACGACAATGCATTCCTATGGGAAAACGGATAATCATTCCGTAATCATCCATTAACCTCAGCGTCCGTTTTTATCTGTTTTTTTTTTAAACCTACAAGGCAACGTCGAGATCCGTGAAAACAGATATTAACTGACATTAACTGACAATGTCCATCAACGTCCAATCAGTTAAGATCCGTTTTGAAGAAATATTTTTTTTTGTTTATCTGTGAACTCAACCTATGACCCAGGCAGAAGTTAGACAATAGGAAGTACATTGGAAGAAAAAAGAGAGAACGGAGGGCGCACCGACCTAGTGTGATACTGATAAGAATTTTAATAAAAATATTAAAATAAATCATTGTACTCACAAGTGGAGTATAAAATCAGGCCTTGAAAGACAATACAGCAGAAGTCCAACACCATCGGCAAAACACGATAATCGCTTCAATCTATGACCGTTGTTAGGGCTGACGCGTTTCGGGGGAGTACCCCTTTCCTCAGAGCTTGGTGGTCTGCAGTTTCACATTAGGTCGGTGCGCCCTCCGTTCTCTCTTTTTTCTTTTTTAGTCTTATGAATTCCCACGATTCTGAGGAGGGCTGCAAGACTCTGGAAGATACCTTTTAAATTTAAATTGAACTTTACCATCTCACAACATCTTCCAAAAATACCGGAGCGCAGGAGATTTGTCTTTAAGTATATTGGAAGTACATCCTCAAGGAGAACCATGGCCAGAGATGTCTCCCAGGAGCAGCTCTTAGTCACAATCTGCTTTTTCTTGCTCTACTTTCTCCATATAGGCAAATATGACAAACAATGTCACGCTGTTCCAAATATTGTTGGAATTCATCGCACAAAGCAGATAGCCCACACAAGGACAAAGGAAGGACACAGGCTCTGGGCTCAAGAGAGCCTAACAACTGTATGTCTGCCCAGTTCCTCCATTCATAGAAGTTGTACTACAGTTTCTATGAATAGAACACAATCTATGAATGGAGGGACGGGGCTATCAATCATCTGCCCATTTTCCATTCAGAAGACAGGACAGAGGAAGATTTTCACTAACAGAAAAGGAATCAGCACATGGGACACACCCTGACGATTGTAAGTTATGTCCTTTGTGCTGATTTTTCTGTTTGTGATTCTTGGCTGCAGATAGGCTTGATTAAATGTCACTTTGTTCCCTTTATTCTTTATTGCATAATGCCGAGTGTCTCTAAAAAAAATTCCAGCTCCTTTCACCTAATGGCACCTCATTTACCTCACCTCTCATTTTCTTGTTTTCCTTTTTTTTGCTGCTATCAATTTTCTCTTCTCTCCTCTCCATTTAGAAGCAGTGCACATTCTGGAGAATTAATAGGGGGGAATTTACTAAAACTGGGGCACTCGGGAATTTGGTGCAACTGTACAAGGTAACCAATCAGCTTCTAACATTAGCTTGTTCAGTTAAACTTTGACAATAAAACCTGGAAGCTGAATGGTTTCTATGCACAGCGGCACCAGCATTCTGCACGCTCCA
Organism: Rana temporaria; assembly: GCF_905171775.1. Taxonomy (NCBI): domain Eukaryota; kingdom Metazoa; phylum Chordata; class Amphibia; order Anura; family Ranidae; genus Rana; species Rana temporaria. The sequence goes on along the minus strand of NC_053493.1, from coordinate 151,712,068 downwards.
GTTTTAGTAAATAACCCCCATAGTGTCATAGACGCTCTTTGGAATTCCCCCGCTCATTTGCACAACAGATTTTGTTGAAGGTGACAGATTCCTGTACCTGTGGAAAACAGGTACATGGATTCCTCCAACAGAGGGTAGCAACACTGAGGCTGGAGCGTCCATACCTCGGTGCATATTCAAACCCTTACTAGCCAGGTCAGCTGTGCAGCTGTCAGTGTCAAAGCAATGGATGACGTATCCCCATTCAGCCACCGACCAGGAGATTCCGCAGCTGACAGCTGAAATTAAACAAAGAAGCTAGGTTGCCGGTGACCTAATTGGTGAAAATAAATCCATTGACATATTTGTACAGTGATCTTATCAGCATCCCTGCCCGTTTGTTTACTTTCAGCTGCCATTAGATGAACTGGGAATGAGTTTATCAGTTGCCATGACCCCAGCTTCTCCCGACTTCATAGCACACAGAAAGCCATGTGTGGGGACTTTCATACATTCATGACTGTTTCCCTGCACAAAATACCCTACTTACCATCAATTGGCTTATTTGCAAACATAACGAAAGATTCTAAAAATGATGATAATAAGAACTAAAAAATAACTAAGAAATAACAACCAAGGCTAGGTTTATACTGCAAGCCAGTGTCATGCCAGTGTCATGTCAACTGTGGCAGAAAGCTGTGTGTCACCTAGCTTTACATAATTTAAGTCCATGCAAAACAGAGTGGTGCCATCCAATGCAGTGCTGAACACGTTAGACATGCTGCATTTTTCTGCACTGCAACAGACTGCACAACACACCACCGTAGCGGTATAAATAATAAAAAACGACTGTGCCTAACAGTGACCTCTCGGTGAAGCGTTACCCCACATGCAAGGGTTAGTGACCCGGTTCATCACCTAGCGTAGCCCAAAGAACCCGTGGGTATACAACTGGGAGTAGTCATCATAGGTATACCGCCGGACAGCTCCGCTCTCGTTTTTAACCTCCCTACAAGCAGGCGCCCCCAGCCAGAAAACACAGATCAGAGCTGCAGCCATTGTAACTTTTTTTTTACAATAAACTATCCATTAGAAGTTAGGTAGACCTCATTTAAAATACTGTGCTCCATTCTCGAGACCTCACTTACAAAAGATATTGATAAGATAGAACAAGTCCTTAATGGGGCAACAAAAGTGGTGCATCATCGGTAGAGACTGCAGTAACGTAAACTGAAACTAGGGCAAGCCATAGATAATTTAATTTCCTTCTCCCATCAGCACAGTGTTGATGAGTAAATGAATCCCTCCCATATCACTATTGTGTTCTGCTGGCAGGGATCCTTGCCAGTTGGCAGAACACAATGATTACTGCAAGCGGCTATAGCCACCGGCAGTATTCACATACAGTATATGAAACTCTGACAGACTGGTTGTATCCAAGTCGATCAATGAAACCCTTATTTTAAAAACCAAAAAACAGTTTACTGTAACTGCCTATAAAGTGTTAGCTGGAGATAGGCTTAATTTTAAAATCTAAATCTGCTAGGCTCCCCTCCTCCCAGACTGACAATACTGCTGTCCACAGGTGCCCCCTGTGCTACTTCAATCAAAATTGAGGCACCATAATACAGCAGGTGTATTACTGGCCAGATCACCAGAAAAAAGCCTTAAAGTGGTTGTAAACCCACTTTTAAAAAAATTATGTAATACTCACCTGGGATCGAAGCCCCCGCTGTGGTGCCCGACAGAACCGGCCAGCGACATGTCGTCCTGGAGTTACTTCTGGGTATCGCGGCTCCAGTGCTGTAATTGGCCGGAGCCACTATGACCTCACACCCACTCATGCGCACAGGAGCCGCCAGTAACTGCATGACCTGCTTTAGAAACGTCACGATCGCCGTATTTTAAAGTGTGCCTGCGCCGTTGTCTACATTGTTGTAGACATCGGCGCAAGTCTCTATTGGAAATATCTCCTAAACTGTGGAGGTTTAGGAGATATTTCTAGCACCTATAGTAGGGCCTTAATCTAGGCTTACCTGTAGGTTAAAGTGGTTGTACAAGGTGTACAACCACATTAAAATAGAAAACAAATGCAGCCACCACATGCAATGATTAGTAAGCTGTAATATACAGTTAGGTCCATATATATATTTGGACACAGGCATAATTTTCATACTTTAGGGTCTGTATGCCACTAGAAAAAAAATTCAAAGGCAACAATCCAAATGAATTTGAAGTGCAGACTTCCAGATTTAATTCAAGGGGTTGAACATAAATATCAAGTACAAATTTTAGGAAATGCTACAATTTTTATACACATACCCCCATTTTCACAGGCTCAAATGTAATTGGACGAATGAATATAATCATAAATAAAATGTTAACTTTTTATATTTTGTTGAGAATCCTTTACTGACAATGACTGCCTGAAGTCTGGAACCCATGGACTTTACCAAAGACTGTGTTTTCTCCTTTCTGATGCTTTAACTGCAGCTGTCTTTAGTTGTTCTTTGTGGGTCTTTCTGCCTTTAGTTATGCCTTCAGCAAGTGAAATGTGTGCTCAATTGGGTTGAGATCAGGTGATTGATTTGGCTATTGCAGAATATTCTACTTCTTTTCCTTCAAAAGCTCATGGGTTGCTTTTGCAGTGTGTTTTGGATCATTGTCCATCTGTACTGTGAAGCGCCATCCAATCAACTTTGCTGCATTTGGCTGAATCTGGGCTGACAGTATATCTCTAAACACTGCAGAATTCATGTGGCTGCTTCTATCTTCTTTCACTTCATCAATAATCACCAATGACCCAGTGCCACTGCAAGACATGCATGCCCATGCCATGACACTGCTTCCACCATGTTTCGCAGATGAGGTTGTGTGCTTTACATTATGAGCTGTTCCAAGCCTTCTCCACACTTTTTTCTGCCCGTCCTTCTGGTACAGATTAATCTTGATTTCATCAGTCCAAAGAATGCTTTTCCAGAACTGGTCTGGCTTTTTTAGATGTTTTTTGCAAAGTTTAATTGGGCTTTTCTATTCTTCAGGCTTATGAATAGTTTGCACCTTGTGGTGAACCCTCTGTATTTGCTTACGTGAAGTCTTCTGCTGATTGCAGATTTTGAGAGAGTTTTTCACTTGTCTGGCTGTTGTAAATGGGGTTTTCTTTACAATAGAGAGGGTCCTGTGATCATCCACCACTGTTGTCTTCTGTGGACATCCAAGCCTTTTTATGTTGCTTAGCTCACCAGTGTGTTCTTCTTTCCTCAGAATGTACTAAACTGCTGATTTGGCCACTCCTAATGTTGCTGCTATCTCTGATGGGTTTGTTTTTGAAGCCTTACAATTGCCTGTTTCACTTGCATGGGAAGCTCCTTGAACGTATGATGTAGGTTCACAGAAATAGATTCCAAATGCAATAACCACACTTAGAATCAGCTAGACCTGCTTAATTGATGAAGACATAACAAAGGAGTAGCCCACACCTGGTCATGAAACAGCTTTTGGTTCAATTGTCCAATTACTTTTGGGCCCTGGAAATAGGGGGGTGGCTATTCTTACGAGCTGTAATTCCCAAATCCTTACTTTGATTTGGATGTACATACCCTCAAATTAAACCTGAGAGAGTGTGTACTTTCATCCCATATCCATTATATAACTATAGCTTAAAAATGTTTTGGCGAATACCTGAAAAAAACTCAAATTGTGCCTGTGTCCAAATATATATGGACCTAACTGTATTACATTTTTGGTTTTGGGTTTAATATTGCTTTAAATCTTATCTCAACAGCATGAGTAGGACAGTAACTGTAATGAGCCACCAAGGCTAGGTTTGTGTCTTGTTCGTGTATTTTTTAATGCAATTTTTGTGCGCACCAATTGAAGTCTAGGGGGCCAAACCACAACTTGTTACACTAAAAAAAAGTACTTATACCTTTTCTCAGGATGCACAGAAAAGAAGTGCACAGGTCTGAACAAACTCCATAGTAAACAATGGTATGTGCTTTGCTGTACATCACCTAACACATGTAAAACTGCACAATTGTACGCAGAGACATAGAACTCCTTCTAGCGCCTATTGAATATATTTTTTATATAATATAATATATGACGTGATTGTAGCCGTATCTTAAAACTGTACCTCCAGTAATGTTGTGTACCTTATCCAATGCAAAAGGTGTGGCAAAGGATCTTATGTTGGTGAAACAGGACAGAAGTTGCAAGCGAGGATGAATTTGCACAAACATACCATCAAGGAACATAAAGAAGACAATGCACACCTGTGGGACATCACTTCTCACAACTGGACCACACTATAGAAGACCTCAATGTTTTAGTTCTTAAAGGGAATTTCAGAATTATCCAGGAAAGGAAAACATTTGAATGAAGAATGATAATTCTTTTTGACACAAAAACGAATGACCTAAATTTAAATATTGGTTTCCTTACCCATTATACTACAGTTTTATGACCCCCTCTGTGACTAGCATCCGCCCCTGAAGTCTATAGCTCTCCCTCTGTCTTATCTCACTAACTCTGATGCTATCTTTATTACCATTGATTTGTATGTGTTTGTTTTTCTTCTTTTTTTTTCCTTTCCCTGAGGCCCCATACACACGGGAGAATTTATCCGCGAATACGGTCCAGCGGACCGTTTCCACGGATAAATCCTCTCAAAGATATCCGCTGATTTCGATGGGATGGAGTGTACACACCATCCCATTGAAATCCGCGCGGAAATCCTCTGGCGATGACGTGTCGCGCCGTCGCCGCGATTATGACGCGGCGACGGGCGCGACGCTGTCATATAAGGAATTCCACGCATGCGTCAAATCATTACGACGCGTGCGGGGAATCCCTTTGGACGGATGGATCCGGTAAGTCTGTACAGACGAGCGGATCCATCCGTTGGAATGGATTCCAGCAGATGGATTCGTTGTGCAGCACAACAAATATTCGATCTGCTGGAATCCATTCCAGAGGAGATTTCTCCGCGGAAAGAGATCCGCTGGCGTGTACACACCATAGAATCTATCCGCAGAAACCCATTTGCTGGGATTTATCTGCGGATGGATTCTATCGTGTGTATGGGGCCTCAGAGTTTTTTTTTTCTTGTTTTGTTTTAACATTCTGCTAAAAAAAATGTGAATCAGTACTGCTTGGACCTTGAAGAAGGGGACATACCCCGAAAGCTTGTCCTGAAAAATTGTATGTTAGTGCAAATAATAAAAAAAGTATCACAGACAGTACTCAATTTTCTCTATAATATAATATCAAATAAGGAAGAGCAAGCTTTGAAACATATGTACTGCACTAACAAGTTGTGCATGTATGCACCAAACATTCCTTTTAAAGTGGTTGTAAGCCCTTACAGACCACTTTAACCTACAGGTAAGCCTAGATTAAGGCTTACCTGTAGGTGCAACAAATATCTCCTAAACCTACACGGTTTAGGTGATATTTGCAAAAGAAAGACACCGATGTTTACGGCGCATGCGCCATAGACAACGGCGCACAGGCGCACTGAGCGTGCCGTTACTAATGGCGATCATGCCATTACTAACGACGATCATACCGTTAGTGGCGGCACCCACGTGCATGCGTGACGTCATCGCGGCTCCAGCCAGTCACAGTGCCGGAGCCGCGATATGCGGAAGTGAATCATGCAGAGATGGCGCCACGGATGGCGCCACGGAAAACTGTATGGTACAGAAAATCGGTGCAGTTCTGTATATAAATGATTTAGCTTCCAGATTTTATTGCCCAAGCTTAATTGAACAAGCTAAAGTTAGGCTCTATCCAATTAGGCAGGCCCTTGCACTACATAGTGTAAGGTAAATCTAAAGGAAAATTGTGCAAGAAAATTGAACATGTATGGCCAGCCTTAGATGCTTATGGCTATCAGACACAGCTGCACCAGATTCTGAGTGCTTCAGTTTTAGTAAATCTCCCCCTATATGGGAGCAATAAAATTAACCGGTTCCCGACCAGCTCACGTCTTTTTACTGCTGCAGAATGGCTCTCCTGGGCGAAATCCCCGTATGGGTTCGGCTTTGCCCAGGAGAGCCGCCAGAGGGTGCACGCTGCACAGCAGGAGACCCGATGCACGTGGCCAGCGGACACGATCGCCGACGGCCACGTGTGATCATGTGCACGAGAGCCAGCATGGAGATTTGTGTGTGCACAAATCCTTGTGCGGTCAGGGGAGAGGAGACAGATCATGTGTTCCTACTAACTAGGAACAACGATATGTTTTCTTCCCTAGTCAATCCTATCATCATACAGTTAGAACACACTGAGGGAACACTCATTTAATCTCTTTATTGCCCCCTAGTGTTAACATCTTCCCTGCCAGTGACATTTATACAGTAATCAGTTCATATTTATAGCACTGGTTGCTGTATAAATATCAATGGTCCCAAAAATGTGTCAAAGGTGTCCGATCTGTCTGTTGCTATGTCGCAATACTGCTAAAAATCACAGATCACTGCCATTACTAGTAAATAAATAAATATTAAAAATGCCATACATTTTTCGTTTGTAGACGCTTTAACTTTTGCTTGTCCATAGGGGGTGCCGCCCCCCCCCCCCTGTAGTCTTAAAAAAAAGAAAAGAAAATAAAAACTGGCCCTTTAAGGCTTTTAAAATGTAGTTCTGCAGCGCCGCGCAAATAACATACATTCATGCATTGATGAATGTATGTTTTTTTGGCCAGCTGCCACTGGTCTATTCAGGTGGCCGGACATAGGGCGCCGGCTAACTGAATAACTGCAGCTGGTTGGCTGTGCGGAAGTGCCTATCAGAGCCAGTGGATGTCTTATCCTCGGAACGTACAGGGGCTGCGTCCCTTGGATAAGACTGACGTCTGTCTCAGCCAATCAGGTTCACTGATTCTGGTTATCGGTAACCTGATTGGCTGAAGCGTCATCGAGGGTGGCAGAAGACATCGAGGGACAGCGGAAGGAGGATGGCTAACCCCAGAAAGGTAAGTGCTGGGCGGGGGGGCAATCTGACTGGCAGCATTTTACAGGGCACAGTGGCGACAATTGATGTGGGAACAGTGGCTACAATTGATGTGGGCACAGTGGGGACAATTTATGTGGGCACAGTGGGGACAATTGATGTGGGCACAGTGGGGACAATTGATGTGGGCACAGTGGCTACAATTGATGTGGGCACAGTGGGGACAATTGATGTGGGCACAGTGGCTACAATTGATGTGGGCACAGTGAGGAAAATTGATGTGGGCACAGTGAGGAAAATTGATGTGGGCACAGTGGCTACAATTGATGTTGGCACAGTGGGCACAATTGATGTGGGTACAGTGGCGACAATTGATGTGGGCACAATGGCAACAATTGATGTGGGCACAGTGGTGACAATTGATGGCATGGCACAGTGGCTGCGTTTGATGGCATAGTGGCTGCGTTTAGCATGGCACAGTGGTGACAATTGATGGGAACAGTGGTGACAATTGATGGGCATAGTGGTGACAATTGATGGCACAGTGGCGACAGTTAATGGCACAGTGGCTGCGTTTGATGGCATGGCACAGTGGCTGCGTTTGATGGCACAGTGGCTGCGTTTGGCATGGCACAGTGGCGACAATTGATGGCACAGTGGCGACAATTGATGGCACAGTGGTGACAGTTGATGGCACAGTGGCTGCGTTTGATGGCATGGCACAGTGGCTGCATTTGATGGCACAGTGGCTGCATTTGGCATGGCACAGTGGCGACAATTGATGGCACAGTGGCGACAATTGATGGCACAGTGATGACAGTTGATGGCACAGTGGCTGCGTTTGATGGCATGGCACAGTGGCTGTGTTTGATGGCACAGGGGCTGTGTTTGGCATGGCACAGTGGCGACAATTGATGGCACAGTGGCGACAATTGATGGCACAGTGGCGACACTTGATGGCACAGTGGCGACAATTGATGGCATGGCACAGTGGCTGCATTTGATGGGCACAGTGGCTGCATTTGATGGGCACAGTGGCTGCATTTGATGGGCACAATGGCTGCCTTTGATGGGCACAGTGAGGCTGCAACATTTTTTTTTTCATTTGTTTACGCTCCCCCAAAAATTTTGAGCACCAGCCGCCACAGGTGCTGGACAAACAAATGTTTCCATTTTGAGCCTAATTTTATCGTTTTTGTTGTAAGTACAACTTTTAATAAACTCCTATGTGCTTTTAAAAGAATGTTGAGCATTGAGTTTATCTTCCTCTTTTATATGATGAATGTGTGACTGGACTCTGAAGTTTCCTTAACTGATGATAACTGTGGAATATACACCTGTGGAATCCAATTAAGCAGGCTGGGTAGTGGATGCGGTTGAGCCCATAGTGAGGGGTGACAGCTCACTAATGCGCAGATAGACCCTGGAGGGTCTTAAAATCTGGTAAGCAGATATACTTACCCTGTCTATCCTGTGGGAAGCATTGGGGGGGGGCAGATTCACGTACATCGGCGCATATATAGACCGGCGTTACGCATCTCAGTTACGTTACGCCGGCTCAATTTAGTGAGGCAATTACCGTATCCACAGAGTATTTGAAAGTGAGAAGGGAGTGGGCGTGTTCCATTGAAATGAGCCGTGACCCCATGCAAATGAAGGGCCGCCGGACTGCGCATGACAATGATCAGCGCCTCTCTTCGCATGCTCAGAACTCGGCCCGCCGTAATCAGAGAGATAGGAACTAGGCCCGGCGTACTTAGTGAGATACGCCCAATGCATAAATAGGTCCAGACATACGCCCTTCCATTGCAAAAGTACATCCATTTGTTTCCCTTCCTGAAGTGTCGGTGTGTTATTGGAGAGTGGTCTTGGAGAGTGGTCTTGGAGAGTGGTCTCGGTGTTTGTATTTCTTGTTTGTTTTTGGTGTTTGTATTTCTTGTTTGTTTTTGCTGAGTGTTTGTGCTGAGTGTTTGTTGCAGAGATGACAACAAAGAAGAGGAAGTTGAACTTCTCTCTGCGGGAGAAGGAGATTCTTACCAGGGCCATTACCCTACATGGTTGGTTTTTGCATGGCCCTGAGAGTGCCAACACCACCCCGGCCAGGAGGAGGCAGATCCTGCAAGACATTGCAGATGATGTCAATGTGTTGGGGGGTGAGACCAGGAGCCGCAGTGGGATCCAAAAAAAGATCAATGATCTGGTCCGTGGGAAGCTGGCAAAGCTAACAGCTCATGCCAGGGGCACTGGAGGAGGACCACCTTGCAATATTAGGCTGACTGCTGAGGGGCGTGCAGTGGCCCAGTGCTTCCACAGGCAGCAAGTGGAGGGGCAGCCTGGCTTTGACTCCATTGAGGAGGCCGTGAGGACAGGTAAGTGTTTTTTGTTTTTTTTTTCTATCTGGTGTGTAGCATGTGTGGGGGGAAGGGAATATGTGACAAGTGTGTGGATCCTCCAACCTGTGTATGTTTTGTGTCATCCACACATGTGCAGGAGGGTGCTGGGCCATCTGGCCAGTCCGCAGCCTCCACCGGACATGAGTCTGAGGAAGACCCCCAGGCAAGCCGGGAGTCCTCTGTGCAGGGGAGTGGCCGCAGCTCACCCCATGTGGAGGTTGAGGAGGAGGAGGTTGAGGAGGAGGAGGTGCTGAGTGCCAATGAGGTACTTCTCCATTTGTTGGAGTCTCCCCCTAGGGCTGGCAGCAGTCAGGCCTCCATCAGGGGTAGCCCCTCCCACTCCTCCCCCAACAGGGCTTCCCCCCCAAGGGTCTCCCCTACTCCCAGGCCACAAGCCTCATCTGGAGGCAGGAAGGCGACACGCAAGACCAGGGGGGTGGCCGAGGTTCTGTCGGAAAACCTAAGAAGGGACCAGGCCCATCAGACCCGCCATCTGGGTCAGGTCACCCTGACTTTGGACCGGATGGAGGAGAGCCTGGCCTCCATCAAAGAAAACGTGCAGGACATGAGCTGCAACACCCTGGCTGTCATTAACTGTTTAAATGACTTGCAGACCGCCACAGCAGGTGTGGGTCAGGATGTGCGTGCCCTGACCCAGGCTGTCCAGGTCAACACGGCAACCCTCAATGTGGCGCTCACGCGCATTGCCGTGGCCTTGGAGGGCAGGCCGCCAGGTGGGCAGAGACCAGGGGATCGCTCCTGATTCCCCCCCCCCATGAATCTCCCCTGAGGAGCCGGGGCTGTGGCTGTGGCCGCCCCAGGCGGGGGTTACGCCAGTGGCGTTAGGTGTTTGTCTTTTTGTTTAGTCAGTGTTTTATGTTTATTTGTTGGTTTTTACTGTGTTTATGATTTGTTTTATGTTTGTGAATGATGTTTGATTGTGGGGGTGACATTCCTGCCGGAAAAGGGGTGTCACCCTCATTTGTGGTGGAGAAGGGTTCCCCAGGACCAGGGAGAAGTGATCCCAGGTCCGTGTGAATGGTGTATGAATGTACAGTGACATAATTGGAGCCTTGGCGTGGCGTTGCTGCTCCCTAGTACCGCGCAGTGTACTTTGGTCTAATCCAATTTGATGAGGATGTGGGGTGTGTGTGCTAGGGACCATAGTGGTGTGCATGCGTGCATTCTCATTGTGCCATGATTAATGTGTGTGTTTAACGTGCAAAAATGCCTTCTGCGAGGCTTCTCCTGACTGCTGCTCCCTCAGAAGACGGGGTACCCTCGGTTAGGGGGGGATTGCATGGTTCGGGGGTCAGGTCATCACGTATGTCAATCTCCAGGCCCCTTCTCATGGCGAAGTTGTGCAGCATGCAACATGCACCGATGATCTGGCACACGAAGTTTGGGGAATACAACAGGGTACCCCCAGACTTATCCAGGCATCGGAAACGGGACTTCAGGAGGCCAAAGGTGCGTTCCACCACTCCACGGGTACGTGTGTGTGCATCATTGTATCTTTGCTCTCCTGGGGTTTCAGGATTCTGGAATGGAGTGATGAGATGGGGTCCCAGTGCATATGCCGCGTCACCTGGAAGGGAAAAAGAGGGAAGGAAAAGTAATGACTGAGGGAAGGAAAGTGATGACTGAGACTGTAGCCTTCTGGCAGAAAAAAAAACGCAAACACTTCTAAACTCGTCTAAACTTTGTACAAAAAATGCTCTATATGAGATTTTTTTTTCTGCCAAGGGAACTAGAGGTTTTTTTAAGCCCAGTGTGTATGGAGCCTAAGAAACAACATAATGAAAAATAGCTTACAGGACCATTAAGTAGTGGATGTGTATGGATTGCTTTTAGAGAATAAGGATATCATTTAATGTCACCTTTGTGACCTGTCTGCTTCGCTGATCTTCGCTGTCTTAAAGAGCTCCAGCAATAGAAAATCTTCTGCATTTCACACACTTGCAAGTGTGTGTGGGAAGGCTGGTCTCCACCAGTGTGCACTACAATAGAGTGATGCTTGGTGCTGCGCACGCTGTGGTGGTTCCGTAGAAAGTTGGCTAATAAAAAGAGTCGCAATAGAAAGAGATGCAATATTTAAGAAAAAACAAAGTATCCGGTATTATGTGATATGCTCCTTTGTCAAATGTATTTAGTAACACTGGCTCATTCACGCAGGCAAAGTATTAGAAAGCATTTGCGGGTGTGTGCTGTGTCAAGAGCGTTGCCAATCCGCAGCATGCTACACTGTATTCAAATTGTTATGTGTGCCATTTCATTCAGCTTTATTCACAGCAGCTTTGTTGGGATGTACTGCATGCCATAGGATCCATGTACACCTGAGTGCCTTTCTGCTTTCTTACCGATCGCCTGCCATTGTTTGATGGCAACAGAATGGCTCCCCTGCGTGGATCGCCGTTGCTGTATGGCGGCCTCTTTAAGGGGTATAGGGCACATGCGTGCACCCGCCGCATCACTGAGGAGCAGATGCGCGTAATGGCCGCCGGGAACCCACGACCAATCCTGACAGAGCCAGAACGGGGATGTGTGTGTGTAAACACACACATCCCCATTCTGGCAGGGGAAAGGAGACAGATCGTGTGTTCCTAGTATATAGGAACAATGATCAGTCTCCTCCCAGAGGCAGTCCCATCCCTCCTACAGTTAGAACACACTGAGGGATTTAACCCCTTGAGCGCCCCCTAGTGTTATCCCCTTTCCTGCCAATGACTTTTATATAGTAATCAGTGGCTATTTTCTAGCTATGATCACTATATAAATGTCAATGGTCCCAAAAAAGTGTAAAAAGTGTCTGATCTGTCCCCCGTAATGTTGCAGACTCGATAGAAAGATTGCCGGTATTATTAGTAAAAAATAATAATAATAATAATAATAAAAATGCCATAAAACTATCCCCTATTTTGTAGACGTTATAACTTTTGCGCAAACCAATCAATACGCCTATTGTGATTTTTTTTACCAAAAATTTGTAGAAGAATATGTATCGGCCTAAATTGAGGAAGAAATTATAATTATTTTTTAAATTTGGGGAAATTTATTATAGCAAAAAGTAAAAAATATTGGGCCAGATTCAGTAAGGAGATACGACGGCGTATCTCCGGATACACCGTCGTATCTCTGAGTTGCGGGGTCGTATCTATGCGCCTGATTCATAGAATCAGTTACGCATAGATTTCCCTAAGATCAGCTACGAGTAAGCATCACAGGATGCGAAACATGTCAGCTCTTTTTTCCTAATCCACTTCTCCGTTGAATTGCATGAATTTTGGCTGTTTTTTCCATTTGAATTTTTGTTGTTTTTTCATGTTTTGAATAAAGACATCGTTTTTTGAGGAGTGCGGCGATCCAGGATTTTTCTTTCATCTCATGGTAATTGAGCACAGCCAGCACCCTCTTGGTTTGTTGGGACGGAAGCAATGGGGATTGATTGTTTTTAGATCGGTATACTTTTCTTCACGTAAGTGTCTTACACCGTCGTATGTTAGGCTGCATATTTACGCTGGCCGCTTGGTGGCGCTTCCGTATATTTACGCGAGGAATATGCTAATAAGGTATATACGCCGATTCAGAAACGTGCGTCCGGCCGGCGCATTTTTTTACGTCGTTTACGTTAGGATTTTTTCGGCGTATAGTTACCCCTGCTATATGAGGCGTATCCTATGTTAAGTATGGCCGTCGTTCCCGTGTCGAGTTTTGAAAATTTTACGTTGTTTGCGTAAGTCGTTCGCGAATAGGGCTTGACGTAATTTACGTTCACGTCGAAAGCAATGACGATTTGCAGTGGAATTTCGAGAATGCGCACTGGGAGTTTTTCACGAATGACGCATGTGCCGTTTGTAAAAAACGTCAAATACGCGGGGTCACAGTTAATATACATAAAACACGCCCACATCATCCACATTTGAATTAGGCGGGCTTACGCCGACACAGATACGTTACGCCGCCGTAACTAAGGGCGCAAATTGTTTCTGAATACGGAACTTGCGCCCTAAATTACGGCGGCGTAACGTATCTGAGATACGTTACGCCGGGCGGATAGATACACCATTGTATCTGAATCCAGCCCATTGTGTTCTTTTAAATTGTCTGTCTTTTTTTATTTATAGCGCAAAAAAATAAAAACTGCAGAGGTTATCAAATACCACCAAAAGAAAGCTCTATTTGTGGGGGGAAAAAGATGCCAATTTTGTTTGGGAGCCACGTCGCATGGCTGCGCAATTGTCAGTTAAAGCAACACAGTGCTGAATCGCAAAAAGGGCCTGGTTCTTTAGCTACAAAATGGTCCGGGGCTTAAGTGGTTAAACACAATACCAAGAGGGAGAGGATGGGGGAGAAGGGGTGCAACATATCATTACAATATCCCAGGCCATTTTGTTCCCAAGTCTCTCGTTCTCTGCTGGGCCATAGTCTTTGGGTAGGAGGCCAACCCACAGCCCCCTCCAAAACGTGACAGTGGATTCTGTCACAAGGACATCTACACTGATAATCAAGGCATTGATCATCAGTGTCCTGATGATCAGTGCAGCCCCAACAGTGTCCTGATGATCAGTGCAGCCCCAACAGTGTCAACCAATGCTGCCAATTAGTGCCCACCAGTGCTGCCAATCAGTGCCCATCAGTGCTGCCAATCAGTGGCACCTATCAGTACCGCCTATCAGTGTTGCCTATCAGTGTCCATCATTGCTGCCTATCAGTGCTCATCAGAGCCCATCAGTGCCACCTATCAAGGCACCCTCATCAGTGCTGTTTCATCAGTGCCTATCAGTGTCGCCTAATCAGTGCACAACAGTGAAGGAGAAAAATTACTTATTTACAAAATGTTATCGCAAACTAAGAAAAAACATTTTTTTTCAAAATGTTCTGATTTTTTTCGATGGTTAAGAAAAAAAAGAAAAAACCCAGTGGTGCTTAACCACTTCCATACAGGGCACTTATACACATAGACCATCCTCCACACCACCATCTACGTCATCCCTTCCAAGAGCATTTCAAGCCACGCTTTCAATTGCTCTACTGCAGGGTAATCTTCCTGGTCACGATTGCAGACTGATAGCGGTGAGAGTCGGTGGTGTGCAGGATGGTCTATGGGGACAGCTTTACCCCAGATGCTTGCATACTTAGCTGTGCTTCTTTTAATCATCAACCATGTGAGTTGTTAAATGTCGTACCTTCATTAAATGTAACCATATTGCTACACTTAGGCCCCGTACACACGACCAAACATGTCTGCTGAAACTGGCCCGCGGACCAGTTTCAGCAGACATGTTTGGTCGTGTGAGCGTACAGAATTTCACCGTACATTTGCCCGCCGGGCCGTTTTTCAGCAGACATTTATTTGCAAACTTGTTTTAAAACCGTCCGCTCAAATTCTGTCCGAACGGACATGTTTGGTGGTGAGTACACAAAACCAACGTACAAAAACCCCGCGCATGCTCAGACTAAATGAGGCCACGGGAGCGCTCGTTCAGGTAAAACTCACGTTTGTTTGGGATATGGCACATTCGTCAATAGAAAGATTAATTCTAGCAATAGAACACTGAAGCAAACCACACAATAAACAACACTTGATGCCGTCGTTTTATTCATTCTTCTCTTGCTATAAATAATCAGTTATTTAGCTCATGTTATTTCAACTGAGTTGTTCCATACTGAAAAGTGACATTTGTTAGCTGTGATGTAGTAAGATTTTAGCAATCTTTTATTGGCCCGACGTATCATATTTTTAGTGGTCCTCCACATGTATATTTTTTTATTTTAATGTTTAATGTTTATCTTTCCCACTTTATTTATGTGTTTATAGTTATGTCACCATTTAGAATTTTTTAATAGCAAATTGTTAGGATTTTGCTTTTGTTTGTATATTTAACTGGATTATTTTGAAGGTTGTTTAAATTGTCTACCATGTTGGCACACCAAATGCCCCCCCCCCCCCCACATGAGTTAGTGAATATTTTAGATGAAACATTTTATTTGTTTGTAATGTTTGATGCCTAAAATAATCCCCACAGTATTACAAACAATAGGCACGTTTTTAAATTCAACAAAAAGGCTTTTATTTTAGCAAATGATAAAAAGGAACAAAAACAGAATGGCAGCACTTGAACAGCTAGCAAAATACATGCAAACTTGCATTGTCAAACATGGTGAAGGCTAAACTAGCCAACCTCAGGAGGCACACAAACTAAAATCAGAAGCAGCAGCACATAACACCAAAGGAACCCAAGCTGTGGTAGTCCAAACAAGATGCCATTTGTGGGGGATCAAATGGAAGGCAGGGCATCAACGTCTCCTCTTCCTTGCAACCTTCCTTCCAGGCTGCCTTACAGCGGGTCTTCCCTGGGCCCTTGCAGGTGGGGATGATGTGGCAGCAGGAGTATGGTGTTGAGCAAGCCGGGCTGGGTCACATAGCCCAGTGTCTGGGGTCAGCAGCTCCCTCTGCATCCACCAAAGGGCCTGGTTGATCACACCCTTTGCCAGTTGCCTCTGCTCCTCCGTGCCTTTATTTAGATCATGTGCCAGGGAGGCACTGTAGGCCTCAGTGGGGTTGAGGGGGGCCCTCATGATGGCACTCGCCTCCCTAATCATTTGGAGGCTGGCTTCCTCCACTGCCCCCAATTTCTTCGTTCGGCCTGGTGGCCTAATATGGAGGGGAGGAGCCTGGCTGGTGGTGGTTGTCCTGGGGAGCTGCTGAACGCCACTGGGCCCGGCCTCCTCCTGGCTGCCACTGACCCCTTCGGCCTGGCTGTCAGTGAGGAGAGGATCTGCCACCTCCTGGCTGGTCTCTTCTTCCTGTGTAAAAAAAAGGGACATGTTGTAATATATTTATAAATATAATCACTCACATTTTCATGCTTGAATTTTCTTTTTTGCCGCTAATTTAAACTTGAAAACAGACTCACCCTCTGACCCCTGCAGTTGTCATCCCTGACACCTATTTGTTTGCCCACGACTTTTGATTTTTGCTTCCCAGCTTGTATTTTATTAACCAATATCAAGTCAAGAATCAAACAATAATTAATATTATTCCATAAATAGTTATGAAACTACTATACCTCATCATCGTAGAGGCGCAGATCTGCCTCTCTGTCAGCCAGGCCCTCTTCATCCGACTCTGCAGGGCTGTGGTGATCTGGGGAAGTCCCGCTGGAAGGTAGCATGGAGGGAAGGTTGGGATTCAGACTTGACATAGATGGCCTGCCTTCCAGTTGATCCCGCAAAAATGACATCTGGTTGTAATACCACAGCTTGGGTTCCTTTGGTGGTCTTGCTGCTGCTCCAGATCTTAGCTGCTTTTGGTGAGCTTTGTATGCTCTCCTATATGTGCCCCTGAGGTTGGCAAGTTTATCCTTCACCATGTTGGCACTGCATTCTGGCACCCATGTCCTCATGTATGCTGCTAGCTGTTCAAGTGCTGCCGCTCGTACGTCCTTGTTGTGGTAGGTGGGCTGCTTTGAATCCCACAGGATGGGCATTTCCCTAAATTTATCCAGCAAGTGCTGGATTATGTCTTGGGTCTGCATTAGATCCATTTCCAAATTGTATTGTTGCAATTTTAGTCTAGATTACAAAAAGAAAAAGAAACCAAAAACTTGATTTAAAAAAGGCTCCGCATTTACATTGATAGAATCTGTTGTTAAAAAAGTAGGACCTATATAGCAATACAAACACAGTGTCTCTTGTTTACAAAATGCTGGCCAGCTCTGCCCCATTGGTTGGTTGTAGCTAACATTTTTTAAATACATGTCGCCCCTTTGGTTCCATTGCAGGAAATAATAGAAAGATACAACCATACACAATTATTACAAATGACAGCATTCATCAAGGCACTATTGCATGTGTAGATATCCTGCCCCTCAGCATTGATTACATGAAAGACACTTCCTAATGACCTCTGTCCAACCAACACAGAACAATACTTGGCCTGATCTGAATACACCCTACATAATTGCTAATGAGTTACATCATTTTTGACATCTATATTTTGTGATGTCTACAAAAGCATTTGGGTACGAAAATCACATTCTGGTATCCAAGAGACATAATAGCTTAATAAAACTGTGCAACCAACAGACCAAACCCCCATCCCATGGCTCTACATTTGATAGCCCGCTGCTGATCCCATGTTTAAATTTCTTACCTGCCTCTCTCAAAATCCTCGTTTGTTACGCTCGATGAATTAACACGTAACCAACGTAATCACGTCATGCGCCTTTTATCCACTCCGCGTATGTATGAAACGCCGCCCTCGTCACCTTTGCCATGCCCCTAATCAATTGAAAATGTAAATATGGCGTTAACTGTGTAGGTTCTGGAATCGTGCGAATATTCTCCGCGTAACCTACGTCAATACGTTGTTGGCATTCGCGACACTCCGCATATGCAAGAATCCCCGCCCTCATCTCCGCCCCTGATGGGACATTTCCTCGTTTCCACGCCCCTAATCTCTGTGGGAAGGAAAGATGGCGATGTCACACGAGCGGGCACGGAGCTCTCATGGCGCAAGTGAAGGGACAGAGGCAGGACCGTCCCGATCCAGGCCTAAAAGATATAAAGCCACTAATATGGCGTTTGAAGAAATGGTGGAGTTGGTTTACATCATGAGGAGGAAGGATTATGATGGTGAATGTGGGCCCTACAAAACACCGAACCGTAGAAAGTCACACATAATGGACAAGGTGGCAAGGAGAATGAGGAGAATGTTTGGTGTCACCAGGTCCAAGGAGCAACTCCGGAAGCGTTGGTCCGATTTAAAATTGAGGGAGCCACATCACATGAAGAAGATCCTCAAAATTCTGCGTAAAAGTAAGTCCATATTATTTAAGGGGGGGGGAAATGTCTGCAATAATGTGTTGACATGTATTTTTTGACATCTGCCTCCTTGGCCTGCTTGTACTTTTGAACACGTGTAGATACTGTATTGTGTTTATGTAAAATAACAACCTTTACCAAATTTCGAGAAATAGTAAACACGCGTAATATGACATTGTTTCGCAAAAATGCGAGGTTAGTCCAGGAACAACACACCTGGACATGGCTGACTGGCCACAAACTTTGTTTGCAAACATTTTTGAATAGCAAAATCACAGAAATTTACTTGAGTGCATGTGACAGGCAAACAAGATTCATTCTCCAAAATGCAAATAAAGCTGATGTTTTAACATCTGGAAATGCAAAGCACCTGTGTCTCAACAATCAAAGGATATTTATTTGGAGGGTCGACGAGAATTAATGTTTTGGGGGGACATCCATGTGTGTCACTTCTTTGCAAAAAAGGGGCAGGATCAGAGCTTGGCCTAGAACTACGCCCAAAATGGAGGATTGCTGAAAGAATAAACAAACAAAAATCATCATAAATGTATCGTCTATGCAATGTGTGCGATTTCTGATATACAATATCTGTGTGCTGATGAGTATACCTTTTGTTTTTGATTATTTCTTATAGGGGAAAGAAGACGCCAGCAATTGGAGGAGGCAGAGAGGGCCAGACACCCACAAAATCAAACACCTCCACATGTGGAGGAGGAGGAGGCTGTGGAAGGAAGAGAGGAGGATGTGGAAGGAAGAGAGGAGGATGTGGAAGGAAGAGAGGAGGCTGTGGAAGGAAGAGAGGAGGATGTGGAAGGAAGAGAGGAGGATGTGGAAGGAAGAGAGGAGGCTGTGGAAGGAAGAGAGGAGGATGTGGAAGGAAGAGAGGAGGAAGACTTAACTCTGGATTTAGAATTCGGTGAAGATGAGGCGGAACTGGACGAAGCAGAATTGCGTGATTTTGAAGGGGTAGTGATGGATAAAGAAGGAGTTTTGGAAGAAGATGGAGGAGTCGTGGATGATGAGGGGGAGGTGGTGGAAGAAGGAGGAGTCGTGGAGGATGAGGCTGAGGTGGTGGAAGAAGGAGGAGTCATAGAAGATTGTGAAATTGTGGATGTTGAAATTATCAGGCCATCAGGTCAGTGTCACCCCAACATTAATAGGGCCAAACATATGCAGATAGGCCGGAAACTCTTTACATATTTTGAATGCCAATTTGTTTGTTTTTAGGGGATGAAGATGGTGTAGCACATTTTTCACGTGCAAGTGCTTCAATAATTGTACAGCAAGTAATGGAGTGCAGCACGGAAATGGACAATATGCGGGAAAGGATGGTCGTCATGGAGCAGAATGTTCGAAATGTCATTTCAGAGTGCAGCACGGAAATGGACAACATGCGCCAAAGGATGCTAGTCATCGAACAGAATTTCAAAAATATCATTGACATGATGGGCCGTGTCAAAGACTGAAACACAAAAGCCCATCCCCCGCCCATCCCCCGCCCACAAAACCATTTTTAATTTTTGTACTTTATAATACGCCAAAATTTCTAAATGCACACACAGTGTGCCAATATGTGCTATCTGCCATCACAGACTATCTATTGTCTGTGCTTTGTGGGTACAAACCCCTCCTCGATCCTCAAGTAGTTGAGAGGAAGAAGGGTTTGCTCCCACAAAACACAGACATTGATCACCCATGATGTCAGATAGCACATGTGGCCATTTGTCTGTTTAACCAATGACATTTGGCGATTTTTCACTGAATGTGTGCATTTAGAAATTTTGGCGTGTTCCAGTGTGAAAGCACACCATCCATGACTGACTGCTGTTCTTTTTTTATATTTTGGTTTGGTGTTGATCTTTTTTTGGTTGTAAATGTTTACAGTTTCAGATCACAAAACGAACAAGAAATATCACCGAAAGAAATAAGTTCACTAATTATCTTAAAAAAATAGAAAACTTTTTGGTTGTGTTAAAATTTACCACAAAAAAATATAATATAATTTAATTTTTTTAAATGTAAATAAATGTCTTATAAAAAAAATAAAAAATTTAAAAAAAAAAGCGAAAAAATATTTTAAAAAACACCCCAAAAAAATATAAACATATAAATTATTCTTGGTTACTGAAAACCAAACTAAATAATACCTTTAAGTTTGATCTAAAGTAGTAAAAATATATGTTTGAAGTGTGTATATATATATATATATATATATATATATATATATATATATATATATATGTAGATAGATATATAGGAGACAAGCCAAAAAATTCTGGCGTATATTTTCAGTGAAATTATTATTACATTGTGTTTTGATCAGTATTCTTGATAATCACTGTCAATAAAGACAAAAAAATAAAGAATTAAAAGCAAATATTTACAACACAAAATTCTCAAAAAATGTATTCATCCAAAAAAGACAAATTTTTTGGGGAAAAATGACTAAAATAAAAAAATATAGTTGTGACATCAAAAGCTGAAAAATGAGTGGCTTCTTATTTTTAGACTGAATACCCAGTTTGTAGATGAGTGAATAATGTGCAAATGTGGTTAGTTAATACATCTGAGTAAGTAAATTTGGCACTAGAAGTGCACTATTTTTGGAGAGAACCTGGAAGACAGAAAAATAGAGAAAAAGCAGTAATGACAAACAACTGTATAAAGTCCAATGGTCTAATTATTTATTAGTTCTGAGAATATTCCTTTCTTTTGGGGGCCGAATTAGAAAGAAATATGATCTGGCATAGCAATGGCCCCCCGACCCATGAAGTACTCAACATATTTGTCGCGTACCTCACGAGCAGATTGGGGGGCCAAGCCAGCGCGACCAGTGTCCAGGCCAGGAATGTTCTCTGAGGGTAGTCCTGCCTCAGAGCCCATGGGGGCTAGGTACGTCTGGGAGTGCCTGCGTAGAAAATTGTGCAAAATGCAGCAGGCAAATATAATGGTGTTCAATTTATATTCCGCCAAATGTATCGATGTCAGGAACAGGCGGTACCGGTTGGTGAGGATCCCAAAGGCATTCTCGACTACCCTCCGAGCCCTGGACAACCGAAAATTGAACACCTTCCTCTCTAAGGTCCTCTGGGGAAAAGGCCGCATTAGGTTAGGTCCAAGCCCGAAAGCCTCGTCCGCTAGGAACACAAACGGAAGTCCTTCCACATTATCTTCATCTGGTGGCAATGCCAGACCACCAGTTTGGAGACGATCATAGAAATCAGTCCGTGAGAACACTCCCCCATCTGACATCCGGCCGTTCTTCCCCACGTCCACATATAGAAACTCATACTGTGCCGACACCACCGCCATCAACACGATACTATGATAACCCTTGTAGTTATAATAGAAGGACCCCGAGTGGGGTGGGGGCACAATGCGGACGTGTTTCCCATCTATTGCTCCACCGCAGTTATGAAAATCCCACCGCTCGGCAAATTGGGAAGCCACAGACTGCCATTCCTGTGGTGTGGAGGGTAGCTGTGGGGACAAACAAAAAAAGAGATTTAGTACTTTGGCACATAAACATTGCAAACATAATCCTACAAGCATCCTTGTGCAACTTTACATTTTTAAAATAGCATTTTCAAATTATGAAGGGAGAATTTCGGGGCACAAATATATAGGCCCACTTAATTAATAAGAGACTCCACAGCCCTCTGATGGGGACAAAAACACTTTGAAGGGGGGGTGGGGGGTGTTTAAACTGTTTTAAGAAAACAAAACAAAAAAAATATAAAGTGGCAAGGTGGGGGTTGGCCCGAAGATAGCATGCTGGACAGGTTAATATTGGGTAAGATCCAAATATGCAGGTAGGCCAAAATAACAAGAACATGTAAAAGCTGATATCAACATGCATAGTGAGAAAAGGGAACGAAAAAGTTAAACACACAGCATATCTGGGAACTTAAAAAAAATGTTAGTTGACAACATTATTAAAGACACATTGTGAGGTTCAAATGAGGGAACTTACCTTAATATACTCCTCGTGCAGAACTTTGATGATGGCAGCACACGTGTCCGGTATGATGACCCCAAGCGCCTGCGGAGAGATGCCTGTCGAGAACTTGAGGTCCTGCAGGCTCCTCCCAGTCGCCAGGTACCGCAACGTGGCAATAAGCCTCTGCTCGGCCGTGATGGCTTGGCGCATCACAGTGTCCTGCCTCGTGATATAGGGGGACAGAAGTTCCAGCAGACTGTTGAATACGGGGTCCGTCATGCGGAGAAAATTCCTATAGTCATTAGGATTATTCTCCTGGATTTCCCTAAGCAGAGGCATATGTGAGAACTGGTCACGCTGGCGCAACCAATTCTTGGTCCAGAAACGCCTCCGCCCCCTGTTTCTGGCCAAAGTACTGGAAAAATGAACATATCCAGCAGCCATCCCATAAACAGCACCAACTCGCGAAAATTGACGCTGCTGCTCCATCATGGCTTCAAACCGGCCGGCTGGTCAGTCAAGAACACACTCCAACAGAAAGCACAATCAAATCCAGCGGTACCTGCAAAGAACGCACGACACACAGATACGAACGCACAGTACGAAACTGCAAAGCAGAACGAACTGCACGCCTGTACCCGAATGCCAACTACGTACCCACAAGCACACGCACTGAACGAGAAAATACTACCTGCTAAAGCCTGGAGACCGAGAAGCGCGAATCAGCTCTAACCAAACCTTCACTAACACGAGCAAAGCCGTAACTAGCAAAAGCGGAACAGAGGGCGTCGCCATTGACTTTGGCCTTTCCCTTTATAGTGACGTCAAACGTGGATTACGTGCACGCGTTCAGGTCCGCCGGGAAATATGGTCCGCTGGTGTGTACAAGCCAGCGGGCCAAATGAAAAAACAGCCTTGTACGCCGGAAACAGCCCGTCGGACATTTCCAGCGAACATGTTTGGTCGTGAGTACCCGGCCTTAGAGGCGCCTCTCAGCTCCTGCTGGATTTTGCTTCTAATCCCCTTGTGGAGGCTTCCATTTGTGGATAGACATTTTATTAGTACACAACCTAAAACATTGCTATAATCTTTTTATATGGACTATAAACTGAAGGACTTATAAAGAAATGGTTGTGGAGCAAATCATCTGAGTTTTCATTATTTCTTATGGGGAAATTTTCTTTGATATACAAGTGATTTGGATTACAAGCATGTTTCCGGAACAAATTATGCTCGCAATCCAAGGTTTTACTTTCCTGCTGATTCTTTTGTTTGTTTCTATTTTAGTAGCTAATAATATTCAAGCTTTTTTTGTTTGCTTTGTAACATACTTAACCACTTAACCCCCGGACCAATATGCAGCCTAAAGACCCAAGGTGTTTTTACAGTTCGGGACTGCGTCGCTTTAACAGACAATTGCGCGGTCGTGCGACGTGGCTCCCAAACAAAATTGGCGTCCTTTTTTCCCCACAAATAGAGCTTTCTTTTGGTGGTATTTGATCACATCTGCGGTTTTTAGTTTTTGCGCTATAAACAAAAATAGAGCGACAATTTTGAAAAAAAAGCAATATTTTTTACTTTTTGCTGTAATAAATATCCCCCAAAAACATATATAAAAACATTTTTTTTCCTCAGTTTAGGCCGATACGTATTCTTCTACCTATTTTTAGTAAAAAAAATCGCAATAAGCGTTTATCGATTGGTTTGCGCAGAATTTATAGTGTTTACAAAATAGGGGATAGTTTTATTGCATTTTTATTAATTTTTTTTTTTTTACTACTAATGGCGGCGATCAGCAATTTTTTTCGTGACTGCGACATTATGGCGGACACTTCGGACAATTTTGACACATTTTTGGGACCATTGTCATTTTCACAGCAAAAAATGCATTTAAATTGCATTCTTTATTGTGAAAATGGGAGTTTGGGAGTTAACCACAGGTGGCGCTGTAGGAGTTAGGGTGCACCTAGTATGTGTTTTACAACTGTTTGGGGGTGTGGCTGTAGGAATGACGTCATCGATCGTGTCTTCCCTATAAAGGGAATGACGCGATCGATGCGCCGCCATAGTGAAGGACGGGGAGCGATCGCGACGGAGCGGCTATAAACAAATAGCCGCGCCGTGGTCCCGGATCGCTCCCCGAGCGGACCCGACCTCCGCATGTAGCGGGGGTGGTCCCGATCGGACCCCCCACCCGCTAATAGGCGAGGACGTACGTGTACGCCCATGTGCCTGTACGTGCCATATTGTGGACGTATATGTACATGCGGGGGTCGGGAACTGGTTAAAGTACACATGCCATTTAAAAAGTGCAAAATTTAAAAAAATAAATCCCTATTTAATTTGTAAATAATGTTGCAATGCTTTGTATTAAAATCATACTTGTAATGTCATTTTTATTTTTGTTTTTTAAAGAAAAGAGAGTGTATTTTGTTTATTTTTGTTGCATTTTATTGTCTAAGGCCCCGTACACATGACCGAACATGTCTGCTGAAACTGGTCCACGGACCAGTTTCAGCAGACATGTTCGGTCGTGTGTAGGCCCGAGCGGACAGGATTCCAGCATACATTTGCCCGCCGGGCCTTTTTCCAGCGGGAAAATATTTCTGGACTTGTTTTAAAACAGCCCGCTGAAATCCTGTCCGCTCGGACATGTTCGGTCGTCTGTACAGACCTACCGTACATGTCCGAGAGCCCGCCATCCCTCGCATGCGTCGAATGACTTCGACGCATGCATGGAAGCATTGAACTGGCAGGGCCGCCCACGTCGCCGCGTTATCGTCGCGCCGACGGCGCGGACACGCCCCGCGTATTGTTTACGCGCGGATTTCTGTATGATGGTGAGTACAGCCACCATACAGAAATCCCCGGGCAGACATGTACGGTGAAAACGGTCCGGCGGACCGGTTTCATCGTACATGTTTGGTCGTCTGTACACGGCCTAAGGGTTGCAAAAAAAACTGAAAATTGTATCATACTTACCAGTAATTTTCCTTTCCTGTTGCCTATCCATGGCAGCATACCTGTGATAGAGCTCCGCCTCAACTCCTCCTTCAGGACTAGTGAATAGCATAAATTAAAGGCATAGTCTCTCCCCCAGCATTCTCCGTAATATAGAATACTGAGGGTGGGAGCGTATGCTTCAATGGATAGGCACCAGGAAAGGAAAATTACTGATAAGTATGATACAATTTTCCGTTTTCCTGGTGCCTCCATGGCAGCATACCTGTGATAAATAACTAGCTGACACGGGTGGGATAATGCTTAACAATAAATGTTTAATTAGGAGAGCACATAGCAGCCTGAACTGCCCTTCTTCCGAACTCAAAAGTCGTGAGAGCTCCTGGACCAATATGGTAGTGTCTGAGGAACATATGGTGAGAAGACCAGGTGGCGGCCCTGCACACCGTCTCCAACAAAACATTAGCCCTTGCTGCCCAAGAAGCTGAGACTGCCCTATAGAATGAGCATTCACTCAGGATGGAGGATATTCTTCACCCTGTAGGCCTTCTGGATTTACTTTACAACCCAAGATGCCAGAGTTCTGATGGAAGCTTCTTTGCCCCTGTATTTACTGAACGGTACAATAAAAAGTCTCTCAGAGTTTCTGAAGGGGTCGTGGCTTCTAGGTAGGCCCTGAGCACTCTAGATACGTCCAGCTCACGACAAGACTCTGAACCTGTGTCTGTAAACACTGGTAGTGCCCAGGGTTCCAAAAGGTGGCTTGGAGTAGCGACCTTAGGTGTAAACCCTCGAACCGGGCGAAGTTCCATCCTGTCGGGGAAGAAGGAGATGTGGTCGTTACCTATCCCTAAGGAGTGAAGTTCCGAGATGCTTCTGCCAGATGTAATGGCTAGCAGGAAAGCCGTCTTTAGTGTCAGGTTCCATATTGCTACTTGTTCCACTGGAGCAAAGGGATGGTCAGATAGAACTTCAAGGACCAAGGACAGATCCCACTTAGGAAATGATTGTCTGACAGGTGGACGAATCTTCAATACTCCTCTGAGGAAAGTGACTACCAAAGGATCCTCCGCCCATCTCTTATTTGTTGCGGCAGAGATTGCTGATACCTGCACTTTGAGGGAGCTCAGACCAAGCCCCAGATCAAGTCCTGTCTGAAGGAAACCTAGAATATTGGACATAGAGGGAAGGATTGGATCAAATCCATTTCCGGTAGCAAATAACAAGTACTTGTCCCAGATTTTTGAATATATGGCATTAGTTGCAGGCTTTCAGGCTTTTAGAAGGGTTGTTATGACTCCTGGGGAACACCCTAGGGACTCGAACCTTGGACTTTCTCAACCTCCAGATTTGAAGATTCAACTTCTGAGGGTTTGGATGAACTAGACTGCCCTGCGACAGAATTTGAGGGAACGGAGAGATTCTGATTGGAGAGCTCACACTGAGGCGCATGGCTAGAGGGAACCAGGGTCTCTTTGGCCAATACGGAAGTACTGCCACCACCTGGACTGACTCCCTGAGGAGCCTCAGGAGGAATTTGAATATTAATGGCCTGGGAGGAAAGGCATCTTCTGTGGTGAACCTCCAGGGGCATGACAGGGCATCCACTGCCTTGGCTTGTGGATGTGGCATCCGAGAGAAGAATCTGTCCGCTTGTAATTCTTCGGGGAGGCGAACAGGTCTACCTGAGGGGGATCACATATGCTGGCAATCTGATGGAAGATGAGGGGGTGGAGAGCCCACTTATTGTTGTCCAGGAAGTTTCTGGAAAGAGTGTCTGCTTCCATGTTCAACCTGCTTGGCAGATACATTGCTCTGGGGTCCAGGAGGTTCTTCTATGCCCAGAGCATGATCGGCGCCACCTCCTTGAGGAACGACCTGCTGCGAGTGCCTCCTTGCTTCTGCAGATAAGCGACAGCTGCCATATTGTCTAGGCGTAGAAGTATTCTCTGGCCTCTGATTTGGGATGCCAAAGAAGTTAGTGCCAAGAAGGCTGCCCTCATCTCCAAGATGTTGGATACCACTCCCTGGGTGGAACATGACCATCTCCCCTGTATTCTGGTTTCCCCGCAATGGGCTCCCCAGCCCTGTCCGCTTGCATTGGACATAATTGTGATCCAAGGATGGGGGCCCAGGTGACGAGGTTTGGAGAGGTTTTCTGGAACTGTCCACTAGTGAAGACTCCTGTGCATTACTCCCGTCAGCAGTATCGTCTGAGATAGTCATTTCTTCCACTGCGCCAAGAATCCTGTCTGGAAATACCTCAAGTGCCAATGGGCCCAAGGAACCATGGGTATACAGGAAGACATTGTGCAAATGAGGCTCAGGCATCCGGGCTCCGGATGACCTTGATCATTCTCTGGGTGACAATCCTTGCCTTTGGTGGTGGTAATGGCACTGTCCCCTTCTAAATGTTGAAACATTGCACCCAGGTAGATCATCTGCTGTGTGGGTGCTAGTTGACTCTTGTCGCAATTTATCAGCCACCCTAGCTCTTTTAGGGACTGTAGAAGAATTTCCCGGGGGCATACCAACTGATACGGATTGCTTGCTAGGAGGAGGATATCATCCATGTAGTGGTATATCCTCAAGCCCCTCTCCCGCAGGGGAACCAGAGCAGATATAAGTATCTTGAAACTTGAAACTGTAGGTGGGTCCATCCCACTGCAAATTTTAGATATTTTTGAAATGCAGGTAGAATTGGAACGTGTAGGTACGCATCCTGCAGATCGACTGAAATCATCCAATCTGATGGCTGGACTGTCTGAATAATCATCTGCAGGGACTCCATTTTGAAGCTTTCGGGGCGGATATACCGGTTGAGCTTCTGTAGGTCTATCACAGGCCTCCACCCACCTGTCCTCTTTGGGACCAGAAATAGGGTGGAGTAGAAGCCTGCGAAGCGCTCTGCCAAGGGAGCCAGAACATATGCACCCTGAAGCTGGAGTAACGTTAGGAAGTTTTTCAGAGCTTAAGCCTTTAGCGGAGAGGATGGAATCTCTGTTCCTTTGAAAGAATTCCGAGGTGGGGGATGAGAGAAATTCAAAAAGTGCCCCCATTGAATTGTTGACAGAACCCAGGGGTCCTGGCACCGTGTGGCCCAGACTGGGACGAAGAACTTTAGCCTGGCTCCCACCGGGAGAGTGCCTGGGCTACTCTGGCGTCAAAAATACTGCTTCTGCTCCTGTGGAGCTGGAAGGGCCTTCATCTTCCTGTTCAAAAAAGAATGCCTGAGTACCTTTCCAAGGTCTTTTGTTGTCTCTGGGCTGTCTTGACTGCCTAAAATCCCTTGGATTCGTTTGTTGAAACCTAGAGGAACCGCCTCTGAATCTTCGCATCCTTCTGTCCTGGGGAAGCATACCGGACTTCCCTCCTGACAGCCTGGAGATAGCTTTATCCGTTTTGACCGAATAGTGCTTTCCCATTGAATGTGATTTTGCACCAATTTTGTTTGGAGGATAAGTCAGCCGTCCAGGGTTTCATCCAGAAGACCCTCTTCACCATTACTGAATGCAACATGGATCTTGCAGAGCACCTGATCGTGTCAATGGCCGCTACCCTGAAAAAGTCTGCCGACAATCTAAGCTCTTCCAAGGCTTTAATTATATCCTCCTTGGGGACATCCTGACGTAAAGCCGCCTCAATATTATATGTCCAAGATCTTATGGCATTTGATATCGATGTGAGGGCGATAGCTGGCTTACATGCTGCTCCCGCGGCTAAGTAGCTCCTCTTCAGCTCCAGGTCGGTTTGCCTGTCTAGAGGGTCTTTGAAGAAAGCGGAATCCTCCATTGGAAAAGTTGTATTATTATTATTTTTTTTTTTGCGAGTCGCACCACCAACGCGTCTACCACTGGCATGGAGTATAGTGACTGGCTTCATGACTCTGGTAAGGGGAATAGTTTATTGACCTTTCATTCTGAATGACCTGACTAATCTCACCCATCAACGAGAAGAGAACCTGCTTCCTTTTGAGGAATGGGAAGTAACTCATAGACTCTTGGGGAGGCTCTTCTGCGTCTTTTCAGGTGATTGCAGTTTTGACTGCCTGGATGAATGGCTTTACCAAGAAAAGACTGAAGCCAGAAGGTTCTGACTCCTCTGAAGAGTCCTCTGCAGAATCTTCAGGTGGTGAATCTCTAGCTGGTCGGCCTGACGGTGGCAGAGGTGTACTGAGACTGCTGAAGGACCAGGGAGATTAGGTTCTGTATCCTGAACCTGGGATATCTGCTGAACTGGTTGAGCGGGGACCAGGCCCAGATTTACTCCCTTTGCCACCCCAAGGCCAGGTCCTTCAATGCCGCCCCCGCCTGCGCAGTACAGGGGGGACATATTATCCGCCGGGGACTTTTTCGGCAGGACACTGAGAAGCGGGGGGGGGTGTTGCTGCCAAAAATGACATTGAGCATTGGGGGGTGCTGCTGCCGAAAATGACAAAATGACATCGAGAACCGGGAGGGGGGTTGCTGCTGCCAAGAACTATCTCACCTCCTCTTCCCTCTGTTTTTTCTCCTCTTACCATCCGCATGACAGGGGGGAACTCCCAATATGAAAGTAAAAGTGTCCTCTCCTCTCAGCCGCAGTGCCGCCCCTGCACCCACTGCCGCCCCGAGGCCTGGCCTTGTTGGCCTTGTCTGGAATCCGGCCCTGGCGGGGACCAAAGCCACAAGCTCAGAGAAGGAGTCCTGCATTGTTCGCTTGAGCAGATCTACAGCGTGCTGATTTTCCAGCTCGCGGCTGGACGCATAGTCCATAAAACAGTCCTTACTGACCACTCTGTCTGGTAGCAGTGTAGCCCCACCTGTCCAGCATTTCTTCTTTGTATAGGTCCTAGGAGAGGGGGAAGGATCTTGTTCTCTGGATCTTGACCTCTCTAATCTATGACGTGAAGAATGGGACCTGGGACTGGTGGCGTGAAGAATGGGACCTGCGGTCTGGGCTGTCGTCATCACGGTGTGTCTTGAAGATTTTCTGGACCTCTTGGAGTGGGCAGGGCTACGATGTAAGGAACTTTTTTTTTATATATTCACATACAGTTGGTCACATACCTAATAGAAGTGTGAGGATCTTTGTTGCAAGATAAATGACTCATTGCGGAGTTAGGCAGAAGGATCATCTGCGGAAATTTAGTAAGCAAGGGGAAAAAAAAGGAACTATGGAGCTTTTGTCACTTTTTTTTTTTTTTAAACATACTTTTTTTTTTTGAGAATAAAAACAAAGGTACCTACCACAGAGCAGCGTCAGTGAAACCTAGCAGGGCACAGCTGAGGAGACTCTGGCAGCTAGCCCTGAATCTGTACTTAACCACTTAAAGACCTTAGGTGTTTTTCAGATTTGGTGTTTGCAAGACTAAAACATTTTTTTCTGCTAGAAAATTACTTAAAACCCCCAAACATTATATATTTTTTTTTCGAACACCCTAGAGAATAAAATAGTGGTTATTGCAATACTTTTTGTCACACCGTATTTGCGCAGCGGTCTTACAAGCGCACTTTTTTGGGGAAAAATTCACTTTTTTGAATTAAAAAATAAGACAACAATAAATTTGGCCCAATTTTTTTATATATTGTGAAAGATAATGTTACGCCGAGTAAAATGATACCCAACATGTCACGCTTAAAAATTGCGCCCGCTCGTGGCATGGCGTCAAACTTTTACCCTTAAAAATCTCGATAGGCGACGTTTAAAAAATTCTATAGGTTGCATTTTTTGAGCTACAGAGTAGCTCTAGGGCTAGAATTATTGCTCTCGCTCTAACGATCGCGGCGATACCTCACTTGTGTGATTTGAACACCGTTTTCATATGTGGGCGCTACTCGCGTATGCGTTCGCTTCTGCGCACGAGCTCGTCGGGATGGGGCGATTT
Organism: Rana temporaria; assembly: GCF_905171775.1. Classification (NCBI taxonomy): domain Eukaryota; kingdom Metazoa; phylum Chordata; class Amphibia; order Anura; family Ranidae; genus Rana; species Rana temporaria. The sequence continues at coordinate 151,681,146 of NC_053493.1, read as the reverse complement.
AAAAAAAAAATTGTTTTCTTATTTATTTTTATTTATTTTATTACTTTTTACACTGAAATAAAAAAAAAAATTGATCACTTTTATTCCTATTATAAGGAATGTAAACATCCCTTATAATAGAAAAAAAACATGACAGGTCCTCTTAAATATGAGAACTGGGGTCAAAAAGACCTCAGATCTCATATTTAGACTTCAATGCAAGAAAAAAAAAAAAAAATTGAAACTGTCATTTTTTCAAATGACAAAAAAAATGTCTCTTTAAGACGCTGGGCAGAACTGACGTTTTGACGTCACTTCCGCCCAGCAAAGCTATGAGGACGGGTGGGGGCCATCTTGCCCTCACTCAAGTCCTCACCGCTCAGGCTGCAGCATCCGATCTCCTCCGCCGCTACCGACGGCTCCGGTAATCGGCGGAGGGCGCGGAAGAGCGGCGGGCCTCTCCCGCCACCGATAACGGCGATCTCACGGCGAATCCGCCGCGGAGACCGCCGTTATCGTTTACACGGCCGCCCGCTGAAAAGATGGATATCTCAGTTGTGGCAGCAGCTGCTGCCGTTACTGAGATATCCATCTTTAAAAAGAGGACGTACATTTACAATACGCGGGTCGGCAAGTGGTTAAATAGGCTCAGGTGGGTGGGCTAATCCCATAAACCACCATTGCGAATTGATTCTGGAAGAAAAGGGCTAATCTGGCCCTTTTTCCAGAATCCAAGATGGCCGCAGTGATGTCTAGCGATATACAAAAAAAAGCTGTAGCCCCCCCCGCTGATTTCGGGGAAAACAAACAACAACTGCAAGCCTGTCAGGATAAAAGGCACCTGCCCCATCAAACTGACTGGACTTAAAGGGAGCATCACAAAGTAAGACAACAAGCACACTCTTTTTTTTTTAAAGGAGACCTAACAGGCAAGATAAAAGAATGAAGGGATGGGAGAGGGGACAGACAAAAAACAGTATATGCCTAAAAATAAAATGGAAACCACCAGCCTGGAAGGTTGTGAGCTGATCCTTTTGCGACTCCACTGCATTCATCATGGATGCGATAACAGACTGTGTTACTGTGAGGAAACTCTGTGAAAAGACCCCAACAGATCCACAGAGGGGTTCCCAGTCTTATCAGCGCTGTGAGCGACCCAAGAACAGGGACTGCGCATGGGAAAGGCTAAACGGCGGACGCTGCTGACTGCAGAGCTATGGACATACTGCTACTCTTCACCAGCACAAGAAGGTATAAGGAAAAAAAGGAGAATGTTGGGGGAGGGACTATGCCTTTGATTTATGCTATTCACTAGTCCTGAAGGAGGAGTCGAGGCGGAGCTCTATCACGGGTATGCTGCCATGGAGGCACCAAGAAAATATTTTGCAAGACAATATCATGAAAAGAAAGCCTTGTTTGTCCTTGAAAAAAAAACAATATATGTATGTCCTTGTTATCTTTAGCAATGACAAAGATAACACTGAAAAAAACAGGTCCATAGGGGTTGAACAGACGTGAGAGGTGAAGTGGTTAACAATCCTTTGTCTATTAGCCCAGAAATTTGTCATTTTAGATTTGACAGGTTTGGCACCTATTGATTTCAATGGGGTTTGGACTTGGCATTCAATAGTCGTTGAAGTTTGCCAAACCCTGCTGGAACTGAACCAGGGCAGATCAGATCATCGCAGATTGGCCATATATGCATCGACTCCTTTTGTTCAGCCTGCAGGCTTTAACAGAAGAAATCTAACAGATTCCCCTATCCATGCTAAACAGTGCAGATGGCAGAATCAATCTTCCCGCCAGCTATTGTATTCTGGCAGGTGGAGCCCGTGGCTGATTGGTTGCAGTCACTGATATCAGCTCCTTTAATAAACGCCAATTTCAGGGCTGGTTCACACCACAAAAACGCACTCCAGATCCGTTCGGGAATGCATTTTTGAATGCACTTTTTAACGTGTTTTTGGCGCATTCCAGTGCAGTTTTTATGTGCTTTTGATGCTTTTCTGGATGCATTCCAGAGACTTTTTTTTTCCTGTTTATTTTTCATTGTACTGGATCCAGTGAATTTTTTATGCATTCCAGTGCATTTTTGATGTATTTTACTGCTTTCCAGTACAGTCCAATGCAAGAAAAATGCAGCATTTTCCACTTTTTTTTTCTGGGACTGGAATGCCCTGGAACTGACTGCGCTAGTAAGAACTATGCTATTGGAAACCATATAACCTACTTTCCATGCGTTTTTGATGCAGAAAAAAATGCACTGGTGTGAACTGGCCCTAAACAAGCAACTTTTTCAGAGCCAGATGGTGTTGACAAGGTCAATCAGGGTTCGAACTTCAGTTTATTCATGCTAAATCATGGTGAATTGCCTGAAATTCTAGCCCAGGGTGCCCCTGTCAGCACCACCTGTCTCGAACATAAAAAAAATGTGTTACATTTTTATCAAAAGAACTGGGTGGAAAAGTCAGTTGAACAGAAGCAGCTATTGTTTGGGTATCCTGCCAGTCACGGCATTGAAGCCTTTTTAGGATTAATGCCTTTTTCTATCGTCTCTCAAGGGGTATACTGTATTAAGATGGCAAGTGCCAACATAAAACTTATAATAACAGAACCGTTTGCCTTTGAACGGAGTTCATGTAAGGAGTAGGGATGAGCCGCACACCCCCCTGTTCGGTTTGCACCAGAACCTGCGAACAGACCAAAAGTTTGTGTGAACTTTAGAACCCCATTGAGGTCTATGGGACTCAAACGTTTGAAATCTAAAGTGCTAATTTTAAAGGCTAATTTGCAAGTTATTGTCCTAAAAAGTGTTTGGGGACCCGGGTCTTGCCCCAGGGGACATGTATCAATGCAAAAAAAAGTTTTAAAAACAGACGTTTTCTCAGGAGCTGTGATTTTAATAATGCTTAAAGACACAATAAAAGTGAAATATTCCTTTAAATTTCATACCTGGGGGGAGGGTGTATAATATGCCTGTGAAGTAGCGCTTGTTTCCCATGCTTAGGACTGTCCCTACACAAAATGTAATTTATGAAGGAAAAAAAGTCATTTAAAACCACTCGCTGGTATAATGAATTGTCGGCTCCCGGCAATACAGAGAAAAGTCATTACAGTAAAAAGTCATGTGTGGGGGTCCCCCCAAATTCAATTACCAGGCCCTTCAGGTCTGGTATGGATATTAAGGGGAACCATGTGTCAAATTTAAAAAAAATGACGTGGGGTTCCCCCCAAATATCCATACCAGATAATTTTTTTCCTTCAGAAATTACACGTTGTGCTTTTTATGACATTAACTTGCATATAAGCCTTTAAAATGAACACTTTAGATTTCTCCCATAGACTTCTACAGGGTGTTCCGCGGCTTTTAGAATTTGCCGCGAACACCCCAAATTGTTCGCTGTTCGGCGAACAGGCAATGTTCGAGTCGAACATGAGTTCGATTCAAATTCGAAGCTCATCCCTAGCAGGGAGATACATTGTCGCCAAAGTAAAGAGTACTGAAGGAAACGTTGTATACATTGTAATACTGTTTGCCTGAGCATTCTCTTGAGAGATGGTGCCTAGAATTAAGAATCCCATTATTCTCAATGGGCTTGTTCACACCTGAGCATTCCTGGTACACATAAAAAGCACACGTTTATATATATATAAAGTTGAAGGTGGTAAGTGCTGTTATAAGATTGTTTTTGTCACCTTACCTTGTCTATGCATTGGCACTGCACTGGGAAAAGCAGCTCTACACATACTGCATGAACGGATTCTTGGGCCTCAATCAGATGGGAGGTGACGCCCTTCGCCGAGCTGATTTGAAGCAAATATGTCACTTTCTAATAAAGTTGTAAAAAAAATGCCAGTATGTAAAGGAAGTAAAAATTGCCCTTTCACATGGGCTTTCTGATCATGTCTGCCTTTCCATTTCTCAGGTGAACATGTTTGTGTCTTTGAACCTTTGTGTGTGTCTATGGGTAGGCTGATGCAAACAGACTTGTGTTTGTTTAAACCCACTTACCTCCAAGTCTGTTAAAGTCGCTGCAAACCCTTTAGTATACCTAGTGAAGTTGCTGGCCTCCTACATAAGTTGTACCTGTTTATTGCAGTATTCTCTTCTCTACAACCATACAAAATGCAGAATTTATAAAGCCTATCTGAGCTGTCAGAGAACAGAAATTGCACTCTGCAGAGCTCAGTGAGTAGAGCTCTGACAGGTGATTGGATGGGAGGGACACCCCCCCCCCCTTCCCTTTCACACAGGAACAGAGCTGAGGCTCTCAATCAGATAGAGATCCCTCCCCTGTCATCTTTTTTCTCTTGGTGTAAGGAAAACTTGTCAGAAGTGATTCAGACTGATAACAGAGGAATGAAGCAACAGACAGAAATTACAAGTAGACACTATGGGCCAGATTCACGTAGATCTGCGGCGGCGTAACGTATAGCATTTACGTTAGGCCGCCGCAAGTTTTACGGGCAAGTGCTTGATTCACAAAGCACATGCCTGTAAAGTTGCGGCGGCGTAGCGTAAATCCCCCGGCGCAAGCCCGCCTAATTCAAATGATCCGGGTAGGGGGCGTGAATCATTTAAATTAGGCGCGTTCCCGCGCCGAACGTACTGCACATGCGCCGTCCCTAAAATTTCCCGACGTGCATTGCGGTAAATGACGTCGCAAGGACGTCATTGGTTTCGACGTGAAGGTAAATGGCGTCCAGCCCCATTCACGGACGACTTACGCAAACAACGTAAAATTTTCAAATTGCCAACGAGGTCCATACTTAACATTGGATACGCCACCTAGGGGGCATGTTTATCTTTACGCTGCGTATCTCTTACGGAAACGGCGTAAATTTACTGCGACGGGCAAGCGTACGTTCGTGAATCGGCGTAACGATTAATTTGCATATTCTACGCCGATCGCAATGGAAGCGCCACCTAGCGGCCAGCGTAAATATTGCACCCTAAGATACGACGGCGCAGGCTGTCTTATCTTAGGCATGTTTAAGTGTATCTCAGTTTGAGCATACACTTAAACATACGACGGGCTTAGATTCGGAGTTACGTCGGCGTATCTACTGATACGCCGGCGTAACTCTTTGTGAATCTGGACCAATAGAGGGATATGCTTTGTTCATATTTCATGTAAGGTTTACAACCACCTTAAAGGGGCTGTAAAGGTTTCCTTTTTTTTTTTTAAATAACAAACATACCATACTTACCTCCACTGTGCAGTTTGTTTTGCACAGAGTGGCCCCAAATCTCGTCTTCTGGGGTCCCTCTGCGGCTGTCTCGACTCCTCCCTGCATCAGCTAACCCCCCTGGGAAGCCCACTCCCAAGGGGGTTAGCTTGCGAGCACGCTCCCGAGTCCTGTATTCAGCGTCCATAGCCGCAAACTACAGGACTCGGCCCCGCCCCTCGCCCTCTCGTCATTGGAGTTGATTGACAGCAGCATGAGCCAATGGCTGTGCTGCTATCAATCTATCCAATGAAGAGCCAAGAAGAGCCGAGAAGCCCGGCCGAGAAGCCAGAGTGTTCATGACGCGGGACTTTCGAGGGCTCAGGTAAGTAAACAGGGGGCTGGGAGGTCCTGTAGGCATCGGATGTTTTTTCACCTTAATGCATAGGATGCATTAAGGTGAAAAAACGCAAAGCTTTACAACCCCTTTAAGGTCCGAAAAAAATGGCAAAAGACTGCACCCTTTCGAATTTTTGTGAATGTGACGGATAGGGGTATGCACTGTAATTGGACAAATTCCATTTACATCTGACCACCAATGTTCGCTGTGCAAATGTGGACACACAGAACAGGCACGGATGTGAAAACAGTGACATATGGCCCATTCAGCTATGATTCAGCATGGGATAGGTGCATGAAACAGAACGGAATGGCTCTGTGTGAAAAGGGCCTAAGGCCTCATTGAGTAGTTGGTACTTGGATTAGACTTCCAGCAGAGGCAGTGATTCAGTCAACAGTAAGTGGATTTAAACATGCTTGGGACAAACACATACAGTAGATCTGTATTCAGACAAAAAAAGTAAACAACAATATTAATAATAATCTCAGTATAAATACAGGTGTTCTGTGAAGCCCTCATGCCGCGTACAGACGGTCGTTTTTTGTGATGAAAAAAAACAAAGTTTTTGAAAACGTCATTTAAAATGACCGTGTGTGGGGAAAACGTTGTTTTATGTCTTCTGAAAAACGACAAAAAAAAATGCTTCGAGCATGCGCGGGTTTAAAAACGTCGTTTTGAAACGTTGTTTTGCCCACACACTATTATTTTCATTGAAAAACGACACCAAAAATTCGAGCTGTTTTTTTTTGTCGTTTTTCAGAAGACATAAAACAACGTTTTCCCCACACACGGTCATTTTAAATGACGTTTTCAAAAACGTCGTTTTTTTTCATCACAAAAAACAACGTTTTTGAAAACGTCATTTAAAACGACCGTGTGTGGGGAAAACGTTTTATGTCTTCTGAAAAACGACAAAAAAAAAATTCACTAGAACACACTAGATAGGTCAGGGATAATGTTGTGGAGAAGTGTAAAGCAGGGTTAGGTTATACAAAAAAATTCCAGGCTTTGAACATCTCACGGAACACTGTTTAATCCATCATCCGAAAATGGAAAGAGTATGGCACAACTGCAAACCTACCAAGACATGGCCGTCTACCTAAACTGACAGGCCGGGCAAGGAGAGCATTAATCAGAGAATCAGCCAAGAGGCCCATGGTAACTCTGGAGGAGCTGCAGAGATCCACAGGTAGGAGAATCTGTCCAACTATTAGTCATGCACTCCACAAATCTGGCCTTTATGGAAGAACAGCAAGAAGAAAGCCATTGTTGAAAGAAAGCCATAAGAAGTCCTGTTTGCAGTTTGCGAGAAGCCATGTGGGGGACACAGCAAACATGTGGAAGAAGGTGCTCTGGTCAGATGAGACCAAAATGAAATTTTTTGGCTTAAAAGAAAAACTATATGGGCCAGATCCTCAAAAGTGATACGCTGGCGTATCTACTGATACGCCGTCGTATCCCTGTTTCTATCTTTGGAACTGATCCACAGAATCAGTTTCCAAAAGATAGGCAGAAGATCCGACATGTGTAAGGGACTTACACTGCCGGATCTTAGGATGCAGTACCGCATCCGCCGCTGGGGGCATTTCGAGTCGAAATGCCGCTTTGCGTATGCAAATGAGCACTTACGGAGATCCACGAAGCGGTTTAGCTTCGTGAAATCTCCGTAAATACTTACGTTGCAATCGTAAAATTAGGGCTGCTTTTACAAAGTGTAAACTGTTTACACCTTGTAAAAGTAGACCCTTCTTACCCGCGACGCTGTTATTTTTTAATTTTTTTTCCCGCCATATCTTTTTTTTTTCCAACGCAACTTTTTTTACCCGGCGCGATTCTCAAAACTCGGCGTAACGTAAAAGCGCGCTATGCACGTCGGGAAAATGACGTTGTGAGCATGCGCAGTACGTCCGGCGCGGGAGCGCGCCTAATTTAAATGGGACTCGCCCCATGAAAATAGGAACGCCTTGCGCCGGATGGATTTAAGTTACACAGTCGAAAATTTCTAGGTAAGTGCTTTGTGGATCGGGCACTTAGGTAGAAATTTTGCGGCAGTGTAACTTAAATCAGAATATTTAAGTTACGGCGGCTCTTTGTGGATATGGCCCTATGAGTGGCAGAAAACTAACACTGCACATCACCCTGAACACACCATCCCCAGCGTGAAACATGGTGGTGGCAGCATCATGTTGAGGATGCTTTTCTTCAGCAGTGACAGGGAAGCTGGTCAGATTTGATGGGAAGGTGGATGGAGCCAAATACAGGGCGATCTTAGTCAGAGTCTGCAAAAGACTTGAGACTGGGGTGGAGGTTCGTCTTGCAGCAGGACAACGACCCTAAACATACAGCCAGAGCTACAATAGGATGGTTAAGATCAAAGCATATTCATGTGTTAGAATGGCCCAGTCAAAGTCCAGACCTAAATCCAGTTGAGAATCTGAGGAAAGATGTGAAATCACAAATGCTCTCCATCCAATCTGACAGAGCTTGAGCTATTTCGCAAACATTTTACTCTAGGGGGCAGATCCACGTACCTTTGCGCCTTCTTTTTTAGAATCCTCAAAGAATTTGCGCCGTAAGTTACGGCGGCGTAGTGTATCTCTGGCGGCGTAAGGGCGCGGAATTCAAATGGATTTAATGGGGGCGTGTTTTATGTAAATACATTGTGACCCGACGTAAACAAAGTTATTTTTTACCTGCGCATGCGCCGTCCCTGGGGGTATCCCAGTGCGCATGCTCGAAATTAAACCGGAACCAGACAATTCTTACGACGGTGACGTCATTCTACGCAAATTCCTATTCGCGAACGACTTATGCAAACAACGTAAAATTTTTAAAATTGTACGCGGGAACGACGGCCATACTTAACATTGAGTACGCCTCAGAATAGCAGCTTTAACTATACGCCGGAAAAAGCCGAACGCAAACGACGTAAAAACAATGCGCCGGCCGGACGTACGTTCGTGGATCGCCGTAACTAGCTAATTTGCATACTCAACGCGGAATTCGACGGAAACGCCACCTAGCGGCCACCGAAAAATTGCAGCTTAGATCCGACGGCGTACTAAGACGTACGCCTGTCGGATCTAGTCGTATCTTGTTTTGTGGATACCAAAATAAAGATACGACGCGCAAAATTTGAAATTACGCGGCGTATCAAGAGATACGCCGGCGTAATTTCTTTGTGGATCTGCTCCTAGATGTGCAAAGCTGGTAGAGACATTCCCAAAAAGACTTGCAGCTGTAATTGCAGTGAAAGGTGGTTGTACAAAGTACTGACTCGGGGGGACTGAATACAAATGCACCCCACACTTTTCACATATTTATTTGTAAAAAAAAATGAAAAAACATTTATCATTTTCCTTCCACTTCACAATTATGTGCCACTTTGTGTTGGTCTAGCAAGCACATAAAATCTCAATAAAAGAAATTTCCGTTCTTGGTTCTACTAGGGTTGTCCCGATACCACTTTTTTATGACTGAGTACAAGTACCGATACTTTTTTTTATGTACTCGCCAATACCGAATACCGATACTTTTTTTTAAATGTGTCCCCAAATGCAGCCATGTCCCCCCACATATGCAGCCATGTCCCCAAACATATGCAGCCATGTCCCCCACATATTGCAGCCATGTCCCCCACATATCCAGCCAGTTCCCCCCACATGCAGCCATGTCCCCCCACATGCAGCCATGTCCCCCCATATCCAGCAATGTCCCCCGTATATCCAGCAATGTCCCCCGTATATCCAGCAATGTCACCCGTATATACAGCCATGTCCCCTGTATATCCAGCCATGTCCCCTGTATAACCAGCCATGTCCCCCGTATAACCAGCCATGTCCCCCGTATATCCAGCCATGTCCCCCGTATATCCAGCCATGTCCCCTGTATATCCAGCCATGTCCCCTGTATATCCAGCCATGTCCCCTGTATAACCAGCCATGTCCCCTGTATAACGACGTGGCGTGGGGAACATTACAGTCAGCGGTCGTTTGAACAGCTGTTTTCCCCGCCGCGCATAGACACTCCCCCTTGCTCGCGATTGGACAGATCCGTCCAAGGGGGAGTGTCTATGCGCGGCGGGGAAAACAGCTATTCAAGCGCCGCGGTGATTAACGTGGCAGCGGTGGCGGCGGCGGCGGGGGGGGGGGGGGGGGGGGGGAAGTATTCTATTTAAGTATCGGCTGTATTAGCGGGAGTACGAGTACTCCCGCTAATACTCGGTATCGGTCCCGATACCGGTACTGGTATCGGTATCGGGACAACCCTAGTTCTAACATAAAAAAATTGCAAAATTTCAAGGGGTATAAATACTTTTTCAAGGCACTGTATATATTAAAAATAATGGGGCAGACTTAATGAAGCACATTTTTTTTCTCCCATCACTCTTCTATGTGTCATTGACATGACAGATGACACCTGTAGGCAAGTCGGCTTGTAAAAGCACAATCACATACATGGACGTCGCGGTTTTCTACCGGGTCTGCTCATGTATGAGTGCGGACTTGGGAGACGTTGCTGCCGTTCGCTGCAGCACAAGCCGATCGACAGGTCTCAGCCAATGATTTATGGCCGTCCCCCGCTGATTGGCACAGGGAATGACAGAAGTGAGTCCTGTGTCGGTAAATAACACAGAGCTCTCGCCGTACATCAGCAATGTGACATTTTTTTCTCCCTGCAAAGCAAGTTGTAGTTACAGTAGTAAAACAGCACACAGTAAACATTGTTAGGCACACATTGAACCCCTTGTTTGATAGATGTTAACCACTTCCCAGCCAGTGTCATCAGTACAGTGACAGTGCATTTTTTTTAGTACTGATCACTGTATTAGTGTCACTGGCGATGTCAGTGGTAGTTACTCAGTTCCCCCCAGCGTCAGTTAGTGTCAGATTTTCCGCTGCACTACTGCAGTCCCATTATAGTCCGCTGATCATCATCATTAGTAGTAAAAAAATAAATAAAAATCCAATATATATGCTATAGTTTGTAGACGCAATAACTTTCATGCAAACTAATCAATATACACGTATTGGGATTTTTTATTTTATTTATTAAAGACATGTAACAGAATACATTTTAGTCAAAATGTATGAAGAAATTCGATTTTTTTTATTTAATTACATTTTTTATCATCGGTAAGTGTCAGATTGGCCGCTGCACTATCACAGTCCCACTATGAGTCGCTGATCATCGCCATAAGGCTGCATTCACACCTGAGCGTTTTGTCGCCTGAAGCGCGATGCTACAAAACGCTAAAGGGGAAAAAATACATTATTCTCTATGGAGATGGTTCACATCTCCACTCCAAAACGCCTGACGCTGAACGCCTGAAGCTCAAACAAATTCGCGCGAATTGGGCGTTTTTGAGCGTTTGTATTTCCCATAGAAAGTAATGGAAACGCTCGATTGAAGCGACTAGCGCGACAACGAGCGTTTGTTACGGGCGTTTTGTCGCTTTAATCAATAGAACATTTCACCCAGGCAGAAGATATATAAAATCTACCAACATAGCAACAAGTGATGAAAAGATGATAATTTATCCTATTGGCTAAAATAAAAAACGTCAAAGTACAAAAACGTCGGACTACGCTGTATGCAAACACGCAAATAAGCATGAATACGCACGACAAAACGCCCGAAAAAAACGACCAAACAAGCTACGCTCAGGTGTGAATGCAGCCTAAGTAGTATGATAAAAAAAAATAAAAAAAATACGTATCTAAACCCTAGTTTGTAGACGCAACCCAAACAATATACACTTGTTGGGATTTTTCTTTTACCAAAGACATGCAGCACAAACTTTTTTTCAAATATTTACAGCAGAAAGTAGCAAATATTGTTTTTTTTTTCCAAAATGTTGGGTCTTTTTTTTTGTTTATATCGCAAAAAATAAAAAACACCTATCAGTGTCAGTATGGGTGCTGCCTCTCAGTGCCCATCAGTGCAGCCTCATAATTGCCCACCAGTGCCGCCTCATCAATGCTCATCAGTGATGCCTATCAGTGCCCATCAGTGCTACCTATCAGTGTCCTTCAGTGCTGCATATCAGTGCAGCCTCATCAGTGCCCACCAGTGCTGCCTCATCAATGCTCACCAGTGCTGCCTATCAGGGTTCTGCAGTACTGCAAATTAGTGCCCACTAGTGCTGCCTCATCAATGCTGCCTATCAGTGCCCATCAGTGCTACCTATCAGTGTTCTTCAGTGCCGCATATCAGTGCCCATTAGTGCCGCCTCATCAATGCTCATCAGTGCTACCTATCAGTGTCCTTCAGTGCCGCATATCAGTGCAGCCTCATCAGTGCCCACCAGTGCTGCCTCATCAATCCTCATCAGTGCTGCCTATAAGTGGCCATTAGTGCCGCTTATCAGTGCCCATTAGTGCAGCCTCATAAGTGCTTTCTCATTAGTGCCCACCAGTGCCGCCTCATCAATGCCCAACAGTGCTGCCTATCATAGGGTGACCAGACATCCCCAGTTTCAGGGGACAGTCCCCTGATTGAGGACACTGTCCCCGGACCAAGTCTGTCGCTGGTTTTGTCCCCAGATTGGATTTAATAGGGGGCAGGGGCAATTTCAAAGACAGTCAGTGCAGAATTACAATAAAAAAAATTGAATTACACCCCCCTGCTCCGCCGTGCCTACTAGCATAGGGGGGTTGTATTTTTCCCATTATCTGTGCCCCTTTCTGATGATCATGTGCTGGTCGGAGCGGAGGGAATATTTCTTCAGTTTCGGGCGCATGCCCATTTAGCTTCGCTCGCATGTTCTTCTGCCTTGGCTCAAATCCTGGCCAGCCACCTGCCTATCTCCTTGCCTTCCCTGGCGGAGTGATCTTCCTCCGCTCCCCATCCAGTAGTAGCGGGGGCCTGAAGAGTAAGACTTGAGAGGCGGTGAGGCGGGCGGCAAAGGGCAGAGAGTCGCTGATTGTTGCCATTACTAATAAAAAAAAAATATGTCCCCGGATTTCATTAAAAAAATCTGGTCACCTTAGCCTACCAGTGCCACCTCATCAGTGCAGCCTATTAATGGCCGTCATTGCAGCATCATAAACGCACATTAGTGAGGGAGAAAAATGTCACGTTTTCAAAATTTCATAACAGAAACTTAGACCCGGTTCACACTGGGGCGGCAAGACTTTGGGGGCGACTCGGCAAAGCGACCTGAAGACAACTTCAGAGGCGACTTGCAAAATGACTTCTGTATAGAAGTCAATGCAAGTCGCCCCGAGTCGCCCCAAAGTCGTACAAGAACCTTTTTTCTAAGTCGGAGCGACTTGCGTCGCTCCTATTAGAACAGTTCTATTGAATAGAATGGGATGCGACTTCTCAGCGGCTGAGTCGCCTGACGAGTCGCCCCAGTGTGAACCGTTAAAGAAAAACAGTCTTTTTTTTTTTTCTCTGAAAATGTTTGGTCTTTTTTCGTTTGTTTAGCAAAAAATAAAACCCCCAGTGGTGATAAATACCACCGAAAGAAAGCTCTATTTGTGGGAACAAAATCATAAAAATGTCATATGGGTACAGCTTTGCATAACCGCACAATTGTCATTCAGAGCGTGACAGCGTTGCAAATTGGACTGGGCATGAAGGGGGTAAAAGTGACGGGTAGGCAAGTGGTTATCATTACTTTTTATCCTTACAGGCTGGCATTTGGTACAACTTTATTAGCATATTACAGATTTGCACTGAAGCCCACATGTAAAGAATGGGTCTCCTCAGTATAGAGTGAAAGCATTAATAGCGAAGCAGTAAGGAGGTGTATTTGGTGTGTATGAAGAAGAAATGAGGTAAAGCCGCGCTCTTGTCACACTTCTCCTCACACAGACTTCCAGTATACTGCCTGGACCCCCCTCTCCTCTCTTTTCCCTCCTTCCTGCTCCGTCCCTCCCCGCCTAGCTGAGGTGGGCGGGTCCGCTGAGTGGCTGAGCGCTAAGTGGGAGCTGGAATGCCCGGGAGGAGAGGGGTGGCGCCACACGTGTGTGTCTCCGTTCGCTGTGCATGTTCACCAGAGCACACACGGCTCCATTCACTGACACCCATTACCGGGCCGGCCACGGGGGACCGACACACACACACAGCCCCCCCACCTCCTCCTCATTCCACACACTTCCCACTCTCTTCTCTGTCTTCTCCAACTTCTGCCACTCCCTCCCTCCCCTCTCTTCTTCATTTGTGAGGAGGGATGGAGGAGACACCTCAGGGAGAAGAGTGAGTGTGCCACCCACCCCATTGCTTCTAGGTGACCCGCTCCTACAGAGGAGCAACATCTGTACAACTTGGAGTGAGGGAGGAGAGAGAAAGGAGGAGGAGAGAGAGGAGGACTGCGGGAGAACAGGAACATGCCAAAGTGAGAGAAAGAGAGGAGAAGAGGAGCGGAGAGGAGAAAACTTTAGAAGGAAACGTGTGAGTATGAGCGGTATGTGTCACCGGGGGGGACATCCCACACCACCACCATCACACTCTCATCCGGGACATCGGACCTTCTTACTTCTATCATGGATGGAAAGTTAGAGAGAAAACTACATCGGAAATGTCAGGAGGAGGAGGAGGGGGGCACGGGGGATCGGATTACTACATCTCCATAAAGTGATGCAGGACAAGGAACACTGTTATGGGGGGAGGGGGACCCCTAGTTCTGACACTGAGGGGGACAGTCCATGGCAGAGACAAGGAGCAAGCCAAGGGATCAGTGTTCTGGGGGGACCCCTAGTCCTGACACTGAGGGGGACAGTCTATGGCAGGGACATGGAGCACGCCAAGGGATCAGTGTTCAGGGGGGACACCTAGTTCTGACACTGAGGGGGGCAATCCATGGCAGGGACAAGGAGCAAGCCAAGGGATCAGTGTTCTGGGGGACCCCTAGTCCTGACACTGAGGGGGACAATCCATGGCAGGGACAAGGAGCAAGCCAAGGGATCAGTGTTCTGGGGGACCCCTATTCCTGACACTGAGGGGGACAGTAAATGGCAGGGACAAGGAGCAAGCCAAGGGATCAGTGTTCTGGGGGAACCCCTAGTCCTGACACTGAGGGGGGGAGTCCATTGTAGGGATAAGGAGAAAAATAAGGGAGCACTGTTATGGGGAGAGCAGATAAGGCAGGGGGGGGGGAGGTTCCAGTCCTGATACTTTGGGGGAACAGTCCCTGGCAAGGAGAAAGCAAAATAATTGGTGTTATAGAGGGGGAGCGGCAGTCCATGGCAGGGACAAGGAGCAAGCCAAGGGATCAGTGTTATGGGGAGAGCAGATCAGGCAGGGGGGACTCCCAGTTCTGATACTTGGGGGGGGGCAGTCCATGGCAAGGAGCAAGCAAAGCACTTGGTGTTATAGAGGGGACAAGGAGCAAGCCAAGGGATTACCATTATGAGGGGGTTGCAGATCAGACAGCCCCCCCTAGTCCTAACACCGTGGGAGGAGGGGCAGTCCATGGCAGGAGCATGGAAAGGGCTCAGTGTTATTGTGGGGGAGCAAGCAAATCAGGCAGGGGGGACCCCACGTTCAGACACCTGGGGGTAAAGGAGAAAGACAAAGCCTTACTGTTATAGGGGGGGGGGGGTGCGAATAGGCAGGGGGACCCCCAATCTTGACATGGGAGGGACAGTCCATGGCAGGGACAAGGAGCATGACAATGGCTGAGTGTTATGAGGATGGGGGAGCAGGTTAGGCAGGGGGGACTTTAAATCCTGACACTGTGGGGTGAGAGTTCATGTCAGATGCAAGAAGAAAACCAAGAGCTGAATGTTATGGGGTGGGGGTTGCAGACCCCTTATATTGATACTGGGGGACAGTCCATGGGGCAAGAGCAAGTTAAGGGCTCAGTGTTCAAGGGGGAGGCAGATCCGCAAGGGACACCTCTAGTTCTGGCACTGGGGGGAGAGGAGGGGTGGTAGTCCATGGCAGGGACAAGGAGCAAACCAAGAGCTCAGTGTTATAGAGGAGAATCAAATCAGACAGGGGGCACCTCCAGTCCTGACGATGGGGGGAGGGGGAAGTCCATGGCAGGGACAGATCAGAGCTGTGCTTACTAGAGGGAAGCCCTTTGGAAGGGAGAAGGTAGGAGCTTTCTGTGAGTGAGAATCTTTTGTTTTCCAACACAAGAAGGGGAGAAGTAGAGTTGTGATTGCTGCATTGGTGGCTTCTGCTAACTTTGTCTGAAAACTTTTGTCCCAGACCTGTACGGAGATCTCTATATCCGCACGCTGCATGCTCATGTTTATTAGAATACACAGTCATGCTTTTGTTTACTTTTTTTACTTACTTTTGCTTTTGTTTATGTTTTCTATTTATTTCTATTTGTTTATTTGATTTGGTTGTAGCTTTATGGTGGCTATACATAGAACGAGTTTATATATGATTATATTTTCAAGAGTTGTCTGATCAGAAATACGAAAAACTGTAAGATTGTTTGATGCCGCACACACTTATGGTGGCTGGGCATGCTTTAGTTTTATTATCTGATTAATGTGCGATTCGATCAAAACAGTCGAATTGGCATAAATTGCCTAATGTTTGATTTAGACTTAAATCAAATTGGATTCAATCAAACTGAATTAATCGACTAGGGTAGAAATGTATCAATGGTTTCATATAAATCAGAAGCATGAATTTGGTCATATTTCGAGCAATCAGGTTATGAGATTGCATGGTGGATACAGAGATGTGCTCAAACTTCCAATCATATCTTCCAACCATTGATGGAAATCCACTTCCCAGTGTGTGGCATATCGATCGAAAGGGTAATCGACTATAGATCAATTATTTTTGCCAGGAGAGATCGATTGAAAAGGGAAAAGATCTTTTATTGAAGCGTGCAAGGCCGCCATTACTGTCCACTTGGAAATATGATAAGAAGATCGAAAAGATTGTTTGATTCACCACACACTTAACAACCATATTGAATGATCTACCTTCCTTTGATTGGATTTTGCAGTCAGAACATTTTTTCGATTGAATTAATAGGTTTTAGTCAGAACTGATCAATGACAAAGCATGCTGTGAAGAATTGTTCAAAGAGATCTGGACGCAAGTATTTTTTAGTAGCCCATGTACAAAGTGTATAAAGATCAGTAAATAGATGTAACATTCAGATCTGAAAAATCAAATCAGAAAAATCTGCGTCCGAGGTCAGTGATTTACGTGTGTACGCAAGTAAACGCACGTGTGTATACGCTTAGGTGCATGTACAGGCTGACACCTTTATTGCACATTTATAGATGCTAACTAGATCCCTAGTTTGTGTAGGTTAATTTTAAGGTGGTCCCTGACTGGTTTTCAACCCCCCCCCCCCCCAAGTTTCAGTGGCTCATGCTTAAGGGTCAGTATACACAGACATTTGTTTTTGGCATCTGACACGCTTTTGTGACACATTCGGATTTGGAACCCATGCAGCGTTATTCACATATGAAGGAGGCAGATAATATGGAGACAATACAGAGGCAGGAAAGTCCTTATGTATAGTGTATTTTTGTTTGATCATCTTAAAGCAAATCTTTATTGAGAGCAACTGCCATTGCTAATCACCTTCTGCACACAAAAAAGTCTAAAGACTTGCAGAGCTGACATTGACTTTACCATGAAGAGCACTGAAGTGCAGAACTTTTATAGCATCCCCATGCCCCCCCCCTTTTCCCCCCGGATTCTGGGTCCCCTCACAGTTGGCCATTGTGCCCTTAATTCCACCACTGTTAGGATTTGCCCCAGACATATTCAATGAACAGGGAATTATATCGAGCAATTTTAAAGTTCTAGGCGCGCAAATGAAAGTTTGAAGAACAATTAGTGTGTGGTTACTCATCTCGTAGTGTGCTGCTCCCTCCCCGTGTCTCTAAGGACAGTGAAGAGCTCAACTTCCACGAAGCATTTCTTGGCTGATTTTCAAACTGTCCTGACTCCCAAAGTTAGCTACATGCCAGCCTTGTGCTGGCTGAAACTTTGTATCTTTAACACAGTCCTCCCACATCTGGACGCTGGAGGGAGGGAACCCACATGCAGCTCTCTTCCTTACTGAGACTCTCACCAGAAGCACTTCTCAGTCCCAGATTAGTTGACTTTCCAGCTGCCTGGCTGATGTGATTGCAAATGAATACAAAGAACTTTGAAACTTCCCTGATACTTTCTAGCTTTATAGATCAGATCTGAACGTTAGCCATAATGTTGTGGTTTTTAACTAACTAGAAGAGCGCTTTACTAACAAAGCAACTAGGAGAAAGTTGTGCAGCAGTTTTATAAGTGTTTTGATATATTATAATACGCTGGGATCATATGTTATTGTGGTTTAGAAGGAGATGTGGGATTATTTTTTTTTCATATGCAGCATTTTGTAATTTATTACTCTTGTATTTAAGGGAGCAAAAAATATATACTTGCTAATCCTACTTAAAAATAAAGATAGGCTTTAGGTCCTTTTATTGAAATCGTTTTTGGCTGGTAGAATGGCCAGGCATTTTCGGCAGGGGGCAAACAAGGACTCTGGGCTAGATGAATCATGCCAGACACTCACTTTCTCCAAGAGGAGAGAGAAAGGGAAGAGAAAGAGGTAAAGTAAATACACGGAACACCACAAACCAGACCGGATTAGCTGATCTACACCTTTTAAATAAATAGCTTTGAGAGACAGAATGGGAGTAAAGCGGATGCTGGGGTTTTTGGTGGCATATGTACTTACTCTGTTTACCCACTTGCTCTTTTCAGACTGAAGTGGATAACAAATGGAGTTCAGTGTGAGGCTAATAAAACTTAACACAGGCAGAGGCATAAAGTTTAGCAGCTTTTGTGCGAGGAGGATCAGCATTGATGTGAGAGCTTGGGATTAGTGAATTAGCACAAAATAGCTGATTTACTGTTGTCATGTATGGCTTTTAAACATAGATATGTTCTTTACATTTTACACCCTTTCCAAAAAATATAAACTAAACACATACCATGGGTTATTTCAACTTTTTTTCTTCTGGTTTTATACCTTTATCAGAATAGCTGGAACTCTGAAAAATAACTGCAAACGTTAACACTTAACCATGAATGTTTGAATTGTTAGGTGTAGCATGGTGATAGGTTAATGAACAGAGCCAATCATATAAAAGGAAACAGACTTTGATGTTTTTGCAAAAGTTGACAATTTCTTTTGGAAACAAAATCCTTACAAAAGACAATTTTCCAGTTCTGACCTGCCTAGTGTTCTTGACAGGGTTAAAGAAAATTAGCAAACACAATTTAAAGAGGGCGCCAGTCTCATTTTTTTTTTCTTTTGCATGGCCAGCCTGTGTAATTGGAAACATGGAATTCATTCATCTTCCAGGATTCATGGTTTTGTTTGCTTATTTGGAGATTAATAATTGGAATGTGAACAGCTCTGCCCATGATATTCATTTGCAGGTTTTTTTTTCTTAATGGAATTGCTTTATAATTTAGAAAGGTGCCACACTGATTGGCTTTATAATTATTTCATTTAGGGGCTTTATTAAAAATTAACAGTGGCCTTGCAGTTTCTAAATGAACATTGTCAAGATTATTTTGACTGAGGGAATAGGAAAACTGAAGAAAAATCAACTCTTCCATAAACCTAACATGTAAAATAATTTTTTACAAGCAATTGGCATTTAAAATATATATTTTTATATCAATATTGGAAAATTATTATTTGAATTAGTCGATAAAAAAGATAATATTCTATAAGGTGTAATATATCAGTGTTCTAAAACAAGGAGGCAGTAGTGCTGAACTTGTGTATTTCAGCTTTCAATAATTCAGCACCTTATTTAAAATTCCCATTTTCCTTAAGCTGTAATTCTTTGTAATATTTTGTGTACATTTTATATGGTGGCTTTGTATTCAGTTCAATAGTTGATTAAAACATTTGTGGTAAATTTGCCAACCCTGAGGGGGAATTCATTGAATTTTTAGTATAAAATATACTTAAAAATGTACAAATGTTACATTATATCTTTCAAACATGAATAGAGTTGATATATATGCATTATAATAAAAACTATTAGATGTACATGGTGTGTAGAAAAGTCTGAAACAAACATGCATTTTACATGGCCATCAAGACTTTGTGGTCTGATTTTCTGTTTTATTAAAAGTTTTTGTGCTAGTGGAAGCGTGAGGCAGCCAGAGAATAAGTGTCATAAATAATAATTAAAAAATACCTTAAACTGGGATTGTTAGATCATCTAGACTATATCAGATATTTCTATAAGTTTAGATGTTTTTTAAATCTCTACCTGAAGCTAAATTCTTGAAAAGTTGAAGTTGGATGAAATGCACTTGTGTGGCTTTGCTGCTAAATCTATTTCATAGATTGTCATTTGATTTGCATGTGGTTCAGCACTGAAGGGGTTAATTGGACCCATTTTCCACACTGACAGCTTTAGTGATGTCCTGCAGTCCTTAGGACTGCAAGTTATAGGTCACGTTTTAAACTGGCTAGGTATTGCCTGGACTGAAGGGATTAATCAGTTTCCATGTTAAAGACAAAAAGAAAAAAACTTTAGTGTTTTTAGAACCCCTGGAGTTAATCAGACAGAGGGGTCCTTTGCAGGTTTCTTCTCCTGCTGTCAAGGCCTGTAAGACTTCACCCAAGAGGGTTATACTTCCTCATGCTCATTAAAGCTCTGAAAATCTAAAAGAAAACAACACAACAATACACTTTCCCCTCTTGCATGACAATGAGCTTGCTGTGCTTTAAACTAAAATACAATGGACAAGAGGAGGTAGTGTAAACCAACAGGGTGCCCAATATAAACTTTCCCAATACTTCCAGCAGTCCTATCATCACTATACTTTCTACAGGTATTGGAGCTGGACAGAGAAAAAAAAAATCTTATGTAGCCTAGCAAGGACTTTCAATGAAATTTCACACTTTGATGATTCCCCCCCTTTCTTCTTTTCTTGCGTCTAACTTTGATATATTGACAGCAAAAGGAGCTCGCAAAGCTTTTATATAGCCTGAGCGGCAATGCTAAGCAGCAGTCAAACGTCTCCATGCATTTGTGTTTAAGTGCAGAAGAAATAGCATGTCTGTGGGCAGCAGAGGTTCTTATCAACTCCCTAATCCCAAGTCCCTGAAAACCTTGAGGGCATGCCTCAGATCTCGCTGAAATCATTGTAGACTTGCACAGTTTGCAGATTAAATATGCTATGTGTTCCTGGCCCCAACAACAGTTTTATGAGCCCACTAAGCTTCCGACTTTAAGATCCCTTTCTGAAGATTTTGGGACCCGCTATAGGCAGTGATGTTTGCAATAAGTGGCCCTTGTTAATTTCAAGAAGCTTTAGATACATCATTCTTGACAGAGGAGGACCTGCCAAAATACAAGTTTTCAAATCACATGTCTTATTATGCAGAGGGAATGCATAATACACAAAGGCCTTGATGGATTTGATGCCTCTATTATAGGTTTGCGGAGGAATGCTGCAGTTACATGTGCTCTCGCTCACATCTGATTAGTGTTTAAACCAGTGTGAAAATAAAATGACACAGAAATGGAAATTTCATTTCACAAGCACATAATAATGCAAAGCACATTTATAGGTATCATTTACTCCAACTTTAAAGCCTGGTCTCAAATATATCTGTTTTATGTTTTAAGCCAGCACTCAGCATGTAAAAGGGAAAAAAATGTGCCATCTTTAAATCATACCTTATGCACAGATTTCAGGGAAATATTTGCATTGAATGGAATGGTGACCAAAGAAATTCAGGCGGTAATGTAGAAGGCATAACTTGGATAAACACAATAATAGCTTGAGTTCTATTTGCCGATCTATCTATCTATCTGTTCCTCTTGACTCTTTAAAGAGAATAATATAAACACATAGGTGTATGGTTATATTATTTAATGGCCATGTATGTGTTTCTTTTTATTTAAAGTGAACGAGCTAGAGGACAGGGGAGAATCATTACAAAAACTTGATAGAAATCAGTGTATAGCCACTATAGTTTCATCTTCAATTAATAACTTTGTATACACCGATGAAAGTTAGAGGATTGATCGAGATTGCTTTGAAAGCTTCAGGTTAGGCTGGCCATACAGTATACAATTTTCATCTTCAATTTCCTTTAGATTTACCTTCCACTATGTAGTGCAAGGGCCTGCCTGATTGTGTACAAATAGAACGTGTTTAGGTTTCACCTCATATTATATGTTTTTGGCAAATCTAAAGGAACATTGTATAAGACAAGTGTATACTGTATGTATACTGTATGGCCAGACTTATTATTAGAGTACCAGTTCAGAGATTTATTTTTTTGTACTGTGAAGCACTTATTTAATAAGCATCTGCAAGCCAAACTTTATTTTTTAGTATACTAACAAACTTTTTAAGGCTTGTCAACCATTGTAGGAGCATTGTCACAAAAATAATCAAGCCAAAATAACCTTTGGCATATTTTTGGCAGTTTTGAAATTTGCATATGGACATATTTAAGATTGTGTTTGATGTTTAGCCTGCTCACCTGTTCACTTTTTGTGAGCATGTTATCTTCCCAAGTATACAGCTATGCTCATACCTATTGTCAATGTAATCCTGCATCCTAATTCTTCGTAGAAGTCAACATACTGGTTGCAAAAAATAAATAAGAGCGGAAGCTTCTTAATCACCCTCAAGTAAATTATCTTAGTAAATCTACCCCCTTGTCTAATCACAGGATAATCATGCTGGTGCTTGACATGGCAGCCCCTCCTTTTATAAATGTGGTGTGAGTCCATTAATTAGAAGCGAAAAAAGTCATATCCTATTTCTAAACAATAACATGTGTCAGCTCATTACCCACGAGACCCGAGCCAATATTGTGCTCAAAGGTTGTTTAATGAATGGAAATGTGAAAGTCCATTTGTCAAGGTAGTACAAGGTTCCTGTTAGTTTTCAACCCCCAAATTCATTGTCTGCACGGCCTAGTCATTAGTCATCTGTGTATTAGTACTGCCCTCAGGCAGTCCAGCCCCGCACTGCTTCACACCAGCATGACTTTGAAAGCATACTGTACTGACTTGTAGAATTACTGCTGTTATTTCCGCCTAACTGGGTCCAAGGTAAGTCCCCTCCCCACCTTATCACTCAACATAATCCTCCTTTTCTGCTCAGCTGCTATCTGTGGCTTTAAGGGAATTCACCATAGCCTTTCCTTGTAGGTCCCATCCTCCCTGCTTTGTTGTCAGAATTATTGTGTTGGTATTAAAAGTATCTGGCAGTTGTAGAATATTTTATAATGATGACAAACCAAGGTTTGCATCCATTCACACTTTTAACTGTCTTTCCTCATTGACACAGATGTGCTGAAAGGGTAAACAAGTATATCTGGAAAGAAATCTGAGATGCTCTGAATTAAGACTCCTTAAATTATCTTTACATTTTCACAAATGCAAAGCCTTTCCATGACATTTTTGTATCAGGTTATTTAGCTCATGTGCAGGATGTTTTAATCAGATGAACTCTAGCTTTGCTTTGGCTGTGCAGAGACATTTATTTTTAAGTGAAAACGTACAGGGCAAGTAAGTAAGTTACAAAACATATGGTTTGAGACATTTGGCAGTTTTTGACCACAAATGTTTATAAACGACGTTCTTTAGAAAAGAGAGGACAGCTGTAGGATTCTCTGTTTGCCGAAAGTGTGATCTGCCATGTAAGCTCTATTTTACAAACTACGCACGTCAAATGTCATCTAAATGCAACTTTTTATGGCATATCAGTTTGAGTGCTGACAAAACAATTGGCTAGTGTTTGATATAATAATAGTTTTAATTCATTGTATATTTTTGTCAGGCCGTTTGAGACCAAGCACTGTTAATACTATACATTAATAACTTGTTTGCACCAGAGATACATTCATAGCTAAGAGTTTTATTAAGGGTACTAATCACGGACAACTGTTTCAACCCATATTAGTAGCATTAAGCTGCCCATACATTATACAATTTTTTTTTGTTCAATTCCCTTTACATTTATTATCAACTATGAAGTGCAAGGGCCTGCCTGATTGCATGTAAATTGAAAGTGTTTAGGTTTGATCTCATATTATATGGTTTTGGTAAATCTAAAGGAAAATTGTACCTGGAAATTGTATAATGTATGGCCAACCTAAGTTCTAAGTAAATGATTTAGAAGAAAATTTGTGCTTGTCTTTTTGTTTGTTTGAATGTATGTGACTTTAATGTGAGCTGCATGTGTACCATTAGGGTAGGATTATTCAAGAATTTCAGTATTTTTTTTAAGTGTACTTAATACATACACTTATTTGGGCATTAAGTTCTTATTCAATGCATTTAGGTAATGTCCTAGGACCTTACTAATGTTTTGAAAATAAGAAGAATGTTTACCGCTATTCTGATGCAACTTATCACTTTGGGTATTTGTGTTCGGGGGAAAATCCTGTGAGGGTGCTTATTTCCCTGAATCTGTTTTCAGTTTTTGGAAGTGAATATACACAAAAAATTTTAAATTTACTAAATTATAATAATAATATTCTCTGTTCTGTTTTTAAGTTATGCTGAAGCAAAGGAGGCCGCTTTGTAGCCTGGTAATATGAATGATCTCTGTCAGCCCTCTGTATATATTTTTCCTGAAGAATATGATTTATAAACGCCTTTCTCACACCCACTATATATTTCATTCCAAGGAGGCTTACTCACTGGCCTGTTTTGTAAGCCAACTTCTAGGACAGGCCCTTGGAAACAAAATTGAACTTGATTGTTTTGTTCCAGACAAAATCTCACCATTTCACTAATCTATATATTTAGTTTTTTTAAATATTAACTAGAATATATTTGTGATGGATATATGGGAAGTTAAAATCACACAGTTATTTAACCTCCCAGGCGGTATGATTCTTTCAGATTTTTGGTGCTGAAAGCGGTACCATTATTTTGCATGGAAATTTGGCGTTTTATATTGTAGGCCTGTAATTCTTAGGAATAACACACTTAAAGCGGTCCTCCACCCTAAAGTGGAGTCCCGCTGATCGGAACCCTCCCCCCCTCCGGTGTCACTTTTGACACCTTTCAGGGGGGAGGGGGGTGCAGACACCTGTCTAAAGACAGGTATTTGCACCCACTTCCGGCCACACGATACGGGCGAAAGACGGGCATTCCGTCACATCCCGTCTGTCGCCCGTTGTGTGCTGGGAACACTCGGCTCCCAGCACACAGCGTGTGAGCCAATCGGCGGGCGCAGCGCGACTCGCGCATGCGCCGTAGGGAACCGGGCAGTGAAGCCGCAGCGCTTCACTTCCTGGTTCCCTCAGCGTGGATGGCGGGGGGAGCAGCAGAGTGACGAGCGATCGCTCGTGCTCTGCTGCGATCGGCGCTGGACTCCAGGACAGGTAAGTGTCCTAATATTAAAAGTCAGCAGCTGCAGTATTTGTAGCTGCTGACTTTTAATATTTTGTTCCCGTGGCACATCCGCTTTAAATCTGTCCAAACAAGAGTCTAGTAGACATCCTAGGTATGATAAAGTTTGAAAAACAAAATCATAAATTATAATATAATAAATAACTATAAATAATTATAACAAATAATAATGTAATTATAATAAAAATTATTCAATAATGTAATCAAATCAAAAACACTGACATTTGCTCAGTTGCAGAATTGTCGCTGTCATTACTTTCAGTGTTTGATGATGAATTTCCCCACAAATCGCTATCGCTCAATTCTGCAAGTGATTCTAATTTATTATCGCTGTTTTCTAGCTGGTCTAAGGCTGCATTCACACCTAGGCGTATTTACACCCGACGCTCGTGCCGCTGGAGGGGCGAATTTACATTGTTGTCTATGAGATGGTTCACATCTCACGCCGAACGCCGAAACGCCGTACGCCTGCCGCCTGAAAACAAGTCCCGGACCCTTTTTTTCAGGCGGCTTTCGGCGTTCGGCATAGACATCAATGCAAATGTTTTGTAATAAAAAAAAAAAAGTTTGCAAATCGCGGCAAAATACGCCGCGTACGCCGCGTTATAGTGTGAATGCAGCCTTAAACTACTTTTGACATAAACAGACACTTTTTGGTTGCTATGGACAATCTCCAGTTTCCAAGCAGAAAGAACAGTTTTTATAATATAAAACTGCATGCAGGACACTGGACAGACCACTAGGGACAAAGGGGATGTGTAATTTTTTGATGCAGTACTGTAATCTGTAAGATTACAGTATACTGTATCTGTACTGTGTTTTTACTTTTTTGAATTTGGCGCCGAAAATCCACCCACGTGCGTCGCGCTGCTCGGTAACGGAGCTCGGCGGCACTCGGCAGTTACCACTGTGTGGATCGAGCTCACACACAGCGAGGACATATCGCAGGATCCAGGGACAAGGTAAGTAACTTCCCCTGTATCCTGCAATGCGATCCCGAGTCTGGCTCAGGGTTTCTGTTTTTAGTATGTAAAATTCACCCTGAGCCAGACTCGGGAATACCGCTAGGCAGGTTAAGAAGAAACAGCTGCTCGTGCTTCATAGTTAGACAATTGTCAACTGTCCCTCATTCATAGGGCACTTCCAACCAAGCTTTGGAACCATATTTGGCATAGCACCAATACAATTATTGTTTTTAATTTTGTATAATTTTTCTTTTTATCATAACTTTAAAAAAAGATGTGATTAAAATATATACTGCAGTGAGTTTGTGGTGTGCCATTTTCTCCTAAAGCAGTGTTGTCAATAACTTATTTGGATTACATTGCTTCAGCACTGCTATGTCATGTTAACATTTTTGAAATGTTGGCTGCTACGCTAAAGTGTTTGGCATACTTTTATATAAATATCCATCAATAGATTGCTAATACTCTACAAAGCATGCCATTTTCTAATAGAGAAGATAATCTGAGCTGTAGACATATCATCATGAATACATGTTGTACATGTTATACATGCTGACTACACACAGTTTGTACAGTTCTTGGGTATGGGATGCTGATGATGTTTCATTTGATCTGTACAGGGAACACAGTGCTAGTGTCAGTTACAGCTAGTTTATAGCTATGTTTTGAAAAAAGATACACAGTGAATGAGAAGTTACATATGTAGAAATGTGCTCTGAAGTGAAGGGTAACTAGGATTTGGTAGGCACCATGAGGTGGTTTGTTTTGTCTTCCTTGTCAGTTAGCCTTCTGTTATCTCATCAAATGTCCCACTTCTGGAGTATGGGAAGAATAGATGTGTCTCCAACGCCCTTTTTGCAATTGAGCACTGGACACCCGAGCTAGCTACATTCCTAAATACAGACTCAAAGTGTATGCATTTGCCAGACTTTGAGTAACTTTTGTGGTATCGTTAGGCATAATATGTCTTCTTTTGGTGCCTACTATAAAGCAGCTACTATGGCATTAAACTTTAGGCTACATTCACACCTGCGTTTCTGGCCACCGACACTCTGCATCCAGATCCGCCCACTTGATCACTGCAGCTGCTTTTAATGGGGCTGCTTCCCGCAGCTGATAGTAGGGAACCCCCCCCCCCCCACACACACACACACTGATTTTATTGCATCTGCTAGCTGATGGCAAGAAACGCAGATGTGGATGTACCTTACTGCAATAAAAATTTTAAATATGCACAGACCAGAGAACTGTGTGGTGGGATTGTCCAGTCCTTCTTCCTTCTGCCTAAAGCCTCGTACACACGATCAGTCCATCCGATGAGAATGGTCTGATGGACCGTTGTCGTCGGTTAACCGATGAAGCTGACTGATGGTCCGTCGCGCCTACACACCATCGGTTAAAAAAACGATCGTGTCAGAACGCGGTGACGTAAAACATAACGACGTGCTGAAAAAAATGAAGTTCAATGCTTCCAAGCATGCGTCGACTTGATTCTGAGCATGCGTGGATTTTTAATCGATGGTTGTGCCTACTTACAAACGTTTTTTTCCCATCGGTTAGCAATCCATCGGTTAAATTTAAAGCAAGTTGGCTTTTTTTTAACCGATGGTTAAATAACCTATGGGGTCCACACACGATCGGTTTTGACCGATGAAAACGGTTCATCAGATCGTTGTCCTCTGGTTAACCTATCGTGTGTACGAGGCCTAAAAGTGGGCTTTTAATGCCAGCTGTATACATGCAAATGAGTCTCAGGAGAGGTGGGGCTATGGAGCCAAATGCATTCAACTCTATTGCAATTGTTGTAATCATGCTGGGAACAGCTCTCTCAGCAATCTCTTAAATTTGTGTTTACAGGTCAGCTTAAAGTAAAAGTTAGAATTAGGGGTATAGTTGAGGTTAAGGACCA
Source organism: Rana temporaria (assembly GCF_905171775.1). NCBI lineage: Eukaryota > Metazoa > Chordata > Amphibia > Anura > Ranidae > Rana > Rana temporaria. Next base: position 151,653,384 of record NC_053493.1, on the reverse strand, counting down.
GTAATGGACTATTTATTTTTTCAGTGTTATTTTTTTTCTGCTTTCTTAGATTTGTGAAAAGTCTGAAAAGTCTCACCTTTTATGTGAATATGTCACAGGATTAACAGGAGTATACTTGAAGTCTGTGATGTGTAACCTTCATTCTTTTCTGTATCACATATTGCACTAAAACTTCCAAGCTTCTGTGTTTAGAAATAGTAAGAAGCTTGCAGTGGGTGGGTTTAGGACTATCTCTCCTGTATCGCAAGCAGGGCATCCCAGATCACCAGATTGTCAACAAAAAGAAGTGGGTAGAGAAGTGCACAATAGCAATACTTAAAGCTATTTACTTAGAGCTTCAGTCTGAAAAAAAATAAGAGTCAGCAGCTACAAATACTGTAGCTGCTGAATTTTATTATAAGGACACTTACCTGTCCAGGGATCCCGCAATGTCGGCACCCCGAGCCGGTTCGTCAATTGTCTTAATGCATTGTAAGTAAGGGAAACTGGCAGTGAACCCTTCAGGCTTCACAGCTGGTTTCTTACTGCCCATGCGCGAGTCATGCTGCACTTTCTGAATAGTCCCACCATGTTCTGGGACTTGTGTGTATTCCAGAAGGCAGCGGAGGGAAGGAGGAGGGGCTGTAAATCCTTGTAGATCGCCAAGGCGATCTTACCTGGAAGTAGGAGTGGGGACCTGTCAAAACCAGGTACCCGCTCTCCCCCACCCCCCCAAAAGTGCCAAATTTGGCAGTGGGGGGGGGGGGGGTGCGAACAAGTGCAGCTATGTACCTGACGTAAATGAAAAAAGAACAATACTATTCAGACTATATGTGCCCTAAAAAAAAATCAGGCTTTATTTTTCAGTGTGTGATTGGAGAGCTGCCTTTAACCTCTTCCATACGCATACAGTTAGGTCCATATATATTCGGACACAGGCACAATTTTAGATTTTTTCAGGTATTCACCAAAACATATTCAAGCTATAGTTATATAATGAATATGGCCTGAAAGTGCACACTCAGGTTTAACTTGAGGGTATGTACATCCAAATCGGAGGAAGGATTTAGGAATTACAGCTCTTAAGAATAGCCCCCCCCCCCGTTTCAAGGGACCAAAAGTAATTGGACAATTGAATCAAAAGCTGTTTCATGGCCAGGTATGGGCCACTTTATTATTTCTTCATCAATTAAGCAAGTAAACGATCTGGAGTTGATTCTAAAGCCTCATTCACACTATCAGTTTTCCTGCTGGTTTTTCTCTTCAGGTTTACCAAAACCATCTAATATGAGGTCAACCCTTAAGGCCCCATACACACGAGAGGATTTATCCGCGAATAGGGTCCAGCGGACCGTTTCCGCGGATAATTCCTCTCGAGGATTTCAGGGGATTTCCATGCGATGGAGTGTACTCACCATCGCATTGAAATCCGCGCCAAAATCCTCTGGCGATAACGCGTCGCGCCGTCGCCCCGATTACGACGCGGCGACATGCGCGATGCTGTCATATAAGGAATTCCACGCATGCGTCGAATCATTACGACGCATGCGGGGGATCCCTTCGGACGGATAGACCCGGTGAGTCTATACAGACCAGCGGATCCATCCGTTGGGATGGATTCCAGCAGATAGATTTGTTTAGCATGTCAGCAAATATTTGATCTGCTGGAATCCATCCCAGGGGATAAATATCTGCGGAAACAGATCCGCTGGAGTGTACACACCATAGGATCTATCCGCTGAAACCCATTCGCTGGGATTTTTCAGCGGATGGATTCTATCGTGTGTATGGGGCCTAAGAGTTTCAATTTGTATGCAATCAGGCAGGCTCTTGCACTACATGGTTTTGGTAAACCTGAAGAGAAAAACTTGCAGGAAAACTGATAGTGTGTATAGGGCTTAAGTGTGGTATTTTCATTTGTAATCTCTTGCTGTGAACCTACATCATGTGCTCAAATGAGCAATCCATGCAAGTGATAAATTGTAAGGCTTCCAAAAATAAAACAAATCTATCAGAGAGATAGCAGCATTATTAGGAGTGGCCAAATTAACAGTTTGGTACACTCTGAGGAAAGAAGAACGCACAGGTGAGCTCAGCAACATAGAAAGGCCTGGACAGCCATGGAAGACAACAGTGGTGGATAATAGCAGGATCCTCTCTATGGTAAAAAAGTTAGCATTAGCACTGACCACACATTACTGTCCTGAGTGCACGCACCCAGTGCAGTAACCGGCGGGTACAGGAAAGCTCCTAATGCATACTTGCAATCGATAGCTTACCAATCATGTGACCGCCAATAACAGCGGTCACATGTTTGGAATGCCTGGCATTTAGAACCTCTTAAAGGCCCGGGAGATGGTGTCAGGCAGGGGTTAGATATTATATGTCGTCTCTTGCTACTTTAAAGGGAATTAGTTATCCCAATACTTTTCAGGCTGGGATGCCCTCAAATGCAGATTACTTAAATTACTTAAAGTGATACTGGGCTAACAATTCACATAATAATTTCCTATATCGCTTGTGTATTCTACTGATAGATGTGTTTGAGTTTCTGGATCTGCGCACCTGCAGTGGCCATTGTATAGACTGAGAACTATTCACTGGAAAGCTAAAATGTGAACTATTTTGCATTCTCTATTACTGTAGCATGTATAAACATGTGTGACACCCCAACTAGAAATATACGGTATAAACTATATCAAATAGGAACACTTAAAGGGTCACTAAAGGAAAAATTTTGTTTAGCTGAAATGACTGTTTACAGGGTATAGAGACATAATAGTTAACTGATTCCTTTTAAAAATGATTAAAAATAGATAAAAAACAATCATATAATGTACCTACAGTTTAGTTTAGTTTTTGCTGTTGTTTCCTGGTTCTCTGATTTACAGAGCCAGAGAGCCAAGAGAGGGCAGTGATGGTTTGTAAAACGAAACTGGATTGGTGCTGAGGGGGTTTTAGACACACAGTAATCACACCTCGATTAGTGACCACAGTGAGAAATCTTCCAGTACTGTGGTTATCATGAAACAGACAACCAGGAAGTGTCCAGAACAGAGAGGAATTACAGCAACATCAAAGCAAAAACAAACAATGAGGACATGAAACCAGGACTGCAGTAATGTAAAGGAAGCTATTTAGCTAAAAAAAAAAATTCCTTTAGTTACCCTTTAACTGTCAATTTGCATAATTCACTAATTTGACTGCTGTAGCAACACATTAATTGGTATCACTCTTTTATTTTTTGGAAGTGTCACCTGTCTAGGATACATAGTGAGTGATCCAGCACAGTCTGCGAATCAATAAAACAACCATTGAACAGGCATTTAATAGTAAAAGATGTAAAAATCAGACACTAAAATAAAAACTGCTTATGGATAAGTTTACCAGTCACTGGAAGAATAAGCAGATACTAGATGCTTAACTTACTATGCACAAAATCTACCTTTGCATGGGCAGTATCACCATGTCCCAAAATTGAGAAGCACCTGTGCTTAATTTTACTGTTACAAGTACTGTATGTATATGTAAAGTGAAAAACAGCCGACTAGTGAAGTTTGTCTATATGTTCTTGAACAGGTATTATTGTCATTTTAATTTGGCTCCAACATAAATCAGTACATACACAATTGTGTGCATATGTGTAGAGAGATGATATTGATTTACATGAAATGATGGATAGCTCTCATTCTGAAGATGCATTGGGAACATGATAACCACAAAGGGTCTTTTATTGAGCCAAGTGTTGTATTGACTAAATTATTCATCATTGCAAATCAAATACACTGGCATGTACATGTCTTCAGGTTTTATTTAAATGTGCATCAGTTTACTTGCCATGTTTGGAAATGCAAATTAGTAATTGCTTATTCTGTACATATATACCTGTTCTATTGAAGTGAACAAAAATCTCCTGTCCCCTACAGATTTTTTGTTGTAGCATAGCATTAGATAAAAGTGAATGGCAACTGTTTAACTTAACTCCAGTGAAAACTTTTTTAACCATTTGCCTACCGCCATATAGTAAAATGACGGCGGCAGGCACCCTCCCTCCCTCATATGACGTCCTTGTTTTCCCGGCATTCTGGCCTACGCGCGTGCTCGCCGCATCACTGTGTACTCGGTGCACATGCCTGGCGGCCGCAATGGCCACCGGCCACCCACGATTGCTCATCAAAGAGCAGGGAAGTGGATCTGTGTGTGTAAACACACAGATCCATGTTCTGTCAGGGCAGAGGAGAACTGATCGTATGTTCCTTGTATATAGGAACACCGATCAGTTTCCTCCTCTCATCAGTCCCCTCCCCCTACAGTTAGAATCACTCCCTAGGACACACAAATAACCCCTTGATGGCCCCTTAGTGTTAACCCCTTTCCTGTCAGTCACATTTATACAGTAATCAATGCATTTTTATAACACTGATCGCTGTATAATTGTGAATGGTCCCAAAATAGTGTCAAAAGTGTCCGATATGTCCGCTGCAATGTCACAGTCACGATAAAAATCGAAGATTACCGCCATTAGTAGTAAAAAGGTAAATATTAAAAATGACATAAATCTATCCCCTATTTTGTAGGCGCTATAACTTTTGCGCGAACCAATCAATATACGCTTATTGTGATTTTTTTTTTACCAAAAATATGTAGAAGAATACATATCGGCCTAAACTGAGGAAAAACATTTTTTTGGGGGATATTTTTGGGATATTTATTATAGCAAAAAGTAAAAAATATTGTGTTTTTTTTCGAAATTGTCGCTCTTTATTTGTTTATAGCGCAAAAAATAAAAAACACAGTAGTGATCAAATAATTTAAAAAAATTCTCGCTTATAATCTATAAATACATAGGGCCAGATCCACAAAAACCTGACGTAACTTAAAAAATCCAATTTAAGTTACACTGCCTTAAAGTTTCTACCTAAGTGCCTGATCCACAAAGCACTTATCTAGAAATTTCAGGCTGTGTAACTAAAATTCCGCCGGCGCAAGGCGTTCCTATTCAAATGAGGCGAGTCCCATTTAAATGAGGCGCGCTCCCGCGCCGGCCGTACTGCGCATGCGCGAAGTTACGTTACGCCGAGTTTTGAGGATCGCGACGGCTTAAAGTTGCGTCGGGGAAAAAAAAAAATGACAGCGGCATGCATTCCTGAGGGAGAACTCCATGCCAATTTTCAAAGAAAAAACCGGCATGGGTTCCCCCCCCAGGAGCATACCAGGCCCTTAGGTCTGGCATGGGTTGTAAGGAGACCCCCCCACGCCGAAAAATTGACGTAGGGGGTCCCCCTACAATCCATACCAGACCCGTATCCAAAGCACGCTACCCGGCCGGCCAGGAAGGGAGTGGGGACGAGCGAGCGCCCCCCCCCCTCCTGAGCCGTGCCAGGCCGCGTGCCCTCAACATGGGGGGGTTGGGTGCTCTGGGGCAGGGGGGCGCACTGCGGGCCCCCCCACCCCAGAGCACCCTGTCCCCATGTTGATGAGGACAGGACCTCTTCCCGACAACCCTTGCCATTGGTTGTCGGGGTCTGCGGGCGGAGGCTTATCGGAATCTGGGAGTCCCCTTTAATAAGGGGGCCCCCAGATACCGGCCCCCCACCCTAAGTGAATGGATATGGGGTACATCGTACCCCTATCCATTCACCTGGAGGCAAAAAGTAAAAGTTAATAAACACACAACACAAGGCTTTTTAAAATATTTTATTATTCTGCTCCGGACGCCCCCCCTGTCTTCGTTATTAGCTCTTTTACCAGGGGGGGCTTCTTCTTTCACTCTCCGGGGGTCTTCTCCGCTCTCCGGGGGGGGGTTTCTTCTTCCGCTCTCCGGGGGGGGCTTCTCCGGACTCCGGGGGGCTTCTTCCATCTTCTCCCCTCTTCCGCTCTTGACTCGGCGAACCCCGGTTCTTCTGCAGCTCTCCGGTGCCTTCTTCTTCAGCGCTGGCTGCCTGCTATGTTTGTGTGTTAGCTCGATTTCAAACAGGCAGCCAGCGCGGTCTTCTGTGGCGTCAGGGTCTTCTGGTCTTCTGTTCTTCCGATGTTGCCTCGTCGCCTGTTGTCGCTGTAATGATGGAAGCGCGCCTTGCATCCCATTTATATAGGCATCACCGTCCCATCATGCTCCGGTAGGTACCCACGTGGTGGGTGCACGTGGGTAGGCACCCACCACGTGGGTACCTGCCGGAGCATGATGGGACGGTGATGCCTATATAAATGGGATGCAAGGCGCGCTTCCATCATTACAGCGACAACAGGCGACGAGGCAACATCGGAAGAACAGAAGACCAGAAGACCCTGACGCCACAGAAGACCGCGCTGGCTGCCTGTTTGAAATCGAGCTAACACACAAACATAGCAGGCAGCCAGCGCTGAAGAAGAAGGCACCGGAGAGCTGCAGAAGAACCGGGGTTCGCCGAGTCAAGAGCGGAAGAGGGGAGAAGATGGAAGAAGCCCCCCGGAGTCCGGAGAAGCCCCCCCCGGAGAGCGGAAGAAGAAACCCCCCCCCCGGAGAGCGGAGAAGACCCCCGGAGAGTGGAAGAAGAAGCCCCCCCTGGTAAAAGAGCTAATAACGAAGACAGGGGGGGCGTCCGGAGCAGAATAATAAAATATTTTAAAAAGCCTTGTGTTGTGTGTTTATTAACTTTTACTTTTTGCCTCCAGGTGAATGGATAGGGGTACGATGTACCCCATATCCATTCACTTAGGGTGGGGGGCCGGTATCTGGGGGCCCCCTTATTAAAGGGGACTCCCAGATTCCGATAAGCCTCCGCCCGCAGACCCCGACAACCAATGGCAAGGGTTGTCGGGAAGAGGTCCTGTCCTCATCAACATGGGGACAGGGTGCTCTGGGGTGGGGGGGCCCGCAGTGCGCCCCCCTGCCCCAGAGCACCCAACCCCCCCATGTTGAGGGCACGCGGCCTGGCACGGCTCAGGAGGGGGGGGGGCGCTCGCTAGTCCCCACTCCCATTCCTGGCCGGCCGGGTAGCGTGCTTTGGATACGGGTCTGGTATGGATTGTAGGGGGACCCCTACGTCGATTTTTCGGCGTAGGGGGGTCCCCTTACAACCCATACCAGACCTAAGGGCCTGGTATGCTCCTGGGGGGGAACCCATGCCGGTTTTGTTTTTTACAAATTGCCGTGGAGTTCTCCCTCGGGAAAGCATACCAAATGCCGTCGCTGGAATGGGCTTTTACAAGGTGTGACTAGTTTACACTTTGTAGAACCAGCCCTAATTTTACACTTGCAAAATAACACTTACGGCGCAAAAACGAAGCTAGAAAGCTTTGTGGATCGCCTTAAGTGCTAATTTGCATACTAGCAACGGCATTTCGACTCGAAATGCCCCCAGCGGCGGATGCGGTACTGCATCCTAAGATTCGGCAGTGTAATTCAATTACACATGCCGGATCTTCTGTCTAACTTTGGAAAAAGCCTTTTGAGGATCGTTTCCAAAGTTACACACAGACTGAACAGCAGTTAAGTCGGAGTATCTCTTTTGAGGATCTGGCCCATAAAATAGTATCGCAATAGGGTAAATCAAAGTGGTGGTGTTAAAAATCAATATATAACTGCACAGAAATCAGGGGCCAGATTCACAGAAGAGATACGACGGCGTATCTCTGTGATCCGCCCGTCCTAACTATGCGGCTGATTCATAGAATCAGTTACGCATAGATAGCCCTAAGATCCGACAGGTGTAATTGACTTACACGGTCGGATCTTAGGATGCAATACTTCGGCCGCCGCTGGGTGGAGTTCGCGTCGTTTTCCAGCGTCGGGTATGCAAATTAGCTTTTACGGCGCTCCACGAAGGTACGCGCGGTCGTTACGTCGTCGCAAGTCGTTTTTTCCCGTTGCAAAGTTAAGCCAGCTTTTTCATGGCTTAACTTTACACCAGCCATGTTAAAGTATGGCCGTCGTTCCCGCGTCGAATTTAAAAATTTTTTTTGGCGTAAGTACGTTACGCACGTCGCCATTCACAAACACGTCGGGCGCCGTAATTTCGTGCAAAGCACAGCGGGAAAATTGCGAACGGAGCATGCGCAGAGCGTCCGGCGCGGGAGCGTGCCTAATTTAAATGGTACACGCCCCATTTGAATTGGGTGGGCTTGCGCCGGACGGGTTTACGTTACACCGCCGTAAGTTTACACGCAAGTGCTTTGTGGATCAGGCACTTGCGCTGAAAACTTGCGGCGGTGTAATGTAAACGGGTTACGTTACGCCGCCGCATTTGTACCTGAATCTGGCCCCATGTCCTTAGTGATAAAAGCAGCTATACTGCCAAAGAGGAGAACAGAGGAGAAACTGGACATCCACAGATCTTATAAATAGATAGATAAAATGGCTTGATCCCAAGCGTGTCTGGTCTCACAGAACTCTCACCTCATCAATATGTTTAATCAGCAACAAGGATACTCATAGAGCGCTTCACCTCCACAAACCAAACGATATCTACACTTTCCACACTTCAACTGGTGACTCTCCAACTTTCTGCAGGCTCATAGATAGTGCCACAGCTTAATCCAAACTCCTTGATCAGTCCCTGTTATAGCTCCGGTAAGAAGAACAGGAGGGGAAGTAAAGAACAGAGAGGGCCTCCAATAGTGCAGTATCTATCTATTTATAAGATCTGTGGATGTCCAGTTTCTCCTCTGTTCTTTGGCAGTATAGCTGCTTTTATCACTAAGGACATTTTTTCTGTGCAGTTATATATTGATTTTTAACACCACCACTTTGATTTACTGTATTGCGATACTATTTTATGTATTTATAGATTATGCGCAAGAATTCTTTTAATTATTTCTACTTTTGTGTACTGTAAACACTGCTAGTTTTTGCTGCATTTTCACTTTTTTGTTTTGTGATATTCACCTATCACTCATTAGTAGCGCGAAGGACACTATTTATCAAGTAGTGGTCAAATACCATCGAAAGAAAGCACTATTTGTCACAGTTGTCATTCAAATTGTGACAGTGCTGAAAGCTGAAAATTGGCATGACCAGGAAGGGGAATAATATGCCCTGAATTGAAGTAGTTAAGCTTTGTATAGAGTGGAAATGGTGTTAAAAGCTCTGGCGGGTATTTTATTGCTATTGTATTTATTCCCGCTTTTGTCCCTATCTCTGGGAGTGGCCATGAGAAAGCACTTTTTTTTAAATAACAAACATTTCATAATCACCTGATCTGTACAATGGTTTTGCACAGAGCAGCCCACATCCTCTTCTCGCGTCCCTCGCCAGCGCTCTTGGCCCCTGCCGAGTGCCTCCAGAGAAAGCCGCTTGCAAGAGAGACACCCAAACTAGCTTGTTCTCAAGCCGTGGCTCTGCGTGTCCATTCACACACACTTTCTCTCCTCATTAGCTTACTGGCTGTGATTGATAGCCAGTGGAGAGGGAGCATTCCCAGAGAGTCGAGGCTCTCGTGCAGATCGCTGGATCGAGGTGGGATTCAGGTAAGTATTTAGGGGGGGACAGAGAATAGAATGCATGAAGATGAAACACCTTGAGCCTTTACAACCACTTTGACAAAGAAATTATGCTCCTTACCCCATGGTCATCACCCCCTCCTTCCTCCAGAGGGGCACGTTGGTGCATTCCTGAATGCCTGCTAAAATGATTAAGGGATGGATCTGGTTTTGTGTGTACATAGTTTGAAAGGAAATAGTAGATTTACCTAGAGATACAGTAGATTGTGTAGTGTTCAGTTAGTCATAACGCAGACTAATAGACTTGCATTGGAAGGAAAGAGCAATACAGCATATTTACTGTACACGATCAATAGGTAGCATGCACAGCTTGCATATGCAATAGGCAATAATGTCTGTCCCCATGTGTGTATCCAGTAACAAGCAGCAGAAAGAGTTTATTTTAAACCTTAATACACATTTCTAAGAATATTTCCATGAGGCTGATCTCATTTACATAAGAAGGCTATAACAAATGCAGCTCTTGCTGCAGAACTCACCTTCTCTGGACTGACCCTGCAGGCTCTATCTAGTGCTTGTGCTCTTCATGATTGGCATCATTTAATTTACTTTCTTTGAGTGCAGTGTGTCATGGACCCACATCACATAGCACCCTGCATTCACAGTTCAGTGAGAGTTGCAGTGATGTCATCAGGTCAGTAATGCTTTCTGCATAATAGAAGACTGACCATCACAGAGAATAGAAGGAGGACCCTGCATATCATATGACCACCCCAAAGACTTCTGTAAAAATTAGGGCTGTTACTGATTAAAATTTTCGTGTTCGATTAATCCATTTTTTTTAAATAGATTAATCGACTAATTTAGATTAATTATAATGCACATACATTTTTCTGATCACCACCATATATAGTCCCCACTGTAATATCCACAGACATCTCCCCCACTGTAATATCCACAGACATCTCCCCCACTGTAATATCCACAGACATCTCTCCCACTGTATTATCCACAGACATCTCCCCACTGTAATCCAAAGACATCTCCCCCACTGTAATATCCACTGACATCTTCTCCACTGTAATATCCACAGACATCTCCCCCACTGTAATATGGTCCATATCTCCCCCACTGTAATCCACAGGCATCTCCCCCACTGTAATACATAGACATCTCCCCATTGTAATCCACAGACATCTCCAACAACTGTAATATGGTCCACATCTCCCCCACTGTATAGGAAGATTAGTGCTTGCTTAGTCTTACCAGAGAAGCCGGCTGAACACGAGCAGTTGAGGTCGGGTGATGATGTCAGCGCATCGCTCTAGGCTCACCTAGGCCGCCGCGGGATGGACCAAGATGGCCGCCACTCCAGGAGCTTTTCTATGGCCAAGGCAGCAGTGGAGCTCCGCAGATCACGTGGCGTACAGATCCACATATGGTGACCCATTCGGATCACGGATAATTTACGATCCATTGCACCACTAGTACCGATCAAAAATTAATGATTAATCAAGGAATTAATCTTTAATTTCCACAGTCCTAGTAAAAATGTATGTAAAAAAAAAACACAAATGGGTGGTTTCAAGGAGTAAGGGGGTAGAGGGGCACATAACGTGCATTGGTGTGCTGCTCTTACATTCATTGTTAATGGCACCCCAATACAATTTCCTGATGCATGTACGTTGCAGTATGCAGCATGTGGTAAGACTTTTGTGGGGCATTCTTAGATTGTAAGCTGTAACGGGCAGGGCTCTCTGATCCCTACTGTTTAAAGGTGTATTGTATTTGTACTGTCTACCCTCAAGTTGTAAAGCGCTTTGTAAACTGTTGGTACTATATAAATCATGTATAATAATAATTAGGGATTCATTCAAGTAAATGGGCTGTTGTAATACAGTGCATGCCAATTCATAAAGTAACACGCGTGTTAAATCCACTGCAAAAGATTTGATGGGTGTGAAAGGGCTTTTAAGGCTGTAGCCTCAGAGTAGAAAGGTTATCATTGAACATCTAGGCATGGCTGATTTTACAGTTCTTGTTTCTATGCTTTCAAACCATGAAGCAGAGTAATTGTAGAGCTAGTAGTATTGATAAGTTGCAGGAAGCAATTTACAACAAGCCTTTTAGAGCCTATGTTCATTCCTGAATGAAACCAAAGTTCAATCAGGTACCATCATTTGGGTGGAAACAGGACAATTCAGTTACCCACTAGCTTCTAATTATCTGGGACCCCAAAGATCCCCTTTAAAGCATTGTATGGTTTTACACAAAATAGTGCAGTCAGTGAGACTCTGGAGCCTTTTGCACTTATTTTAAATAATGTAATAACACAACAAAGTAATTACACTGATGGTCTTGAAGGAAGACAGACCTCTAACCATACTCCTGGTAGCAGAGGGATTAGATATAAGTAAAGGTTTGGAATGAATTGTCCACTGGGTTAATGCCAGAAGGAGAATTAGGAATGGTCTCTCCATGGTTGTGTGAAGGAGAGCAAAGATGTTTGCATTAAGCAAGGAATGTTTATCCTATAAGAAAGTTCACAGCTTATGAGCCTTATGTTCAGTTCTCATGAACAGTAACAGGTAATGACAAGCTATGATATTGAATTCACGGGTGTAAAAATGATTACCGTATATTCCGGCGTATAAGACGACCCCCTAATTTTCCAGGAAAAATGTTGGTTTTGGGATATACTCGCCATATAAGACTACCCCCTTCCTACTAGTCTTTCTGGAAGCTGAGGGGTAGCCAGAACCGCTGACAGAAACAGGCTTTTTCAAATCTCACTGTGCCATCACTTGCCCCCACTGTGCCATCACTTGCCCCTCACTGTGCCATCACTTGCCCCTCACTGTGCCATCACTTGCCCCCCACTGTGCCATCACTCGCCCCCCCCCACTGTGCCATCACTTGCCCCCACTGTGCCTGAACGTGTGAACAGTGCAATCACTCACGTTTTTCTGAATCGACTAGCAGGCCGTGACAGTCTCCCTGCTGCGAGCGTCAATGATTTGAAAGCCGCGCCTTCTCCTCAGACTGTCCTGTGATAGGCGGAACACAAATTTTCCCAGCATCGCCTCTGTTCTGTGTTCCGCCTATCACGGACGTCTTCTCATCTCGTCCGAGGATGAGAAGGCATCTGTGATAGGCGGAACACAGAACAGAGGCGCTGCTGGGAAGATTTGTGTTCCGCCTATCACAGGACACTCTGAGGAGAAGGAGCGGCTTTTAAATCATTGACGCTCGCAGCACGGAGACTGTCACCGGCGTATAAGACGACCCCCGACTTTGGATGCATTTTTTTGCATCCAGAAAGTCGTCTTATACGCCGGAAAATACGGTATGTTTTTTTTATTAGTTAAGGTATTTTTTCATTTTAAATTAACATATACAGGAATTGTAGCTGCTAGTCTCATACAATACTGTCTTTTTTATATTGAAGGCTTAGTCCATGTATTGTAGTGCTCTTATTTTTTTACTGAAGCTGACTGTAATAACATATATAAATTCGATTTTTTTTTTTAGTTATTAAAGTATGAATAGGTATTTTAAAATTACATTTTGTACTATAAGAATTTTTTTCTTGCAAAATAAAAATATTTTTTTATGCTGTCAGCAAAATAACATTAACCACTGGCTAAAAAAGGCTACTTGCCATAAATTATGTTTTATTTACTTTTATTTTCAATTACTACAACTATTACTATTGCTTCCAGCCATGAACTGGTTTAGAATGTTGAGTGATGTAAAGAATATCTCCTGGCAAGAAGTAAAATCAATCATTGAACTACTAATGTTATACAGAAATTATAGCCAATGTAAGTAAATCTACACAGCTTACTTTTAGTATGAGTTTTATATTGCCCATTGCAGTCTCAGAAGTCCTGCTCATTTCTTCATTTTTTTACCAGTGAAATACTACAATGCACCAGTCCACCCCACTCCCTTTTTTGGTAATCATTGAACCCTTTGCTTGTGATGCAAAAAATAATTATTCACAAGCACTGATTTAAATGTTTCCCAAAATAGTTGCATACAAGACATGCTACAGTTACAAATGTGCGAATACTAGCTCTCAGCTGGACTATCAAGCCATCAAATGGCTGGTGTGATAGCTGGTGTGGAGCACCATGGCAAATGCAGATCAAACATAGGCTAATATGGCAGCTTCCTTGACTGTAAAGGAGGGTTTGTTGCCCTTTAAACACACACTGCAGGCTCTGGCTATAGGGTAATAGTGTCACAAATGGCTGTAAAGTCAAGCGATCACTTTTACAGGTGAAAATGTGTGCCCTCCCTTACCTGTTTTTGTTTCCTGACTGTTAGAAAGGTTTTTTAAATTATCACCTGTGGATGATTTGGGGTATTGAGTTGTTCTACTCTCTTGACAGATACACACATGCTTAGGGGTTTTAAATACTTTTTAAAACCAATCATGCAATTTTTTATATCTTTGTGAACAATAAAAAATAAAATTGGTTTGGAAGCAAAAGGGTTAATATATGTATTCATCACATTACTTTTTTGTTTTCTGCATTTTTCCTGGGTGCTTAAGCATTCTTTAGACAACTCTTATAGTATTATTCTTCCCAGAAACTGATATAAAAGTTAATTCCTGGTGTTGGCCATCTTTTTTCAAGACTATGAAACGCCAAATCAAACATGAAAGTATATCAGATATGGAAACAACAATAAGCATTGAAAAAGTTGCTTGCCTATCTTTTGCACTTGGTTGATAATTAATTAAAAAGGGAGGAGATACCAATGTTTTTGTGTGTCTTAACTTAAAACAATAATTTTTACCTGAATTTTAAATCTTGCAAAGGCATGGGCACAAAAATAGTCCTTTGTTAGCAGACTCAAATTTTGTTCCGTTTCTTTAAATACAAAAATTGAGGCCTTGTCTTGGATTAGTGTTGTTCAGCCACTCAAATACGGAGAACCAAATCTTTTTTGGGCGAAGATGAAAGGCCCCATATTAAAGAAGCATGCTTCTTGGTGTGATTGCAGCCAAACTATACTTTAGATATTTTTACACCTTAAATCACATCATAATGCCAGTATTCTTTGTCAAATAAGCTTTTATTATCATTATAGTTTAACAATTCAGAAGAGTCGGTTACAAATGTTCAGTGAACATAAAACAATTACAAAGTAACTTAGGTAGATAGTACAGACTCAAGTCATATATAGTTTTCTCAAAGAGAAAATGGAAAGCCACATACAAAATCAATCTGTACATCCAAGCAGGTTATATTGGGCCTCTGGAACACCAGGAAGCCTTGGGAGACAAAATGTCAACATAATACCAGAGAACTGAACAATATCAAAAACATAGCAGGTAAGGAAGTTGTGCATGTGTCACATATGCAACCAAAAGAAATCAAACACAGAAGCCCAGGCATTAAAAATTCTAAAACTTACTCCACCCATGACCAATTGAGAATCTCCCAAAAACATGTACAGGATAAGTGTCGAACTAGATGTTAATTAAAAAGAGCTTGGAAATTAGATTCTCACTATATGCTTGCCAGCAGGTCCAAGTAGTTTAAACTTTTTCTGTATCGGCACTATTCTCAGCCACCAATATTTCGATTACCATTATGTTGTTAAAAACCTTGGCCCATTCCACAAGTGAAGGGGGAGGTGGACGTCCAGTGATTATGCCAGTATTCTACTGTGTGCCCATATACAGTTACAAGTTGTCAGGCAGTGTCCATACATCCAATTCCTATTATCCAGCAGCAGCCACTTGCCCATCATTTTACCTGTATACTGTGATTAAAAGGGATTGTAAAGGCAACAGTTTTTTTTTCTATGCATTAAACAAGAAGTATTTTTTTTATCCCATATTTATGCTTAACTAGGTGGATGCAGCATCTGTCCCCCGCCACCTTTTCACTGAGAACCGAGCCACAGACACCGCAAATGACTCTGTTCTGCTCACCTTCCCGAGTGGAGAGCTGCTGCCTGCCAGTCAGCAGCTCACCTGCTCTGCTCCTCTATGCTAATCGTAGTGCTAAGCGGTGGAGGGTCAGGGAGTGGCCATCTCAGCAGCTCGCTTATCAGTCCAGGCACCTGGGATATCCAGACTTCCGAAGTCGGGACGAAGCGGTGCCTAGACTGATCTTGGTGACGTCAGCGGAGAGATGACTTCAGACCGCTCTCTGCTGAAAACAGGTCACAGGAGTGCAAAACGAATTGCACTCCTGTGTCCCATAGAAGAAGCCCAGCCGGATGAGCTTAGGCTGGACTCCTTTAAGATTAAAAGCCTTCTGTGTGCAGCAGCTCCCCAGCCCCCCTAATACTTACCTGAGCCCCATCTCTATCATGTCTACAAGTGCCTAGGCCTTCCAGGATCCCTTCTGATTAGCTGAGACACAGCAGCGGCACCATTGGCTCCCGCTGCTGTCAATCAAACTCAGTTAGCCAATTAGGAGAGGGAGGGGGCAAACCACAGCTCTGTGTCTGAATGGTTACACAAAGCTGCAGCTTGGCTCGGGTGCCCCATAGCAAACTGATTGCTGTGGGGGCACTTAACAGGAGGGAGGGGCCAGGAGCTCCAGACAGGGACCCGAGAAGAGGAGGATCTGGGCTGCTCTGCAAAACCAACTGCACAGAGCAGGTGTAAGTATAACATGTTTGTTATTTTAATAGAAAAAAAACAAGACTTTACAATCACTTTAAATTGTCATTTGGTCTTAGTTTAAGGCTATTATGGCTCTCTCTATATATTCTGTATATATGCTTTGCTAGCTTCGTCATTGGTGTGAACATTTTATTCCTGATTTTTACAAGGTACAGAGTATTTGGCCATCTTGATTGGCTGGCATGGAATTATGTTTATTCCAGTACCAAGATGTGCCGAGAATGTACACTGAGCTGCGCATGTGAAGAGGCCAGTGAGTTTGTTTTATTGCAGAAGATACATGGGATGTCTTTTCTGCAAAATAGAGCCTTTGAATTGTTTTTATTGTTTCCTTTTAGTTCTACTTTAAATTTCTTGCTTCCAGTGCACTCTTCAGTTTTAGTATATCAACCCCTCTTTAACTACTGCATCTTGATAAATTCATGAAAATTAAAAATTTGTTCCTAAAAGAACAATGTGTTCCTCAGAATGGACCAAAGATATCATAATCACTGATTAGTATGTTTATCATGAGGAGCATGTTTTCTTTGAATATCAGTCCTTAATGTAAGGTGTCACTGTTTTTGAAAACTGAAACATGTTTTGCATACCAGAGTGTTCTGGATATACAGACTGTGATGTGTTTCTGCATTTTTAATTGGATCCTCTTTTATGTTTTGTGCAGTTCTTCGTACAGGGAGGTTGTGAGTAATGAGAAGTCAACATGGAAGCACAGTCCCATAGCACTACTATGAGTGAAAAGAAAAAAGTAGAGAATTCTCTAGTGAAAGGCCATACTCGGACCGATGTGAGTGAGAAGGCAGTTGCCTCCAGCACAACTTCCAATGGTGAGTTTAAAGCACTCAAAATGGTTTTCAACATTCTCAATTCATGTTATGTTCTTCCTCTCTATTATTACATATTTCATTTAAGGAATTTCCCTTCTAATCTCGTAGTATAACCCAGCTTTAGACCCTTATTTGTCACTACATGAAGAGATGCTTCACTGACTTTGTGCCACAACTAGGCTTTGCAATCTCAAATTTCATCTGTAGTACAGCTTCAGGAGAAAATGTATAATTATGTATAATTATGTATAGATGAATAGACAAAAGGTGCCCATAGACATTAGATAATCATCATTTTATCCTGTCAGTTTCAGCAGAATTATTTGATGACAGAGATGTCTTTAGGTACCTTTAGACCTGTGGCGATATCAACAAGGGATAGATCACAATGGAAAAGGTGTATCAGCTGAATTTTCACAGCCCATAGCCGTTGCTCCCCTAAGATAAGGCTGCCTTCGGGGCTGCAGCTTTGGAAGCAGACATGTACACTCAGGCAATATAAGTGTGAAAATCTATGTTATTGTTTGGCAGATGGATCATCCTGTGGCAGTTTCATGTATCCAGTCACTGTCTGACTTCTATGGGAGCTCATTGTTTTAAACATCATAGCAAACGGCTTGCTATGATAAGTCCACATGTTGCTCATTTGGGTAATCCCTGTATTAAACTCCATCAGGAAATGGGAAACATTGTGTTAACTTTGTGTTAAACTGGAAAATGTACTTATTCTGTATTGCTGTGAATATCCATACCTTGCTAATTTGCAAAATGTTGTAAATTTGCTTGTTCCGAGGCACAGGTTTTAATGAAAACTTAACTCTGCACTCTGATCTTGGCTTGATAATTGTTTAGATATCAACAATCATTCTCTTCACAACATATGCAGTTTGTACATGCAGTAGAAGTCACTATGAGGCCTCATCTACCCTGGATGTCATAAAAAAAAACATCAGTAGCGTTAGCTGTAGAAAGCTGTAGCTGTAGACTTAGTTTTACAGTAGGGTTTTTAGCATTTTTCATTTTTTTTTATTTTTAGCAAAACTATACTCCCACTAAAGCTTATGGCTCAAAAATTCCCCCAAAAACGCAAAAAAATGTGTTTTTCAGCATTTTTTAAATTGTTATGTTAAATAGTAAGCCAATATAAATAAATAAAAATAATATAAATATTAAATCATGGATAATCAGCCAAACACACTCACCAACCTAGACAACGAGTGAGTGTGTTTGGCTGATTATCCATGATTTATTTAATATCTATATTATTTTTATTTATTTATATTGGCTTACTATTTAATAACATTAAAACCTTCTAAATATTCCCTAGGAATTCTGCTGCATCTGCTCCTGATGAGTGGACATATCCACAAAACGCGTAGAGCTATACCTGATGCTACAGTTACACCTTATATGGAATTCCACTTACCTACCTACTATATATTGCCATATATTATTCAGTGGATCTACCTAGGTTCATATGCGGGTGCCGAGCATGTTGCCTTTGGCATTTTATTGCCATACTATTTTCTACAAATATTTTTTATATACTCAATATTGCAATCATATGCTGCTATGTATATATTTTTCCATCATGTGAAGGTTTTGTGCATGTAAATTATGTATATACGAAATATATTTTTTACTATTCCCAGACTCATGTTACTATATTTATTTATTTATTTTTACGTCCACCATTCTATTTTTTCATTTAAAGTCCCAATTTCCCTCTCGATTGTACCTATTACCGGGATGGAGGCACTTAACTGTGCTTCATTTAAAGTCCCAACTCCCCCCTTTTTTGCATACAGTACAAGGTGTCAAGAATTGAAATGTAGGCCTTGTTCACTTGTACACTCTTGTGGGGGCTGTGTTTTCCCACACAAGATGCACAGATGTTTTGTGCAACTCACGTGCAAGCAGTATCATTCATCTCAATTGGGACACAGTGTGGATTTAGAAACACGTGCCCGCACCCAGACATATTTTAAAATGGATGCGGTGACTCTATCTATGCAGCCACTGCGTCCCAATAGACACAAAGAGAACTGCATGTGCACGGATGCACAGGAATACCTGTGTATCCTGTACAGGGAAACACTGGCCTTACACGGGTGTATGCTTAAAGTAGAACTATAGGCAAAAGTTTTTTTTATTTTGGATAGAGCAAGGGAGGGTTATAATCTCTGCCAGATTTTTTTTTTTTTTTGCCATCTGTGTCCCATTCCAGAGATTTTCTGTCCCATAGAAAACAGGAAGTGAGAGGAAATCCCTGCAAATTAAGGGAATCAATTGGGACCCCCAGGTCACCAGAACTAGTGTCCCTATAGGAAGGTTTTACCACTATTACAACCCACAATTTGTGATTTTCTTTTTCTTTCACTTTCAACGATAATGATAAACAGGACAAATAGAGAGGGGGGGTCTCCTTAATAGGGGCACAAACAGCATTTAAAAACTGACAGTGGTTCTAACCCCTCTCCCCTCTATCCAAAACCGAAAAAAAAACGTTTTGCCTTTAGTTATACTTAAGTACGCCCATGTGAACAAGGCCTTACATTTATTTACTTGCTATGGTACATTCAGTAGTGTTGGCAGTTTTATATGTTAGCTTAATAATAAGACAAATAATATATTTTCTGTGTGAGTATATGAATTGTATAACATATGTTACATTTACATGCCACTGTCTTAGGGAATGGCTTTTTATGTTTAAAATTTTTAAGTTTGGCAGTAACTTAGGGCCAGATTCACAGAGGAGATACGACGGCGTTTCTCCTGATACACCTTCGTATCTCCTGTCGTACCTATGCGGCTGATTCATAGAATCATTTCCGCATAGATAGCCCTAAGATCCGACAGGTGTAATTGACTTACACCGTCGGATCTTAGGATGCAATACTTCGGCTGCCGCTGGGGGGAGTTTGCGTCGTATTCCTGCGTCGGGTATGTAAATGAGGATTTACGGCGATCCACAACGTTTTTTCCCATCTTTACGTCGTCGCTAGTAATTTTTTCCTGTCGCATATTTACCCCTGCTTTAACATGGCTTAACTTTAGTCGAGCCATGTTAAAGTATGGCCGTCGTTCCCGGGTCAAATTTAAATTTTTTTTTGTTTTGGCATAAGACGTCCGGGAATACGAATGAACGCTACGCACGTCGCCGTTCTAAAAAATTACGTCACATCGCGCAAAGCACGGCGGGAATTTCAAAACTAAGCATGCGCAGTACGTCCGGCGCGGGAGCGCGCCTAATTTAAATGGTACCCGCCCCATTTGAATTGGGCGGGCTTGCGCCGGACGTGTTTACGATACACCGCCGCAAGTTTACAGGTAAGTGCTTTGTGAATCGGGCACTTTCACTGAAAACTTGCGGCGGTGTAACGTAAACGGGTTACGTTACACTGTTGCAATTCTACGTGAATCTGGCCCTTAAAGTGTTACTAAACCCACAACAGTAAAATCAGTCTTTATATGCAGTAAAGTATGCTTGTTATACTCACTGTGGAACTAAAGGGGTTAATCCTCTGCACATGTAAAAAGGCTGTTTTATCCTGTATGCATAGATCTTCCCCCTCCTGCACTGTCTATCTGGGGAAAGCCAGCTAACACAGGCAAAGCAGCTGTCTTCACATGCTAAGTTGTGTCTTTTATACTGGAGAGAATAATTATTTGTTCTCAGAGCTAGCCAAGTTTAAAGTTATTGTAAAGCTTTATTTTTTTAAAAATAACAAACATATCATACTTACCTCCACTGTGCAGTTCGTTTTGCACAGAGTGGCCCCGGTCCTCGACGTCTGGGGTCCCCCGGTGGCTCTGGTAGCTCCTCCCCGCATCGTATAACCCCCTAGGAGAAGCACTCTCCTGGCTGAGCGCTCCCGAGTCCAGCATTTGTGTCCATAGATGCAGAATGCCGGACTCGGCCCCGCCCCCCAGTGCCCGCGTCATTGGATTTGATTGACAGCAGCGGGTGTCGATGGTCGAGACAACAGGCAGAGGTGAAGAGCGCTTCTCTGGCGTGGGAATTACGTGCTCAGGTGTGTAAAATGGGGGGGCTGGGGAGCCATGCAGTGACATAGGATGCATTGAGGTGAAAAAACACAAGGGTTAACAACCCATTTACAATATTTACAACCCCTTTACCCCTGTTTACAACATGGTAACTTTTTACCTAAACCTGTTAACCCAACCCAGCATTCAAATCGTGAACCGCAGCTTAAACTCTAAGTGCTGGTTCACACCAGCGTGCTCTGTGAGTTTGCATGTGATTCGCACCACACTGCAGAGATGTCCATGTAAAACAATTTCAGCCATGCAGATAGTATGGCTAATATTACATTGCATTAGGACCAAACTCGCACAGGACCCTTTTTTTGGTCCACACCAGAATCGGATCGCATGGGTGTGAACACGATCCGATTCATATCCGAACTGTCAGTTCTCACTGCTGTGCGAGTTGGGTGTGATGTGGGAACCCACAGTGGATTCACACATGTTCATCTAACTCCAAAACTTAACCCTTAAAATCTCAGTTCAGGTTACATTTCACATGCTAAGGGTCCCTTGTGGATAGGGGGAAAGGAATAGGTACAAATGCTTATTCTATTCCTCACAACCACATTTATCCTTGTCTTCTCTTTGTGACTGGTTCCACAAAGCGACTTCACTTTGCTACTCATCTGGTTGCAGTTCTGTGATGTCATCATGTACAATGCAGGTCCAGCAGTCCTGTATTGTATGGGAGGTCATACAATGCTGCCAGGAATGCAAGGAATAATGTATGTATATATTAATATTGCTTTCTCCCCTAGCCAAACAAGCATTAGCTTATGCAGTGTGGGGGAGTACCCCACTGCATGGGTAAATATACCAGCAGCACACAGTTGGAATTTAAAGCAGAACCATCAATAACTCAGTGTGCCTTCCCCAGGATAAAGTGTTTCTAGAGTCTTGTTTTCCCCGGAGATCAATAATTGGCACCTGCCAATTTTCAGGCAAACTAGGCAAATCGCCGTTATGACAGGAGGGAAGAGATGGAGTTTGTGTCCCTGCAAAGCAGGGAATACATTCCATCTCTTCCCCTAGTAAAACCAGCTCACACAGTATAGTAAAACACAGGCTAGGCACACAGTTAACCCTTTGATCGCTCCTGATGTTAACCCCTTCCCAGCCAGTGGCATTAGTACAGTGACAGTGAATACTTTTAGCACTAATCACTGTATTAGTGTCACTGGTCCCCAAAAAGTGTAATTTATTGTCAGAATGTTTGCCGCAATATTGCAGCCCCGCTATAAGCCGCTGATCGCTGTCTTGCCACTAGTAAAAAAATGAAATAAAAATATCCCACATTGTGTACAAACTATAACTTTTGCGTAAACCAATTAATATACGCTTATTTGGATTTTTACCAAAAATATGTAGCAGAATATGTATTGACCCAAACTTATGAAGAAATTTGAGTTTTTTTTTAATATCGGATAGGCTTTATAGGAGAAAGTAAAAAACATTGATATTTTTTCAAAATTGGTCTTTTCATGTTTATAGCGCAAAAAACAAAAACCGCAGAGGTGATCAAGTACCATCAAAAGAAAGCTCTATTTGTGGGGGAAAAAAGACATACATTTTATAAGGGTACAGCGTTGCATGACCACGCAATTATCAGTTAACCACTTCAGCCCCGGACCATTTTGCTGGTCAATGACCGAGCCACTTTTTGCGATTTGGCACTTCGTCGCTTTAATTGACAATTGTGCGGTCGTGCGACGTGGCTCCCAAACAAAATTGGTGTCCTTTTTTTCCCACAAATAGAACTTTCTTTTGGTGGTATTTGATCACCTCTGCGGTTTTTATTTTTTGCACTATAAACAAAAATAGAGCGACACTTTTGAAAATAAATGAATATTTTTTACATTTTGCTGTAATAAATATCTAAAAATATATAAAACAAATGTTTTTCCTCAGTTTAGGCGGATACGTATTCTACATATTTTTCGTAAAAAAAAAACGCAATAAGCGTTTATTGATTGGTTTGCGCAAAAGTTATAGTGTCTACAAAATAAGGGATAGTTTTATGGCATTTTTATTAATATTTTTTTTTTACTAGTAATGGCGGCGATTACAGATTTTTATCTGTACTGCGACCTTATGGCAGACACTTCGGACACTTTTGACACATTTTTGGGACCATTTGCATTTTTATAGCGATCAGTTCTATAAAAATGCATGGATTACTGTAAAAATGTCACTGTCAGGGAAGGGGTTAACACTAGGGAATGGGGAAGGGGTTAAGTATGTTCCCTAGGTTGGGACTGACTAGGGCAGGAGTCTGCAATCTTTAAGACATAAAGAGCCACTTGGACCCGTTTCCGAAGAAAAAAAAAAACTGGGAGCCGCAAAACCATTGCGACATTTAAAACAAATATAACACTGAATATATATATATATATATATATATATATATATATATATATATATATATATATATATATATATATATATATATATCAGATAAGATTCCACCTCCACATGCCCAGGCTTGGCCGCTCTCCCCCCAGTCCCAGACACTTCCAATCCACACATAATGCCGGTCCTCACCTGCGCTGCCTGCTCTAGTGCTCTTACTGTCTGTGTCACTCGTCGTCTGTCTCTCTCTCTTCGCAGGGCCCCAGTCTTTGATCCGGAGCGGAGCCTCCGCGGGGGATATGTCGGCGGCTGAGCTGAGAGCTCTCGAGTCGTGACAGGCTGAGGCGGGTGGGAGACTCCAGGCGCGTGCATGCGCCAGCGCCACCCGAGCCGCGAGCACAGACAGGCCAGCTCTGTGGCCAGTCACATAACGCGTCATGACCGAATCACAGGCCAGCTCCGGAGCCGCGGGTTGCAGACACCTGGACTAGGGGAAATGACAAATCGCCGTTCATACATTGTATGAACATGCGATCAGTCATTTCTCCCACTCAAAGGACCGTAAGTTGTGTGTTTAGACACACAGCTGCCGGTTCTCGCTTTGTAACGAGCGATCGCGTGCGTCCCCCTAGTGGCTAAAATGCAAAATCACGTAATATTACGTGATTTTGTGCAGCCGAGCCGACCTGCCGCTGTAAAACTGCAGCCGCTGGTCGGCAAGCAGTTAAAGTAACGCAGTGCTGTATCGCAAAAAATAGCCTAGTCATGAACGGGGGTAAAATCTTCCAGAGATCAAGTGGTTAAACAATAAAAAAAACTCATAGAGAACATTAAAAACACAAAAAAGTGTAGACCTGTGCTCATAAAATCTAGAGGGATAGCAGTTACAAACTTAGGGGTAGATCCACATCTACTGATACGCCGGCGTACTTTCAAATTTCCCGCGTTGTATCTTTAGTTTGAATCCTCAAACCAAGATACGACGGCATCTGGGTTCGATCCGACAGGCGTACGGCTTCGTACGCCTTTGGATCTTAGATGCAATACTTTGGCGCCCGTTGAGTGGAGTTCTCGTCATTTTCCGCGTCGGGTATGCAAATTAGCTATTTCCGTCGATCCACGAACGTACGCGCGGCCGTCTCATTTTCTTACGTCGTCTGTAGTCGGCTTTTTACGGTGTATAGTTTAAGCTACTGTTTTGCGGCGTATAGTTAGAATTGCCATGTTAAGTATGGCTGTCGTTCCCGCGTTTAAATTAAATTTTTTTAAATTCTTTTTTTTTTTTTTGCGTAAGTCGTCCGTGAATCGGAATGTACGTAATTCACATCTAAGTTTAAAAAAATTACGTCCTAGCGACGTCATTTAGCGCAATGCACGGCGGGAAATTTTGGGACGACGCATGTGCAGTTCATTCGGTGCGGGGACGCGCTTCATTTAAATGAAACACGCCCCCTAATCGCCGATTTTGAATTGCGCGCCGTTACGCCGCTTGAGATACACTACGCCGCCGTAACTTACGGCGCAAATTCTTTAAGGATTCAAACCAGCCCAATGTAAGTTACAGCGGCGTAGCGTATCTCACATACGCTACGCCGATCTACTTCTATGTGGATCTACCCCATAGAGGTAAGAGTAGATCCTTTTTGACATATACTGAATGTGTGCCTTGGCTACTAATGCGCAAAGTGATTCGCGAATCAAGAACACTTGAAGATATTGACCTATTTGTATTGATGCTAATTTGTTCATTCTGTAAAAAATCATCCAGTTCTTGGATTTCAGTTGCCTTTATTCCTTTAATGTGTGATCCTGTACAGATCAGACATATCTACATGGATATACAGTATGTGATCAGATCTCAGATGTGCAAATCCCCAATTCTCCTGATTTACTGTGTCCCAGGGCTGACTGAAATGAATTATGGATTTTAGCATCTTGCTACAAGAATACAAACATATTGGCACCACTGCCACATTTGTTACCAATTTGTGCAGAAAATGCTGCAGAATTTTGGATTTAGTTCACTTGTTTTTTCATGCTTTAAAGATAAATTCCAGACACAATGTATTCAATATAATTCCTGACACGTACATGCCATTGCTTCAGTTTGTTTCAGTGCGCATGTGCCAATGACATCGGCACATGCAGGGAACAGGTGATATCTCATTAACCATCCAGGTTTAGGAGATATCCAGGGTAGCTACAGGTAAGCCTTATTATAGGCTTACCTATAGCAAAAGTGTGTTGTAAGGGTTTACAACCACTTTTAGCCATGAAATGTGTACATACTGCTTTCCGTGTTTTCCCTCTGGTACTGCCACAGTGCACCAGAGCACTCCATTCACCTTTGCCAGCAATCTGTCAGTTTGGAAACCCCTTTTTGTGTACGAATTTCTGCTGTTCCCAAACACACTCATTGCAGGCTCCTTGGTGTCTCTCTTGTACAGTTAATTTAATATGCATTTTCTGCAAAGCAAACTATGAACACGTGTAACAGCTAAATGTGCTGCATGAAGCTGCTAACCATGTATATTTCTGCACAATAGTATGAGTGTGAGCTGCCCATGTAAATGATATGTATACTTCAGTTCAGAGTGGCTTAAAAATGCTGCTTTTTTTTGCTATTATCCCAGTAGTCATTTAACAAAATTGCTGACATACAGACTGCCACTAGAGGGAGAATCTTCAAATCTATCTGTATATGATAACTATCACAAAAATATTGAACAGCAAGCATATAAAATGTAAAAGTCATATTAAAAATGACATTCAGATAAAACCTATGTACTAACTGAACATACGTCATAGCTCCCCTGCAGCGATGTTGCACTCTTAAATTTAAATGTTGGTTGACAAAAAATAAACATGACAATTTTTTTTATTTTTCATTTATCCTTATTTAGGGGAGCACACAAAAGAGATTGAAAAAGAGAGAAACACACCGCGCTTGATATTATATTAACAATACATCTGTGCCAAATTAAATATAACAAACTCTAATAACAAATAATCTCGCAAAAATTAACAGTGTGCATCCATATTCAGTCCATATCAAAAGTTTGTATATAAATATATCAAGTCCCACAGTGATCCTTCTTAGTGATGTTGTGCTCTTTAAACAAAATAACAGTGCCCTGTTCCACTCGTGCTTTTAGTTCCCCACATGGATTTACACTCACTACAACTTGTTGACCACCTATCGCTAGTATGGTCTACTGTGCTTTGTAGGGCAATCCCCTGGTTGGTCACTGGCACTTGCAAAACACCGCCTTCCACTTTTCCGCGGGTAGTTACTCAGAGGGAAGGAGAGAGTGCTCATAGTGAAAAACCATTTGAATAATTTATTTAAGAATAAAGGGGTAAAATTAAACTCACATTTGAATGTGCCTATTATACCTGACACCCGGTGTAAACAGCATCTGTGTGCGGTGGGTCCCTGGGCAGCGCTTGGTCCACACCCGGACGCGCAGCGTGGCTCAGTGCCCATAGACGGCAGCAGCAAAAGATGCGCCACGATGATCACCAATGACGTCACATCTAATACAGGATGTGTGATACTGACCAGATCACTGGGTGAAATCAGAAGGAAAAAAAGTCTAAAAAAATAAAACGAATGCAGCCACCACATTTAACAATTGGTAGGCTGCAATCTAACATTTTTGGTTTTGATTTTAATACTACTTTAAACCTGAACATACAACTGAATTTAATGTTAACCTAGCCCCAAAATCTAATGTTTTAGGGCTTGTTCACACTATGCATACAAAAAAACCTCATAAAACAAAGTGCATGCATGCAAAGACACACTCTTATATGTGTTTTTATGTACGTTTCAGAGCATATGGCTGACTTACAGGGCAGTGGAAGGGTCAGAATATAGGACGACATTTGTTTATTCTTTTTTTTTTCATTTGCGTAGCATGTATGCACATTTTGAATGCATTTACCTATATTGAAGGCAGAAAAATGCAGACATGCTGCATGTTTACACAGAGCTCTGCACTGCACTTGGCACACTTGATTATCTGTCCCTAACCACAGGCAATCACTGGTTGTGCGATTACATCCAAATACTGGTGGGCAGCTGTGGTTGCTGTAAGCCTGTCATTGCTTTGTACAGACTCAAGACCTGCAACTGTCATCAACCTTGAGTATAACAGCTGCTAGATGTTTTTGCCACGGCTGGAAATATTTGTTGTGTGAATGAGGCCTAAGAGGAATATGTATAAAGCAGTGAATCTGACATCCAGCAAACATTCACTGCAGGTGAGTCTTCCATGCACATGTGCTTTAAGTGATGGTGATTGATTCACTACCAGGGAGTGTTTGATGAAAGTCACTTTCACTGCTTTAAAAACTGACGCTGTTTACATGTAAAGTTCAAACCTTTTTTGGAGAGCATGCAGAACAGTTAGAACTTTTGTCAGGTTTTTATTACTGTTTCTTTCTCCACTAGGGGGATTCACCCTCACTAATGGTCCATGTGGCCATTGTCTGGTGGTGCAGAAAGTGCTGGGAAATGTAAAATATTTAAGTTGTAATTCTCAGGCCTAAAATTTGCATTTTAATGTACGTAAAGAGCTATTTTTGCTTTGCAGTGAATCTAACTTCTATTTCAAATATTTTACTGACAAAAAATGATTACAAATTTTTTTGAATATATCCTTCATACAGTTAACCACTTAAGACCTGGACCAATATGCAGGACCTGGCCCCTTTTTGCGATTTGGCACTGCGTCGCTTTAACTGACAATTGCGCAGTCGTGCGACATGGCTCCCAAACAAAATTGACGTTCTTTTTTTCCCCCACAAATAGATCTTTCTTTTGGTGGTATTTGATCACCTCTGCGATTTTGTATTTTTGTGCGCTATAAACAAAAATAGAGCGACAATTTTTTTAAAAAATGCAGCCAACAGTCTAGCCAACAGTTAGTGCAAGGAGAGGGGCAGTAAACAGTAAAGTTAGCCCATTTTTTTTTTGTATAATGTGAAAGATGATGTTACGTGAGAGAATCATGATTTTTATTCTAAGCTAAAAAAAAATGTGATTCTCATTTTATACAGAATCATGCAGCTCTAATGTAAACCAAAAATTTGACTCAAGTGGTTAAGTGGATGTAAAGAACTGATGGTAAAAACACTATTGAAAAACTGATCTGTTTTTTCTTTGACAAAACATGACTGAACTGATGAAACTGAAGGCATATGTGAAAGGGGCCTTAAACAAAAACAATTCGCTGAAAATCCTTGCTGCCTTAATATGTTTGGCATCAGTACTTTCAGAGTGAATGGGAATTTGCATGCTATAAGCCCTGTTTCACACTAGAACGTGGTGCGGGAAACATGCAGTCCATGTGCGTTTAAATCGCACTGCCCTTGCGATCTGCAGTGTTAAACGAAACCCCAAACGCAGATTGTAAACGCAGTGCGTTTGCCTCAATGGATCTCACGGTACAAAACGATAATGCAATCTGGTTGCAGTGCCTTTCTAAAATTGGTGCATGCAGTACTTTGGTGTGATGCTTTGCGATTTGAACTCATTCAAAATCGCACAGCACTGAATCACATGTGAATTGCACAGGAATGTGGTGCGATTCACAGTGTGAACCAGGGCTAAATGGGTTTTAGGGAAGTGTAAGAATACCTTATACTTGTATAAAGCCAATGCATCAGCAAGGCAGCCAGGGAACTAACCTTTTCAGAGGAAATGGTCAGCAATGACAGCCTCTGTGAATCTGCCTTTCCCAACTACTGCATTATCAGGACACACATTAAGTACGGAACAAAAGCTTCTACTGTTTCATGTTCAGACATGTTCAGTAAGCTGTCCTATTACTTTTTATTCATGAAAGACAGAAGAAGCCATAGCATTCAATAAAGAGTAAGGGGTCTATATATAAATGTTTTCACACATGATTCAGACAGCTTTCACCCAGGATTTACACATTTTGTGATTGAATTCCTGGGTGGAAACACTTATATACAGACCACTTGGTGTTTTTATATAAATAGTAAAAAACATAGCAAAACTCCTCTTCCTATATTTTCTTTATTATGGTTAGGGATAAAGAATACAACACAAAATAAATAAAGGAGTTCTGGGATCCTTTTTAAATGTTTATGTGTCAATTCATAAAGGTTCTGTTGAAAAAAAAATAGACATGTTTACAGATCTCGGTAGCTCAAGCTGAAATTTACTTGCACAACAAAATGAGTCAGAGAAGTAACTAATTTCCTTCCCTCCCCCTACCTGCTTAGATGAAGATGTATGAAATTTAATTTGGAAAATGCATTAAAAATGTACACAGCCTGCGTTATGCTGTTTCTTTGAAAAACATCTGAGGGGTGGTTCACACTAGCTGTGCAGCGACCGGTGTGCAGTGGGATCCAGTTGAGATCAGTGCAGTGATGATGCGCTGAGCTCAGAGGATCATACTGTTTCTTTTTTTTAATTAAATTTAATTAATTGATATGTAACACATACATATCATAAAGCTCAATTGCAGGCTGCGGAGTGCAAGGCAGTGGATTGCCTTGCACTGTTCTGCGCTGAAAAAAGGTACTGCATGCAGTAGTTCTTTGGCAGCAAATTGTGCCTGCACACCACCGCAACACAGTGGTGTGAACCAGGCACATAGGAGACATGGCATTTTACCATGTCCATGTAGTGGAACAAGCTCAGAATTGTGCCATCTATGCACCTTATATTAAATGTTAATTTCTTAAAGTGGTTGTAAAGGCTGAGGGCTTCAAGGAGCAGCCCCACTAATACTTACCTGACCCCAATCCCAATCTAGCGAGGCTCTCCTGAAACTCTCTCTCCTGATTGGCTAAGACACAGTAACAGAAACCATTGGCTGCTGTCAATCACAGCCAGTGAGGAGAAAGCAGGGGGAGAGACTAAGCAATGCTCTGTGTGCCCATAGTTAGTGAGCACGCATGAGCAAGCAGCTTGCTCTATGGGCACTCAGCAAATGGGCAGGGTAAGAAGCACCGGTAGGGAACCCGTGAAGATGAGGATCGGGGATGCCCTGTGCAAAACTATTACACAGAGCAGGTAAGTATGACGTGTTTATTATTTTAAAGGAAACAAAAACAGGGCTTTAGAACCACTTTAAATACTTAATACTTTATGTTAAATGTGGCAAAACTCCTTCCTTCTGTATGGCTGTGTCTGAAATTTCAATGATAGACACCCTTCTTAAAAGGAGATAGCTATTTATTGCTGTGCTATGTTTAGATAACTCATAGTGCTCTGGAAATCCTTTGTCATGTATTAAATATTTGCTTGTTAAACCGATATGTGATATACATAGTGAAACAAGATATAAACATCAGTTTAAAAACATTGAAACCTAAATAAAAAATAATTTAACTGACAAAACACATATAGTAATAGTTTTCTTTTAAATGACATTGAGGTATGTGTTTAATTTAAAGGGACATAGTACTTAGGAAACTTTTTCAAGGACAATAGAAGAAGATTTCCTTTTTGCAATACAAAATAGGGACTAAAGTAGTGCACAAGTTTGACTTAAAGTTGTAAATGCCATTTCTAAAAGGCACTATTACACTATGTTAAAATAAACGTTGATCGTATTTAACAGGTATTGTTCACTGCAGCCATGTCTTCTCACCACAAGTGGATTTTTAGCTTTGTAAGAAAGGAAGAAAGTCTCTGTTACCTACCGGCAGCACCTATAAATTAACTATACCTATAGCCATTCTTTTCTGTCTCCTTTGAAAACAATAGATTCATGGTCTTTTCTGTTTATCTGCTTTTCACTGTTTACCAGAAAGTAATTACCTGGTTTAAATGACTTGATTTAGAGGTTTAGGAAAGTGGTTATGAAAGTGTGCTTCTTCTGAAAGTCTCTGTAGTACAATAAACGATTTTTTAATTAAATACAGATTCCAGAGCGGAAAAAAAATGGACCACTTATTTTGCACACCTGCTAATGAAATTATTTTTAATGAGCTGCTGCCTGTAATGCACAGGAATAAAAATGTATTCAGTCTGCACAAAAAGGGAGCAGTGTTCACAAGATGTTTAGCAATTATAGTTATTTGTAATATTTTATGTAAACAAATATGCAGGTAAGTTAAAGTTAACCTGTCACAAAACTCCAAAAATTCTACTTTATAAGGCTATTCGAGGTAAAAGTGAATAACCAGGGGCACGTATTTAAGGGGCACTTGAATTAAAAACAGAAAACCAAAACATTTAGTAGTATCATAGATACAGGCAACGTAAATTACGTGCAAATCTCAATAATTTCTATAAAGTTTGTGCTTGGTCCTTCTTACCTCCATACCGAGTGGTTTTGTTGTCCTTAAAGAAAGCTAGGAACAGTTTAACTAATAAGAGTCTTAAGAGACATAGACAGTAGAAAGTTATCAGCTGACAAGATTTCTGATTTTTTTTGCAGTTATTGAACAGATACTGTATAACAAAAATCACATGTGGTATATTTAACAGACCAAAAGGGACCAAATAAGAAGTTCATTATTAGGGTTTTCTTCCCCCTTAACCACTTCCCTGATAGGTCCACACGTTGTACAGCTACCAGGGTTGTGTGCGAATCTGACAAGCAGACTGTCAGGTAAAAGCATTTGGATGGCTCACACCCCTGGTAATGGCGCCTCCCCTCCCTCTCACATCCCCCGCATGTATCCTGGGCTCTGCTTGCTCATCTATGGGCCTGGGACTGGCATAGCGGGTCCCACCGGAAAGAGAGGAAGGAGAAGAGCGGACACATGTCTGCTCTCCCCTCTCCTTGTTGTTGACCCGGAAAGCGTCATCTTTGATGTCACTTCCAGGTCTACCTCTCAATCTCCTTGGCCAAGGGGGCTTATGTAATCTTCAGGCCTAAAATTATTTTTTAAGCATGTGTGCAAAAAATGGCTCTGGCAGCGAAAGCGTAAAGGACCCCAGGAGGCTAGAGGGAATGAGAAAGTTATGAAACACTTGGAACAACTCATCCTGTTTTAAGCTGGCCATACATTATACAAATTTCCTATTTCATTTCCTTTAGATTTACCTTCAACTATGAAGTGCAAGGGCCTGCCTGATTGCATACAAATATAAAGTGTTGAGGTTTGACCTCATATTATATGCTTTGATTATATGCTTTGATAAAGCTAATGGAAAGTTGCACAAGAAAATTGTATAATGTATGGCCAGCCTTAGGCTTTGCAGCTTTATTCATTTCTGGGTGGGCATAGGATTACGATTGAAGAGTGAGTTATGTTTTGAGACTGGAAGAATTTCCACTGTCTTCCACTGCCATATGTTCATTCAAAGACTATAGGCTTTACTGGTTGGTGCATTGTGACATACCTGATAGTTTGGCTACACTAACCCTTGCTCTCACAACGATTATATGGGCAGGAAGAAGATCAGCAGAAAGGGAGATTGAGATTAACAGCAAATGAACAGATTGTGGTCAATCACCTTATTGGCCTAATCTTTAGAGAAAACCAGTGGTCTTCCCCAAAGTATTTTGGCACTTTCACCTAGCAGCACTAGGGTTGTCGTTTTAAATTCCAACAACACTGCCTGTCTGGAGTTTTCATGTTGTCCCTGTGCATGCGTGGGGTTTTCTCTGGGAACTCCGGTTTTCTCCCACACTCCAAAGACATGCTGGTAGGTTAATTGGCTCCTATCTAAATTGGCCCTAGTACATGTATGTATGAATGTGAGTTAGGAACCTTAGATTGTGAGCTCCTTCAAGTCAGGGACTGATGTAAATGTACAATGTATATGTATAAAGTGCTGTATAAGACCCTATAATAAATAAATATACCCATAAAACCTGGGTCCCCTTCTCATTGCCTCAGCCCTTCTGAAAAGATAAAACTGAAGAGATAAAACTAGAACCAGTAATAAAGAAAACTGGCAGCTGGTTACATAATGTCCCAATTCTTGGGGTACTCAGGCACTTTACAAGGGGATAAAGCTGCCATGCAGCAAACTAAAGGCACCTATTCTTTGTGAAAAATTGCACTTTATATTGTATTTTGGACCACAGGTTTTGATCAGTGGTGGCTGGTGCTAAACGTTTCTGGTGGAGGGATCGGCTAACAACCCCCCCCCCCCCCCCAGGTCCGCACTCACCAAGGTTGCGGCTCCTCTGCTTCTCTTTCCAACCAACCTGATCTGCCTCCTGCAGGAGAAGCCCGAAGACAATAGCAAATATTAATTCGCTAGTGTCACAAATGGGTGGGTTTGGGTCGCAGTGCTCTGTGTCCCGGGCCCAACAATTTTTAAGCCAATTAGAGCCTCAGGCTCGAATTATGTGGCTTGAAAAAAACATATGAGTCTGGCGCCCTGCATGCATCTCCGCAGTGGCTGCTCCTGCTTTAGATGAGCACTGCCCCTTGAGGTAGGAAGAGATTTTCTGATTAGTTAGGGTGAGCATAGACTTCACATTTGATTGATCTAGTAAAAAAAAGGAATATCCTGACTTTTGTCTGTAGAAGCACTCGAGCATACAACTGTTTCACTCCTGGATGAGTTTTGATGCATTTTACTCATATTGTTTTAATAGGCCCTATGCCCACCAATGCACTGCACTGCAGTGTTTTGGAAAATGCATGCTACATTTTGATTGCATTTGCCATTCAAATTATTTAAATTGAGTCTTTGAATCAGTTCACAATGCAATGTCAGAAATGTGCCAACACATGTTAACAACTGGTAATGCATTGAGTGTTAAAAGTAAAAAAAAAACAACGCTGGGAAAATTTCTGCAACCAGGTAGCCAGTGTGTTTGTGGTCCCTAATTCAATCCACATGCAGTATACAGTGTTATTGCTTACTTGAAATATAACTAAGGAAGAATAACAAAATTAAATCATATCATTTTTTTCCCATAGAATATGCAATTACATATTTTAAAATGATTTAACATAGCTTGAAGCCATTTTATACCTCCCTTCAGATTTTTTAATGATTTAAATATTCTCTCAGCTTATGTGTTATAGGATATTGCATTTTTAAGACATGGAAAAGTTAAGTTGGCTTCCAATTATTAAATCTATGGAGACCATTCCCACATGGTTGTGTAAATGGTAGCTTCATCCTGTGTTCTTTCATCTCTTTCCCTGCTCTCCTGGCTTGACAGTTGAAAAGCTCTGACTGTGCCACACAATGGTTTGATTGGTTTCTCTGGGGGAGGCTTTTCCCTGCCTCATCATTCGCCAGGCAGGTGGACCAGAAAGTCTCTTGATTCTTTTGTTGCTTCTCAAAGTCCGGGGGTCTTTGACTGAATAAATCCACCGTCATGGGATAATTTGCTAAAAGGAGACTGAAAGATTTGAGAGAAAAGCCTCACTACTTGGGTGCTGAATTAATGAAATAACTTGGGCCCTGGAGTTTGCAATTGAAAAATCACCAGGAATGCAATGAGGGGCGGAGACCGTCTTCAGAATGCAAGTCTTTTATTCCCCATAATAAGCTATAAAGGCTTTCTGTGATGTAGCTAAGTAAGTTGGCTTGTCTGGCCTCAAGTTATTTGCATTTTAACACTGTAGGAAGGGAAGCCCTTTACAAGAATAAAAGCGGCTCACATGCAGCGTCTAGTTACTCATTAGATTATTGCAAGTGGATAGGAAGAATCACACATGACAGAACTTACGGAAGAGTTAACCCTGGATGAAAAGTAATTTACAGATAGTCTGTCCTTAGCCATATTTGTAGCCCCGATAAGGTTTCATTTCAGAATGGATAGACGACATTTCTCCTAACGGACCCGTTCTGCGACACCTGTGATAACAGCTCTCAGATCCTAATTGAAATTGGTTTCAAAATGGATTTTCACTTTCCTCTGTCTGAGAAAAATATTGAATGGGCTCCAAGCTGCCACAGAGAATCTTAGACCTTGGCGTGTGGAGCAGGAAGCCTGGATCATCTTTCAAAACAGTGTCGATGACATGTCAGTGTTGTTATAGGTCTTATTAATGAACTCATTGATCATTTGATGAGGGTAAAATACAACGGATTCTTCTGCAATTTAACAATTAGATTTGCTGCAAAACAGGGGAAGTGCAAGTGGAAATGTATCCAGGGATTAAGAAAACACACTAACACGTGGATCAGAGAAACACAGAACAAAAAAGATTTTTTTTAGAAAGATTTCTTTAGGGAAAAAATAGGATTAGGGAAATATACAGCTGAAATTATCTTCAGAACTTCAGATTGCAGAAAGGAAGTTTGATTTTTAATTAGGCATAATTAGCTCTGAAACTTGTGTCTTTTAATCAGTTCCGGAATGTGTGTGTGTTTTTTTTTTTAGATGGGGATAGTTTTTCATAGGAGAAATGTTACAGGCTTCTCATATTTCACTTTGAATTGTCTCTTAGGTGTTTCGCCATTCTGTGTGCTAGCGTGGGTCATTTCATCCCCTATTCAGTGCTTGAAAGAAGATCGCTGATCAAAGGCTTTAATGATGTCAGTGATCTCTGGTGATTGATTGGGAGCAGAAGTTCTGCAGCATTTTGCATGTATTCATTCTTATCACATCAAATCCATTAGCATCTCATCTTGTATATCTATATTTTTAAATGCCTGTCTGTCTGTCTATATGCAAGAAAATATTTTTGTGTCTGCTGTGTTGCAGAAACATATTTTTTCATAATATACTGGAAAATATGCAGTACATTTGAAATCATCTTTCTCTCAATATCTGTGTTTATTCTATAATTATTGAGGCCTATACAGTAAACTAACAATCAAGATGGATCATCTATAGAAGTATTAATTACCAATATTTCTTGTTTAAACTATGGACACAATTATTTTCTGTGCTGTGATTAAAACTGAACTGATAAAAGCTACAAGAAAAAAGAAAAAAACTATAATATATATATTAAGATACAATTTGAATACAGCAAACATTTTCTGACCTGCACTGCAGGAGTTAGAATTACGTTGTATAAGCAACTCCCAAATGCCCCTTCTTTTGTAAGTTAAATCAAATACAAGCATAAAAATAAACAAAATACTTAAGTGAACTTTATCAAACTAGTCACTTTGATTATTGAGCAAATAAGTCATATTTTGCATTGGTTACAAGAAAAGAGATACTAATATGGATTCTCTACTAGTATGTCATGTGTATTTCAAGCTCATAAAGAATATTACACCTGGATCGCACCAAGTTACTTTTTTTTTCGAAATGGGGCCACCCAGCAATACCATACTGTTAAAAAGTTAATAAAAACATTCAATACTAAATTGAGTTAATTAACTTGGTTTGGTTTTTTAGACCGTTTTATTCACTGTTTGTAAACAAATTATTTTACCCACATTTGTTATTTTTCCTTGTATTTTTGTAGGCATTCATTTTTCAGTTTCTTTTAACTAGTCCTTTGCCACAGTTCTAAACCCTCCTGGTTGTATAATCATGTATGTATTATCATGATTTTATATGCTATGATTGCATTGTTTCTCATAAGACAGCTATTTGTTGTGTATGGTTTGGTAGTCATCTTGTGTGCTCCAGCAGTCATATCTATGTAATGGAGGATTCAAAAAATACAAATCAAGCTTCTCATGTATTAGGTTTGAAACACTTGATTCCCAGATCCTTTTTTCTGCCTCCACCTTTGCATCCCAAAGTGTGTTTTAGTTCAGAGGTGTCTCGGTTCTGCATTTTATAACTTTTAGTTATTGTAGTCTACCCTTACATAAAAAAAGTGTATCTAAATCCAGGTACTAACATGTAATATATTGCAGTTTACCAGTCCTAGGGATTTCTGCATTTGTTTTATTTTTTTTAGATTATCCTGTTATGTTCACTGGTTGATCCTGCCAGTAACGAATCTAACATTCACCAAACATGCACTGCAGGTGAATGGTTCAGGCGTTTGTTTGAAATTACAGTGATTGATTAGCCGTTAGTGACTGGTAACATTAGCATTCATTGCCTTTTAAATATAATCTTATGGTCTGTGTTGATGGCCTTTTAGATTGTATCAATGGAACCAGTTTGACATCAGTTTGAGATGCTTTTGAGATAATTCATAATTCAATGATATGTGGAAATGACCTGCAGTTGACCTGCAAATGACCTGCTTCAAGAGGGTATTGAATTCCCATAGACTTGTAGGGGAATGAAAACCAGTTAAAAAAGGTCATTACTGTCCTAGGCTAACAATGCTCAGCCACTTCACTGCATCTATGAAGGAGCAGCTCTTCTTCACCATAACTTAGGAAGATGTGTTTTGTAGCCCATAGAAATAACTGATAACACCCCCAATTGATAACATTGCAATAAAGGCAAAGTGTACAAAACTTTACACAATCACATGATTTCTGGCATGATTAAAATGCATTTTTTTTTACTTTGTTTACAGATTTAACGAAACACTTTCAATGAGAGAATATAATTGTAAAGCCTAGTACAAACTATCAGTTTTTTTTTGTTTAACACAGGAGATCCTGTACTAACAATCCATTGTTAGTACAACAGTCTCTCTGCTGAGCTATTTATTGTGTTCTGACAGGGGGACGGCCCCCCTATCAGAACAGCCAATGGCTCACAGTGATAATTGGTAGACCTTTTTTGGTCATGCCCCTTTGACAGAAGCCGGATGTTTGGCCGGCTTCTGTGGGACCGGCTGCAGTACATATGGGCCGGATGTCGGCTCGTTCAATAGGACAGGGCATAACATGCACTTTCATTTATAGTATGCATAGATACATGGCCTTTTAGATCAGTACAAATACAAATTTTCTGCAATGATCCAAATGGAACTTTTATATTACGCAGCCCTAGATTTTTCTTTCAAAATATAACTTACAATGCCTTCTCACTGGAAGGAGCAAATGTTATTATATATAGGATAGTGCAGTGGTAAAGGCCAATTTGTGCAGACAGAAATTAGTATGGTGGCAATATGGGATCAATAAAATTGTTAATCACATCGCACTTGCATTTATGTGAGTGTTTGACATTTTAGCAGCAAATGTAAATATCATTCAGAAATATGTGTGGGGGTCTGTGGATTATTAGGGAAAAAAGGGTTTTTATTTTATTTTTTAAAGATTTAATTAGCAATGATTTTTTAATTGATGTCTTTAAAGACATTTGGGTTATACTTTCACCTTCAAACAAAAATGTTTGGCAAACAAAAATGTTTGGCAAACAAAAATGTTTAACCATATAGCACCGCCTTCAACCATTTCCCTCAGTTTTCTGTTAGTGTCCTAGGTGGTCGGATATCTTTTCATCAGCTCTGAGTAACACTTTATAATTTTACTTTTTTATTACATTTTTTTATTCATTTTAACATACAACATTGGTGTGTTTTCTTTGGTAACTTTGGTCAAGACTTCCAAAAAATTCTACTTGAGCTATTTAGACTGGCATATTCTCAGTATCTGCTTTGGAGCCCGTACCTAGATCCTGCTGGACTTGGAAAAATTGTGGGGTTAGCCTTGAATTTTACCAGGTACTGGGCTCTGCATTGTGGTGCTCTCCTGACCTTTACATAATGTGTTAGTTATCAGTGGAGCGCTTTTCTGCTAGATGGAGTGGTGTGTACGCATTCTGCATGTTCTTTCTCCCACCATTTAGTTTAGAGAGGAAGTGTGTCTGTCTGCAGTGACTTAGTCACCTGCAACCCTCATCAGCACCAGCTAATTGGATTTGTGAGTACGCAAGACCTTGTCTCAATTTTTACTTTGTTGTTTTCCACAACGTGGCACAATATGTCTTTTAATTGACACGCTCAGCTCATATTCCTCCATTGTTAATAGGAGCAATTTCTTGGCATTCCCAGAAGGGGACCAATGCTTTCATCATCAGATCCTGGAACCTTTATTACTATAGGGTTGTCCTCATCAGACTCGTCAAAATCAGTGTGGACCTCCCATATGACCTTTAGTATCCACATCTGATATTTTATTGGTTTGTGCCCAATTGTTGCAGCAAACTGCTTGTAGGGGTTCCAAGCTTTCTCTGGGCTGCTTCATCTCAAGGGCAATCTCACATGTCCTGGAGCTTTTAGAACAGTTGTCTGCATAGGTGTAAGTATGTCTATTCAGATGTGTAAGGTACTTTGGCTTTGTGCCTGGCATGCCAAGAATACGCTAAAGGCATATCTGACTTACTTATCCTGTTCTTCCTGATGCCTCTGGTGCTCAGAATATGTGCCTGCCTCAATGTAGAAAATCTTGGGATGGGACAGAGGAAACCCATTCTTTATCTACTACTACTACTACTATAGTTAAACGTGGCACACACTACAGTTTTTTCTACATGTAATCCAGCGGGTTGCACAAAAATACCTGACAACTGCGGTCAGAGCCACTGTACTAACCATGTGAGGTTAGTTAAGCGATCTCCCCCGCTGAGCTGTTGTGTTCTGACAGGGGGTTGTCCCCAGCCTCCCTCACCCCAGCAGAACACTCTGATCAATGCTCTCTGCCACTGGCTTCCATACACATGGGCCGAATGTCAGCCGTTGGTTTTTGTTTGAACTGGCCGTTGTCTGACATTGGGCCCATGTGTACGTGGCTTTATACTGTGTAGATGCTCACAGTCTACCTCCCATTTAAACATCAAATATCATGGATGGATCTGCTCAGCCTTTCGCATAATAGGTAACTGTCCAGCTTTGTAAATGGAGGTTGTTTGTCCTCCTTGAGCCCTTACTGGTTTATCTCTCCTGCAGTTTTGAAGCTCAAGCTTCCTCTTGTAGCTCCAACCTAAATCTTTGAATCAGACATCTTTTATTTCGCTTCCCTTTCTGGTATTGCTGCACTACATTTTTCAGAATTGTTTAAGTTCCCTGCAATATGATTCCTACCGTGGTAAAAATCTATCCTTGAGAATAATATCCTATTCAATCCCACATTCTACAGTGGAGTCCTTTCAAATCAAGCTGGTTTGTACCCCTTGCGATGCTTCAGTCTCTTCAAACCCTAGCCCTCTTTTGAGCTGTTTTGTGACTTGCTAAGTCAACAGGGATCAGTTCCTTTTACTCCCTTCACTTTATGAGACTCTTCACTGTACTCTGTGTTTTTATACCTACCTACAGCACTGGCCCTGGTGTGTTTGTAGGCAGAAATATACAGGGGCTATTTTTTTTTTTTTGCCAGTGCCCAAAATCCAGGCAACAGTATGACCCAAATGTCTATGGATCAGCAAACCTGGATCAGCTCTATTTAAAGATGACTATAGGACTGACAGGAAGTGCCAATAATATTATGGCACCTCCCCAGTGTTTTGCAAACATTTTTATTAATCACACTGTAGCAGTATTGCAAACCCAGGTGCTGATTGATTCAGCTCTTGGGCTTATGCCGCATACACACAATCGGAAATTCCTACAAGAAAACCGTGGATTTTTTTGCAACTGAATTTTGGCTCAAACTTGTGTTGCATACACACGTTCACATAAAATTCCAACCGTCAAGAACGCGGTAACATCCAACACTACAACGAGCCGAGAAAAATGAAGTTCAATGATTCAGAGAATGCGTCCAAGTGATTCCGAGCATGCGTTTTTTTTTCGTGTCGGAATTGCATACAGACAATCGGAATTTCTGACAAGAACTTTTCTTGTCGGAAAAATTGAGAACCAGCCCTCAAATTTTTGCTGTCGAACAGAAAAATTCCGATAGAGCCTACACAGGGTCAGAATTTCTGACCAAAAGCTCACATCAAACTTTTCTTGTCGGACTTTCTCCGATCGTGTGTACGTGGCATTAGTGTTGACCACAGTGATCTCTGAATGCAGGCAGCTCCAACATTCCTTTTCAAATGGCACTAAAACAAATAACTTCTAAACCAATGACTCCAGTGGTTAAATACATTGCCAGTAATTGTAATAATTTAGGTGACACAAAGCATTTCATGCTATGAGAAAAAATTATAATTACTCTATGTTTGCTTTCTTGCAACTTGTATTATAGTGCTATAAGCATAGTACAGTTCTTAAACAAATTAATTATCTACTTGTAATAAAAACCTCATGCATGAGCAGTATTAAGGCCTGGTTCACACCAAATCTGACTTTGAAATGGTAAAATCACTTGAAATAGCACAATTTCAAAGCTGCATGTCAGTGCGACTTCAGGTGCGACTTGGATGACATTTGTACGACTTCCTGCACAGATGTCTATGCAAGTCGCACCTGAAATCGGCAAAAATAGCACAGGAACTTCTTTTTCAAATCGGTACGGCACCGCAAAGTCAGCATCGCACACATTTGAGCAGTTCCACTGTCGACAATAGGGTGTGACCATTTATGTGATTTATTGCAGCCTATCAATCATTAGATGTGCTGGCTTCATCAGTTTCTCTTTCTTAGACTTTCCCCCCTGTTTTCACCTGGTGATCTGGCCAGTAACACACCCCCTTAATTAGAGTGCCCCCACTCTGGAAGAATGAGCACAGGGGCACCTTAGACAGCAGCATTGGCAGTTTAAGGGTAGGGGGAGTGCTAGAAGTACTTTTAGATTTAGATACACTTACATATCGAAGCCAAACTCCAGCTGACACTTTATAACCAGTTAAAGCAAACATTTTTTTTTTCTTTTGAGATAAAGGTTTTGAATGAATAAATAAATAAATAAAAGCTGATCATTGTAAGTACCCCTGCTAGTGTTATATGGTTCTAAGACCTCATGCACACGGGAAGTTCTTGAAAAAGCCAGTAACGTTAGCTGTAGAAAGCTGTGGCTGTAGAGTGAGTTTTCCACTGTTTTTGCAGTAGCGTTTTTCAGTGTTTTTTGGCGTTTTTTAGCTGCAGCGTTTTTTAGCAAAACTATACTCCATAAAGGCTTATGACTCAAAAACACTGATAAATGCAGAATAGCCACGTTTTTCAGCTGTTTTGAAGTTTTTAAGCTGTTTTCAGCTTTTTTTCATAGTTACAGCGTTTTAACAGCTGAAAAACTCCCCTGCCAAAAACTGCTAATAACAGATACATGGGTTAACATGCTGAGGAGTTTATTTATTGCAGAAAAAAACCCATCTAAAGTGAAAAACAGCAGCTGTAAAAATGTCCAGCGTGCATGAGGCCTAACTGATGCATTCACCAGATAAAAAAAGAAGAAAGAAAGACTAAAAAAGAAAACTAATGTAGCCATCACTTCTAAGAAATGGTAAGCTGCAATTAAATAAATATTTGCTTTGGGGTTTATTATTGCTTTAACACTTTTAGTGTTATATAGTGTATTTATGTAAGCCTTAGTATTAAGTTCTGATTCCACTAGAACTCCACAATACAAATAAAAGCATATTTTTATTCTTATATTTCCAAATGACTGTTACATCTGCGTGTGGCTGTGGTTTTCGTAAACAAAGTTTATAAAGCAAAAAGCCATACAAACATATCTGAAAGAACATGGAAAGGAGGCAAAGAGTGATTTTTATGCTTACCATGAATTCAGCATATAAATTGAATCAGATACACCTAAGAATAGTGTGGAGTGATTGCATCTTGAATGGAAAATGAGAACATCTGCAGAATTCCAGTTCGATGGAACAGGAGCTGTAGAAGGAAAAGTTTGATGCAAACCAGAGCAGAACTATTAATCATGTGCAGAGTTACTTCCTAAAGGCTGCCACTGACTGTCAAAGGAGATTGCCGTAGGCTTGTTTATTGCCGATTCCCTCTAGAGAAAACTTCAATTTGTGGGCTGGCCTCCCGAATGGGATTGATAACTCTGTTTATAGACCAGGATGAGTATCTATAGATAACAGATAATGCAAATGAGTCTACCCTCGTGATAAGCCAGTAAAGCAATTATGGATGGAGATTGAATGATTTTGGAAAGGCACTTTTTGGGTGTTGCGAAGATTCCCTTGGAAGAGCTAAAATTGCTTTAGCTGATAACAGTAATATCCATAACTCCATCCTAAAGGACACCAAGTTGCCAAGTGGAGATGGCTAAAAATAGTATATATTCAGCGATCTGCTTTAGATATTGACTTATTTAAA
The DNA here is from genome assembly GCF_905171775.1 of Rana temporaria. Taxonomy (NCBI): domain Eukaryota; kingdom Metazoa; phylum Chordata; class Amphibia; order Anura; family Ranidae; genus Rana; species Rana temporaria. The sequence goes on along the minus strand of NC_053493.1, from coordinate 151,610,148 downwards.
ATGTTATATTTTATTCCAAATGTACACAGAGTGCTTTAATTTACTCACTTCCTCGTGTTATGTCTGTGCCTATTGCAGGTGAGATACCAGTGCATAAATTATCCTATCTCAAAACATTTATAATAATAGAAATTAATTATATCAAAATTATAATTAAATAATGATGTATGCTTTATTCCAGTATTTTTACTTCTTACATTATCATAAGGCTGAACTGCGAACTTTGATTACTTCAATCTGAAAGTGGGCCCTACATTTAAAATGCAATGTCTGCTTTTTAATGGATGTGAACTTGGCGCACAGGGGGAGGAAAAAACACACAGTGGCAATCACTGGCAGTGACGTAGGCCTGGCCACATAACTGTGTAGTGTTACCACAAATCCATATAAAGTCTATGCAAGCAAGGCGATGGAGGTGATGCAGGTATAGAAGTGATATCTGCAAAACTTGCAGTCTTTGATCAAGGATAAAATCTATTAGCAGTCTATTAGTAAGTCTATTTTGCTGCACTAGGGGCAACCAGTAACAAAGGAGCTAGAAGAGGACTCTTCAAACAAATAGAATAACACACAGCACCACTACAGTATGTGCAGTATATACGGAAGCAGTTTAATAATGAAAAGTTAGCTACTCACAGGCGCTTTGTATATTTTATTGGTTCCGCTATGTAAGACCTTGGTCATTCCCAATGTGCCCGCATCTATGTGTCTCATGGAAGCGGCTTTTTTAGATGGTATCCAGCATAAGCTTAGTCCGTGCAGTTCAGGATGGTGTCACTTTTGGGTACAAGGCGGAGGAAGCTGCTTCGTGTTTGAAAAGATGCTGAACAGAGGGAAAGAGATCTGAAAAATAAAAAATGGTGCTATATTCTGTAAAAGATAGGATAGCAGTTCGACTTGAGCCCTAAAACCTTGTGGACTATTAAATAGTCCCATATTGTGCCCCCCTTTTTTATTTTTGTTTTATGAACAGATTGCTTACATTGATTTTGTCATGTTATGTAGAAAGCGACATGTAAAAATAGCATGATGTCACACTCATACTCAATGTACTGTCATACACTTTGCTGCATTTTAACCACTTCCAGCCCAAGGACGTCATATGGACTTTCAACAGGGATAGCTGAATAATGCCTGCAGCTACAGGTATCATTCAGATATCATTATTTCCAGCTGGCGATTCTGTGCACAATAAGAATGATCATAGCGGCAGTTCTGCCATCCGGTGCTTCTCCGGGCTCTCCCGTGCCACCGGGGGCCCGGAGAAAGAATCGTCCGTCGCCGGATGGCGACGATAGAGATTTCCGGTGGCCAGATGGTCTCTATGACTATCGGAGGCCCGGGCGCAATGTTATGACGTCATGCCCGGGTTCCCAGATGTAAACAAAGCTGCAATCGCGGCTCTCAGCATGAGATCAGTGAATTTTTTTCTTGATCTCATGGTTTCCAGCCTGGAGGAGAGATGTGGGATCTTATTGACCCTGCATCTCTCCATAAAGGGGACCTGTCACTATAGATTCCTGTTACAAGGAATGTAATGTAAGTAAAACAAAAAAAGTAAAGCGCCCCTGTCCTCGTTAGCTCGTGCTCAGAATCGAACACACACATAAGTCCTGCCCACATATGTAAATGCCGTTCAAACCACACATGTGAGGTATTGCAGTGTGCGTTACAGTGTGCGCAACAATTCTAGCACTAGACCTTCCCTGTAACTCTAAACTGGTAACCTGTAAAAAAAAATGAAAGCCTTGCCTATGGAGATTTTAAAGTATCGAAGTTTGGCACCATTCCATGAGTGTGCGCAATTTTAAAGCGTGACATGTTAGGTATCTATTTACTTAGCGTAACATCATCTTTCACATTATACAAAAAAATTGGGCTAACTTTACTGTTTTGTTCTTTTTTAATTCACTAAACCGTTCATTAAAAAAAGGCGTTTGAAAAATGATTGCGCAAATTCCGTGCGAGATAAACAGTTGCAATGACAGCCATTTTATTCCCTAGGGTGTATGCTAAAAAAACATACCATATATAATGTTTGGGGGTTCTGAGTAATTTTCTAGCAAATAAATTATGATTTTTACATGTATGAGAGGAGTGCCAGAATAGGCCCGGTATGGAAGTGGTTAAAAAGCAGCCAAACACACAGATGTGGTAAAATCTACTGAATTCACTATCTGATCATGCCAATACATTGGGGTTGATTTACTAAAGGAGGGAATGTTCACTTATCAAGCGGAATGTTCAGTTTTCAAGGTAAATGTTCACTATGAAGAATGTATGTTAGCAAATAAGTTGAACCTGTGTTCAATTTGAATACCCAGTGATGTGCACTAGAAAAGAATAGGAGGATTTCTGCTATAACATGATTTGTTTATTAAAATGAACACAGCTTCCTTCATCTTATTTACTAAGCCCAGGGAACATTGCTTCTGAAAAGTAAACCTTATATCCTGCATTTTTAGTGCATTTTCCTGCATTTTCTAATGAAAATCTGACTCAGCTAATTAGAGAAAGCTTTGTGTTTATTGCTAGAATACTTTGCTTTCTCTGAGCAGTGACTCCATTGTTTTCCAGGTATGAGACAGGAAGGTCTTGGCTCGAACCCGGAGCTGTGAGGTATGCTACATGTAGCATCAGTTACATACAGTTTAAACCGCGCATCCAGTGGCCTCACGTGTCAGTGAGGGACATAGTTAGTTTGGGCAAGTTTAGTAAAGTCTAACAAAAGTCTAACAAAAGTCACACACACACACACTTATACTTGTCTGTTATGATTGCATAGGCACACATTTTGATTGGACCTGATCTGGTAGCTGTTCAACAGTTTACAATAAAAAATGTTCAAGAGTCTACTTAAACAATATATTCAATTTACATCAAGTCAGGTAGGCCCCTCTCTCATAACTTGAGTTATAAGTACATTTTTCTAATTATTTTTATTAAATACATGGATTTTTCTAACTGATATATGATCAGCTTGAAAGAGAAGTATACCACTTGCCAGCTGTGTGCTGACAACTGAGCGATCAAAGGTGGCTGATCACTCAGTTCTCAGCATTCTGTGAGTAGAGAGTCAGTAACTGTCATTCTCTGGCTCTCTGCTCTGCCCCACCAGTGCTCACTGGAGTGCTGGGCTGTGGGTGGCACTGGAGGGACTGGCTCAGCCTCTCAGAGTCTAATGCCGCGTACAGAAGGTCGTTTTTTGTGATGAAAAAACACGTTGTTTTTTAAAACGTCATTTAAAATGACTGTGTGTGGGGAAAACATCGTTTTATGTCTTCTGAAAAACGACAACATTTTTTTTGAACATGCTTGAATTTTTTGTGTCGTTTTTCAAAACGTTGTTTTTTGTGTCAATTAAAAGGATAGTGTGTGGGCAAAACGACGTTTAAAACGACGTTTTTAAACCCGCGCATGCTGAGAAGCAAGTTATGAAGCTAGCTTCAATGGAAAAGAGTGCTGAACGTAACCGCGCTTTGCTAGAGCATTTTGAAAAAACGATGGTGTGTAGGCAACGTCGTTTTTGAAAATTAAGTTTCAAAAACGTCGTTTTATTTCATGATTTAAAACGTCGTTTATTTTTCATCACAAAAAACGACCGTCTGTACGCGGCATAAGAGGCTGCACCAGCTGTAGGTCCAGGCTTCTGGACAGATCCTGACCATATGGCTAAGATCTTTTCAGAGCCTGGACCGGCTCTGTGATGTCAGCTGTCAGCAGGTTTCAGCCCGCTATCAGCTAAAAACGGATCACAGGAGTGTAGAACAAACTGCACTCCTGTGATCCATAGGAGAAGCATAGCCAAAAGGAAGACAGAGCAGAAAGATGAACTCAACCATGTATTATCTCTTCATTATTCTCCAGTCACAGGCTAAGGGTAGGTTAGTGGCCAAGCTGTGTTGCTTAAATGCATAGAGAAAATTTGGGTGATCAATCTGGCTATGCTTGCTTGGGTCAAAAGAATGGGTGAGCACAAATATAGATCATTATTATTATACAGGATTTATATAGCGCCAACAGTTTTCCCCATGCTTTACAATATAAATCCCTTTTCAAATAGTTAGAACTACCAAATCCCGATAAAATAGTTCATGTATGTATATTTTTACTGTATTTTTACGTTTGCCTGGGGTTCAGTTCTAATTGTAGATGTATTTTAGAAAAATCTGGCATGTAGATATAAATAATTTTCTTCTTTGTTTGTCTTTTACTAAATTTCTGTGGTTGTGTCAAAATTTTTACCTCCATATAAGGTCTTGATTTCAGCGAACTTTGGAAATTGTAAACCCGTTATGAGCATAGATACTGGTTAAAAAAAGCCAGCAAACAGTTCAACTGGCAATAGTACCGGTATTTTCTTCCCTATATAAATTATGCGTGTGCTTATATAATTACAGTATACTCTATGTACATGTACAGTTTAATCCACACAACTTGTTAGTTCAATCAAACAGCCTTTATTAAAGTATAACTAAAGGCAAAACCGTTTTCTTTAATTTTGGATAGAGTGGAGAGGGGGGTTAGACCCCTGTCAGGTGTTTATTGTTGTCTGTGTCCCCATTAGGTAAATTCACTCTCTCTAATTGTCCTGTTTATCATTATCATTGAAAGTAAAAGAAAATCCAACATTTTTACTGGTCCCCAGAACAGTAATAGCGGGAAAATCCTCCAATAGGGACACTAGCTGTGACCTGGGGATGGTCAAGGGAATCCCCTAATTTGCAGGGATTTCCTCTCACTTCCTGTATTGGCTTTGGCACAGGAAGTGAAAGGAAATCCCCCCAATAAGACACAGATGGCAAAAAAAAAAATACGGGCTATAATCCTCCAGTACTTAAAGGGATTGTAAAGACATTTTTTTTTTCATAATAAGCATCCTTTACCTGCAGCCATTCCTCTTTTCACTTCCTCATTATTCGTTTTTGCTCAGAAGTTGCTCTATTTCTTCTCTGTTCACTTCCTGCTTGTCTGATTTTACTGACCACCGTGATGGGAGGCTTTACTGCGGTGGTCAGTGACGTGCTCACCCCCTCCTGGGAACTTCATCTGTGTGGCAGGATGCTCTCTACGTGTTAGAGACTTCAAGGAGGTGTGAATTACTGGGCGGGCCACAATGCATACTGGGAAATGTAGGTCTTACATGAACGAGCGCCGCAAACCAGGAAGTGAATGAGAGAACAGAAACTAGAATGCCGGAGGTGATATAGATGAAGGAATTTAATAGGTATTTACTCGTTTTTTAACAGAATCATTACACTATCCTGTCTGTCTACCTTGCAGACATTAATTTTAGGCAAAAATTTTTTTTCCTTTACAACTCCTTTAAAATGAAAAGAAAAAAGGTTTGCCTATAGTTCAGTTTTATACTTTCAGTCATTTTACTTTACGTTAAATAGTAATAGATTATAGAGAGTGCTTTATAACCTACCCCCTGTGTGTGTATGTGTATATATATATATATATATATATATATATATATATATATATATATATATATATATATATATATATATATATATATATATATATAAAATATATGTATATCCACAGTATACAGTTTTTTGCATGTCTGTGCGTCAAGAAATTCTGCAGCAGCAATGTTAATTTGGGCTTTTTAACTAAAAGGCTTATAGCATTAAATTTACATTGAGTCTCGCTTAACAGATAATAGAGTACTTTTGTAACACTTCAATTACCCTATTTGATTCAGATTGAAATTGATTGTTTTAAGCTTGTGTTCTGCTGCCACAATTTATGCTGTAAGAAATATCCATATAAATAGCTGGGAGATCTCCTCTTCATTAGCTTCTTTCCTCCCCTCTCTGTATCCCAAACAAGCCTTTGTGGAATGCCAATGAATAAGTAGTTCCTGCTGTTTAATCTTAGAATAACTTTCAACCTCCTCCCCCAATGTTGTTTTTTGAACTTTACTGAAGTTTTACATTGGCTTTCTAATGCACAGCTCAGTATGGAGGTGGTTAAAAAAGATGACGTGGAAATACTCAATGCACATAAAATTTGATTTGAAATTTAAAATGAGTCTAAAAAATGCAGTGCTCTGCTTGTATTGGTTTGAAAGGTGAGAGCTTATGATCACTACACCAGGACTAAACAGCAAAAAGGTAAATGTTTGTACGCAGACATATTGTCACTAAATTTGTTTGAATTGTGCAGTAATTTGACTCTGTAAATAGGCCTTTAAAAACATATGGGTTTGTAAAATAAATAAATAAGGGCAACAAAGCAAATTATATTAGTTATGTAGAAATGTTTAAGCACTTCTCTGCTAAATTGTCCTTAGACCCCTTTCACACTGGGGACGCGGTCCCTTTAGCATTAAAGCGCCGCTCTTTTTCAGTGGCGCTTTAGAGCTGTTTAAGCGGCACTTTTCGGCTGCTATTAACCCCAAGTGTTAAAAGCTCCTACATTTGGGAGCGCTTAATACGGCGCTGCCAAACTGTCCCAAAGATGCTGCTTGCAGGACTTTTCCTAACGTCCTGCAAGTGCACCATCCCAATGTGAAAAGTCACAATGAAATGAATGGGAGGAGGTTTTCAGGCACTTTACAAGCACTATTTCTAGCACTAAAATGCCTGAAAACTGCCTCAATGTGAAATGGATCTTAGAAAAGAGCATCTGAATCAAAAAACATTATTGATTTTCTGAGGTTATTTATTTATTTATTTTAAATGCAATGTTAATTGAGGCAAAATCTCCTCTAAACTGGCACAGACAGAAAAAAAAATCTATGTTGTACCTTTACCAAAAGATATAACTTTCCCCTAATCTTTCCAAGTTTAAAAAAAAGGTTTGGCAGGAATCCCAATAAAATAAGCCTGTTATGCTATTCTGTAGTACTGCCCTTGCTTCTGTACTCTTGGGATTGTTTTATCATAGAAGTAAAGAATGTTGACTTTTTCAATTAAATACTTACGTAGTCACCAAGGCTAGCCATATATTTTTTTATTAGCCTGTGGCCTGAATGAAGGATGAAGAATATCTAATAGATGCTTGACCATGCTAAACAACTTAGTAGCTTTTGCAATCGATTGTATTAAAGCTGCTGATACCACCGCTTGAATACCCAAACAGTGACCACATTTGATCGGATGCAGGCACTGTTCAGCTGATAATTTTTCACCCAGCTACTTCAATTTTCCCCCCCAAAGTTTTAGACCAAAATTCACTGACATTTGATCTGTGCATGGCCAGCTTATGGTGAAGCATGTGCTCTGAATGGCACCCATGCTGAGATTGCGACCCCATGTGGTTACTATATAGCGAGACAGTCACTCAGCATGCAATGGGTCACTGTAGTAGAGGTGACTACTACAAACATTATTTGCTTCCACAGGGATTGGCTAGGTATGTAGCATGCATTACAATGCAACTATAGGAAAAAAAAATACCTGTTATAAACCTGTTATAAAGCGTTAAGTATTTGTCTGCCAAAATAAAATGAGAACATTTAATTTGGTCACCTTTCATGTGTTGAGAAAATGAACAAGGATGCAGACTGGTTACTGTAGGCAGCTTCTTTACTTTGAAGTTCACCTTTAGTAACATATTACATGTTATGCTCGTATTTAAGGGTGTAACAAGTAACATGCTACTAAGGCCCCTTTCACATGTACGGATCCTGTGATGTGTATCCGCTTGCTCAGCGGGTATCGCTCCGTTGATCCCTGCTGAGCCGGCAAATGACAGGGCGGTCCCTGCGCGCTGTGCAGGGACCGCCCTTTTAGAACTCTGCTCTCTCCTATGGGGGGATCGGATGAACACGGACCATCTGTCCGTTTTCACCCGATCTGCTCTGCAGACGGATGGAAGGATGGAAAAATAGGATTTTCCTCCGTCTGCAGAATCAGAGGTTTGCGGACACTGATGAGATCGGGTGTCAGCGGATGTTCAGTCCCCAATGTGTGTCCCTTTTTCATCCGTAAACGGATGGATAAAAAAGCGGACATACGGTCCGCAAGTGTGAAAGGGGCCTAAAGCAGCAGACCCTCCACCTACTTTCCCGGCATCCGCTCTCACAATTTGAAAACGTTTCCAAAAAAAAAAAATGCGTTTGAAAAATGACTGTACAAATACCGTGTGATGTAAAAAAGTTGCAACGACCACCGTGTTTCTAGGGTGTCTGCTAAAAATATATATAATGTTTGGGGGTTCTGAGTAATTTTCGAGCAAAAAAATAATGATTTTTAAAATGTAGGTGAGGAGTGTCAGAATTAGCCTGGGTGGCAAGAGGTTAATTACCATAAGTAAGTAATATTAAAATAATTATTATATATTGTTTTTAAAGTAATTTACTATATTTTTAAAAACTGTACTGAAACAGGTAGCTTAACGGACAAATTACTGAAGTTTGAAGTTATAATTTCAAACTAGTACTATCACAGTGAATAGATAAATAATAAATGATTATGTTATTCTAATATACATAATATTATTCTATAGCATAATAATATATTATTTAGCTTGATTAAAAAAGTAAATTTTCAGCATCAGCAGATTCTCCCTCTTAACTGTGTGAGAAAAACACAGAACTATGGGTAAACCTTATACCCATAAACCCATGTTTTTTCCTTCAAGTTAAGAGTGCTGGGCTGGAAGGGATCATTTGACTTTTAGACACATGCCCCTTCTATGACACTGCAGTGAGAGAAGAGCCTCCACTGCAGCATTTTTATTGGACAGCTTGGACTAATGGTGCTTTATCATTGGCCCAAGGCTCCAGGCTGTCCATTGAGCCCAGTGGCGTGTGGTAGCTTGTATTTAAACTGGCTGTGATATAGAACTTAGCCTTTAAGTTTAGATTTAGATTCAATTTCCTAATACATTAGCACACGTAAATGCAGCAGCATAGTTTTCCCTTATTGCATCGAGGAATTTGCAGCACCATAGTAGATGGTGTATGACAGGAAGATCACTTCTAAGGCTGTAGTATGTACTTATGTAAATGAGTTTATAGTTATGCCCTGTACACACGATCGGTTTGTCTGATGAAAACGGTCCGATGGACCGTTTTCATCGGACAAACCGATCGTGTGGGGGCCCCATCATTTTTTTTTCCCCATCGGTGAAAAAACTTAGAACCTGTTTTAAAATTATCTGATGGTTAAAAAAACGATAAAAAAAAACGATCGTCTGTGGGGAAATCCATCGTCTCCAGTCAAAATCCATGCATGCTCAGAATCAAGTCGACGCATGCTCGGAAGCATTGAACTTCATTTTTCTCTGCACGTCGTTGTGTTTTACGTCACCGCGTTGGACACGATCAGATTTTTAACTGATGGTGTGTAGGCAAGACTGATGAAAGTCAGCTTCATCGGATATCTGATGAAAAAATCCATCAGACCGTTTTCATCGGATGACCCGATCGTGTGTACGGGGAATAAGAGTTATTAAAAACTTCCCAAACCGTGACTGGTACTGATTACTTAAGCAGGGTATACACAGAGTGAAAATCGTTCTGTGTTTACTGTTGTCTGTTCAATGGTTTAATGGTCATGTTGGAAAACCAGCATTCGATCAGCGCTTGTAGCCAATGGCTGCATGCACTGATCTGTGTATTCTGGTAGGGGAGGATTCCCCTCTGTCAAAATACAATAGCGTGGTAGGGGAGATCACCACATTACCCATCTTTGTGTTGATGTGGGCATCTATGAGTTTTTTACATTCAACCCACTGGTAGAATGAAAAAAAAAAAGTCCCAAATCCACCTTCCACACATTTGAGGTGGATGGAGGAATCCTCCTCGCTTTGTCTTTGTGCTCTGACAGCTGGGAGGCTTCCCTGCCATCAGAATACACTAATCAGTGCTGCAGTCGATAGCCTGCAGAGCTGATCAAGTAGAATTTTTTCTATAGGACAGTTGAACAGAAGTTGATCGACTTCTGTTCAACCACAGTGGCCATACATGGCCGGTCCCTGCTGAACTGGTCTAATTACAAACCTTGTATGGCCAGCTTAAGTCCCTTCCAGGCCCAGGAGCAACATCTATGGTAGTCAAACTAGTGCAGAACTTATTGTAGAGCAAAAGCAGACAAACATTCTTGAATTTCATTGCCTTCTTTACATAACTGCCTATTGGGTTGTGTGCTTAAAACGCACCATCCTCATCCACTACCTCAATGGAAGGTGAGCATACCAGTACAATGTACAGTCTCCCAAACAAAAGCAATACACTACTTTTTTAAAGGCTACATAAATCAAAGCTTTCACCTATGCTTCTTTTTCTAAAGTGAATGTCTGGAGATGCTTTTGTGCAACACTTTATTGTGTTTTCCCATTTACATGTAGATTCCTTTTTTTCTCTGATATGCTGCACATCTTTGGCAAAGAAATGTTAATCAGTCTGTCGTTTTGTAACAGCGTGCTTGTGAGATAAAATATTTATTGCTGTTGTAAGACATAGTTTGTGTTCTAGTAATAGGTTGGTAGAGGCTGTACATGAAAATATTGTCTACATATTATTTTCAAGAAAGTGATTTTTTTATTAGCAGCAGAAGGAAAATAGTATTTTTTTATTGGCTGTTACTTTTAGTTTGTCCCAAAAAATATTTTAAAAAGTAACTTGAATAAAGTATGTTTATACAGACAGGTGAAATATTTTAATGAAATTGATGTCAGTGTTAATCAAAGCACCCTGCAAAGTGAATATGAAACAAATTGCCTCAATTTGTTTTTATTTTAGAAACAAGCAAAAGCTAAAGCTAATGTTTAGGAAAAAAGTGTTAGAAAAATATTGTTATCCTAAAATGTTGACATGTTCTTGGAAAATACAGAAGAAAAGCCACTGGTGCTCTTGTTACATGTCTTGTAAAGTAAATCTGCTCATACAGATCATTGGGATATAGGTTGTCACCAACTTTACACCTACATTAGGCTATGTCCTAGTGAGAACTGTTTGTCACATCAAAATAAGACTTTTGTGAAGTGGTATCTTATCTCCTTACAGACCTTATCTCGGTCAGTCATTTCCTGAAGATTAGGTGCTTTGATATGTTTATACATGGTGGCAATACTCTCTGTTTTGATTTGTTTGTAAACAATAATGGGAAGTGGCAGTAAAAGATAATCAACCCATTTGTCTGGGGATCATATAACAGCCACATCATACAGTCATGTGCTTCTTAGTAGGGGTGATGGGGGGCCACTATTACATGTATTGGCCAACATGTGCAAAAACAAATTCCGGATATGAAAAATTACTCTCACAATATTTAAGTATTTTGCTTCTTTTTGGCACACCTCTCGATCTAAGTGATTGTTCTCTGAGGCGTTGCAAGGCCATGGCTATCGAGTTTTCTGTTCATGAGAGGTGACAGGTATATGCACATGATTAACTAGATCAGCCTTTCTTAACCTTTTCAACACAGAGGAACCCTTGAAATACACTTTCGGGGTTTCAGGGAACCCCTGCTAAAAAAAATACTATATCTACAACTCATGATACATTAGTGTGATTGTTACTGGGAAGATTGCTCCTTACACGTGTAATCAATGTAATCAATGGGAAGCATTACCCCCTTAAAGATAGCTAAAAAGATCAACACTGTCAGTGAGAACTGATTGCTTATGGCTCAAGGAACTCCTAGCAACCTCTGGAGGAAACCTAGTTGAGAAACCCCACTAGATATTTGAATGAGGCAGTGCCTTATGTAAATCAGTGACCACAGGAGCATACAAATGATGATGTTTCTTGTCTTTGCCTACTGTAGAAATACACCTTTTGTTGTTGTTTTGTCATTTATTCACCTCCAACTATTTTATTTAATATAAAGTTCTGCAAAAGTAGTTGTCATGGTGATAACAATCTCTCAATCAACTTTATTTCATAATCTGCAGTAAAGGGGATTTCTTGAATCATACAGTTTGTTTGGGATCTCTATGTCTAGTTACATGGAAGGATTTGCCTCTCTTTGCTTTCGTGTTTTTCTGAGGATTACATGCAATTAAAGGGCTAAATTGGCCATAGATGGTTTGAATCTTGGATAGTTCAGTAAACGGTCAAGATTCTAACCATCTATGGGCAGGCTGATTGTACCCAAGTTGATCAATCAATCATAATTGTTCATATAATTATTGCCAGAGGCTATAGCCGCTAGCAACAATTAATGTGCGTTCTCCTGGCTGGGACTCCTCCAAGACAGTGTGATGCTTTGGGCAATTTTCTGCTGGGAACCTTTGGGTCCTGCTATTCATGGTAATGTTATGTGACACATATCACCTACCTAAAAATTGTTGCTGATCAAGTAAACCACTCATAGAAATAATATTCTCGACGGTAGGGGCCTCTTTCAGCAGGATAATACACCCTGCCAGACTGCAAAAATGGTTTAAGTATAGTTTGAGGAACGCAACAACAAGTTTGAGGTGTTTAATTTGGCCTTAAAATTTTGAGGATCTCAATCCATAGAGCATCTGAGGGATATGCTGAAAAAACGGGTCTGATCCACGGGGGCCCCACCTCGCAACTTATTAGACTTAAAATGTCCCACATCATAAAAACCTAACAATAACTGGTGTATTACATACTTTTCATACTCAGTCACTATGTGATTTGTATTCTGTATTCTGCAAAAAAACTGGTTGATCCTGCTATTTTCTGTCTCCACCTTCTGTCTGTGTCCCCAATGCAGCTAGGGATTTTGCAGCTGTGGTGGCAACTCTGCACATCCTCAGTTTTCACTGAGTTTCTATGCTGAACATTTCCTCCCTATCACATCTGAGCAGCCCATGTGACTATAGAGTCACACATGTGGCCATATACACAGTAGTAAATGACAGCCTACTCCCTCTCTCCCTTATCATGCCCACTAACCAGCTTAAAGCGGGGGTTCACCCTATCGACGGGAAATTTTTTTTTTTTTTTATCTTACCTTAAAATCAGGCATTGTAGCGCGAGCTACAGTATGCCTGTCACGAATTTTTTACCGCCGTACTCACCTTGTAGTCGTCCATCGAAGATTCCGGGGAATGGGCGTGCCTATGGAGACGGAGGATGATTGACGGCCGGCTCTGGCGCGTCACGCTTCTCCGGAAATAGCCGAAATAGGCTCGGTCTTCACGACGCGTGCGCATAGCCTGTGCGCAGGCGCCGTGAAGAGCCGAGACCTACTCCGGCTGTCTTCGGGGAGAGTGACGTGCCAGGGCCGGCCGTCAATCATCCTCCCTCTCCATAGGCACGCCCATTCCCCGCGGGAGCCGGAATCTACGATGGACGACTACAAGGTGAGTACGGGGTTAAAAAAATCGGGACAGGCATACTGTAGCTCGCGCTACAATGCCTGTCTCGATGGTAAAATGTGTCGGGGGGGGGTGAACTACCGCTTTAACACAATGGGGGGTAGGATATTACATATAAATGAATTGAGGCCTCACCTCCCTCTTATTATAAGACACAGGCTGTTGGGGCGTGACACAGCCTGTGACTGGCAGAAATCTGCCCACACCATGTTATTGCCAGTAAATAGTAAAGATCTTTTTTTCAAATGTATATTTGTATGACATATAAAAACAGTTTTTTGATATTAATTATTTATTTTTACTCTGTATTCCATAGGGCTGTTTTTTTTTATCATGTGACTAGCAGCAGGAGACTAGAAGCTCCTATTTTTTGTTTCCCAGTGTAGACAGACTGGGGAAGATCTGGGTCATGTGACAACTGTATATTGATTAGGAAAAAGGTATTTAGATGTTTTTATTTTTTTATGTTAAAATGATTACACTGCGTGCCTTCATCCACATACAGAAATAGAAGAGACAATGTAAATTAAACAGTGTGTGTTTAATATCGCTAAGGATCTTCTACTGACTGCTTGGTGCCAGATACCACAGCATACCTTCAGCGGTTTAGTCGTGTCTAAGCCTTGATGGGTCAGGGCTTTTTTGGCAGAAGGGGGGCCTGCTTCATATTAGGTGGGTGATTATAAAATTGTGGCTGCTTTGTATATACAGGCTCTGTTTTTGTTTAGTAGTGATACATAGTATCTGTGCCTTATGCCTCGTACACATGATCAGTTTTCTTGACGGGAAAACTGTGAGAAGAGCTTTTGGCCGGGAATTCCGGCCGTGTGTAGGGGAAAGACTGAACCGAGCAGGTTCTCGGGATTTCCGACTGGAACTTTTCCCGTCGAAAATCCCACATTTTGCTAGCTGACTTTTTCTCATCAGTTCCTAAAAGAGGTGCTAACCACACTGTAGCTGCTATAAAAAGAATTCATAAGGCATTGTATGAAACACAGCCATGAAATATGGAAAAGTAGAAAATGTGCAAGTGACATCAAAAGTTCCATTCAGGTAAACATGACAATGCTAACTGAAAATAAACTACAATTTTCCTTTAATTAGTGTTGCCCAAGTAAATCTCCAACGGCCACTGTGATTAGACCTGTTAACACTGTTCTGCTTGCTGTCATTGTCTTTAATGCTAGGTGTGAATGCACTGATGTGTACAAAACACTTACTTTAGCACCATGAGAGATGCATGGAAATCTCAGAAGCTGCAACTTACAACTTCTGCAGAAGTCTGATCCCTGTAAATGTATAAGCAGGCAGTATCATAAGAAAATCTACTGACCTCAATGTATACAATGTATACAATAGTGATGCTTTTCAACCTGGCTTAGTAATTCACATATGCACATTTTCATTTTAATGATCAAAGTGTTTACTCTGATTTATAAAACTGCAATATAACTGAGGTTTAACAGGTGTCTCAGCATTAACCAGCAAATGTCTTAGGCTCTTCCGGTGGAAATATGGGAACAAAAAAATTCTTCATGCTCAAATATTTAATAAACAAGCTGCCTGCTGGCACATGCCAAGCATCTGTGCCAACACACACATGTTGCAGCTGTTCTTTGTAGGATGTTTGGTTACAGATGCTGGAAAGACTGGATTAAGGCTGTGTTTACATGCACTTTAGATTGCAAAGTCTGTGGCTCATTTTACAGACAGAACAAATTGTGCAGACTGAGGTCTGAACTTCATAATTCATACATGGGGTTTTTGCTTTTTTTTATATGATAACATGCTTAGACATTTCTCTGAACTGATCAGGACTTCAGAATCTCAAGAATGAGTCAGCATATCTAGTGCAAAAAGGTTTCAGCAGCAACAGCATTGCAGCATTTTTTACTATACAGTGCCTTGGCAAAGTATTCACACCCCTTGAAATTTTCCACAGTTTGTCATGTTACAACCAAAAACGTAAATGCATTTTATTGGGATTTTATGTGATAGACTAACACAAAGTGGCACATAATTGTAAAGTGGAAGGAAAACTATAAATCGTTTAAAATTTTTTTTACAAATAAATATGTGAAAAGTGTGGCGTGCATTTGTATTCAGCCCCCTTTACTCTGATACCCCTAACTAAAATGGAATGGAACTAATTGCCTTCAGAAGTCACCAAATTAGTAAATAGTGTCCACCTGTGTGTAATTTAATATTAGTATAAATACAGCTGTTCTGTGAAGCCATCAGAGGTTTGTTAGAGAACCTTAGTGAACAAACAGCATCATGAAGGCCATGGAACCAGATAGGTCAGGGATAAAGTTGTAGAGAAGTGTACAGCAGGGTTAGGTTATACAAAAAATATAATATAGAAAGAGTATGGCATAACTGCAAACCTACCAAGACATGGCCATCCACCTAAACTGACAGTCCTGGCAGGGAGAGCATTATTCAGAGAAGCAGCCAAGAGGCCCATGGTAACTCTGGAGGAGCTGCAGAGATCCACAGCTATGGTGGGAGAATCTGTCCACAGGATAACTGTTCGTCATGCACTCCACAAATCTGGCCTTTATGGAAGAGTGGCAAGAAGACAGCCATACGAAGTCCCATTTGCAGTTTGCGAGAAGCCATGTGAGGGACACAGAAAACATGTGGAAGAAGGTGCTCAGATGGGACGAAAATTTAACTTTTTGGCCTAAAAGAAAAACACTATGGCCCAGTTTCACAAAGCACTTACGCAACGTATAACAAGTTACGCCCACGTAAGTGCAAATGTGCGCCGTTGTATCTGTGCGCCAGACCCACAAACTAAGATGCACCTAAAAACAGGCTTCACCCCGCCAACGTAACTTGCCTATGCCGGCGTAGGGTGGGCGCACATTTAGGCTGAACGCATGATGGCGCTCCCATTGATCAGCCATTCAAATAGGCAAATGAGGGAAATACGGCGATTCACGAACCTGCGTGCGCCCAAAGCAGGCTACGCGAGGTGCATGTAAGTTGTACGTCCGGCGTAAAGTTATTCTCCATAAAAGAGGTGCAACCCAGCAGCAGACATGCAAAGGTCTGCACCAGGGAACACAAGCCGGCGTATTTTACGTTGGACATGTGTCTGGCTGGGCGTAGGTTACTATCACGCCGTACGCAGTGATCCGGCGTAGTTTAGGCAGTTGTTCCGACGTGGTTGTGAGCAGGCGCAGGGGGATGCGTCCACGTCACGGCGCATGCGCAGTTCGTGATATGTATCTGTCTGGCGCTCGGCCCATCATTTGCATGGGGTCACACCTCATTTGCATGGGTCACGCCCACTTCCACCTACGCCGGTGTACGTTTTCGAAACCCACGCTGGCGCAGTGTTGGGAGCACTGGCTTGCTGAATTTCATGCTTGCCTCTCTGCGCTGCGTTGGCGTAGCGTACATTGGTTATTCTACGGCGGCGTAATGTGCGCCGTGCTCTCTGTGAATCTGGGCCTATGTGTGGTGGAAAACTAACACTGCACATCACCCTGAACACACCATTCCTGCTCTTCTTCAGTATGGACAGGGAAGCTGGTCAGACTATGGGAAAATAGATGGAGCCAAATACAGGGCAATCTTATAAAAACCCTGTAAAGCCTCGTACGCACGTACGGATTTCCCGTCAGGAAAACTGCCATGAGAGCTTTTGGCCGGGAATCCCGGCTGTGTGTATGCTCCATCGCAGTTTTCTCAACAGGAAAACTGCCGGGGAAAAAAGGGAACCAGCTCTCTTTTTTCCCGCCGGGATTCCTGGTGGTTTTTAAGCCAGCAGTTTTCCTATGGGAAAAGACTGTGGTGGAGCATACACACGGCAGGGTTTCCCGACCAAAGCTCTCATGGCAGT
Source organism: Rana temporaria (assembly GCF_905171775.1). Lineage (NCBI taxonomy): Eukaryota > Metazoa > Chordata > Amphibia > Anura > Ranidae > Rana > Rana temporaria. The sequence goes on along the minus strand of NC_053493.1, from coordinate 151,593,038 downwards.
TTTCCTGTCAGGAAACCCGGACATGTGTAGGGGGAAAGACTGACCGAGCAGGTTCTCGGCTTTCCCTCTGGTGTCCCCGGGGGTAAAAAGTCTGCCGGGAAACCCGTATGTGTGTGTACTAGGCATTAGAGTCTGCCAAAGACTTGAGACTGGGGCGGAACTTCACCTTTTAGCAGAACAACGACCCTAAACATACAGCCAGAGCTACAATGAAATTGTTTAGATCAAAGCATATGCATGTGTTAGAATGGACCAGTCAAAGTCCAGACCTAAATCCAATTGAGAATCTGTGGCAAGACTTGAAAATTGCTGTTCAGAGACGCTCTCCATCCAATCTAACAGAGTTTGAGCTATTTTCCAAAGAAGAATGGGCAAAAACCATTTATCATTTTCTTTTCACTTCACAAATATGTGTGACTTTGTGTTGGTCTATCACATAAAATCCCAATAAAATACATAAAAATTTTTTAGTTACATGACAAAATGTGGAAAATTTCAAGAGGTATGACTACTTTTTCAAGGCACCGTACATATGCGAAAGGCAGTGTGTTAGCCTAAATCTTTTTACCCTAGAAGCCAGAGAATGTTGCTTTTATTCGTGGTATTTCTATATTACAAAATCAGTTATTTAAAGCTTTTGTTACCAGAACACTTCATATTCCTGATATGTGCCTGCTGTACCGAGTTCTTGTATGAGAAAGTATCCTGTTCTCTTTGTATTGCTTCCTTTGTGTGAAACCACTGGTGTTCCTGCTAGTCACCTTGCTTTCCTATTAAAACTGACCACACTAAGCAGGAGAGCACACCATGGTCTAGCAATGCTTTCCTTGTATGATCAGATGTGTCCTGACATTCCCCAGGTGCACAGCCATTTACTGGGAAGCTAAGTTCACTGCTGTTTCTCCTCCCCCCAGCTCTCATGTAGCTGAGAACAGAGGGAATGCGATCAGTTATAAAACAAAGGGAAAAAGGTATTTCTATTGTTGTTAAACTGAATGGGTTGTTTTACTAGGGGATTGTTTACAATCACTTTAATGACCTAATGTATATACAGTATAAGACACATGACATAGTTGTAAGTAACCTGTGTATGGTTTGGATGTTTTATGATGTAATGAACAGATGCAGCATGGTCTAAAGCATGTTTTCCGGTAATATATTGAAAACTATGCGTCCATAGATGTAGCTGCATTCCTTTCTTACCCGCTGTGTCCCTATATGACATGCGGGTGAGGGTCCCAGATGTCAACCTGTGTGCGTTTGGGGACCCTCACCTTCATGCCAAATAGGGAATCTCTGCTTCTTCGCACCCCCATTTCCCACTTTCGGTTAAGATCGGCGCACAACGATCGCGGCAATCTACCCCCCCCCCTGCTGCCTTATGGGAGACACACAGGTCTCAGAAGACACGGGACCTTTCAGAAAACGCAGCCCGACTCGCGCATGTGCAGTAGGAATAAGGCTGTGAAGCCGCAAGGCTTTATTTCCTGTTCCCCTTAGTGAAGGTGCCGGCGCTTGCACCCACAGCTGATGGGCGAATCAGCTAGGGGTGCCAACATCATGAGATACCTGTCCTAATAGTAAAAGTCAGCAGCTACGGTATTTGTAGCGGCTGACTTTTAATTTTATTGAGGCTGGAACTCCTCTTTAAGCTTTCGACTACTCATTGAGAACACAGCCTGCACATGTCAATTGTTTTTCATACAGACATAGATGGACCAACCCATTACTTAAAACACAAAACTGAACCAGATGGAAAGCATTGAACAGTTTACTGTTATTTTTATTTCCAAAGCTTCCCCAAAGCAGTGGGGTCTTTACAGAGGTCCAGCAGACCAAATTTTTTTTTCACAATTACAGCTCTGCAATCAGGTTGAGCTTTGCTGATTGCAGAAGTATAGTTGTGACTAGACAGGGGGTGTCTGACCACTGCAGAGAGACCGCTGCTTGCACACAATGTGCTGCACCAGATGCATGTCTGTGTGTGTTTTTAGGTAAGGAATCCTCAGCCCCACCAACCTGCTATATTTCTCTTGCTGAAATCAGAAGGGAGCATTGTGCAGTGATGTGACTAGAAGTGGAGTCTGTTCACATTAAACTCTTAGATATGGTGGGTCTCCTGGGAATATTTGGGAACATTTTCTGTTAAGAACATTTGGTCTCATGTTTGTAATCATTTTGAAGTACACTCTGGATGGTAGTGTTTAGGATTTATCTGTGCATGGCAAAGAATAGTAAATAATGTCCAGCTTTTTAGACAGCGTTACATAAAGAATGGTTTGGAAGTGCAGTATTTCAAATACAAACCATTTATTGATTTAAGATCTATCTATCTATCTATCTATCTATCTATCTATCTATCTATCTATCTATCTATCTATCTATCTATCTATCTATCTATATATTTCTTTTGCATTATTAAAACCTATGTTTAAGGTTTACTCTCTATTTTAAATTAAACCAGTGAAAACATTATATTTTGAACAGCCATGGGAGCCTTTTAGTGTTAAAGTCACTCACTACACCGTATCTTCTTTTTTCTAAACTAATATTCTATATTTAAAGGGTTTTCACGCTTGACTGTTGTAGTTAAACTGCTTATTTAAGAGCTAATTATCGGGTTTAAGCAGCTTGAGCTGGTTTTTAAACCTAGGTAAATCCAACAGTCTTGTCAGTGTTAACCATTCTGATACCACAGTGGATATTACTAAACATTCATAGACTAAGAAGGGTTTAGCCTCTCATCCATTTCCCCTTAGGTTTCAAATACCCTGTACATTGACTCATACTGTTACCTAATGATAAGAACTAATACACAAAAAGCAAACTATTTGTTGCAAGCCCTTTGGGAAATATGTTTGTGTTCTTATGTTATTTATTTATACTTGGGGTAACCCCCTTTTCATGTGACTAATTAGTCTCTTGCTGTAAATGATGACAAACAGCCTTAATAGAAGCTCAATGGAATTCTTATACAAAACCAATATGCAAATTAAAGAAAGCATATCATACAGCTCTCAAGTCAGGAAGACCTGTTCAATAGAAAGAAAGAAAGTGTTCAATAATAAGTTTCACCATTATACCATGCTTTGTTATACGTTTCTAATCTTTGAAGAGCTTTAAAGCTTGAGACAAATACTTTAAAGGGGGTGTAGCATCACCTTTTGTTTTCCTGCTAGAGGAGGTTAAAAATTGTGTTAGGACTGTCTTTAACCTCTTGCCAATCACATAGTGGCCAAGGTTTAGGTGCTAAAAGCGTTCTTAGTGCCTGCTCTCAGGACAGTGACAGAGCTGTCACAGATAGATCCTGGTCTCTGGTTAGGATTAGGGGCCAGCAAGATGGGTTCCCCATCATATAACCCCTATGACATCCAGTTACAGTGATCACGTGATGGGGAAGTCTGTCCCGCCCCTGCCTTTAGACCCAAATAAAGGGCCGCAAGGAGGGGATGAGAAGGGGGTTAGGCCCCTTTCACATGTGCGGACCGTATGTCCACTTTTTCATCCATCTGTTTGCGGATGAAAAAGGGACATACATTGGTCCCTATGAGATTGCGGGTGTCAGCGGATGAACATCCGCTGACACCAGATCTCGTCAGACTCCACAAAGATCCGATTTTGCAGACGGAAGAAAACCCTATTTTTTCTTTCGTCTGCAGAGTGGATCGAATGAACACAGACAGACGGTCCGTGTTCATCCGATCTCCCCATAGGGGAGAGCGGAGAAAAGACAGGGCGGTCCCTGCAGCTGCTGACTTTTAATAATCGGACACTCACCTGTCCCAGCGATGTAGGGGAACAAAGCCCCGCTCGTCTCCCCCTTCTCTCCACGGGTTCGACATTGACACTGTGGGCGCCCGGCTGTGGCTTCACAGCCGGGCATGCACTGCGCATGCGCTAGCCGCGTTGCGCACCGTGACTGGCCGAGCAATCATCTAAGACCTGTGACGTGTCCCAGACAATTGCCGAGATAGAGGGGGGAGAGGTTAACTTCCTTCTGGTGCCGCAGAGCCCCGGGAGGAAGTGGGAGCTGGAACCCTCTAAAAAAAGGGTTTCCGCTCCCCCCCAAAAAAATGACATGCCAAATATGGCATGTCACGGGGTCACCTTCCCTTAAAGGGGAAGTACAATTTTTGGGTGGAACTCCACTTTAAGTAAGTGTAAAAGTTAGTTCAGGGCATGCTCATGTTTATCTATCTACACCAATATTCCCACTGTTAAATACTGATGTGAGAAAAGATCAATGTAAATGATTTGTAGCTGATATTGGAGGGCTTGTTGCACACTTCTTTAATGTATGGCAGCCAAAAGTCTTATAGTGAAAAGAGAGCTATTTTGAGAGAAAGCAGATGCATATGTTGATAAATTTAAACATACAGTTTTAACCACTTGCCGACCTCCTCATGTAGATATACGTCAGCAGAATGGCACGGACAGGCACATGTACGTACCTGTATGTCCTCTGCTTGACGTGGGTCGGGGGTCCGATCGGGACCCCCCCGCTACATGCGGCGGTCGGTAAGCCTTGGGGAGCGATCCGGGACGACGGCGCGGCTATTCGTTTATAGCCGCCCCGTCGCGGTCGCTCCCCGTAGCTGAAGAACGGGGAGAGCCGTGTGTAAACACGGCTTCCCTGTGCTTCACTGTGGCGGCGTATCGATCGAGTGATCCCTTATATAAGGGAGACTCGATCGATCACGTCAGTCCTACAGCCACACCCCCCTACTGTTGTAAACACACACTAAGTGAACACTAAATGTTACAGCGCCCCCTGTGTTTAACTCCAAAACTGCAACTGTCATTTTCACAATAAAGAATGCAATTTAAATGCATTTTTTGCTGTGAAAATAACAATGGTCCCAAAAATGTGTCAAAAGTGTCCGAAGTGTCCGCCATAATGTCGCAGTCATGAAAAAAATCGCTGATCGCCGCCATTAGTAGTAAAAAAAAAATTAAAAAATTAAAATGCAATAAAACTATCCCCTATTTTGTAAACGCTATAAATTGTGCGCAAACCAACCGATAAACGATTATTGCGATTTTTTTTACCAAAAATAGGTAGAAGAATACGTATCGGCCTAAACTGAGGAAAACTATTTTTTATATATGTTTTTGGGGGATATTTATTATAGCAAAAAGTAAAAAATATTGCATTTTTTTCAAAATTGTCGCTCTATTTTTGTTTATAGCGCAAAAAATAAAAACCGCAGAGGTGATCAAATACCACCAAAAGAAAGCTCTATTTGTGGGAAAAAAGGACGCCAATTTTGTTTGGGAGCCACGTCGCACGACCGCGAAACTGTCTGTTAAAGCGACGCAGTCCCGAACTGTAAAAACCCCTTGGGTCTTTAGGCAGCATATTGGTCCGGGGCTTAAGTGGTTAAGCTAAGACCTTATTCACAAAAGGGCTCCCCTTAAGCCTTTTTTTTAATCTTAACTGATATCATATGGTTACAGGAGCACCACTCTAGCCTTTGACCTACTAAATGTGATTTTGCCTGTAATATATATGGTTGTCATATAGTACTGGTGATTATTAGGTTCAAAAATATATTTTATGACAATGGCAATAAAGATGCTATTTGAACCCTTAGATTGCACAAGGGGTAAGACGTATCTATACCTGGGATTATACACCCACAGGCCTCCATTTGAACCCTTAGTTGTTAATTACTAATTATAACCACATCACTACCTGCCTGGAATTTCTCCCTGAGCCTGCATGGGTTTCCTCTGGGAACTCCGGTTTCCTCTTACACTCCAAAGACATGCTGGTAGATTATTTGACTCCTGTCTAAATTGGCCCTAGTATGTGTATGTATGAATGTGAGTTAGGGACCTTAAATTGTAAGCTTCTTGAGGGTAGGGACTGATGTGAATGTACAATATATATGTGTAAAGCACTGTGTAAACTGACAGTGCTATACAAGTACCTGTAATAAATAAATAAAAAATAAAATAATAATATAGGATATTCATATCGAACTATGCGTAATCCATAAAACTGCTTCTATAAAGATAGATTCCACATGGCTCAAAAATAAAAATTATCATCTTTAAATAGTGTTAAATCGATTGTAAAGGTAAAAATAAATAAATGTGTCTATACCTAACTGCACAGAGTGGCCACGAACCTCCTCTTCTCGGGTCTCCCCCTGGCACTCGTGGCTCCTCCTCTTTGTCCAGTTCCCCCATTGGAAGTCGCTTCCTCAATTGACACAGACTCAGCCCGCCCCACGCTCCCTTGTCAGTGGTTTTGATTAACAGCACTGAGAACCAGTGAGATCCAGAGGTGAGGGGAGAGAAGAGCTGCAGACATGCTCAGCGATGGATCGAATAAGGGCTCAGGTAAGTAAAAGAGGGAGTGAGGGGGGGGGGGAGCAGACCCTAAACATTTTTTACCTTAATGCAAGGAATGCATTAACCACTTCCCGCCCGGTTTATAGCAGAATGACGGCTGGGCGGTGGTCCAGTTATCCTGACTGGACGTCATATGATGTCTTTAAGGATCACAGCCGGCCCGCACCCGTGTGGGCACGCAGTGCTGCGTGTCAGTCTGATAAAGGCTCTTTACCACGTCATCAGCCATGTCCAATCACGGCTAATTCCAGTGTAAACAGGAAAAGCTGTGTATCGAATTTCCTCAATTGTGTCTGACAGATGCGGGTAGAGAGACACTCACCTGTCGGGGGGGGGGGGGTCTGAGTTGATTGGTTATCAGCACAGCCCCCGAGGATGCCCACTTCAGACCAGGGATGCCACCAGGACCACCAGTGATTTCCACCACTGATGACCACCAGGTATGCCACCCATTGCCACCAGGGATGCCAATCTGTGCCCAAAATCAATGCCAAATGGTGCCAATCAGTGCCCATCACTGATGCCTGCCAATGTCTTTTTATCAGTGATGCCCATCAGTGCCACCTATCAGTGCTCATCTGTGCCCATCAGTGCCCACCTATCAGTACCACCCATAAGTACCCATCAGTGCAGCCTTTCATTGGCCATCAGTGTCGCCTGTCAGTGCCCATCAGTGCCACCTATGAGTGCCCATCAGTGCCACCTATCAATGCCCATTAGTGCTACATACCAGTGCCACCTATCAGTGCCCATCAGTGCCACCTCATCAGTGCCACTTTATCAGTGCCAGTCAACGCAGCCTGATCAGTGCCCATCAGTGAAGTACTTATTTACAACATTTTATAACAGAAAAAAAATTGTTTTAAAAAATGTTGGTCTTTTTTTATTTTTTTAGCAAAAAATAAAAAACCCCACCAGTTATCAAATACCACCAAAATAAAGCTGCAAATTGGCCTGGGCAGGAAGGGGGGGGGGGTAGTGTCTGGTATTGAAGTGGTTAAGGTAAAAAAATGTTTAGACTTTAGAACCACTTTAAAATGCTTGCACAAATTAAAATCCTGGAAAATCCAAATTTATGCTAAGCTCACAAGTTACACTGATGTGTGATATGAGGCCTATGCAGAAGGCCACATCAGAAAGTATCAATTTGGAAGCCATATGTGCCCATTAGTGCACAGTCCAGTAGCATCATATGTAGCATGTTCAACAAGTTTTTATAAATGTGATTTTCAGCCAATATACAGATTTTATCAAGCTTCACAATCATTACTCCAGTTCATGTAGGCATGAAAAAAAAACTTGAAGCAATCCTGTGGTTTATCAGTCTGTAACCTAATGAGATAATGAGGCTGGTTTACTAAAGGAATTGAGAATGTTCACACAACAAATTGTATGAATATTTATATCAATTTTGCAATAAAGTGCAGATTAAATATATAATGTGTCTACTTTTTGAATTATTGGATAATTGAAGTTAATCGTTACGCATTTTACTATGTGAACATTCTCAAATCTTTAGTAAATCAGCCTAATTATGTAAGGTTGAATGAGGACAAGAAGTTTACTGAGATTCAACCTACAAAAATGTTGTGCTCTTCTAAGAACGTTAATTCAGAAAAAAGTAAAACAAATGAGAACCACCATGTCAGGCCTGATGTATATGTATCATGGATATTTGTTGCAAAATGTATAACTTTTTTGAGAATATTTATGAGTTAGGTGTATGGAAAAGAGGAAGTGACTGAGAACTAGGACTTTAAGCTATTTGCTGTGTGAGCGCAGTGTGCTCCTTGGAGGTATGTGTCTGCTCTATTTGTATAATGGCTCAGCTGCAGTGTACATACAGCAACCTTCTACCTTTCTGGGATAGACTCATACACTGACTTCAGTGGTTGTGATTTAATGATGGAGACGAGTTTCCTTAGTAAACCAAATTTAGAGTGCTGGAATGCTTATCTTATATCCAGACCTTGAACATAAAAGGCATTTTATACCAGCAATTGTTCATTTAATGAGCAATTGCAGAGTACAGGACGGCTAAGGGATTGAGCTACATGCACCATTATTGCAAGAAGTATTTCGAAATACCAGAAATAGGACGTAAGCTCTGATCAGGGAGAGTGTGAGCACAATTACCTTCTTTTCAAATCCTTCTGTGACACTGCGGGAGGAAAAAGGACTTTGAAACTTGAAAGGAAAGAGCTTGCTTTCAACCTCAAAAGCTAGGAGGAAAGGGCTCTGAAATTTGCTCAGTATTCCCAATTCACCATTAGCCTGTTTCTTCCTTTAGCCTCAAGGCATTCTCCGCTTTTTGAAAAGATGTTAAGAAATTCAGTCACAATAGAGAGCCTAGTTTTGAACATGTTTCACTCGGTCCATTGAGGTCTGGTCTTCAGCCTTTGTGTGGGGTGAATTGAGCTGAGCAGCTCTCTGGCTGGGGAGAGGTGAATGAGCAGTCTCTGTGCAGTCGCAAATTTGGCAAAGAATAGATTCCCCTTCCTCTGTATGATAATCTGCATTCCTGTACAGCCCCTTTACTGGCAAAATACATACACAACCTGAGCTAAAGTTAATGCTTGCTCCTTGCTTCACAGCAGCTCTTCTCAAGATCACCTTCTAGTTAAAGTTGTTGTTGACCTCTCTCGAAAATGTTGCTGTTGACCCTCCTGTTACAAAATATACACCTGTGACCATATGACACAAGTATGATTTAATGATTAACTGATTTTCGTCCAAAATTAGGAAGGGGATGCAAAATCGAAAAGTTTACGAGGAAGAACTTGACAGGAATACTAATGTGTTTTGCACACTACCAAATATTCTTAAATCTGCTGATTATGTGAGTTTATTTTGCAAGAGACAGCAATGAATGTAGCCCACCTGAGATATGACTGCACATTTGCACGAGTAGGAAAAGTAGTTCCTGGAATCATTTTGGATGTTGCTTTTAGTATCTTCCAATAATCTTGTCTTAAACCTACAATTGCAATTGTAGTACTAATTACATATCCTTGGAAGCCATATTTAATCCTAAGGTACCATTTACATATGTTCAATTCCTTACAGCGCATTTTCAAAATTAATAAATTACATGAGTCAGTTTCTGAATGGTAAAGCGTTCATGGAGTGTTCATTTACACTAGGCACACACTAAAACAATCTATTGTTGCAAGCAGGCAGGTGTCTGTTATGTGCCGGTAACTTTATTGAAACGGCAAAGTGACATTTCATTCATTTAAATGCACCAGGTGAGCCCCAGTGCATTGCCAAAAAAATGTTTTTTGTGTTCGTTCACAGTGACTTGCGTTAGTCAAGTGTAGAAAAATGGCAATTGCTGCACATGGTGTGAATGGAACCTTAGCAGTTAACATTACTTAATACTAGAAAGCCTCATGAAATAGTTGTTATTACCCAGGCTTTGAGCCCTTAAAACTTGATTTAGAGCCTATGGTAAATAAAAGAGCAATTAATAGCATTAACAGATAAGTATAAAAAAAAAGCTTAAGAACCGATCAGAACTACAGAAAGTAAAAAAAAAAATCGGAAAAATATATTTTCTGTTAAATTCCTGTCCAGCAATCCCTTTTACAGTTACTGCAATGTGAGTCTTCTTGAACTTAAGAGGGCTGACAACTAGGTAGTTGTCTGCACGTATTTGTTAATTTCTAATTTTATATGTCAATATATTTTGCAAAAATACAAATCATTGATGAGTTTACTTAAAATTTCAGTTGATGTAAATACAATATTACTATTGCAAAATTTAACAACTTGTTGACTGTTGCAAAAACATTAAAAATGCTGAATTTATTGTGCAATGCTGTAAAGGTTCGTTTTTTTTTATTTTCGAAATAGGTTACTTTAAGCTAGTGCATTGTTGGTTCACTTACCTTTTCCTTTGATTTCCCTTCTAAATGTTTTTTTCTTTGTTTTCTTTGTCTGAATTTCTCACTTCCTGTTCCTCCTCAGTAAGGTGTTCAGTAAGCTGTTCTAAATGACTTTCCACCGCGCGGATGATGGTGGAAAGCTTACTGAGGAGAAACAGAAAGTGAGAAAAATACATTTAGAAGGGAAATCGAATGAAAAGGTAAGTAAACCAACAATGCACTAACTTAAAGGAACCCGTTTAGAAAATAGAAGACAAACCTTTACAACCCCTTTAAATCTCTAAGGCGTAAGATATTAAAATTTCTTCTTAAACTCCCTAGGTTTGAAAAAATGTATAAACTTTCATTCACACATCTGTATATGACATTTTTTGCTCATTATGTAAATGTAACCTGCATTTTAGGTGTACCTGCCCTCAAGTTCTAACTTTTTTATTAAGCACTGAGTAACATGAATGGGACCAGACTGAGAGATAATCAAACACTAAATCTATATTTGCTTATTTTTCGAATGTGCAAAGTTTTTTTTATGTGTTTAGTTTAGGGGCACGTGTGTCTGCATATGTGTGTTAGAATGTTAGGAATATGTGGAAAGAAAAACATCCCAAAGCGAACATCTTTCTAAAACTGTAAGGCATTCATCTGGGAAGAACATTTTAGCAGATCGGATGTTGCTTTTACCTCTAAAGCTGTCTGCTGAAAAACCTCGACAAGCAGTAACAGTTGTCTTGTGTTTGGCTGTCGAAATCCTTTGGCACATACTGCCGGAGAAGTGGGCTGTTTGCTTACATTTTTGCAATAGACTCCCACTTGTTGCCATGGCGGACAGTATGTTTCTGTCAATAATTTGGCTTGGCGCAGCCTGACTACATATCCTCTTAAAAACCTTATTGAACAATTCAGTTCAACAGAACAAGATTAGGCAGCTCTTGTCTTTGGCCAGCTGAAGTGGTTGCTGCACTTACAGCAGGCGGAATTATTGCTGGGGAAGTTTATTCTCTCTGCTAGCATAGAGGGGGAAAAATCTTGCAAATCCCCTAGCTATTTGTATTCTGGAGTGCGTGCACTGTCAAGTTTATATCTGTCTCTTTCAAAAGTAACTGTGCGATGCGGGGCATGAGGCAAACTCTTAACATAATGTTTGCCTGATTGAATTCAGTGTCATTCTGAGGGAACATAAGAACAGGAAATCAAAGCAGATGCTTTTTAGTACTGTTAAGTACATATCAAAATTACATAAAATTTGGATTTGATAACTTGAAATAGAAAAGTATATATATTTTTTTTAACATATTCTTTATTATTATTTACATTTTTATTTTATAAATTACTGATATATAATGAAGAATCTTTTAACGGACTGGAAGACATTGGTGCATATTCCATATTTTGTAAATCAGTTTTCAAAAAGTTTTTACTAATTATGCTTTTTAAAGTTGTAATAAAATATAGTCTTGTATGAGTGTGTACAGTCACTTAATTGAATGAATATTTATCCATATGTGATGTTTCAGTTATAAGTGGAGTCTGGTGGGCTAAAGCTGGCCATAGATGGATCGAAATTAATCTGGTTCAGGAGGGACTGGCTGAATTTTGATTCATCTGTGGCCATTCCTGCTCGACAGAAGTCGATATAGAGATTGCCTTCTGTTGAACAGGAATTTTGAACATTTTTAGGTAGATCAACCACTGTAGCCAATCAACTGCAATACTAATCAGTGATTTCAGACAGTGGAGTACAGAGTACAGTAGCACAGTGGGGAGAATTCCTCTATCCACCTCGCTTGTGCGGATGGGGAATACATTTTTTTTTGATCAGCCCCCTGGCTGATAAAAAAAAAAGAAGAAGAAGGATCCATCTATGGCCAGCCTAGGTCATCTCTCATATGTTATAATCTCTGGTTCTAACTTTGCCGACCTTGAATCTTGAGGCCTCATGCACACTGGACATTTTTACAGCTGCTGTTTTTGGCTTCAGCCAATAAACTCCCCAGCATGTTATCCTATGTGTCCATGCACACATAGGCTGTTTTTGTCAGGGGTGTTTCTGTCTGAAAAAAAAAAAACAGAACTAGGGAGTCTTGAAAAAAACTTGACCATTCGGCATTTATAAGCATTTTTGAGCCATTAACTTTTGTGGGAGTATAATTTTGTTACAAAAAGCTAAAAAACGCTACTGCAAAAATGCTGAAAAACTCATTCTACAGTTACAGTTTTCTACAGCTAACGCTACTGGCTTTTTTATGACGTCCGGTGTACATGAGGCCTGAAAGTTGAGTTTTAGATGCTCCAGCTTCTGTGTCGTAAAAGTCTGTTGGAGGGAATGTAACCACTTTGAAAAGCCTATCAGGTTACCCCTGCTGGGTTGAACAAAAAAATACATACATTAGTACAGTGATCCCCCCCCCCCCTGCCAGAACACTCCGGTGAGCGCTCTCAGCGCTGATCGGGAGCCGGTCAGCTGTTGGCTTTTTAGCATGCATTTCTGACAGAAGGTGGCCAGTCGACATTTGGCCCGTGTGTACTAGGCTTAATAGTCACATGTGTGCAAACCTTGGAACTCAACCACATATCTTGCTGCAAGGCTCAGATATGAAACTATTGGATTGTTGCTCATCTTGGTAAATAAATGTCTGTTTTTAGACAAAAAGTACTTGTACATAATACTTCAGAGCTAAACAAAGTTAAATATATGAAATCTGGTGATCTGGGCACAACTTTTAGACAGCATAGCCAGTGCACACTTCCAGCCCGATGATTGGACAGTCCTATGTTCTAGCCATCCCTTTCCCAATCTGGTCTTGCTGTGCAAGTAGAGTTGCCACCTGACCAGTATTTTACCTGTCTGGCCAGCAAAAATAGACCTGGTTTGCATTGTCATTAACTGTAAGAAGATCAGATTTTTATCTTATGAGCCTCTGTAGATGTTACTGAGAAATGTATCATTCCAGGCTTTAACAAAAAAAATATCCGTTAACGTGTTATTACTGTGAGACTAATGTGAACTACATAAAGTTAGAGAAGTTTGGAAAAATATTTCTAGTCCAACTATTTCAACTTAATTGGTAAAAATCAGCCCACATTAAGCTGCAAATTCAGAAGGCTCACAAGAAACCTGGAATTAATTTCCATGATTTCATCCACAATTAAGGGATGTTGGTTGTGAAGTTAAGATAAAACAGAACAGAGCTCAATTACAACTTTCAATCAAGGCTTTCGGAAATAATTAATCACAGTTTACTGAGTCATAGCTTTATCAAAAACAGCATTGTGCTTTATGTTTAAGTATGTACAGTTGTATATCATAACAGTATCTGTTACTGGCAATGCTGTCTACTTGGTCAACCTCTTATTCCTGCAGATCCTCATCTGATGGAACATGTAATTCATACTTCCACAGGTCAATGTGAACACAAAACTAGTAAAGTGTAGCTAGATGATCTGCACTCAAAAAGGGAATAAATAAGCAAGTAATGAGTCTTTCACAAAATTAAAAGAGGGTTGTCTGTTTCTCCTCACAGCTCCTGTAGCTGATATGTATACACCTAATGTGTTTTATAGAACCGGAACAAGAAATAACTCAGTACCTACGTGCAAAAGTTTGTAGTGATTTATTTTTTCCCTTACATTGTAATGTCACAGCTGTTAATACTTACTGTCTGCATTGAGAACTCCTGGGAATTCTCTGTTCTTTTACTGCCACTGGGAAAAACTATTCACATAACACTGGGATTTATCAATATAAGTCTTTTTTATTTGTGTGATTTTTTTGTGTGTGTGTGTATGTATATATTTATATATATTACAGCATACCTCATTTTGCTTCCCGGCTTGTCGCCCAGATAACCATAGTATTTAAACACAACTCACATAACAAATGGCAATACATTCCAGGCTAAACTTTATTTCTAGTTTTCTACTTAATTATATCTTCTGTTAAATAACGTTTTATGGCTAGACCCTCAAGAAAAAAAAAAAAAGGAAATTTCAAGCAAATTCCTGTAAAATTGTCTTCATTGGAAATTTATTTTCTGGGGCTACTCTGGAAATTTTTGATTTCCTTTCACTTTCTGTCCTGGGCATGGCTGTAGTTTCAGTTTCACTGTTTGAAAATTTTCATTAAAAAAAACCCCTCTGTTAAAAGATACTTTTTAAACTAGTCATAAATGGCTTAAATTGTGTCAGATTTTTGCTGAATAGGCCGACATTTGAGCTGTGGTGCCCTTCTGGCACCACCCGACTCTAAAATTGTTGATTAAAAAAATTACTCAGCCTGGTGGAAAACTGCCAACTGATCAGTGACTACATCCTATCCAATGCAGTCACTGTTCAGGTATTCAGGGAGTTACAGGTGTTATAACTGCTTGAATACAATTTTAGGGAAGATTTCTTCAGCCGTGTTATTTAGCCTGGATGGGGAATGAATTTTTTTTTATTTTCTTCAGCCCACTGGGCCAAATGAGAGCGGTCTAGCTGTGTATGGCTAAGCCTAGCCTCACCAGTTGTATGCTAGGAGATCCAATCCCTATTCAGATGTGCTATCTGTCCGGCATAAAACAACCCAAAGTGTATGCAACAAATAAAGAAGCAAAGTCAAACTGCAGCTTGATACTGTATACATATGTGGTTGTATTAAACATTCTCATATAAGTACATGGTTGACAGATAAACATTGATATGTGCATTTACATAAATTCCCAAAAAGCAAAGGAATGTAGGATTGCAGCTACTGAATAGCAGGACAATCAGCCCAGATAACACATGAATGCCAAGATTTCCTTGAAAAAAGATCCCATAAAGAAATGTTTAAATTTGGAGTCCTGCATATAGTTTACATTTTTTTCCAGAAGCACAGACACTTTTTTTTTTATAGAAATAGACATGGGGAAATTTATTAAAACTAGGAGAGACAGAATCTGGTACAGCTGTGCATGGCAACCAATCAGCTTCGATCTTCAGCTTGTTCAGTTAAACTTTGAAAATGAATGAGAGAAGCTGATTGCCTGCCATGGATAACTGCAGCAGATTCCGGCTGCTCCAGTTTTTGTAAATTCCCCTCTATAATCTAGTATCATGTTTGCTATTTGTTTTATGTAGCTAATAAAAAAAGAAAAAGGCATTATTTCAAACATCTGTGCTTCCCATGGAAAAGGAAACCAAGTGACCCCTCGGTTTATAAAGCAGTAAGACACCAGGAAGGCTCAATGTAAAATGAAAAATAACTTCCATAGACAATACAAAAGACTGAAAGGCAGGCCAAAACTTGCATGTTTTTAATAAATAGATTGGAATTTAGCCATCTGTGTGTATGCTATATATATGTGTGTGTGTGTATATATATATATATATATATATATATATTTCAACTGTGTTTTTATCTTTTTATATGGAGTTGCCCTTTAATTTTCCCACTTACATTTTTATAACCTTCGTGGCAAAAAGATTCCCTAAATGCACCTGCTTAGCTTAGTTGAAAAATTAATCATTGTCCAAATAAGTACAGTTCAGTGAAACCATTTGTTAGCACACAACAGCAATTAACAAATGCCAAGACACATATTTGTAGTTGTCAGCTTTTGTAGTAGCACGTGTGAATTTTTGCAGAGCGGAGAGGGAGATTTTAGCAATTAACAAAAAGTGAGGAAATGTTTATTATAATAGTCCGCTGATATTTTTATGGCATAATGTTTTAAAAAAAATGTATACCTTACTTTTGTGAGTTTTGTGTGGGTGGGGCCCTGAATAAAAAAAAGATTTCATTGGGAAGGTTTAAATAAATAATCACAACAGTTATCTTCCTATAGTTATGTAAATCACTTTTTATTTGCATACTATGCATTATTTCTGGCAATTGTACTTTTTTAATCAAAGTGGATGTAAACCCGATTCATGAAATTTGACCTAGGCACATACATCTGTAGTGTTTATTAATCTCTCTCCAAAGCCCTGAGTCCCGTGTCTTTCTGCTGTTTTGTTCCTCTGTTATCAGCATGATAACTTCTGACAAGTTCTTCGAGACGGGAGATAAAAGCAGCTGAAAATTTGTGTTGGTGTGGGTGCTATAAATAGATTAGCAGAGAGCTTGTCTTGTCAGAGCACAGCTCTGAAAGTATATTCCTTTCTCTGTCTATGTGAAGGGGGCATGTGTGCCTTTTCTCCAATCAGCTGTCACACAGTATATGCGCAGACACCACTCCCACTACAGAATGAGGAAGTAACAATTCTAACACAATGTAAGAATTCTAAAGATTATAGGAAGCTGAAGACAGCAGATATAGATGTAAAACTTATGTAGGGAGATTTGTTTCATCTCTGTGTGTCATCTGAAGGCTGTTCACTTCACTGGGTATATGTGAGGGTTTACATCCACTTTAATGAATTCAAGTACACAGTAGTTCAATTAAGCTTCTTTTACAATACTAGCTGTATAGCTCACACATCTACATGAAAATGGCAAATTCTGCTTTTGCATTCTATGTGTTAGAAACCCCAGTGAATGTAGTGGACACAAAAGTAAAAAAAAAAAACATTGGTGGGTGCTCATGACAATTATCTATCAGAATATAGTGAATGAGTTGCTCAAAAGTTACCACACTGCTCAGACCTTCCTGGCTTTTTTTGCTGCCTTTAAACAGCCTTTAAAGCGGGGGTTCACCCTAAAAACAAATTTCTAACATTAGAGCCAGCATACTAAGGACATTAACTGTATGCAGGTCTTTTTTTTTTTCTCCTTACATACCGTTATATTCTGATTTTGTCCAGGGCTTCCGGGTTCTGATGACTCCGCAGTCATCAAAACCCGGAAGCCCTGGACAAAATCAGAATATATAGATTTCCGGAAATAGCCGGAGCTGCGAGTCGGCACTATACGGTGCCTGCGCAGTCAGCTCTACACGGCGGGTGCAGGCACCGTATAGTGCCGACTTGCAGCTCGGCTATTTCCGGAAATCTGGTGACGCGCGTTGTGCGACGGGGGAACTGTTTCACAAGCGGTCAATCATGTAATCCAAGGATAGGAACGCCCAGTCCCACAGTCATCAGAACCCGGAAGCCCTGGACAAAATGACAATATAACGGTATGTACGGAAAAAAAAAATGACCTGCATACAATAAATGTCCTTAGTATGCTTAGTATGCTGGATGTAATGTTAAAACATTTTTTTTGGGTGAACCCCCGCTTTAAAACTTGATTTTGAAAAATTTTCCTGGGCAGAATGCATTGCATGAGTAAGTCAGAATGCTTCAAATGGTATTATTCTAATGCCGCATACACACCATCACTTTATGTGATGAAATAAAATGACATTTTCTGTGAAGTAAAAAACGACGTTTTTGAAACTTCAATGTTCAAAGACGAAGTTGCCTACACACCATCGTTTTCTCACAATGTTCTTGCAAAGCGAGGTTACGTTCACCACATTTTTCCATTGAAGCTTGCTTCATAAGTAGCTTCTGGGCATGCGCGGATGAAAAAACGTCGTTTTAAACGACGTTTTTGCTACACACGGTCAATTTCTGTGAAGTAAAAGTTGACGTTTTGAAAAACGACACAAAAAATTGAAGCATGCTTCAATTTTTTTTGGTCGTTTTTTAGAAGACATAAAACGACGTTTTCCCCCACACACGGTCAATTAAAGTGACGTTTTTAAAAACGTCATTTTTTTTCATCACATAAAACGACCGTGTGTACGCGGCATTAGGCCCCTTCCACACATGCTGGATCTATTTTTGCTCAGCAGGGGATCCGTCTGAGATGAGCAGAGGCGGTGGATTACAGGTCCGTGCCCACTACACTTATGCAGAGTGGACACAGCCCGCTCTGCTCTATGGGCAGCTGGATCTAAACAGACCAGCTGTCTGTTTACACCTGGCTGCCCTCCTATCCGATCTGGCCAGCTGGAGGTGAACAGATGCCCCTTCAGTTTTTTTTGTTGGGCTTGATCAGATCGGACGTGGAGGTAACCGTGTGTAAATGGAAACATGTCTGTTTACATTGGGCACTCCATAGAGGAGATTGGAGGGTCCAATCAGGTCCAGCTGAAAAACAGACAGCTGTACCCAATCAGATCTCTCCTATGAAAGGGACTTTAGAGCTGACCTATGCAGATAGCTGATTACCAAAGATATGTATATCGCTGATAATTGCAGCAAAAGGGACAGGAAGTGAGCTAAAACCCCCCCAATAGAGTCACAAACAGCAACTACAATTTGACAGTATTAACTTCCAGAATAAAAAAGTCCTTGCATGGAGAAGTACTTCTGGCTAAAATGTTATGGTCAAACTGTAAAATCATAAACTGAACTTCAGTTATTTCTAGCCTACTCATATTAATCTTAATGATATTGATGTTTATCAACAAATTTAAGGCTTGTTTACACTTGAGGTTGGGGGGCAGTAAAAACACATGGTTGCGCCATACTTTTACTGTCCTCCAGCTGCTTCTTATGCTGCAAAGGATGTGGATGGGGGTGTACACATGCTATAGAAAGAAGTGAACACCCCTCGTGTTTGGTGGGCACTACTACAGTAACTTAATAAAGTGAATGGTGCTTTGGTGCAGCATTCATTAGTGAAAGTGGGCAGTGAGGAGACGACATATCTGTCAAATGCATCTGAAAAGCAATTGTGATACGCATTTCAGAGTCCCGGCAGTCCTTGTGCATGTGCAAACAAGACCTTACTTCCTTGAATTCTGTGTCACTTATTTACTATGTCCTGTGAGTAGGTACTGCTGTGTCACAGGATTCACAAAGCCTGTCTTCTGAACTGCAGAGGTGTTGATAGGAGTTTCAGGAGCTGGAGTTGGTACGGGATTTACTGCTTGTTGGCAAGAAGGTATCCTGGATGTGCAGTCCTTAGAAAATGAAAGTAAAACAGCAGAGGAGAAGCTGCAAAGCATGCAGGAAAGCCAGGAAGTTGTAGAAAGATGGCCAGCTGACTGGAGATCTCACAAGATGAAAGGAGATATTTAAAGTAATTGGATTGTTAAATCTAACTATTGTTTTTATTGCTATTACAATGCTAATGTTATAAAATGAAATGGCATGATGTAACCATAAAAATAGTACAATACACTACACAGACAACAAATAGTTTAAGTTACCTCTACTCTGGATTATGTATTACTGTGTGCTGCCTCAGATCTTTGTAAATTGCAATGTAGTTGTCTCTAGAGTCTAGAGCTCTGGAGTGATTTTGTGAGTCCCCAGGTGCCCATATTTGTACCTATGCTGTTTGACTGGCCATGTTCTTTGGAAAAAAGGGATTTTTAATACAGCTTACCTGTAAAATCCTTTTCTTGGAGTACATCACGGGACACAGAGCGGCATATTCATTACTATGTGGGTTATATGGAGTACCTTCAGGTGATGGACACTGGCAATCTCAAACAGGAAGTGCCCCTCCCTATATAACCCCCTCCCATAGGAGGAGTACCTCAGTTTTGTAGCAAGCAGTATGCCTCCCAAAAATGGTCCCCAAAAGAGGGGTGGGAGCTCTGTGTCCCGTGATGTACTCCAAGAAAAGGATTTTACAGGTAAGCTGTATTAAAAATCCCTTTTTCTTTCTCGTACATCACGGGACACAGAGCGGCATATTCATTACTATGTGGGATGTCCCAAAGCAATGCTTACAATGAGGGGAGGGAGAACATCTTCCCAAGACAAAAGGATTTAATTTAGAGATATACTCAAATCATAATAAATCCAACTTAGTTGAGAAAAAATAAATTTTTTAATTTAACTCAAAAGGGAGCCCCCCGGAATCCGAGGGTCTCAAACTGCAGCCTGCAGCACTGCCTGCCCAAAGGCTGTATCAGTATTCCTTCTTACGTCCAACTGGTAGAATTTTGTAAACGTGTGGACAGAAGACCAGGTTGCCGCCTTGCAAACTTGAGCCATAGAGATCTGGTGGTGTGCTGCCCAGGAGGCACCCATGGCCCTAGTAGAATGAGCCTTTAATGATAACGGAGGAGGCAACCCTTTCAAGCCGTAGGCCTGAGTGATTAACTGTTTAATCCATCTCGAGATGGTGGATTTTGCAGCTGCCTGCCCCTTCTTGGGCCCATCCGGTAAAATGAACAACACATCTGTTTTCCGGATCTTCTCTGTAGCTTTAAGATAGGCCTTCATGGCCCTGACAATATCCAAGGTATGCAGCAACCCTTCCTTTCTGGAAGTAGGTTTAGGGAAGAAGGATGGTAATACCAAATCCTGGTTTAGATGAAAACTGGATATAACCTTTGGTAGGAAGGAAGGATGAGGGCGGAGAACGACCTTGTCCTTATGAAAAATAAGATATGGTTCCTTACAGGATAAGGCCGCCAGTTCCGATACTCTTCTTGCGGAAACTATGGCGACCAAAAATACTAACTTCCTTGTCAGTAAAACCAAAGGAATTTCAGCCAACGGCTCAAACGGTTGTTTCTGTAAACTTGACAGAACAAGATTTAAATCCCACGGACAAAGCGGGGATTTAACTGGAGGATTAATACGTAAGACCCCTTGAAGGAAGGTCTTAACTAGCGAGTGGGTGGCCAGCGGCCGCTGAAACCACACTGACAAAGCTGAAATCTGTCCTTTGATTGTGCTTAATGCCAGTCCTTTATCCACTCCTAGCTGGAGAAAACTTAATACTCTATCGATGGTAAACTTGCGAGAAAGCCATCGCTTGGACTCACACCAGCCTACATAGGCCTTCCAGACCCTGTAATAAATCACCCTAGAGACCGGTTTCCTGGCTCTGATTAGGGTAGAGATTACTTTCTGAGACAGACCTCTACCCCTGAGAATCAGGGATTCAGCCTCCAGGCCGTCAAATTTAGATGCCGTAAGGCAGGGTGGAGGATCGGACCTTGCGATAGCAGGTCTGGCCGTAGAGGAAGAGTCCAAGGGTCTCCCACTACCATCTTTAGGATTAGTGAGTACCATGCCCTTCTGGGCCATGCTGGAGCTACCAGGATGACTGGTATGTGCTCCACCCTGATCCTGCGCAGCAGGCGGGGTAGTAACTGGAGCGGGGGAAATGCATAAAGAAGTTTGAACTGATGCCAAGGGCAAACTAACGCATCGGTTCCGCAGGCCCTGGGATCCCTTGTGCGGGACATGAACCTGTCTAGCTTCTTGTTCAGTCTCGATGCCATGATATCCACGTCCGGCACTCCCCATTTCTGGCAGAGTGTCTGAAAGACCTGTGGATGCAGAGACCACTCCCCCGGCAACAGAGTCTGGCGACTTAAGAAGTCCGCCTGTAGGTTGTCCACTCCGGGAATGAATATAGCCGATATGCAGGGCACATGGGCTTCTGCCCACAAGAAAATCAAGCTCACTTCTCTCTGAGCGGCTTGACTCTTGGTTCCCCCTTGGTGATTTATGTATGCCACCGCCGTGGCATTGTCCGATTGTATTCTCACCGGGAACCCCTGCAGTTTGGACGTCCAAGCCTTGAGGGCTAGTCGAGCAGCTCTGAGCTCCAAGATATTGATGGGCAACTGCTTCTCTGCTGCTGCCCAAGTGCCCTGGCGAGTGCAACCCTCCAACATTGCTCCCCAGCCAAACAGGCTGGCGTCTGTGGTTACTATTTTCCAGGTCACAGGACTGAAAGTCTTTCCCTTCAGGAGATTCTGAGGGTTTAACCACCAAGATAGACTTTGCCGCACTCTTGGTGAGAGTGGCAAAGGAATTTCTAAGGCCTGAGGCCTCTTGCTCCATGCTGACAGGATGGCTGCCTGCAGGATGCGAGTGTGGCTCTGAGCGTACGGAACCGCCTCGAATGTGGCCACCATCTTGCCTAGTAGTCGCATACATAGGCGAACAGTTGGCCTTTTCTTTCTTAGAACCATTTGTATTAGCTCTTTGATGGCCTTGACCTTTAATAGGGGTAGGAACACCTTTTGTTGTTCTGTATCCAATCTCATGCCGAGATATTCCAGCTGCCTTGTGGGCAGGAATGCTGACTTGTCTCGATTTAGGACCCAGCCGAACCTTTCGAGGTACTGAACTGTGAGGGCCACTGCTCGCTCCAGGCCAGGAGACGAGTGGTCTACAACCAAGAGGTCGTCCAGGTAAGCCAAGACCGTGACTCCTTGGGTCCTTAGATTGGCTAGGATTGGGGCTAGGACCTTCGTGAATACCCGGGGGGCCGTAGCCAACCCGAAAGGGAGCGCCATAAATTGGAAATGACGTTGAGCCACCGAGAAGCGTAGAAATACTTGATGTGGCTGAAAAATTGGCACATGAAGGTAAGCATCCTTTATGTCTATGGACGCCATAAAGTCGTCCTTCTGGAGCACGGCGACAGCTGACCGAATAGTTTCCATCCGGAATGAGCGGACCTTTAGGTACGCATTCACTCCCTTTAAGTCCAAAATTGGCCTGACATCGCCGTTGGGCTTTGGGATGATAAACAGGTTGGAGTAGAACCCCAATCCCTGTTCCCGGACTGGTACTTCTACTATCACTTTTTGGCATAGCAGATGATTCAATGCCGCTATCAATGCGGCTTTTTTCACAGGGTCGCCTGGTACTCTTGACTCCTGGTAATGAGGAGGAGGGATTTTTAGAAACTCTAGTCTGTAACCTGCGGCCACAGTAGACCGGACCCATTCGTCGGGGATGTTGGCTTCCCAAACCTCTGCAAAGAGGTGAAGCCTTCCCCCCACCCTCATGGGTCGGGGCGCCTCTTCATAAGGCAGACTTAGGGGCTGGCTTAGCTGGTTTGCGATACCAAGGTTTCTTGCCGCCAGAGGCCTGTCCCTGCGATTTGCTGTTAAAGTTTGATCGTACAGGAGGCCGTCGGTACTGCCTGGAATTTGAGGGCCCCGAAGCCGGGGAAAGCTGCCTTTTACATGTAGGCCCCCGAAACTTCTTTTTGACTGGTAAAAGCGTACTCTTACCACTCGAAATAGTCTGAATGTATTTATCCAGATCTTCTCCGAAGAGTCGCCCTCCATGGAAGGGAAAACCTGCCAAAAGCTTTTTGCACGGGGGCTCGGCCGCCCAGTTTTTTAACCATAAGAGTCTTCTCATATGCACTAAAAATAGTGATAAACGAGACGCTTGCTGAATAGAGTCCTTTATAGCATCCACCGCAAAGCATAGAGCTCTGGGTATATCAGATAGCTCCTCTGCCTGCTGGGCAGGGATGTCCTTAAGCATCTGTTTAGTCTGGTCCTTTAAAGCTTGACAGATTCCGATAGCAGCAACTGCTGGCTGTACCACTGCCCCTGCCGTAGCAAAGGAAGCTTTTAAAAGAGTCTCCAAACGTTTATCAACCGGGTCCTTAAACATTTGAATGTTTTCTACCGGGCAAGTTAGTGATTTATTCACACATGAGATGGCAGCATCCACAGCTGGGAGCGCCCATCTTTTGGCAAACTTCTCTTCCAACGGGTAGATAACAGAAAATTTTTTAGGCGGCAGAAAAATTCTGTCTGGTCGTACCCAATCCTGGAAAATTAATTCCTCCAAAAGAGGATGGACCGGAAAAACTGCGTTGTTCAAAGGCGCCCTTAAGGAGCCCAAAGAGGAAACTACCGGACCCCGGCGCTCCGGTAAAGGCAACTTAAATGCTGAGTGAACCATATCTGTCAAAGACTGGACCCACAGACTCTCCGCTTGGGAGGCTGAGAATGGTTCTTCAACAGTAGATTCCTCAATTTCTGAACCCTCTGGATTCTCGTCCAGTAGGTCCTCCTGAAACTCTAATTCCTCCGGCGAGAGAATTTCAGCATCTGAGGATACAAATTTAGGCGAAGGGGATCTAGTCCGTTTCTTGCCTGGTAAAGACTTAGCGAACATAGCCGCCAATCTTTCCTCTAGCCCACCCAAAGAGGCAGCTAGCATTTCCTCTGTGACAAACACAGGGTTGGGTGGATCTGGGCCAGCCGCCGCACCAGACCCCCCTATTGGCTCAACCAAGGCGGCCACAACTTGGCTACTAGGTGGGGAGAGTACCGGCATAGCCTGACTCATGTCCTCAGAATCCGAGGGGGAGCCCTTTTGTTTTTTGGCACTTTTTGCCCCTTTTGATCCTGAGCCTTTGGGAGCCATAGTACAATACCGAGGTACCCCTGCATGCAACAACTGACTGTTTGCAGCTAGGAATAGTTAAGAGGTTTAGGGAACAGCAGGATTACTAGTGTCCAAAAACCCCTGGTGAGGCCGAGTATGTTTATTCAAAAAACAAAGGAAAAAAAAAAAATCTCTTTTTTTTTTTTTTTTTTTTTTACTATGATATTATGTTCCTTTAAATAAAATGTGTATATATATATATTCTTTTTTTTTTTTTTTTTTTAAAACATACGGCCCCACCAGATATCCTTTGCGGCCTCCAACCTGCTGCAAAGGGGAATTTTTGGCTGTAGAAAGAAAATAGGCCAAGCCTAGGATGTACTACCCCTTTCCTGCCACCGGGGGTCACCGGAGTGCCGCTCTGCGTCCCCTCTCCTCCAGCATCAGCTCAGACTGAGCCATGAATGCAGCCTGTCTGTTCTTAACAGACGCGAAGGCACGCCTCTTCCTGCGCTCTCTCCGCCCCCTCCTCCCGAACGGCGCGAAACCGTCTATTTTGGCGTGCCCGCGCACGCGCGCGCGCCTGTCAGGAAGGAGAGAGACACATGGAGACGCGCGCCAGGCGCTACAGAGGCAGGGAGAGAGGATCGAGCCGTCGGCTGCAGGGCGGCAAATTTGAACCCCCGGACAGGTAGGCAGCTAACAGAGACTCTTAAGGGCTCAGTTCTTTGCCCAGAAGAGATTCAAAGATGACCCTATCTGACCAGCAGGGCAGCAGGTGGCCAGCAAAGACTTACTTGGACAGGGGAACCAGAGATGGGGGGGAGAAATCAGACCATCCTGTCTACACACAGACATAGTGACCAAGGTGCCTATGCAGAGCATACTTAGGCTACCCCCCCTTTTGATCACCCCTGGGGAGCCCGCTGTCGAACCAAGTTCCGCAGGCTCCCCACTTACCTGCTCCATGCCGCAGGACGTTTGCAAGCAAACACAGTCCAATCTTCTCCCATCTCCGTGGGTAGTGTAGTAGACCATCAGGCACTGGGGTCCTAGAAGGAACCGCTGTCCTGGACCTATATAGCACCCCGGCAAGCAGGATACTTTTGGCTTTGGAAAAAAGCACCAAGTCCTGGGCCCGGGGTCCAGCCCTCCAGAGAGGGCATTATAGGCAAAACCCCATGGATTTTGGGGCCCGGGTACTGTCCACTTCGGCACTGAGGCACTCTGGACAGATCCGGTTAGCCTGCCAAAATCCTAAGGATATGGAGGCAAGCTATTCCGTGACCAACACCTAAGACACTGGCGAAAAAACTGAGGTACTCCTCCTATGGGAGGGGGTTATATAGGGAGGGGCACTTCCTGTTTGAGATTGCCAGTGTCCATCACCTGAAGGTACTCCATATAACCCACATAGTAATGAATATGCCGCTCTGTGTCCCGTGATGTACGAGAAAGAAATAACTTTGGTATGTGTTGTCAAATATATTTCTGTCTGTGTTTGAGAAATAGATGTACCATTAAGGAAGGGTTTGGCAAATCACTCAAGCCAAGCAGGCCTTGCCCCTAGAAGCTATTCCTGTTTCTTAAAGCTTTTATTACGTTTACTGGACATGTATGCTCCTTGAATTCCTAAAAGTGGAATGTTTCCAACAGCAACTTGTCAGTATTTCTTTAATTATTTTTTTCATAGAATGAAAGATTAAACATCACGCTCTCAGGGTTTGATGTCAGATAAATGTTGACAACACAGTTCTTTTCATTAGTCTTAGCGGTTGTTTATATGAGAATATTTTTGATTGCATATTTTATTTTTCTTCCAGAGGATGAAAGTCCCATTCAGGCCTATCACAGAGAAAGAAGGAATGCAATTACCATGCAGGCTCAAGGAGGGCAAGGCCTTAGCAAAATCAGTGAGGAGCCTTCTACATCTAGCGAGGAAAGGGCCTCATTAATAAAGAAAGAAATCCATGGATCTATAACCCATCTACCTGAACATTCTCTTCCATATCGGGGAACGCTATTTGCAATGGACCCAAGAAATGGTTACCTTGATCCACACTATCGTAAGTAATAGTATATCTTTTTGCTTAGTGCGAATTAACATTTTTATGTACTAAAGGATACTAATGCAGTAAATATGCATACAATTGTTAACATCTATTAGTCTATTAATATGCAGGTGTAAGTAAATCGTTTTTTTTATTTTTAGCCAAAAAATTGATACTATAGAAGACTTAAAACCATGGGTAATATTAATTTTATAAATGTTTGCACCTCTGAAAAATATCCTCCAAAAAAAACAAAAGACAAAGGCATAATGAGCTAGTATTCATCGCATACTAGCTCATTATGAAATACTTACCTTAAAACAAAGCCGTTGCAGCGGTCCCCGCACACCTCTGTCATGGCCGACATCTTTCTTGGAGCTTCTTCTGGGTTCGCAGGCTCTGGCGATGTGATTGGCCGGAGCGTCGATAATGTCACTCCCACGCATGCGCGCGGGGGCCACCATTCACGGCACAGGCTCGGAAAGGAACGGCACACGCGAGCCTTTCCTTCAGCGAGCATGCACTAGTGATGTCACTGGCTGCATGCACTGGAAATATCTCCTAAACTGTACAGGTTTAGGAGATATTTTCAATACCTATAGGTAAGCCTTATTATAGGCTTACCTGTAGGTAATAGTTTGCAGAGGAAGTTTACTTCCTCTTTACGTCTGGCAGCACATGCATGCCTACTTTACATGCCACAATCACCAATTAAGGAACATATGGAGTGATTAGAGTGTACTTGACCCTTAATGGGCAAAACTGAGTGACTGGTTCTGATGGATGTGTTTGGTATCCTACATGGAGGTGATACAACTTCTTGGAAGCAAGCATGTCCTGTGTTGACTTAGACCTCTTCACACGTGGTATATTAATACGTACTCAGGTAAGGGCCATGTTTACC
The DNA here is from genome assembly GCF_905171775.1 of Rana temporaria. NCBI lineage: Eukaryota > Metazoa > Chordata > Amphibia > Anura > Ranidae > Rana > Rana temporaria. The sequence continues at coordinate 151,565,826 of NC_053493.1, read as the reverse complement.
TACACAGGGGTGCACTTGTGCTCTTTGTGTCCCCAAGTAGACAGTCCCATTGATGTCAGTTGGGACGCAGCCGCGGCTTGGACACAGCCACTGATCCCAATATGAAATCCACGTGGGTGTGATTTCCCAAACTCACACTGTCTGCATTGGGTGCCGTTCACCCACACAGATGTCATATTGCAAGCAGCGGCTGTGTCCGTGCATCTGCTACATCCCAGTTAACATCAATAGGACTGCCTGCAAGAGGATGCATATAAACATCTGTACATCCCTAATGGGGGTAAACACGGCCATTGGACATGGTATGCATTCATAGGCCCCTTAGGTTCCATGCACACAGGCTTAAAAAGCTCCTAGAGGAGTTTAGGGTTTTGCCAGTAGAAGCAACTTATGTTATCCTATGTGTCCATGCATGTTAGGTCGTTTAGAGGGATCTTTTAAGCTCAGCCTGTAGAGGCAAAAAAACATATTTCTGTTTTGTGTTTTCGAAGAAAATATGTGAAAATGCTCCTACTGCTAGTAATAAAAACACACTCAAAATTAGCTTTTGTTTTTTTAAGCTATTGTGCATGGACCCATAAACTTGGACTATGTGTAAATCAAATGCAGTTATCATTTTAGTGTGGTCAACTCAGTGTAAGGTAAACCCTTTGGCCACATAAGAGTGGTAAGTGTCCATGTTAATATATTATTCCATTTTTTTTTTAATAAAATGTAAAATTCATACAAGAAAAAAGTGAAGCAATGTTAATTTACACAGATGGAGTAAGGGACATTAATGTTTTGTTTAACTCCAGATTGATAACAAACAGTTCTCAGTAATGAAGTTTATCTCGAGGTGTTAGAGTTCACGCCTTTTACTAAAGATTTATCACCAAGCCAGGATATGACTCTGCTGTTTAACCTTTTGGTCTCCAATTCCATAGGACACTTGGCAACCCACAAATCGGGCCCCTTCTGATTCCAGAGCCTCCATTTTCTGCAGCCAGAGTTTAAGATTTATGTGAAAAGGTCATTGACCAGATGACTGATTAGCAGGGACAGCTGATTAGTGCATAGGTTTTCCTGGAAGAAAACTGGCAAGGATAAAAGCTAACGTTATCCCTTCATTAGTTGGTAAGCAGCATAAAACAAGAAATGCTCACTCATTGGGGAGCAGATCAAAGTGCTTCACAACTTTAATAATTTTCTCCAGTCTTTAGTTTTACAATAATGAGGCAACACTTTTTTGCTTGAGAAACTCTCCTTCAAATTGTATTTATGAGCTGTACACAACTTTAATGCTTCATAAAGAATCCTGCTTGCAGGTCATAATACCAGCCACAATTAGAATAAAGTTTGCAGCCCACTTAGTGTATAAAAACTAAAGGACAACAAGGACTAAAGCTCAGTTGGTTGTAAGGTCTATGAGCTTAAAAGGGAACAATGATTCTGTCTGGACTGGTTCATTGATAGTGCAGTTTGTACTGAATGTGTGCTGTGCTTTGGCTATGTATATTTCATAATGATAGTACAGTGTACACAATAAAATGTGCATAGATAACAAGCAGAACATGTAACCTGCCTAAATAGCATGCCTTCTCATCATGTATGCATACTAAATATACAGATTATGTAAATGCCCATGATGAGTAGATGGATATTGCTGTATATTTTTATCTACCAAATATTATTTAAGCCCTTTAGAGCAGTATTAAACCCAAAACCAAGAATGTAATATATTGCAGCTTACCAGTCATTAGATGTGGTGACTGCATACATTTTATTTTTTAGGCTTTCTTCCTTCTGATTTCACCAGATGATCTGAGCGGTAACACACCTCCTGTATTAGAGTGCCCACACTCTGGATGAAGCAGCACGTTAGGACAGCAGCATTGTCAATCTAGGGGAGGAGGGAAGTGTTAGATGTACTAGCAGATTTAGATACACTAACACATTGAAGCCAAACTCCAGCTCACTCTGCAGTTACAGCAACAGTTTTGTACATTTTGGGATAAAGGTTTTACATAAATAAATAACAGCTGATCATTTTAAGCACCCCTGTAAATAATAAATGTTTTGTCCCAACCCTCAAACTGCTACATCTGCAGAAGAGCTTGTTCTGTTGAAAAAAAACAGACTTACTGGCTGGATCACCAGGAAAGGAAGTCTTAAAAATAAAAATAATGCAGCCACCACATCTGAGAATTGGTAAGCTGCAACATAATAAATGTTTGCCTTTGGGTTTAATACAGCTTTAATGTTACTGTATAAAGACAATGCTGTTCTTTTGGAAACTTCAACAATTGCATCTCCATCAGGATCTAATTATTTTTGTTATTGGAAATAGTTATTTCACATAGAACAGAAACTTATCAACCAGACAATACAAGTTCATAGTTGAAAACCAGAGTTATGACAGGAATCTATATAGCTGTAGGCTGACATCGTCAAAAGGACATCAAATAGCATTAATCAGGGCATCAAGTATGGGGTATTGCGGGTATTGCCCGCATTAAACAGACACAGAGAACATTAAATAGGTCAAAGGAGAATACCAGGGAATGAAGAAGGGAGAGGAGACCAGGGGAAAGAGGGAATCCGGTTTCTCAATTCTGTAAGAGTGAAAGCACATACAGAAGAGAGAGAGCTGAAAAGAGATTTTCCATGTGAGAGTAACTAACAACTATGGCCAATGTGATCCTCCCAGCTAGAAGGTATTCCTGCAGCCTGAGAGCAGCCAGCCCAGGAAGAGGGTTATAGAAGCATAGGGAAGGAGGGAAAACAGGGGGGGGAGGGGTTGGGTAGAAGGTGGGAGGAGAATAGGGGGAGCTCTACTGTAATCAAGAGGACCCTCCTACCATCCTCTGTCACAAAAAAAACGCATGTGGCTGGGTCAAAGAGGCTGTTAAAAAAATAAAGAAGAAGGGTGTGTTGCTTAGATACGATGGGTGGCAGGCGTCAAGATAGGGTCCATTATTTAGCTCTGGGTATAGTGGGAACAGGTTTGGATCTTTCTCAGATTTTATTGCTTTGTCTTTGATAGAAAAGTTTAAGCTGGTCATTTACAGCCTTCATTTCAGCAGGATCAGCCAAAATTGTACCTGTTGATGCACCTAGTGGCCCCATCCACTCCAACAGAACTCAATGAAAGAATTGAAAGAGGCAGGTGGAAAATTGTCGGCCAAACAGTGACTGCTTCCCATTATGTTCAGTCACTGTTCAGGTATTCAGACAGCCGAGGTTCCTGCAGTTACTTGAATTCATTAGCTGCAGATTAGTGTGGCTGAAGGAATCTCCATTGGCTGAAAATTAGAAATGTAGTCATGTATGAGAAGATTAACCTTTACTTCTTGCCACAGTGACAATTGTAACAGAGAGTGATAGGATATGCAAATGGTGACAGTTTTTACCAATGATGGGGCAGCTCTCCCAATTGAGAAAACTATTCCATTTGGCAGATGTCAGAGGTGAGATTTCCACTTATCTCCTGTTATTTGTCTGGAACAGGACATGAGAGTAAATTTCCCTACTGGAGACACAGAGAGCACTAAACCATAACAGAGGTTTTAATACTTTACCACTCATAATATTGCTATGTTTGCTTTACCAAAAACCATGTTTGCATACCTGGTGGTAATTAGCACAAAGTTATATTTACAGTTTTTGTTGTCTTTATTTCTGATGGATCTTACATAGCTCAGATCTAGTAGGATTCCTAGGCCTCATCCATGATGGCAGTGTGAAACCTGTTTCTATATGTGCTAAAAAACATACCTAAATGCAAATAAAAGCAGGAAATGATTTTTCTAAATTACATTTTGTGTGTCCAAGATATCAATATAAATGTTAATAATGGCTAAATGCATGTGCGTGCATCTAAACTCTTTACACCAGTTAAGGACCTTGCCCCTTTTTGCGATTCCGCACTGCATCGCTTCAACTGACAATTGCGCAGTCATGCAACGTCACTCCCAAACAAAATTGGCGTCTTTTTTTCCCCCACAAATTGAGCTTTCTTTTGGTGGTATTTGATCACCTCTCCGGTTTTTATTTTTTGCGCTATAAACAAAAATCGAGCAACAATTTTGGAAAAAAAAACAATATTTTTTACTTTTTGCTATAATAAATATCCCCCAAAAATATATAAAAAACATTTATTTTTCCTCAGTGTAGGCTGATACGTATTCTTCTACTTATTTTTGGTAAAAAAAAATTGCAATAAGCATTTATTGATTGGTTTGCGCAACAGTTATAGCATTTACAAAATAGGGGATAGTTTTATGGCATTTTTATTAATAATTCTTTTTTACTAGTAATGGCGGCGATTTTTTTGTGTCTGCGACATTATGGCGGACACATCGGACACTTTTGACACATTTTTGTGACCATTGTCATTTTCACAGCGAAAAGTGCTATAAAAATGCACTGTTACTGTGAAAATGACAATGGCAGTAAAGGGGTTAACCACTAGGGGGCGCTAAGGGGTTAAGTGTGCCCTAAGGGAGTGATTCTTACTGTAGGGGGTGTGGCTGTAGGTGTGATGTCACTGATCGTCGTTCCCTATAACAGGGGACAGACGATCTGTGACACTGCCACACAGAAGAACGGGGAAGGTGTGTTTACACACACCTCTCCCTGTTTTTTAGCTCCTGTGACTCGATCACGGGACACCGGCAGCTATCAGGTCCTGCGGTCACGGAGCTTCGGACCGGGTCGCGTGCACGCACGCGACCCACGGCTGGGCTCTTAAAGGCGACGTACCGGTACGTGCCTGTACCCAGCCATGCCATTCTGCTGACGTATATGTGCAGGAGGCGGTCCTTAATTGGTTAAAGAAGAAACACTAAAATGCAGGAAGAAGTGATCTGGGAGGTACAGTACAGAAATTGGTCATACTTCCCAGATAATGTCTTCTGTGTTTAGAAAAGCTAAGTACGCCCTTAGTACATTTAACAATTCTGCCTTTGATTTTCTAAAGACAAATAGACTGTTTTCTTTGCAAAGGAAGTTGCACTTTGCATGGAAATTTTCCCCAGAACTCCTGTTTTTTATTTTCCTTGCATATGAATGTTAAATTTCACCGTATTTAATAAGCTGTGGCGAAAATCCCCATTCAAAGTGCAACTTCCTTTGCAAAGTGCAACTTTACTTGCAAATCGAGTATCTTATTGGCCTTTAAAAATCAACCCATTGTATAACCTCCTTGTGGATGTGTGTGCAGAATGTGCCAAGTGCCAACACAATGTGTATTGGCATGACTACTTGTGGCCCAACTCAGGAGTGCACAGAAAAGGTGACAACCTGGCAGGTAAAGTGAGTAAGCGTTGTCATCCAGTAAAGTGTCTTTGAATACAACTTGCTGATATAAAAGAAGGACACATTTAAAAAAGGAATACACTTTTTAACATTACAGAGATAATTGCAACAGTGTTTTGGTTAAAATGTTTTGGTTTAGCTACATTATAAGGACACACATTCCTGCCTGTTACCAAAATTGATTGGTAAACACCAGACTTCTTTGAAAATGCACAAATGAACATATTTATGTGCTTCAGCTCTGGAAGGTTTTACCCACTTCCTGAGCAGGTCATTTTTTGCGATACAGCACTGCGTTTAACTGACAATTGCGTGCATCGCTGTACTCCCCCCCCCCCCCCCAAAAAAAAAAATTCCCCACAAATAGCACTTTCTTTTGGTGGAATTTGATCACCTTTGCGGTTTTTATTTTTAAACAATAAAAAAAAGACAGACAATTTTGAATAAAAAAATATATTTTTTACTTTCTGCTATAAAACATTCCCAACAAAAAAAATCGAATTTCTTTATCAGTTTAGGCCAATATGTATTCTGCTACATATTTTTGGTAAAAAATCCCAATTAGCGTATATTGATTGGTTTGTGCAGAAGTTATTACGTCTACAAACTATTGGATAGATTTATGGCATTTTTTTTTAATAGTAATCAGCTATTTTTAGCGGGACTGCGATATTGCGGCGGACAAATTGGACACTAAGTGACACTTTTTGGGGACCAGTAACACCAATACATTGATTAGTGCTAAAAAAAAATGCACTGATCACTGTACAAATGACACTGGCAGGCAAGGGGTTAACACCAGGGGCGATCAAGGGGTTAAAATGGAAGTCCAGGCTAAAACTAAAATTCCTGCATCAATAGCCACCAACATTCTAACACTAACCTCTCTAGCCCTGAAAAGAAATAAAATCAGTATACATAGCTTTTCTGCAGGCGATCTGACCCGATCTCCAGCGATGGAAGCTCTGCAGAGGACACAGCCGACAACGGCTGAGAAATTAATGGGAAGTGACATCACCCATAGAGCTGTTATGGGGCTTCCGTTTACGCACGTGTCCTCTGCACCCACCTTCACAGCAAAGCCACAGCTGACAGCTCAGCGTGGGATCAGTGCTTCTGCCGCTGGAGATCGGGTCGGATCGCCTGCAGAAAAGCTATGTATACTGCTTATTTTTCTTTTCAGGGCTAGAGAGGTTAGTGTTAGAATGTTGGTGGCTATAGATTCAGGGATTTTCGTTTTAGCCTGGACTTCCACTTTATGTGTGTCTCTGGGAGGTGCTTTCTAGCTGTGTGGAGGGTGAATACACTGGAGGAAAAGAGAGATTCGTGTTTCAGCTTAGCTGAAACACGGACCTCTCTTTTGCTCCCTTCTTCCTCCTTCTCTCCAATAAATGATCGGCGGGTCGCGGCGGCCGTAGTGGCCATCGTACCTGCTGATTGGCTCCCGCTGTGTTCAATCACAGTGGGAGCAGCGCTCCAGCCACGAGTGCGCACCCCCTACACCGTGTGCACAAAATCACGTACAGGTATAGATAGATTATCCCTCTTTAGTAAAATGATGATTGCCTCTATGTGGTGCCATATTGGAATATTTGTGAATTTTTTTTTTTTTAAAGCCCTATTCCAGGCATAAAGTGGGACTTTAAGCATTGCATAGATTTGTAAGGAATAGTTTTTTTTGTTTTACATTTCAAGAGTCTAAATGAAGAGTTGGCCATTTTTCAAAGATTACTATTTGTCTTTATGTGTGAAAATATCCAGAAAGTGATGAAACTGTGGAGTATAGGTGTTAGCCGAGTTCATTTAAAGCTGGTGAGATCACTTTGACTGCTTCTCATTAACCTATAAAACTCTAAACTGATGCTGGTACATTCCACTGTGTTTTCAGAGAGCCATGGGGGTTTAAACAAGCAAATGATCTAATTTCAGAGCTCCGCAGCTGAATGTGCAAAAAAAAACAAAAAAAAAAAACATTGGTGATGACAAATGCCACTTTGACCCCCTCTACCCCCGCTTTAAGTGTCACCTCTTAAATGTGTCACAGGTGTCAGTGATGCCATTTGGCATATTGCAGACTCTGCACAGCACTTTCTTAGTATTCCCAAAGGGTCAGACTTTGTGACCATTGTAGTCATTGCTAAATGCAGCCAGCAAAACACTGGCACCTGGGCTGTGCGGCACCTGGTGGTATTGATGCAGTGCATGGTATGCTTTTTGTGTGCACTAATCATATGCTGGGATGTTATTAACCCTATAGAGGCCTGCTAAAGCCTGTTTAGTAGAAATTAATATTATTCTGGATTTTTTTTAGCGCCAACAGTTTGCGCATCGCTTTAAAGCCTGAGGGCAGACAATACGGTTACAATACAATTCAATACAGGAGAAATCAGAGGGCTTACAGTCTAAAAGATTATTCTTATTTTTAAACGTTTTATATCACTTAGTTTAAAGGAGGGCATTGGATAATTCTTGTTGAAGGTGACACATGTAAAAGGGTGCCATACATACAAAGCCCGAGGGCTTTCACAATGAAGCGATGCACTGGCAGGACCGTTCCAAAAGTCCTGCCAGCAGCATCTTTGGAGCAGGGAGAGGAGCAGTGTATTTACCGCTCCTTCACCGCTCCTCCCCATTGAAAGCAATGGGAAACCGCGGTAATACCGCCGGCAATGCGCCTTTGCAGAGGCGCATTGCCGGCGGTATTAAGCCCTTTTTGGCCATTAGCGGGGGTTAATATTTTTAGCGCTAAAACGCCTGAAAAAACGCCTCCAGTGTGAAAGGGGTCAAAGTGTTTTATTTTGCACAAGAGCTTAAAAAACTATATGCAGCATTTGGCTGTGGCTGAGAACAGCAGTCTTTGGGGTTGATTTACTTAAGGCAAAGAGATTGTGCACTTTACAAACTGCAGTTGCACTTTGCAAAGTGCAGCTGCTCCAAAGCTTAGAAAATGAGGTAAAGCATCCCTTCGAAAATAATAGCCAATCACGTGCAAGGAAAATAAAAAAATTGCATTTTTGCATGCACATGATTGGATTATGGAAGTCAGCAGAGCTTCTGCTCATTTACTAAGCTCTGTAGCAGCTGTCTATTTGCCTTCAGTAAATCCCCCGTCTTGTCAGATTGCTACTTCCCTCACGAAGTGTGCAGCATGTGTAGTTTGCTGTATATCAACATTACACACTGACAGCTCTGTCCAAGGCAACCGAGTAGTGATCTGGCAAGAAACAAGGCCTGCCTTTGACCAAAAATTACTTGTCCAGAGATTAATCACTGAGAGCTGTGAAGCAAAGTTGTAAATAGATGGAACAAGTGGAGAAAGTCAGGCTTTTATTTCTACCAGATCGCTACTCTGCTGCCTTGAGCGAGAGCTATCAGCTTCTTTTGGTGATATACAGCAAGCTGCAGATGCTACACACTCCGGCAGGGCAGCACAGTAGCAATCTAGCCCACTTCACACTAAAGCAGAAGCGTTTTCAAGTGATTTTGAAGCAGTTTTCTTGCTTGTTTTTTCACACGCTAATGCAAGTTTTTGAAGCGCATTTCATATGTTTTTGTCAATGGCAAGCAATATAATCTGTGACATTATTTGTCATCTTCCTTTTATCTGCTTTCTGGTTTTCCTATGTGGTGTCTTGTGGTGTGGTGTATCAGAGCTTGTGAGCCATGTTGGCTAGGCCAGTTTTGCTCAGATGTGAATGGAGGCCAACAGAAGACAGTCTGCCTTTGTCTCACCTATTGACTAACTGCAATAATAATCTTCCATGTGCCAATATAGTGAGACGGGGCTGAGGAAAGAGTTACATACTGTAGATGATAGTGGTGGGTGAGCTGAGAAGGGCTGAGAGACAGGCATATACAAGTTTAATTGTAATAAACCCACGAAAGTACGGAAAACTATCTGGGTGTGTTGAGGAGACTGGTCACCCAGGAACAGGTTTCCGATCCCCTTCACAGAAAATGCTGGAGAGAAAGTCTCTAAAGAGTGACTTCAGGAGAGGATAACTCAATGCATTATAAAATCTTGTATCACAGGGTACAGAATAAAAAGATAACACAATACCTACTGTATATCATTTTTGATATGAGCCTACTTGTCATATGCTAGTTGATATTGTATGATTTACATTGTGACTCCAGTATTTAGGTTTTCTGCTAATATGAATAATCGACTGTGGCCCTTACACACCGTTTTATAGTATGTACACAAATAGACTTCTCATATGTTTTATCTTTTTTTCTGTATATACCTTAATTTTATGGATTTGTACCACCATTTATTTTCAATAATAAATGTTTGTAAACAAAAAAAAGATGAGCAGATGCCTCACAAAGACAGTTGCTCATCATCTTTACTGGTAGGACTGACTATGATTCTCCTTATGGCTTCATAGAGAAGTAAAGAACTAGTGCACCTTCGTAGAAAGTCCCTGCATTAACGAGTGCCTCTTGGAATGCAAGGGTGGCTATAATAGGTATAGTCATTCTGCCCAGTGAAAACCTTTTATAAATATGTACAGTAAGAGCAATTCCTTGACATTATAAGCTAGGCTGTTTAACCTCTTGCCAACCAGTCACTGTACATATATGGGACAACATACCGATACATGTGCTCGCAATGCGATTGGATATAGCGGAGCACAGGCAAAAGGTATAGAGCCTATTTACGATATGATTGCTGTGACCAATCACAGCATTGCATGGTGTAAACATAAGCTGCAGTTAGGTGGAGCTGCGGTGGCTCAACGCGATTGGCACTGCGCTGACAAGCCATTCACCTCTGCAGCTAGGGGTTCGGATCCCGGTCTCGGCTACATGTGAATTGAGTTTGGTGGTCTCAGCCCAGCTCCCGGTGGGTGTGCTATGCGAGGTAAGCCTGCGCTTAGTACACCCACCCCCCTCCCACAAAAACCACCACACTTACACGCACTCGAAATTGGGTTAACATCACGCACTTTGACCACGCGGTCTCTAAAAAGAGAGGCAAAGGACTAACGGGGCTGGTTGAGCGGGCTAATCCTCTCACTCCCTTATAGGGAGTCCCTCTGCCCCGTTGGGCTTCAAAGCGGAGCAGGTAGGGCGGGCTGTGTGGGAGGACCCCCTCACACACCTTCCATTGCCACGCGGGGCATGGAGAAAGGTGGCAGATTGCCTCTGGGGGAGGCCTGCCTACTCCCAACTCCTGCAGTCCGGCTCCTCTCTCGAGTACATGCACAAAATACACTTTAAAAAAAAAAATAAGCTGCAGTTAGAGCTGTATCTCTCTTACTGACCAGTGACCAGGAAACATTGTTTGCTCTCACACATTAGTATTGCACAGGACTTACTTTGAGGGTCTCTTATCTCTGCTCATGGTTCTCTGCAGAGTATTGCACACATACCAAACATGAAATCTCAAATGCTGCATTTGTACATATTGCAGCCTGTCATGCAGAATTGCCTAATTACGGTAATGATTCAGTGGTCTGAAATTCTGGCATTTCTGAATCAATTCTGGCAAGTTCCCAGGTATTTTGATCTATTGTAATGTAAAACTGTTTTTGTTCTCTTTGGGGTCCCATCATCCGTGTTGCAATTCCTTTTATTTGGCAACAATTGAATGTGGCATGTGCAGGACTTTGATGAGTTGAGGGAAGGTAAATGATATGAATTGCAGCATCCCAGTTTCTCAAGAATGTTTTTTTCCCCCGGCTGGTGCCATAAGTCTTATAGTTACAATATGCATCTTGTGGCAAGAGAGGAGGTTCACATCTCTAAGGATGAAAGGGATGCCAATTTTTCTTTTTTTGTATGACTTAGGCTGGCCATAGATTATGCAACTTGCTTTCCTTCAGCCAAGGGTTGAAGGAAAGAAAACTGCTCAATTCCCCCATGAACACTTTCAGCAGTATTATTGCATTTTAGCAGCGGGAGGTTTCCCGGCCGATAGAATACAATGATAACTGCTGGCTGCAGTAGCCGCCGCAAGTGATCGTATGAGCATTTCTCCAGCATTTCCTGTCTATGGGATCAGGGGAAAGGAGCTTTTAGCTGGAACATGTTACATGTTTAAATTCCAAATGTTCCAAAGGTGAACTTATTGATTAACATGCAATTCTGAGTTTGCTCGATATATCTGTGCACCATTATTGTATATATTGTACACGTTTGTACAGTTGAGGAGCTGGGGATCAGTACTACATGGTAGGATGGACATGAAAAATATATGTTTTGGTTACAGTTTGTTGCAAAAGTTAATATAAAAATTAAATGCAAAAAAAAAAACTTTGATAAAGTATATTAGGACCAGAAATGTTACATTAACACATTGTTAAATCCAAAATAAATCATGAATGGTAGTTCCCAATTCACTCCTCTACAATTATTATTGCAGTTATTGTACCTACAGGCCAATCCAGTAGTAGCTGAGCACTAGGGATGAGTTGGCTTGCCCTGGGATCAGTTTAAACAGAGGGGCAGAACGTTTAAACAGAGGGGCAGAACGGGCAAGAGTTTGGGTGTTCATTCGAAACCTTGAACAAGCAAGGTTGGCTCATCCCTACTAAGCACACTAAGCAAATAGTTAAAGCTGAACTCTGGGACTATAAACAATTGTCTAAAACAGGCTAAATTGTTGTATGCGTATTCTTCCTTGAATCTTTGTGTATTCAAGATTTGTGCAGTAATCCAATGGGAACGTTTACCTCTGTACAGGAGCTTCCTGCCATAAAGACTGGTCACTGCTGCTTTCTCCCTGTATCTGCCCCTTCTGTAATTTTCTGCAGGCGCCCTGTAGTGGGTGGACTTCCTGGGTCCCTCCCACAGCTCTGCTCTCTGCACAGGCTATATACAGCACAGTGATGGTCTAGCCGCTACGTTTACAAGGTAATAAATGGAATTGCAAAGGCATTTACTGCACACAAAATGGATTTCTATCCTTTGTGATTGTTGAGGAATACCTTCAAATTAAAGTTTTGTTCTGGAGTTCAGATTTAATGTGGATCCTGTTATAAACTCAGTAGAGGTAAAATAATGACCCGTTTTTCAAAAAAATTACAATTTACAATCTCTGTTTAGCCTGTTTGTCATTTGTCTTCCTCTATCTCGCTTCACACCCTTAAAGTGATATTAAACACAATTTTGTCTCATATTTAAGTTTCTCAGGGTAGGACTTAGATTGTATTCAGCTTCTTCTGCAGTTTGTTTTTCCATCCTCCCTTTTCACACTGTCCCCATACTGTTGCCCCCCACCCTTACATGCACGCTCACAAAATACATGCACATGCTGCTTGTGCTGGACATATACAGGCAGCCCACTTAAATAGAAAGAATAAAGTCAAAACAGGTGTGCATATGCAATGGTGCTCTTAATGATGGGATATGTAGTCTAGAAGAAATAAAGCAGAAGGCACTCATTTGCATTCAGAGTGTGTGCTCCCTGGCTGGAGGCTCAGCTAGTTTAGGCTCACATTTGTGTGGTTCTGCATGTGGTTTTTGCGCAGGAACAGTAGCTTATTCATTTGAATGGTCCCTGCACCTTTTTTAAAACGGTTCAGCACGGAAACCCACGCGTTGCATATGTGGGAAACCGCACCGTCTTTTTCAGTGTGTGTAGTGCTTTTAAGAGTTAAAGGCAGCCCTGCAGATTTTCTTAAAGCACAATGTTTTTAGTAATGGTGTGGGAACGTGTATGATTTACACGCACTCTGGCACCCACACAAATTTGAAACTAGCCCCATATGGAGAAAATTGGAAGCTGTGCCTGGAAAAATTTATTATATGTGATTGACTAGTGCATTTGTGTTTATTAATCATTATCCATGCATTGAATAGTTTGTCAGGAGGAATGTGTTTGTATGCAAAAAGCAGTTCGGGTCCGCCTGTCAGTTTTGACGGCGGACCTGAACGACGGCCGCTCCATACATCCCTTTGGAGCGTCAGATGTCAGCGGAGACATGTCCGCTGACATCCGACCCTATCCGATCCGCTAAAAACAGACGTATGGGGACACGCGGATCGGATCGGGTAAGATCTGATGAAAACGGACATGCTGTCCCTTTTCATCAGATCGCTCCATAGGAGACAGCGGTGCCCAACAAGCCCCTCCTCGCTCAGTGAGCAGGGAGGAGCTTGTCATCCGTCAGCTCAGCGGAGATCTGCGGACTGATCTCCCGCTGAGCTGGCGGGAGCAGGCGGACTCCGTAGCAATGGAGTCAGTCTTGTGTGAATGAGGCCATAGTACTATGTTAATACTACATTTTCCTAGCTATTTTACCCCCCCCCCCCCCATTTTCTCCCATTATTCATTGTACATTCAGTTTCCTTGGCCAGGTTATTGTGTTAGATTCAAAGGCTACTTTAAAACAACTAGGTAAGCCTTTCTCCAACTTTTAAACACAGAGGAAACCTTGAAATAACTTTCCTGTCTCAGGAAACCCTTGCTAAAAATCACTATATCTACAACTCATGATACATTAGTGTGATGGACAGTGGGAAGATTTCTTCTAAGGCCCCGTACACACGGCCGAGGAACTCGACGTGCCAAACACATCGAGTTCCTCGGCCAGTTCAGCCCTGAAGCCGCCGAGGAGCTCGGCGGGCCGAGTTCTCCCATAGAACAACGAGGAAATAGAGAACATGTTCTCTATTTCCTCGCCGAGGTCCTCGTCGGCTTCCTCGGCCGAAAGTGTACACACGGCCGGGTTTCTCGGCAGAATTCAGCCAGAAACTCGGTCGGAAGCTGAATTCTGCCGAGGAAACTGGTCGTGTGTACGGGGCCTTACACTTGTGGTCATTGGGAAGAATTACCCCCTTAGAGATAGCTAAAAAGATCAATGGTGTTAGTGGGAACGTATCTGAGAGGAAGAAATGTCTTATTGCTCAAGGAACCCCTGGTAACCTCTGGAGGAACCCTGGTTGAGAAACCCTGAACTAGATATTTCATGTGATATAGCAATACATTCATATACATTTGTGTATTTCTACAGCACCCAGTCTGCTCATTACCTTTGTCTGATGCTTTGTACTTTTCTTTATTGTTGAAATCCCGCTCTTTCCTTTCCTCTGTATTGGCTCTGGTCTGTTTACCCTATTTCAGGGTGATGTAAATATATTGTTAGACTGGATTTGTCTTTGCCTATGTGTATACTCAAAGTTCATTTTGAAGCAGATGGGTGGAGTACTTAGTATAAATGTCCATATATACTGTATTGAAAATGATCTGTTTCTTGCAAACGCTTGTACACTGTACTCATATTCAAGATAGAACCATCATATACATACAGTATATAGTACAGCGGCACACAGACATTCATGTTAATGCTATACATGGCACCTGGGCTGCTTGGGCACGGAAAATACATCAGGCAATATGCTGAACTTGCTCAGACGGTCCATGTGCAAAAGCCTGTGTAAGATTCTCCTTCTCACACAAGGACTGTTGGCTGTTTTTATGGTTGATGCAGTTTATGGCATTTACCAGAAAGTGGTATCACTACACATTGCACAGTTCTTGTCATACAGTGGTTAATGAGTAAGAATAATTACAATGACTGATGGCATGTGACATTCATAACCTGGTAACATAATATTATTTTGTGTAAAATATATTTTGATCGTACATTTTAAAAGTTTTTTTTTTATTTCATCATCAGCTGCGTCAAACTCAGCCCGCACAACGCACAACTTTACCAGTGCCGTTATTTTTTACACACAAATTTTTTCCATATGTATGGTGTGTTTGAAACTTTCCTAGCAGAGCTCTGCCCCTGTCTATAAACATGTATTCGGATAGTACTCAGATTGTGTAGTAAGAAAAAAATGTGCCCTGGAGTAATGTATTGTTAAGGTTAGCAGTTATGATTTATGAATGTTTTGTGTTTTAGAGAAAAGGGTCAGCTTCCTGAAGCACAAAAAAAGAAGAAAATGATTTTTGAAAGGCTTCTCATTGTGAAATTGTTGGGGTGTTACAGAATTTTTTTTAGTATATATATTTTTTTAAGAGCGTGTCTGTGGAATGTCATGTTCTCTCGGGGAGTTCCACTTATCAGGCAGAACTGAAAGACTTTCATTGCAGACGAATGGTAACCATTACAGCAAACATCCATAACATATGTGTAGAATAAAAACAACGCAGGGGGGATGTGCTCCCTTGCTGAGAGTAGCTCGGGGATGAGCTCGAGCTCGTCTGGATCTTTGAATAAACATAACTTAAATCCCATGACAACACTACTAAATATTTGCAATTGAGGCACCTTTGTAGTAGTGATAATCGGGTAATGTACCAACCATGATTTACCAGGAAGAAACCAGTGATTGGTAAATTAACTGCTTCTGTATATATGGTGGAATTTGGCAGCAGCCATATGCAGTGTGCTGTTTAGTGGTCTGTTGGAACAATGTAAATGCTAAGAACACTAACTTAAAGAAATTCTAATATATTGCATCAAATTAAAAATAATCTAATGGCCTTCTATAATAAAGAGTTGTTAATTTTTATGGAGAATTACTGAGGATGAAACATGTAATATACTGTAAATTATATTTAAAGTATAAATGCAGACATACTACTCACATTCGAGTAGTGGTCATGTTTTAGGTATTGTGTAGTTTATAGGGCAAATAAAAAATATATAGCATATACAATTGCAACTCAAGTCATGTTGTAATTAAATGTTATTAACCACCTCAATACCAGGCAACTCAACACCCCCTTCTGCCCAAGCCATTTTTCAGCTTTCAGCGATGTCACACTTTGAATGACAATTGCGCGGTCATGCAACACTGTACCCAAATGAAAGTTTTATAATTTTATTCCCACAAATAGCTTTCTTTTGGTGGTATTTGATCACCTCTGCGTTTTTTATTTCTTGCGCTATAAACAAAAGAAGAGAGACAAGTTTGAAAAAAAAACCACAATTTTTTTTTACTTTTTGCTATAATAAATATCCATTTTTTTAAACAAATTTTTTCCTCAGTTTTGGCCGATATGTATTTTTCTACATATTTTTGGGAAAAAAATCGCAATAAGTGTAAAATAGGGGATACATTTATAGAATTTGTATTATTATCTTTTTTTTACTAGTTATGGCCACGATCTGAGGGGGACACAAGGGACACACCATCGGTCTCCTCTCCCTGACAGGACGTGGATCTGTTTGTTTACACACACAGATCCACAATCCTGCTCAGTTACTGGACAATTGCGGGTGCCCAGCGGCATGCGCATCGGGTCCCCAGTAACGCGGCAGGCACGGCGCCGGCGGCACGTGCGCCATCCTAGTGGCCTGGGAAGGAGAAGATGTCATATGACGTCTACCCAGAACAAAAGCCTCATCGTCCCACCGTCATATGACTGCTGGCAGTAGGCAAGTAGTTAAAAATTACTTTTCCTTTTCAATCTGCAGCTCTGGAATGTTCTGTAAAATATAATGCAATATGGCTACATTGACACAGACCTGGTGACTCTGCCCCACCCCTGCTCAATAGTCACAGTATTTGAATGACAGCAGTGGAAGCCAATGGTCCCCACAGCTATCAATCTGCCCAGTGAGAAGGGGTTCAGTGGCATGAGTCGCTGCTTTGGTGCACATCTCTGGATCAGTATTGGATCAGAATGCATTAAGGTAACAAAACTTAGGCTGCATTCACACCTCCGCGACAAGATACGCCGCGTACGCGGCGTATTTTGCTGCGAGTGTGTAACTTTTTTTTTTTTTTTTTTTCAACAAAGCCTTCCCATTGCTTTGTATGGCCGAACGCCAATGCCGCCTGAAAAAAAGGGTCCGGGACTTTTTTTCAGGCGGCAGGCGTACGGCGTCTATGAGATGTGAACCATCTCATAGACAGCAATGGGAATTCTCCCCTCCAGCAGCACGAGCGCCGGGCGTCGGGCGTTTTGTCGCAGAGGTGTGAATGGGGCCTTAAAGTGGTTTTAAACCTCAGACATGAAATATGAACAAAGTATATTCCTGTTTAATGTGTAATTATCTCAATTCGGAGTGTAATTTCTGTCTGACTTCTATTAGACTGTGCATTTTTCATGAAAGAGCATCAAAGTCCTGCATTCTGCATCTTTGATACCATTTCAGAAAGCTGCTGTGTCTCAGTCAGGAGGAGTGTCCCAGATGGCTTAGACACTTGTGGACATCTCTGGAGAGAGATGGGGCTCAGGTAAGTAATTAGGGGATTGTAATTGGGGAGGCTGCTACACACAAAAGTATTTTTTTTTTATCTCAATGCATAGAATGCATTAAGATAAACCTTTTGCCTTCACAACACCATTAACCACTTGTCCTCGGGTGGACGCCATATGACGTCCTCGACTTTGTGCGGTGTATCTGAATGATACCTGCAGCTATAGGCATCAGTGAGATATCACCGTCTTCTGCCGGCAATTATGTGCACGATAAGAACAATCATAGCGGCAGTTCCGCCGCTTGATCGTTCTTATAGGCAGCCCCCTCTCGCCGCCTTCCGGTTCTTCTCCGGTCTCTCCCGTGCCATCGGGGGCCCAGAAAACGTATCGGCTGGTGCCGGCTCACGACGATAGAGATTTCCGGTGACCAGATGGTCACTAGTCATCTCTATGACCGTCGGAGGTCAGTCTCATGCTTTGACCCCACATCTCTCCATAAAGAGGACCTGTCACAGTGATTCATATTACAAGGGATGTTTACATTCAATGTAATAGGAATAAAAGTGATAAAAAAAATAAAAATTTAAAAAAAAGTGTAAAAATAAAAAAATTAAGTAAAATATATATTTTTTGAAACGCCCCTGTCCCTGGTAGCTTGTGCTCAGAAGCGAACACGCATGTAACTCCCGCCCACATATGTAAACGCTGTTCAAACCCCACATGTGAGGTATTGCCGCGTGCGTTAGAGCGTGTGCAACAATTCTAGCTCTAGACCTCCTCTGTAACTTGAAAATAGTAACCTGTGAAAAAAATTAAAGCGTTGCCTAAGTACTGAAGTTTGGCGCCATTCCATGAGTGTGCGCAATTTTACAGCTTGACATGTTAGGTATCTATTTACTCACGTAAAATCATCTTTCACGTTATACAAAAAAATTGGACTAATTGTACTGTTTTATTGTTTTTTAATTAATGAAACCGTGTTTTTCCCCCAAAAAAGGCATTTGAAAAATTATTGCACAAATACAGTGCGAGAAAAAAAGTTGCAATGACCACCCTTTTATTCCCTAGATGTAAATAACCCTTAGGTGTTTAAAATTATGAAAATAGCATCACCACATACAGAACAAACCTGTATAAATATATATGAGATTGCATAAGAAAGATGAAAATGTAACTGTAATTCTGCCACTGACAATAAACTACTTTGAAACCAATGTTCCTGCCCTTGTCACAAATCATTTAGCTTTAAGACTTTGCAACATGTCTTATACTTTTCTGAAATGTTCCTTTATTGATTAATCACTTGAGGCCAAGGTAGGCTGGCCTTAGGATAGTGTCCAGATTGCAAAATGTTCATAGAAGCATTGTAGGCTATAACCACTAAATCAGTAAACTGTCAGTCACTTGTTTCACCTTTTTAAGTTTAGTAAAGAATGGGTGCATATTCACAATTATTAGCATTAATGCAAACATTGCAGATAAAACTTTAAATAATTTAGCTTTGTCTTTAAATCAAACAATTGGACTTGCTTTATGCCTAGTCCATCTGGATCTGTCCTATCCAAGTCTTCCTTCTTAGGTCATAACGTGTCTTACCCTGAGAATAATAACTAAACTTAGTTTTGTGGAGTTACTAAAACTGGACAATGCAAAATCTGGTAACGCTGTGCATGGTAGCTGGTGCACGATTCTGGCCAAAATGAGAATCACAATTTTTTTGCTTAGAATGACGATTCTCACGGCGAAAAAACTATTACATTTCTACAAAAAAAAAAAAAAAATGGGCTAACTTTACTGGCTAGTTTTTTTTTAATTCATTAAAGTAATTTTTTCCAAAAAAATTGCATTTAAAAAGACTGCTGCGCAAATACAGTGCAACGTAAAATATTGCAACCGCCATTTTATTCTCTAGGGTCTCTACTAAAAAATATATAATGTTTGGGGGTTCTAAGTAATTTTCTAGCAAAAAAAAATAATGATTTTAACTTGAAAAGACCTGTCAGAAAAAGGTTTGGTGTTTAAGTGGTTAAACGTTCCCTAATTTACATACAGAAGTTTATTCCTTTGATGTGATACAATGTTTAGACTTAACTTTCCACTGATAAAGAATGTTTTCAAAACTTGGCAGATTGCCCAGACTTTGACTTTTGGCTGAGAGCAGAGAGGAAATTCTTTGCATACCAAAGTGCAGAGAGAAAATTCTTATGTTAAAGATCGTGAAACCCTATGTCAAGAATCGCAACGGGAAAAAGATCGCGATAACGATTCTTGACGATTAATCGTGCAGCTCTAGTAGCCAATCAGTTTGGATACTTTTCTGAAATGTTCCTTTATTGATTAATCACTTGAGGCCAAGGTAGGCTGGCCTTAGGATAGTGTCCAGATTGCAAAATGTTCATAGAAGCATTGTAGGCTATAACCACTAAATCAGTAGGGTCTCTACTAAAAAATATATAATGTTTGGGGGTTCTAAGTAATTTTCTAGCAAAAAAAAATAATGATTTTAACTTGAAAAGACCTGTCAGAAAAAGGTTTGGTGTTTAAGTGGTTAAACGTTCCCTAATTTACATACAGAAGTTTATTCCTTTGATGTGATACAATGTTTAGACTTAACTTTCCACTGATAAAGAATGTTTTCAAAACTTGGCAGATTGCCCAGACTTTGACTTTTGGCTGAGAGCAGAGAGGAAATTCTTTGCATACCAAAGTGCAGAGAGAAAATTCTTATCATGTTAAAGATCGTGAAACCCTATGTCAAGAATCGCAACGGGAAAAAGATTGCGATAACGATTCTTGACGATTAATCGTGCAGCTCTAGTAGCCAATCAGTTTGGAACTTCAGTGTGTTCAATTAAGCTTTGGCAAAGAAAAAAAAATGGATGCTGATTGGTTTCTTTGCACCAGATTTTGCACGCTACAGTTTTAGTAAATCAACCCCTAATGCTAGTGTCAATGACAAGTACTGTATTTACATTCAGGAGCACCTCAGTGTTGATTCACTTTAGTTAGGTCAGTTTAGGTTATTTGGATATCATACAAGGATACCATTTTGAAGGATGTTATGAAAGCCCATCCAGGCTTTTCAAGGCCTGAGAGGACCTGAATGCAGATTCAGAAAATAGTTGGAAAGATACTATCTTAAATCTGCCCTAGAACACACTGGAACCTACTTGCTTGACACTAGAATGGGAAAGAAAATCTGTATGCTTTAGGCCAGCTGATTGTAAATGTAGTAAAAATAATAAAATATTTGTACATATTACATTTTATTCAGTTTGAATCATCAAATGACTTTAATAATAAAGTTTCATGATCAAATTTTTACTGAAAAGTTTGTGTACCGCAACGTCCCACACTCTGCTTAAGTGCTTTTGTCATATACCGCTTCCTCCAGTCTAAATATAGATTTCCGATTAGTACATATCAGACTGGGGTTCTCGGTCACCCTGTGCCCCTAATAGACACAGGGTAACTTAGACATAGGAGGTGCATGGGGAGCTGAAGCAAGGGTTTCCCAACCTCTCCAAGGGATTCTGGGTTCCGCGCCCCCGCCCAAAGTGTCTCTCAGTTTGAACTGTTTTTTTATTTAATACATTTTTATTGAGGTACATTTGAAAAATGATTACAAAACAGTATGCCCAACAAGCATCATGGGCACTAGAATTATAGCATTGTATAACTATACAAAACAAGGTATTTAAACAAACCACAATCCATCCAGTGAAGGTTGACATTTTTGTTACACAGCTCAGGAAGAAGAAAGGTGTGAGAAAAGTAGGAAAGAAGGGGGAAAGGGAGGCCTGAGAAGAGAGGGGAGGGGGGGGGGGTAGAACAAGAAAAACCCTTGATCCTGGCATGCTGATTCACATTAGGAGAAGAGAAACTATGTCAGTCAGGTTTAGGCATAACTTCCGAGTGGGCCGAAGAGTAGCTGAAGGCGAACCAACAAGCGCATATTTTATGCGCCTTACCGACCATTTCACAATTTTCATACATAAGGTCTTCCGCGTGGCTTATTTGGTCCACTACTTCAAACCATTAGCTGTTTGTTTGGTTGATTGAATAATTGTATTCAAGTTTCATCTGTAGAGCTTTTCTGTGATTTTTGTTTAATGACCTTGGACAAGCAAACATGCATACCATGATGCCTCCCATGGAATACTAAGATCTGCTTTGTATGATGGGTAATTTGCTTAGTATATGTATAAAGAACTAGGGATGAGACTGTTTTCCAACCCGTATCCTGGACATTGACATCTAAATTTACAGCCAAGTGGTCTTCAGCATGTGCCAATTGTTTAACAATTAGGCTTTATGTTAGGTTCCTTGGGGAACTATCTCTTGTTAAGCAAGGTTATTGCTTACAAAACCAAATACTTTTTTTTAAGCAACTCCTTTTTTTCCGTTGTAGAGCAGTGATGTGTTATACATGTTTACTATAAGGCTTTATGTGTTTAGCTATCTCTGATATGCAGCTTTCAGTTTCTGGCTTTCAGTTAATAGGAGTCTGCTTGCAAAGCCTCTTCTCACAGCAGACATCTAGTTCTAACTTGAAAATAAGAGGCTTGTCTCAAGAGGACAGCCCCCATATTGTGGGGTGGAGTATAATCTAATCCTAAGCATTGTTTTTTCCTCTCCCTCTCTTTCTCAATCTCTCAGTTTCTTTCTAAATAGCTGGGGATGAAACAAATCAAGAGGGAGAGCTGTCTTTGTTTTATGTACTAGGCTTTGCAAGGGTAAAAATGTAACTGAGCTGAAAATGAAGAAAGACATAAAAGGATCCCAGCTCAAGGAGGTCAGATCCATCACGGGCTTAGCATCGCCTTCAAAGATGCCTGGGACAGGTGGCAGTTCAAGACAATCACTAGAGAAGCATCCGCTTGCTCTGAGATAAGGGATTCACATAGAATCCTGCTATCAGGTCCCAGTTTGCTTTGATGTACAGCATGCTAGCAAGACTTCTGGGAGCAGGTTGTAGTCTCCCTCAGTGATATGCTTCTGCTGTTCTACCTTTTAAGGTCTTATTGCAGCAGTCCTGGAGGATTAATCTTGTTTGAATTTTACACATAGAGGTTTTGTCTCTGTTCTGAGCTGGGGGCCTCTGCACCACCTGTGCATCTTGCCAGTAGAGGCATTTTAGCTTTGTTTTTACTGCTTTATAAACAGTGACAGTAACAGTGTTGATTTACTGTTTAATACAATTGTAAAAGAAGCTGGCTACCCACACGCTATATATTTCTAGAAGTCACCAATAGTAATATTCTGTGGAATGGACATAGCTCAAGTAGTGGCTATTGAAGCCTATAATGTAGAATAAGTACATAAATACAGTATATATACTGTATATATAGATATTTACAGTATCTCAGAAAAGTGAGTACATCCCTTACATTTTTGTAAATATTTTATTATATCTTTTCATGTGACAACACTGAAGAAATTACACTTTGCTACAATGTACAGTAGTAGGTGAACAGCTTGTATAACGGTGTAAATTTCTTGTCCCCTCAAAATAACTCAACACACAGCCATTAATGTCTAAACCGCTGGGGGTAAAGGTGATGGACTGGCCAAGCATGTCTCCAGACCTAAACCCTATTGAGCATCTGTGGGGCATCATATTGAAGGTGGAGGAGCTCAAGGTCTCTAACTTCCACCAGCTGTGTGATGTCGTCATGGAGAAGTGGAAGAGGACTCCAGTGGCAACCTGTGAAGCTCTGGTGAACTCCATGCCCAAGAGGGTTTAGGCAGTGCCGGAAAATAATGGTGGCCACACAAAATATTGACACTTTGGACCCAATTTGGACATTTTTACTTAGAGGTGTTCTCACTTTTGTTGCCAGCGGTTTAGTCACATAAAAAGATATAATAAAATATTTACAAAAATGTGAGGGGTGTACTCACTTTTCTGAGATACTGTAAAAGTGGAAAGATCAAATACTACAAACAGTTTAAGGGATCCCTAGAGTGCAGTAAAGAGCCAATAAGTGATTCCACCCACCAACACAGTGAAAACTAAAACAGTTGTTGGTGCTGTTATCATGTTATGAATAAATGCTCCCTAGTTTTCAGTTTACACTGAAGCTTTCAAGAAAACTCACCAGAAGTTAAAAATGCTTGTTAAATTTCTCAAAGTACCCAGTGCACAAAGGTCCCATTCAAATTTGTGCAGGGGTTTTCAAATGAAAAGACATTTTTGTTTTGATCAGTGGTGGCTATAGCTCTTCCCCAGGCTGAAGCCCAAATTATGGGCACTTCTCTGAGAGAGATACAGTCAGCACCAAAGCCACTTTGCAAACTATTGTGTGGACCCTCTGTCAAGCCCCATTCTGAGCTAAGAATAGATCTGTCTTCTTCATTCAGCATTGTCGCATAGTGGTTCGCTGGGACAGGGGCCAGCTATGTAACCTCGCTGCTCAACACCCATTGAATGGATGTGCACTGTTCCCTAGGGCTCTTCTTTTTTGATTTTTTTTTTAATTTTGGATAAAGTGGGGAAGGATTTAAAGCTCCTGTTGAACTTTTACTGTGATCTGGGACTCTGTTTGAGAGATCCCCCTTCACTCACTTTCCTGTGAGACAGCCTTATCACCAGACAGGAAGTTAGAGAATCGCTTTAACACCATCTTGGACAGAAGTAAATATATTTTTCATTAGTGGAGTAGGGGAAGGTTAGAACTTCTGTCATATTTTATTGCTGTCTGTGTACCGCTGCAGATTTTTCCACTCACTTTTGTCTAGTAAAACCATTACCACTGGGACAGAAAGTTAGGGGAAATTTCTCTAGCAAATCCCTATATAGCAGTAAAACCCTAACAGGAGTTCTAATCGCTCTGTCTAAATAAAAAAATAAAAAGTTTTTCATTCAACATACACTTTAATTTATTAAATTCATTTATTTCCATTAAATCATTAAGGTAAAACTGCCAATGCTGACACTCCATCTGAAAATATTAGTTATATGGCTGTTACTTGTTGATGCTTTTATCAAGAACAAGGATACAGATCATGAGTTCTAACTGCCCACTGACTTGAAGCTAGAGGCAGCCAGAAAACTATCATTCTAAGAAGAAAATGGCTGCTTATTTCTCTCATTACTCATTTCCTATAAAATATTATAGCACAGATAATCCATATACAACCAAATGATACACATTCTAATCTGACGTAAGCTATTTATAAACCTTTTTCTACAAGGAGTAGATTTTTTTTACACGTTGTAACACTGTCCAGCAAATAAGCCAAGTACATCTTGTAGTCAGGTCACATCCACACTTCACAATACAGATATTAAAATGCAAGTTATTATATGCAGATCATTACTGTATTTAGTTATTCCACCCTGCCCTCTATATGCCTTTTTTGATTTTATGTTCCATTCTTTTTTACTTTTTTTTTTACAGCTAGACATTAAAACATTGAATAGACTATCTGAATATTTGAAAAGCCTTTGCAGTAAAGTCTATTACTAATATGCCTGATGCTGTACATTCAGCACATCAAACAAAACACAGAAGCGTCCACTTCAAAGTGCTCCCAGATCAATTTTTCCTCAAGGAAAATGCCTGTATCCTGGAGAAAGATGAGAATTAAAGAAACTGTCAGGATAGCTGTTAGCTGGCATAGCCAAGGCCCCGATCCAGTGGTCAAGGTGACATTCAGAAGGAGCTCTAAGGCTTGTGGGATACTGCCCTATAATAGTAATGCAGACTGGTTCCCTTTGAGTAAAGTGTTTTTAATACGTTACAGTTACTAGAAGCACTCATTTGCCACATGCGTAAACATATTTTGAAACAAATAAAAATAAAAAAACACTAGGTCGGACTTTAAAGGCAACGTTTTATATAAAATCCATCTTTTATTTGTAAACAAAAAATATAAAATCGAGAAATATACATAGAAAAAATCTTCTAAAAACATGTGTTCATATACAGCATATTACAAGAACGGGTCATTCAAGACCCAATTCTTCACAAAGGTCATAGTTGTTATTTTGAGGTAAGTAAACCCCTGTGCGCCAACGTGTTTCCCTGGTCTGCTTTTTCAGGACACACAATGGGGAATCAACAAAAAGTAGGTTTCACTATATAAATGGAAACAATTCATATATATGAAAAATCATGTTATCTTACACATATTTTACAAATGTCGATCCATAACACTCAAAATGCATTGAATGTAATGTACATTATTTGTAATACGTAAAAAAAAAAAAAATGCACATTATTTTTCAGGTCGAGAAATATGCATTTATTTATTTATTTTTTGTTAGGAACCTGTAAAAAATTGCACTCATGATCAGCAGATTGTGGGTGCAATGCCACAATCCTGCAGACTGTTTGTGTAGCTGTCTGTCCATACCTCTGATACGGGCAGGCAGTTACTGAATGACAGGAAGCTTAATAAACTACCTAGAGTGATCAACAGCACCCTGGTAGTTCATTGAGAACAAGAAGCAAGGGATGTCAGTCGTTTTCACGTTCACAGAACACTGTTAATGAATGATGCGTGCGGCCGGGTAGGTGTCTGCAGTTTTTTTTTCAATGTGACTTTTTTTCATATTTTTTTATTGAAAATTTCAAATATCATTACTTGACAAAATTCACACAATGGCTGACAGACAGCATCACATATAATTCAATGACATATAGAATGATGGTATGCAGAAGTGTTTGCATTAGATATTAGACAGCATCAGATTATATACAGTATGTATAGATGTGCAGTCACAGAGAGAAACATTAAATCCTTCATAGCACAGATGGTATATATACCAGGAGCCCTTTCACTGCCTTCTCTTTTTTAACTATTAACCACTTACAGACCCCTTCACGCCAATATACGTCGGCAGAAGGGCATGGCTGGGCACAGGCACGTACCTGTAAGTCGCCTTTAAGAGTCCAACCGTGGGTCGCGAGCTGGTCCTGTTCTACGTGACCGCTCCCGCGGGAACCGCGGACCCGATCGCCGCCAGTGTCCCGCAATCGGGTCACAGAGAGGAAGAACAGGGAGAGGTAAGTGTAAACAAACCTTCCCCGTTCTTCCTAGTGTGGCTGTCACTGATCGTCTGTTCCCTGTGTTAGGGAAGGACGATCAGTGACGTCACACGCACAGCCACGCCCCCACAGTAGTAATTACTCCCTTAGGGCACACCTAACCCCTTCAGCGCCCCCTCCTGGTTAATCTTTTTTGGGGATATTTATTATAGCAAAAAGTAAAAAATATTGTTTTTTTTTTCAAAATTGTCGCTTTATTTTTGTTTATAGCTCAAAAAATAAAAACCCCAGAGGTGGTCAAATACCACCAAAAGAAAGCTCTATTTGTGGGAAAAAAGGACGCCAATTTTATTTGGGAGCCACGTTGCACGACCACACAATTGTCAGTTAAAGCGACGCAGTGCCAAATCGCAAAAAGGGGCCAGGTCCTTTACCTGCATAATGGTCCGGGTCTTAAGTGGTTAAAGCAAACCTCTCTTAAAGGAGTTCTCTGAGCTAAAACTTTTAACCCCCGCTGTGCCCGGGCTGTAAAAGTATACAAAATAAACCTTCACTTACCTGCCTACGATCCCCCGTTGTTCCAATATCGCCATCCCGTTCTCCGGTCCCGGTCTCTTCCACTTCCTGGGGGTCGGTGACTCACAGTGCGCTCAGCCTATCAGCGGCCGCGACGGGACATTCCTGCGGCCGCTGATAGGCTGAGCGCACTGTGAGTCACCGACCCCCAGGAAGTGGAAGAGACCGGGACCGGAGAACGGGACGGCGATATCGGAACAACGGGGGATCGTAGGCAGGTAGGTGAAGGTTTATTTTGTATAGTTTTACAGCCCGGGCACAGCGGGGGTTAAAAGTTTTAGCTCAGAGAACTCCTTTAAGCGATTCATATGGCTGCCATTGTCAATCCCTTGTGGAGATGGTATTTGTATGGCTAATATACATATCAAATGGGTTCAGTAAGGTGTGACACTGACTTGGAAAAAGTATGCATATCACTAAAATCAGATATATACTTATTTTCATGCTTGTTCCAGGTAAAGGACATAAAACATTGAAGCAAAATGAGCCATAGTATTGGCAACCTTCATTGAATTACAATGAATTCATTGCATACTGGTTTGGTTAAAGCAGAATTCCTGTTTCCAAGGGCAGTCAGTAAACATATAAAGCTTACAATGTCTTATACACATGTTCTTAAGCAATTTGGTATCAATTGCCTAGACAAAATATGTTTCAGTAAAGCCCAACTTTAGTTAAACCTTTTTTTTTTTTATCTTGATACATGCATGGAATGGAATGTAAAATCTCGGTCAGACTTTTACTGCTGTCTATATGCTTTTAAGGAGATTTCCCAAAAAGGAAGTGAGGGAAAGTTCCCCAGCAGAGGCACAGACAGTAGTAACAATCAGGCAAACGTTCCAATCTTCTTCCACTCTAGTAAGATCCAGACATAGATCTGATGTGCTGCTTTGTGTACTGGGTCCACATTGATTATTCTGTATGTTGTTTAGTATTGTTTCTGACTGCATAGATACCATATACCATATATATTGGATCTTGTTGATGTATTTTAAGCCCAACTTCAGTAAAAGAAAAAAATGAACCCTTGCCCCACACTGCACGGGTTAATTTGTTAGTTACTTCTTGTTAAAAGACAAGTTACCCTGCATGTTCATGTCATGATATGCTGGCATGCTACCCAATCCTCCGCTCCAACGGAAGCCATTATTCCCCTATGCTCCAGCAGGTGACTGTTCCTCAGCATCCTCACGTCCAATGCAGAACTGTGGACATTGCAATGAACTTGATGATTGCCAGAGTATAGGGGAGCAGCAGGGACTGGTCTTGCTGTGCAGATGAGCCTGCAGGATTGGAGAATCAACTAAGTAAAACTGCTTTTCTTGTTGAAACAGGTGCATCCAAGCTGCTACCTCCTGTGTAATGCCTGGTGAGCCTCAAGAACACAGTGCCACGGTAGTCAGCTAAAACATTGTTTTATTAATGCAGATGAACAACAGTCAAAAAAGCCAAAGCGTTTCAGCCATTA
The DNA here is from genome assembly GCF_905171775.1 of Rana temporaria. Lineage (NCBI taxonomy): Eukaryota > Metazoa > Chordata > Amphibia > Anura > Ranidae > Rana > Rana temporaria. The sequence goes on along the minus strand of NC_053493.1, from coordinate 151,537,376 downwards.
GGCCTTAATCATGGCCAACAAATAAATGACAAAAAGCAGCTTTTCTTGGTCTCTTAGACCTAATCGGGCATTTAACCCTTGCAGTGTGGGGGCAGTCCACCTGCAAGGAAGTATTTTTACTTTCCCTGTTGTTCAGCTTTAAAATAAACAACCATTTTATACACGTACTCTGTTACTTGCTAAAGTATTTCTATCTATAAATGTTTAAGTAAACCTGTCCCAGCTGAAGCTTGATCCTGTATACTGGAAGTGGAGCTTTGTTCCTATGTTACACTCATAATTCAACAACATATTAGATAGATTGCTGGTCCCAGAAGTCATAATGAAATAACCTTCATTTCCTGCCGTAGGGAAATAAGAGCACAATCAAGGGTTTGGGCAGATCTCTCGATTAAACAAAGGACTAACTGTGCGCAAATTGCTTCATAACAATTTGTAAAGAGCCCACTTTATACATTTCTCTGCAGATGTAATAGCTGATATTTTTAATCACAGCAGCAGGACTGTAAATGCCTTCAGCATATGGCCCTGGCTGTGTAATTAGCTGCTACAAACTATTTTGATTTGAAATTGGCTTGATAAGTGTTCCTTGGCCTAATTGCCATGGGATACAATGTTAAAAATCAACTTGTTCTCACTTTTTTTTCTCTTTTACATCCAGACAGTTTATCTAAAAAAAATATTCTAGTTGCAATGAATGCCAAAATATTACAATTGTTATGATTATTATAGCAATTGCAGGACAGAAGACTATAGAGGTGGGGTGCATATATTTAATCTTCATAAAGTAAAGCCTGTCAAAGTAATAAACTACTGAATCTGAGCTAATGCTTCACTAGGTATGTACACATCTTTGTCAACTTAGTCATCTTAAAAGGGGCTAAGGAGTCACCTGAAACCACATGCTAGTAGCAACATTTTGGAAAATTAGCATTTGGGTTCTACACTTGAATTTCACTGTTCAGTGAAGTGCTATAATAGGCGTTGGGGTTGATTTACTAAAACTAGAGAGATCAAAATCTGGTGCAGCTCTGCATAGAAACCAATCAACTTCCATTTTTGTTTGCTTAATTGAACAAACTGAAGTAAGTTAGAATCTGATTGGCCACCATGCAGAGCTGCACCAGATTTTCTACTCTCCACTGCATAATGTAGTGGGGATGTATTTATGCTTTGGATTTTGACAATCATAGTGACACCAGGATGTGAAAATAGGGGAATTGGGTCAATGGGACAGGAAGAAACTGACCACAAAAACAAACCCTTACAGAAGTTCTGTTGTTAGTATCTAAACAAGGGTACCCCATCCAAAACTGATACAACTTTCCCCCCAAAAAAAATGTTACATGGATTTTATCGGTACCACAGCAGAGGCACAAAAACTTAAAATGTCATAATTTGTATTATTATCAACATAGTAAAACATGTTGGGCCCAATGGACCTAAAATGCCCCAAACAAGTAGTGCAACATAATTATACATGTAAATACATTCCATTCCTAACGGAAAGCCTAATTTTTGTCACAACTATATATATCTTTCACAATCATCAGCCACACTAGTAACTGCCCAGTGTGGATTGTTTTACAATGTAGTGACAAATGGGATGTCTTTCCACAACATTGACATGTTTGATAGACAAAGTCTGCTTCTTCAAGATGGAAGGGTTTTGTATTGGCCAAAAGCCACATAAATATGCACAATCCATCAGTCAGTAGTAGTTAACAGCTTAGTAGGTTAATACAAACCTTAAAGGTAGTTATGTTAATGTGAAGTTAAGAGAAGCCAATCCAAAGACCAACCAGTTCCTTAAATAGTATGGAGCACAATGTCTAGAAAGCAGTAGCCTATAGAGATAATACAGAGTGCATATAATGGGGGCATGTCCAGCCTCTGACACTCGGTGGTTGACTGTGAAGGAATTTTCCTTTCCCCTGTAGGAACACAGGCAACAACAGAACATAAGATATAACTCTTCCTTAAAGTGGAGTTCCACCCATAAATATAACATTACATCAGTAGTTTTAAAAAAATGTCATTAGTGCTTTACGAAAAAGATTTTTTTTTTGATGCCTTCAAAGTGTTGTTGCTAGGCAGAATAGTTAATATTCCCAATTCCTGCACCTAGGTGCTTAATGCTTCCTAACCTACACCGCACAGACTCCTGGGAATGTAGTGGGTGTAACTTTCCAGGAGTCTGTGCACTCCCCAGTCTCAAAGAATCATGTGACTTGGACAGCGCAGGTGCTGAAACCTGATCTGACACTGCTTGTGCAGCACTGAGCATGTGCGAGATCTGCAAGGCTGAAATTCAGGAAGTCATACAGTCTGGCTTCATGATGCCCACACTTAAGATGGCCCCAGTCAATTTCTATTTTATAAAGTGTCTAAATGCTGTAACAACCTAACAAAACGGACCTTAGTTTACAGACTAACTTTACTAGAATACATTAAGCTTGTGTATTACAGGGGTATTTATATTTAAAAAGTGTAATTGTGGCCGGAACTCCGCTTTAAGCTGTAAAAAAAAAAAGAAAAGAAAAACAGGCAAAGTGTAGCATGAAGAGCACCTGGGATAATTAAGAGTACATGAGCAACTCACATGTGTATGAAAATGACAGGCATATCTATAGTATTGTGGTGGGATGGTAACGCTTCATGGTCTCCTTAAAGGGTAAGTTCACCTTAAGGGCCAGTTTACACCAGTTCCTTACAGTTTTGTGTGTTTTTTTCTGCACTAAAAATGCATGCACAGTGTTTTCCATGTATTCCAATGGCTCTAGTTGGCTCTAGTTCACACTATGCAGTCAGTTTCCGGGGGAGAAACTGACCAGGAACTGACTGCATGGTGTGAACTAGAGCCAACTAGAGCCATTGGAATAAATGGAAAACACTGTGCATGCATTTTGTGCAGAAAAAAAGCACACAGAACTGCGTCTCGTGTGAACTGGCCCTTACAAAAAAAATCTGTAAGGTGAACTTACACCGGTCCCGCTGACCTGTTCTAAACCCCGGTATATCCGCGCCAGGAGTCCGGGCCTTAGAAATCCCCTTAGCTGAATGTCCAAAATGTCCCTTGTCAGAGGGACATTTTGGAGTACTGTAATTGGTCATTGCCATCACATGGGTGCCATCAACCAATCAGCAGCCGCATAGCCCGTCCTGTGAGCTATGCAGAAGACGTGTGGAAGCAGAGAGGTTTTCTAAGCTCCGGACTCTTGGCGCAGAAATACAGAGGGTTAGATCCAGAGATTGACGCAGTCTAGGTCAACGGGGGGGGGGGGGCGAGAAGGGGGAAATATGTAAGTTCACCTGACAGATTTTTCTGTAAAGGTGAACTTACACTTTAATTCTCCCGATGCAGTACAGTGTCCCTGTACTGTTGGCGAGCCTCCGGGGTCATTGAATGTCACAGCTGGATACTGCGGGAAACAGTATGGAATGCAGGAGGAAGCCAAGCCAGAGGTGACATCAGCATGGAGCCATGAATGGGCGGTAACGCATTTCAAAGCATCCGCTCAAAGAAGAGGTTTGAGAGAGAGATGGACGCTTTGAAATGTGTTATTGCCCATCCACAGCTTCGTTTGTACATCACCTTTGGCTCGGCAGGGCCACAGGGGCACTGTACTGCACTGAGAGAGTTTGTGAGACCGTGTTGATTTACCACCCTAATGCAAAACTACAGTTATGCCTGCCATTTTCATACACATGTGAGTTTTTTATTAAACCCAGGTCCTCTTCATATTGCACTTAGTCTGGCACCCCTTGTGTTCCCTTTTTTGTATTCCTACAGAGTATTGCCTTGTTTTTGGGGGTAACACCACTGGTGCTATGAAGCTGCCTTTTATTAGGGCTTTTATGAACTCTTTTATTATGGCCTTGTTGCTTATGGCTTTGAAATTCTAGAAATCATAGGGTGTTCTTCGTTTCTCCAGTGCCATTTTTTCTATTGTTACAAAATAAAAAATAAAAAACTTTGAGTGGAGTTTGGTTTTAACCCATTGGAAGTGGGCACAGGCTTCCTGGATTTGTGTAAAGTTAATGGGATTTCATTGCCCACTCATAGTCCTCTTTTTAGGCAGTAGTTATCACATAGCTGTTTCGTGTCTCAAACATCTACACCTTACAGCAAGCACACAGTGCAGGGTTTGTAAGATTTTTTTCTTAGTGTTCTTTTTTAAGGACGAGTAACCAAAACCCGTCATTCTTGCTTGTTTGTGAAACTGGATGGTAAAATATTTAGGTGTCTTTACTAGATGTTGGCTGTGAAAATTAACTTGATCTTGTGAAAAGCCCTCTGCCATTCACACCAGATGAATGTTGATTGTATGAATTTAAGCTTGACTGTAAATGAACATGCATGGGCTATGAGATCATAGACTGCTAATGTAACCTGGCAGCTTCAAGCCAGAAGCATCATTTCTTCCATTCTCCGGCAAAACCAGACCCCAAGCAATTCAAACAAGTTAAAACTCTTATACCATAATAAGACCTCTTTGTTTGTGATTCCAGTTCCCCCTGCATGCTGTAACTATTCCTTTTGCAGCTGAAAGTATGAGTAAACCTGTGCATGTATCAAAGGGATGGGCACTAGACTAGAGCAAGAGTGTCAGTAACTTGCTGAGACAGAATACTGCGCTTCCATACTCAACCCAAGCACTTGTCAGAGGGGAAGCTTTCCTCTTTAATGGTACATTAAAGGTTTGATACTCACCGCTACTATGAAAATGCCAGCTGGAGGAATAGATCCAGAAGAGTTTTGCATTGCAGTTGATAAAGGGACCTGAGATAAAAGAATTTTTAGAAAGGGACAGACATTCACACATGCTGTTTTACCAAAGAACAGTTACAGATATCCTGTATTTGCATTAACACCTTGTTTGGTGCCGTCTTTATAAATTATTATATAAATTCTGTAAAGCATGTGAATATTAGTGTTACAGCATTGTAGATTTTATCTGTTTGCCAATTTCTGCCTCATCATCACCAATTAAATAGGAAGAAGACAGACTCAACAGACCGTTAGTGTTAGTACCCCATATAAATGTGAAATGTTAAATGAGTAATGTGTAAGCTAATACAGGCTAATACATATTTTCATTTTAGTCTTTAAAGCTATCTAAACATAAAGACAAAAATGTAATATAGTGCTTGCTACCAGTCCCTAGGTTGTGGAGGCTGCATTTGTTTTATTTTTTCAGGCAAATGCAGAAAATACCTGACAATCTTTTCAGAATTGCAGTGTTCTTTTCACTTCTATGAGCTTAAAAGAAAAAACAAACATCTACTTCTTTATTGTGTAAAATAGGGCTCGACAAACCCCATCTGCGGGCTCGGGGATCGGCATAGTGGCTGCCACTGGGTAGAGGAATTTTTTTCCTGCCTCTAAACTCCTTTGCATAGCCTATATGTCCATGCACAATATATCAAATAAATCACAGCAACAAATAAATAAATTGTGCATGCTGCAGTTTATCGCACACATTTCTTGAAGTGGTTCAAAAGACAAGTTTTTGCCTTAATGTATTCTATGCACTAAGGTAAAAAAAAAAAAACATTCTAGTTGCAGCTCGTCTCAACCCCCCTTGCAGTCACCTGAGCCCCATCTCGATCCAGTGATGTGCATGAGAGCAACAGCTCTCCTGGGTCTCTCTTTCCTCATTGGCTCACACGGCAACAGGAGCCATTGGCTTCTGCTGCTGTCAATCACAGCCACTGAGCCAATAAGGAGAGCGGCATGGACAGCCACACTACATACGTGTTAAAAATTTACCTGTAAGGAAAAAGTTTGATTTTATGCTTGACTTTCCCTGTCTCCTGCTTGGCAGGACATAGAGTCACTCTCCTTCTGGCAAGATTCTTGGGGAATGATGAATACGTCAAATCTAACAAGTGTACACTTCAGTCCAGTGCAGGAATTTCTTTTTGTGAGATATAGAATCCTCATTATTCCCAGGATCTCCCCAGAATGAGCGTGACCCAGATAAACAAAGGCAAGGTAAGTATATAATCTAATTTTTGTCCTTACAATTATGTTTTTCAACCAATATTATGCAGTGACTTATACAAGTGGGTTGGAGGTACTCATCTAATAAGTGGACCTTGCAAGTCTCTTTTTTAAGAATACAGTTTATTGGGTTTTAATACAAAGCACAGGACAGTTACACAATACAGAACCCTAGCAAGAATCACAACATGGTATATATTACAGCAATACAGAAGCAGTCACTTCAGTTCTATGGTGTTATGCCATCACTTAGTGAATGAACCTTAAAAACATTCAACCCACTCCAAGCCCTAGAGGCCACAGAATGAAGCAGGGCTCAACAAAAAGATTAGAGTTGGGGCTATGGTAGCCATGAGATACACCATCAAATAGCCAGGATCAAAGTGTGCATAGGTATGAGCAGATTGAAGAAAGAAAAGATGGGAGAAGTTGAGGGCAGAATGGTACAATAAGTCAAGAGGGGAGAACTCACAAACAGAACCTCCAGTAGCTCAGCAGGCCTAACTAGAGGTGTCAGATATAAGGTTGAAGTTGGTAATTGTGGAGAAGTCGATCCAAGAGAACCACAATTGCACACATTTATAATATCGATCATAAAGACAAGTGGTTAACTCTTCCATCCGCATGATGGAATTAATTTCCTCTATCCATTCCGAAGGCTTGGTATGGTTGTCTTCTTCCAATGTCTAGGGATGAGTGTGTATGCTACAGAGAGGAGGAAACAGAAGATACCCCTTTTTAGGTCTAGCAATGGAACTGCAAAGTCTACTTTAATGCACCATTTATACATATGAGCCACAAAAACAACCTTCTCTGGATGTTCAATGTATGCTGCAACATGGATTGGCAATATGTGCAAGCATTTGCACTTTGCTATATCAATAAAGGGTTTGCTGAGTGCATATGCTTATGTGAACCTGCATCACAGGTGAGACTATAGTCGTCATTGTGATTTTACACTGCTCTTGTGCATTTTCTTCAGTAAAGCAGGCTCATTATATCGGGGGTTGACATGTCTGCTTTTAAAAGGTGCTAATATACCTTGATATCTATAGCTAATTCCTACATTAAACAAGCATAATTTCACCCCCTTTGTTTATATTTCTATTAACCAGAAAAGTCCATTTAAGCCCCCACACTGAGGGCGTTTTGCAGGCGCTATAGCGTTAAAAATAGCGCCTGCAATCCGCCCTAAAACAGCTGCTCTATTCACTCAAGTACGAAAGCCAGAGGGCTTTCACACTGGAGCGGTGCGCTGGCAGGGCGCCAGAAAAAGTCCTGCCAACAGCTTCTTTGGAGCGCATTAGGAGCATTGAACTCACCGCTTCTAATGCGCTCCTGTCCATTGAAATCAATGGGCAGCGCTGCTGTACCACAGGCAAAACACAGCTGTAACAATGCATTGCGGGCGGTTTTAACCTTTTCTCTGCCTCTAGTGGGGGTTAAAAGCGACCCGCTAGCGGCCCAAATGCGCCGCAAATCCGATGGTAAAGCGCCGCTAAACATAGCGGCATTTTACCGCCGATGCACAGTGTGAAAGGGCTCTAAGTGTATTTCTGCAAGAAGGGGGAAGATCTGTTTGATGTGGTTTTTAGTTCTGACCTTTAAGAAGCACATTCCACATACCTTTGTCATATGTGACCCACATAACTTTTCGAAGGCACCCTGACAGGCCCCTTAAATGCTTTAGCTGTAAGAAGGCAATATAAATCTTTTCATATAAATTGTAAGCCTAGGTTTAGCACTTGATCTATGTCCACAAGCTATGGATGTGCAATAATGAACCACATATTAGCCAGGATGGTACTACAAGCAGTAAAGGAACTATCAAAGAGCTAAAAGTTTACAGATGTAATAAATCTTGCAAAGGAATGCAGATTGTGTGTATTCTCACCTTAAACTCCATTCATATTTCAGATAGAAAGCACCACATGCTTCTGTTCCTTGGAATTTGTATCGTTTTGCATTGAGCAGATTGTCATCAACAATTTTTTAGAGCAGACAGGCCAGCATGTATCCACATAATCAAGGTAGTGAAAGGTAGAGAAGTAAAACTTGTGGTCACTCATGTCTTTGCTATAAATATTTAGCAATGCATCAGCCTTATACTCTAAGTAAACATAATAGTTTCAATAACTCCGTACTAATGAAGGATTGGTAAACCCAATTATAAAAATGCAATATTATGCAAGTTATAAGACTTTAAATGTGATGGCTGCATTAGTTGTCCTTACTTATAATTGATTCCTTTATTTCCACCTGGTCCCGTCAATAAAATCTTCTTCCTGTCCTAGGGTGACAATGCCTACAGTATTGTATCAGTGAAGGGGTAGCACTGTCACAATAGATCACTTTCCTGATGTGCACTACAATCACCTCGCCCTCTCCTCATAACCATGACACAGGCATGAGGTGGTGTGCAGTTCACAGAATATAGCTGGGAATGCTAAAGCATTGTTTAAGATTTCAGTTTAGTGCACAGAAAGTTACAAGTGCCCTGTATTTCTGACAGGATCAACAGGTATTTTTCTGTACCCATAGAAAATGTATTTATCTTAAAAAAATAAAACAAATGCAGCCAAAACATTTTAAGAATAAGCTGAAATGTAAATTGAATTTGTATTCTTCGATTTAGATATACTTTTATTGTGTGGGGAACTCATCTGGGTGGAATGTGTTACAACATGTTTGAATATTGTTTTCATCAAATTATTAGATTTACTCATTGACACATTTTGTAAATACTTTGACATTTCTAATTTGGATATAGCGGGCCTCATGATGAGTGCCTATATTTTTAGGGTCAAAGAGCTTAAAAAAGTTCCCACTTGAAAGACAATTTGAATGTTAAAGAATAAAGGAGTGCACAAGCAACGCAACAGATTTGACCAGAACTTGTAACAATAGATAGGTTAAATGATTCACCCACACATACATTATAAAGGTTGCCAGGAGAGGGTGTACCTAGCCAGTAGGAAAGCTTTCATTGTCTTAGAAATGCAGAAGAGCATTCACATTCAAAAGTGTATTTTACGTTTTCCTAAGACCCCTTCTGTCAGTTTTGACGGCGGACCTGAACGGCCGCTCCATGCATGCCTATGGAGCGTCGGATGTCAGCGGAGACATGTCCGCTGACATCCGATCCGCCAAAATCAAAAGGATGGCGATACGTCCCCATCCGTCCATGGCGGATCGGGTGAGATCTGATGAAAACGGACATGCTGTCCTTTTTCATCATATCTCTCCAAAGGGGACAGCGGCGCTGAACAAGCCCCTCCCCGCTCAGTGAGCAGAGAGGAACTTGTCATCCGGAGAGAGGTGGGAGCTGGTGGACTCTGTAGCGACGGAATCCGCCTCATGTGGAAGGGGCCTGAAACATAGACTTCCATGCTGCAGATGTGTGAAAATCTTTACGAGGTGCTCAGTGGTCAGTGACTATTATGAACCCCAGCAGGTAATCTGTGGAATGCGATTTTTAAGCAGAACTGGTGGAAACTGAAAATGAACATGTGTCACCTGCTCAAGCCCTTCAAAAGGCAAACTACCTTAGAAAAACAGTAACAGTCATGACATGAGGTGAGGAAGGCCAACTTTGGTGACTTACCTGTAACATGGTTTTTACCCCAAATTTGTTGCTGGGTAGTCAGAACTACTGTCACCTGTAGCAGCATAGCTAGTACTTTCACAGCCTACTGTGACACTTTGTTAACAATCGGTGACAATGCACCATGTGCTCCATCCAGAAAATCACATAAAATTATCTCACATAAAAGTTCTTTGCATTTTGTGGGTGATTCTAAATGACTAAAATGAATGATGTTAATACCTGTATATTTTGACCTTGGTTTGTTCTGGTATTTTACATTACTGTTAAATTATGATAAGGTTACATTTGCAAGCATTGAAGCTATGGATAAAGTTGAAGGTTAGGGTATAGCTGTTTTGGTTGGTGTGTGAGGTTTAAAGTGTTACTAAGCGTACAACAGTAAAATCAGTCTGTATTTACAGCAACGCATGCTTGTTATACTCACTGTGGAACCTCAGGGGTTAATCCTCTGCATTGTGTGAAAAGGCTGTTTGATCCTGTGTTCTCTGATCCTCCCCTACTTCCACAGTCCACAAACCATCTGCTGATAGAACAGAGCCTTGGAGGCACTCTGCACATGCTCGGTTTGGTGTATGTATTGCTAGAGAGTTTTTTTTTCCTGGGAGGGCGCATGTGATCAGCACAGGGCCAATTAACACTGTCCAAAAAAAAAGTCAGGAGTCCTGCATGCAGCCTCATAGAACTATAAGTTTTAACCAGTGCTCGACTGGGCACTAATAGAAGTCACAAGACTGCTATATACTGCTGATGAGAAAAGGTATTTAGCAGTTTATATTTACTAAAATAATTGCATTTCCATGTTCTGTGTACTGTGGGGTACCAGATATAGTAAATGCAGGGTCCTGGGTTCAATAACACTTTAAGGGTACAACAAATGCGGCTTGAGGTTTGAGTTGGCAGGGTTTAAGGGTACGTTTAGGTTTAGTGGCAGTTTTGAAGGTGTGGTTAAATTGGGGTTTAGAATAAATTAGGTCGTTTTTACTTTTTTTTGTAAAACATTATATATGTAAGTTATATGATTGTTAGTGTCCATTACATAGAGGCAGTAATAATGTGTTTATATGTAATTACTGCACTAACTTTTAAAAGATGAAAGTACTGTAAAGGTGCTCTGCCTACCCCCAAAGCAGATTTTATCACTAATGACGCTCCCCTAAAATAAATATGCTTTATAAAATATATAATATCGGACGTCCTTCTTGCTCCAAAGGGAGTCTTGGAATGTGAGTCATTTATTTATGTAGTTCTCATGTGACCGGACATTTCCTTGGGGAACAGTTTATATTTGAAAATTGTTATATGAAGTGTAGTTTTTTCAAAATATTTTTTTGTACAAAATGTATTTATGTCACAAAGATCTCTGGTTATCCATATAATCTCTCGTTATTCATTTCTTTACGCTGTTCAAGTTTTTTTAGTTTTTTTGTAAGACTCCAAGATACTAGCAAATTCAGCTTTGATCTTACCTCCTTACACAGTTTAGTGAACACAGGGTTTCTGGAATGGTAGAACATTTTCTGTTTAGTAATTCATCCTCATAGAAGACTTACTAATAGGCTATGATGGTAGGCCTCTGTATGTGTAATCAGTCCTATAATTTCCTCTTATGCCACATACACACGATCAGTTCATCTGATGAAAACGGACCGATGGATTTTTTCATCAGATATCTGATGAAGCTGACTTTCATCAGTCTTGCCTACACACCATCAGTTAAAAATCTGATCGTGTCCAACGTGGTGACGTAAAACACAACGACGTGCTGAGAAAAATGAAGTTCAATGCTTCCGAGCATGCGTCGGCTTGATTCTGAGCATGCGTGGATTTTTGACCGATGGATTTCCCCACAGATGATCTTTTTTTCTATCGGTTTTTTAACCATCAGAAGATTTTAAAACTGGTTCTATTTTTTTTCACAGATGGGAAAAAAAACGATGGGGCCCACACACGATCGGTTCGTCCGATGAAAACGGTCCATCGGAACGTTTTCATCAGACGAACCGATCGTGTGTACAGGGCATTATGGTTCACAACTGACTTCAGTACTTTATTAACCATGTATATTGTATACCACTTAACAAATTAAAGTGCATTAAAAGATCTGTGATCATAGATGAGTAATGTCATATTTTACCTATAGAGACACAGCACGGATCTAAATGTATATTACTCTTTCGTTCATTGACAGACACAGCTCTTCACATTCTTGACCGTGAAGAGCTGTGTACATCAATGAACTCAGAGAGAGGGATTTTAGAAGTAGTAGAGTAGAAAAAAATCCAGTTTTTGCAAAAAGCATAACAGAGTTGTGTAACATATTGGTGAAATTTGGGTACTGCATGTATTTGAAGCGGTTGTGTAAAGGTAGAACATTTTATTACCTTAATGCCTCCTATGCATTAAGGTAATTAATGGCTTCTATGCATTTATGTAATTAATGCCTCCCATGCATTAAAGTGGATGTAAACCCAAAATCTTTTTTTTTTTTGCTGTCACAATGTAGAGTATACGATTTCCTATCATCTGTGCCCAGTCTTGCCACAAAGAGTCAATCCAGCTCTGAGCAATCCTCTTTTCTTTTTTCAGTGAGATAAACGGACAAACAGGAGAAAAGTTTTGCCCGTTCTTCCCACTTGCTGTGAGTGACAGGTGATTTACATATCTCATGCACTAGCTTGAGACAGGCATTATTTTTTAATTCCCACCCCCACTCCTTTTCTGAAGTCATGTGGTTACTTTTCTGGATTTTGACTGGATGTTCGTGATGGTGGGTGGGGAGTCTACTGACATCACAACTCCACCCACCGGGCTCCAGACAACAGACCCACCCACAGAATCTGCAGTTTTTCAGTTCTTATAACAGACAGAGGGGAGACATTTGACAGGTAAGAATACATGCAGGAGGCATCTATATCCTTATAGATAACCACTATGGCAGTAGTAGTAGGATGAAAGTGGGTTTACATCCATTTTAAGGTAATTAATGCCTCCTATGCATTAAGCTCCCCCTTATACTTACCTGATCTTGATCTTGATTCAATGTTGTGCATGAAAGCGGTGGCCCTCCAGTGGCTTGCTATGGGGGCACTCGGCAGAGGGAAGAGCATCGGCGGGGACCCACGAAGAGGACAACCGGGGCTGCTCTGCAATTCATTGAACAGAGCAGGTAACTATAACATGTGTATTAATTTAAAAAAAAAAATGTAGGTTTACAATTATTTTGAAGCTTTTTTGAATGGAAATAAATTGAATACATTGGAATTATTACTGGATTTTAAATGATTAATAACTTTTTGTGCTTTTGTAGCAAAGTATTCAGGATTTTGATATAATTATAACTGACAAGTGTGGATGATAACCTCTGCAGAATATCATTATGTCACACGTTGGGCTAAGTGAAGTGTGAGCAAACAAACCTTTGAAGAAAGCTTTAGCATGTTCAGCATGTGATGCTGAAGAGTCAGGCTGTTTACATAAGACAAAGGCTTTGCGCTCTGCCCTGCTCCTCTCAAGAGCTCGTATTCTGCTGCATGCAGTTTGCCTTGCTAATGATACAAAGCTGTTTGTTTGAAATATGTCGCTAAGCGTATTTAAATTGTGACTAGTTTAAACATTGAAGTCATTCAAATAAACTCGGCATATGTGCTGCTTGAAGTGAAAGAAAGCTAGTTGGCCCCAGTTTACCTTTAGAAGGATCTGCAAGGAAGCTGTTTATATTGTAACTCTTATAGAACGGATGTTCTAGGCTTATGTTACAGCAAAGTGTCCGGGTTAAATCTTTCCCAGGGTAAGAAAAAAAAAAACTTATGGAATGAGTTTACCAAGATTAGTCTATTGAATTAAGTTACAACGTTTAACAAAAATAAAATGGCTAAAATCCCTTTTTATAGGGGTCAGTCATGAAGGAAGAAAATAGCGAGAATAATTAGGCTCTCAAGAATGCCATCATTGACCAGATTTATTTGGCATATCGGTTATATGACAGTTAAGGGGCAAATATTCATTACCCTGGAACTAGTATGTAAAGTCAGGGAATAGCTGATCCAAACAAGTGTAAGCACAAAGGTGTTTTGCTCGGTGACAGGGTCTCTTTCACAAACTTTTGTAGATGGTTAAAGTGGATGTAAACCCACTCTCATCCTTTCTAAACTACTGCCATAGTGCTGATCTATAAGGATATAGATGCCTCCTGCATGTATCCTTACCTGTCAAATGTCTCCCCTCTGTCTGTCATAAGAACTGAAAAGATTCTGTGGGTGGGTCTGTTGTCTGGAGCTCTGTGGGTGGAGTTGAGATGTCAGTAGACTCCCCGCCCACCTATACACTCCCCTTGTCAACATGCACTAAATACAACACAAAATTGTGCTATGATCACTAACATCCAGTCAAAATCCAGAAAAGTAACCACATGACTTCAGAAAAGCAGTGGGGGTGGGAATTTAAAAATAATGCCTGTCTCCAGGCTAGTGCATGAGATATGTAAATAATCTGTCACTCACAGCAAGGGGGCGGAACGGACTAAGGTTTTTCTCTGTAAGTCCGTTTTATTTCACTGAACAATAAAAGAAGATCGCCCAGAGCTGGATTAACTCTCTTTGCCAAGACTGGACACAGATAATAGGAAATCTTATACTGTACAATTTGATGTAAGAAAAAAATATAATAATTTCGGGTTTACATCCTTTTTAATGCTTTTTTTTAAGTTGAGTATTTTAACTGACTAGTGTGATTTCCCTTTATAAGTAGAACACTTACAATTATGATATGTTGGAAAAGAGTTAAAAGAATGCTGAGGATGGGATCTGCTTAATGTCCTGTCAGATAGGGGATTAAGTATATGAACTAAGGAATTTATTCTGAGAGAATGGAGGGAGTTTGAGGTGCAGCTGCCAAGATGAAAGTTGCGTGGGGAAGATGGAAATGGATGGAACACCATTAACTCATTAATTATCATAGAATTTTGGAAGTCACTTGTAACTTTAAAAGAAACCTGTACTGAGAAAAATATGTCGGCTGCCATTACCTGCTGAAAATGTTAATTTAGTGTCTGTCTTGCTAATAATGGCAGCAGCAGTTGGCAACTAAGTGGCTACAAGCATTTGGCAACTAAAGTAGGAAAAAAAAAAATCAGGACCCCCAGTTAGTTTACTTATTCCAGGTAAGGGGTCAGAAGTATTATATATACACTATATACAGTATACTCAGCATGATAACCAGATATTTTTTATTGTACTGTACTGTAGTGCATGGATTACTATTCATAGTTTCACTAGAGCAGGGGTCTCCTAACATTCTAAACAAAGGGCCGGTTTATTGTCCTTCAGACTCTTCAAATGCCGGACTTTGGCCAGCGGGAGTGGAAATTTTCCTAGTATCATTGTTAGTAAACATCTGGTATTAGGAGGCACAATAGTGCCCCATTGCTGGTATCATAGGGAGGAATAGTGCTATATTAGTTGTGTCAGTGGGTGAAATGGTGCTCCATTGTTGGTGTCAGATGTCAGAATAGTGTCTCGTATCAGTGGGAGGGATAGTGCCCCAAGGGCCGGATAAAGGCAAGCAAAGGGCCGCATCCGGCCCTCGGGCCGCAGTTTGGAGACCACTGCACTAGAGCATTGTTTAACCCAGGGTTTGACAAATTTGCTTGGAATCTAGGAGCCAGCTAACAAAGTTAGAAGCCAGAAACGCACCCCGTCCCGCCGAGCTCGCGCACAGAAGTGAGCGCATACGTGAGTAGCGCCCGCATATAAAAGCAGTGTTTAAACCACACATGTGAGGTATCGCCACGATTGGTAGAGCGAGAGAAATAATTCTAGCCCTAGACCTTCTCTGTAACTCAAAACATGCAACCTGTAGAATTTTTTAAACATCGCCTATGGAGATTTTAAAGGGTAAATATTTTTCGCCATTCGACGAGCGGACGCAATTTTGAAGCATGACATGTTGGGTATCACTTTACTAGGCATAACATTATCTTTCACAATATAAACAAAATTGAGCTAACTTTACTGTTGTCTTATTTTCTTTATTAAAAAAAGTGTATTTTTTACCAAAAAAGTGCACTTTGGAGACCGCTGCGCAAATACGATGTGACAGAAAGTATTGCAACAACCGCCATTTTATTCTCTAGGCTGTTAGAATAAAAAATATATATAATGTTTGGGGGTTCCAATTAGAGGGAAGGAGATGGCAGTGAAAACACAGGGGAAGCTCCATTAGCATTGCTGGTTGTCTTGTCATGCCAACGGCCACCACAAGATGGTGCCAGATCACAGAAGGAAGCCAGGGCGGCCTCAATTACCGGCCGGCGCGGCCTGAAGCGATTGCCCGGCGGTGGAGGTTGGGGCGCACGGAGACACAGGATGGAGTATCCTGTGTCTCTGTGCGCCCCCACCTCCCCTGCCGCGCGATAGCGTCGGGCTGCGCCGGCCGGTAATTGAGGCCGCGGCTTTGCGGCCTTCTGCAGGCCTATAATTCCTTCCCCAGGCGCCAGGTCGCTAATTCTAGTCGCAGTTGCGACCTGGCGCCCGGATTTTGTCGAACCCTGGTTTAACCACTTCAGCTCCAAAAGGTTTACCCCCCTTCATGACCAGGCCATTTTTTGCAATATGGCACTGTGTTACTTTAACTGAAAATTGGGTGGTCCTGCGACACTATACTCAAATAAAGCCCCCCCCCCCCCCCCCCCACAAATCAAGGTTTCTTCTGGTGGTATTTGACCACCTCTGCATATTTTTTTTTATACACTTTAAACAAAAAAATATTAGGCTATAAAAGGCTATAAAACACATCCAATTAAATTTTTTAAAAAAAATATTGAATTTCTTCATCAGTTTGGGCCAAAATGTATTCTGGTACATATTTTGGTTTATTGGTTTGCACAAAAGTTATAGCATCTACAAACTATGGGATATACTTATGGAATTGTTATTTATTTTTTACTGGACTGCGATATTGTGGCAGACAATTGGGACACCTAACTGACACTTTGACACAGTGACACCAATACAGTGATTAGTGACTGTACTAATGACACTGGCAGGAAAGGGGTTAACATCAGGGGTGATCAAAGGGTTAAATATGTGTCCAACATGTGTTACTGTGTGTGCTGTTTTTACTAAACAACGTCCTGTTTTACATCCTGCTTTGCAGGAAGAAGAAAACAGCACATTGCTGCTGTCAGAAGAGAGCCTTGTGTTTGTTTACCAACACAGGGCTCTCTTCAGTAATGTCTGGAGCCGAGTGCCAGCGACCAATCAGCGTGGGCACGCTCTCTACTGTGGGCAGTCCACAAGCGGTTATATATTTTGTATAAAAATACAGATTGGTAAAGCCCAACTCCAGGCAATTTTTTTGTCCTCCGAATGCAGTGGGGCTGTGAAGGGACCGGTCTTGCTCTCGGGAACGGTGTTAATTTTGATGTCAAATTTCGATTTAGTTTTAGTCATAGTCCTTTTACCTATAGGTAGTTTTAGTCATAGTCCGTTTACCTATAGGTAGTTTTAGTCATAGTCCTTTTACCTATAGGTAGTTTTAGTCATAGTCCTTTTACCTATAGGTAGTTTTAGTCATAGTCCGTTTACCTATAGGTAGTTTTAGTCATAGTCCTTTTACCTATAGGTAGTTTTAGTCATAGTCCTTTTACCTATAGGTAGTTTTAGTCATAGTCCTTTTACCTATAGGTAGTTTTAGTCATAGTCCTTTTACCTATAGGTAGTTTTAGTCATAGTCCGTTTACCTATATGTAGTGTACAGTAAATATCTAAACGTAAACGTACACCATTCAGGAGATATGTACATTATATGCAGCCAGTAACTTCACTGGTGAATGCGCTCTGAACGAATGGCCACCCATGCTGTTCCTTCAGAGCCCTGTGCCATGAACGGCGGCCCCCTGCACGCATGGGTGGGAGTGAGCCAGTCACAAAGCCAGAGTCCGCGAACCAAGTTTCATAAACAAACAAAAATATTGCTTTTTGACAAACAGTGCAGCTTTAAAATATACAGTGGAACCTTGGATTACGAGCATAATTCCTTCCAGGAGAATGCTTGTTATCCAATGCACTCTCATATCAAAGCGAGTTTACCCATAGAAGTCAATGGAAACAAAGATAATTTGTTCCACATTGACTTCTATTGCATGCAATACCGCATGTGGCCAGATGTGGGGGGTGACGGAGAGACTCGGAAATACTCAGAGACCCCTCGGATGCACTCAAAAAGGCTTGGAAACACCTGGGAACAGAGTATTTCTGAGTGTTTTGGAGTATTTCAGAGTAGCTCCGAACGGCTCTGAGTTTCACTGGCTCCCCCGCTCCTCTAGCCAGATGTGGTACTGCACCCTGTAAAGGCTTGAATCCTGCTCGTTTTGTGAGACAACACACACAAACTGAGTTAGGATTTAAAAAAAATAAACGCTTGTGTTATGAAACGCTCGTTAACCGCATTACTCACAATCCGAGGTTCCACTGTTTATAACACAAATTTAAACTCTGTTGGCTGTAAAGTGGACTATGATATAAAGGGGTTTCTGATGGGGACCCTGATATGAGGGGCTCTATAGGGGACCCCGATGTAAGGGGAATTCTGATGGGGAGTCTGATGTAATGGGGGACTCTTAAAACTGACTTCTGATGGGGACTCTGGTGCAAGGGAGGACTCCTAATGCAGATTCTGATGTAAGAGGGGCTTTGATGTAAAACTGATTGTTTTCTCCCCACAAACGTTTTATATAATATAATGTTGCCCGCGTACTGAAAAGTTTGGAGATCTTTGCACTAAGCTAAGGGGAAGTTCCCTTGAAAAGCCTATTTGCCTTTAGCAGATTAATCCCAGTATCTACAAACTCTGACTTACCTTGTGTGTTAAAGCGTGGATCTGCCACATAGAACTGTAGCCTTCATGGCTCATAAACAGGAAAAGTTTGAATGTGGGAATTCCAAATGCTTAAACGTGTTATATGAATAGTTTAAATTGTATCAAGATCATTTGCAATGTGTGTAGTGTTTTTTTTTTTTTTTTTTTTCTGGTTTATAGCTCAACAAAGCATCAGCTTCTGCTAGCATTTTCTTCCCTGGGTAAAGTGAAAAGTTAAGTCTTGGATTAAAAGTGGCTTGCTATTAGCTTGCTTGCTGTACGGTACATTATACAGTGCTTAGCAGCTGCTTTTTGGAACATCAGTCAGGAAATTGTATGATAAATTGGAGGTAGCCGGGTCCGCAGGCACATTACTCTGCTTCAGCAGTTTTAGCTTGACTTCGGAGAGGCTGTCATGTGATGTTCTGTCAAGGGGTAATGTCAGGAGATTGATCACATACAGTAACATTTTTCACATGTATTTGAGATATGACGAGTACCAGCTGTTCTACTCATGTGTAAATAATAAACCATGAGATATATAATTGTATCCGATGCACAGTGTTTTATGCAGGGGAGTAATAGTTCCTTAGGTTCAGACAGTTTCTTATGAATGATTTACTGTATTTGCAGGGAATTTCTATACAGATACTTTGTGTCAAACACAACAGAACCGTTATTCGTGACACAAGTGGGAAGTGTTGCTGGATGTTCAGACAAGCAAAACTAACAATTACGTGTTTCCTTTCCTTTGCTAAATGGCATAAGGAATTTGGTTTACATTTATAATACTGAGACTAGCCATACATTTTAAGATTTCTCTTGTTTAGCCTTGCAGGCTGAATAAGAGAGGTCACTTTATTCTCCCACCCACGCAGATTACTCCTTTTACTATACCATACAGCCGCACCACCAGCTTCTTTCTGAATACCTGAACAGTGACTGCATCTGATTGGATGCAGTCACAGTTCAGCTGACAACTTTCCACTCATTGATATATCAATTGGTTTGGGAAGCTGCGTGGTGCTGGCAGGGCCATCCACAGCTCAGATTTCACTGATTTGGCAGGAATTGAGCCATGTGTGGCCAGCTTTACTCCTAGGCTGGCTTTGAATTTTTTGTAATAAAGGTGCTACAGTTTTGTTTGTCAAGTAAACTCATCATTTCCAAATCAGTATAGTACAGAACATGTACTACTCTGTACACTTTAAGAAGATAACAAGGGAGTTATGTGCTTGTTGAAGAAAATGTATTGATTTTAAAAGCAACTAGAGTAGTGAGCACCTTAAAGTGATACTAAAGTCTTGTTTCTTTTTCATTTAAAAATAACAAACATGTTATACTTACCTGCTCTGTGCAGTGGTTTTGCACAGAGCAGCCCAGATCCTCCTTTTCTCGGGTTCCTTGCCGGCGCTCCTGGTCCCTTCCTCATGTTGAGTGCCCCCACAGCAAGAAGCTTGCTATGGGCACACCCAAACTGAGCCACTACTCTGTGTGTCCATTCAGACACAGAGCCGCGGCTCGGCCCCACCATCTCTCTTTCCTCATTGGCTCACTGACTTTGATTGGTAGCAGTTGGAGCCAATGGCTCCCCTGCTGCTGACTTAGCCAATGAGGAGGGAAAGACCTGGACAGCCGAGACCCTTGTGCAACATCGCTGGATTAAAATGGGGCTCATATAAGTATTAGGGGGGCTGAGGGCAGCTGCTACACACACGTTTTTTTTTTATCTTAATGCATAGATCCATTAACATAAAAAACCTTCTGACTTTAGATCCACTTTAATAACTGCCTCTTGTAATTTTCTGTATACCAACACTCAGACTGGGAAAGGAAGTGCCACCATTAGAAGCTTAATAGTCTCTGCAACAATGCACATGTGCTGACTGTAAACACCATAACATGGGAATAGAGCAGGGATTACCTCATCTGTGTACTGCTACTCCTTCATTGTCCAATCAGCATGCAGGGGATGTGTCCTGCTGTACTGTTGGCCATGCTATCTGGCTGGTTTGTGCAGACATGGGTATCTGATGGGTAAAACAGTATTTATATATGCACGGTAAATAATTAGCTGCTTACGTTGGAGTTAAAATTTGCAGCGCAAAAATACATAAGTATATGTACTCTTGACCATTAGTATATGTGTTGGTATGCATTTTTTCTTTCTTTTAAATTGGTATCACTCGTATATTGAGAACATGGCTGTTTCTTTGTCTTCTGTCAGGGTGTCTTTCTGTAGACTTCCAACATTATCTCCAACATGAACACTTCCAAGCAGACTGCATTCAACATTCCAACAAAAGTTCTGCATGTGTGTTTTGCTCCAGAAGTAAGGAAAGTCCATGATTAGGATCATACCCCAGTTTGATAAACATACCTATGAGATCTTATACTAGCCCTTTGAATCTAAATGTTAAACTAGTCCTTTGAATGTTCTCATTTAAAGTAGAAGTCTTGTTTAAAAATGCTCCCTTCCCATTCTAAGCCCTATACTAAATAGCCTGTAAAGGAAAGATGTATATATACTTACCTAATCTAAGGGTCCTCCGGTGCGGTTACATGATTGCCCCAGCGGCCGGCTTCAGGGGAGAGGAGAGAGCAGCAACAAAAGCTGCAGTGCGTGGTGATGTCACTAAGGCTGCATTCACACCTTAGCACGGTGTTTTGTACCGCGATTTGCCGCGACAAATTGCAGCGTTTTGTACTGCGATTTGCCGCAAAAAAAAGCGGCGTTTTTAACCGCGGTTTTTTAACAGGTCATTGTCGGCTATGCCAAACGCCGAAGCCGCCTGACACGCGTGACAAAAAAGGGTCCAGGACTTTTTGAGCTTCACGCGATCGGCGTTTCGGCGTGGAGATGTGAACCATCTCCATAGAGTTTAATGCTATTTCTCCCCTCCAGCGTATCTGAGCGTCGCGATACAGCGACAACACACCTAGGTTTTAATGGAGCCTTAAAAGCTTACTATGTCAGATTTTCCTCCTCTCCCCTGAACCCGGCAGTGGGAGCCGGTCACGTGACCAGATCGGATCACCCTTAGATAGGTAAGTATACACAGCTTTCCTTTACAGGCTAGTTGTTAGTGTAGGTAGGGCTCAGAATAGGGGTGGGAGCAGGTTTCAGATTCGAAATGTTTAGGCCAAAATTCTAATTTAAGGTCAGTTAACTTAAGATAAAATAGAATGAGACAAAGTGTACTGTTAACCTAATTGGGTGATTGATATTAAAAGATGCTTTTAAATATCATTCCTTAATTAACAGAGAATGTAGGGATAAAAACACAGTTTTTAAATGGTTAACACTTCCACCTGGCAGCACCAGGGTTGTTGGTTTGAATCCCAATCATGTCACTACCTGCCTGGAGTTTGCATGTTCTCCCTGTACCTGCATGGGGTTTCCTCTGGGTCCTCCGATTTCCTCTAACATTCCAAAGACATGCTGGTAGGTTAATTGACTCCTGTCTAAATCGACCCTAGTATGTGTATGTATGAATGTGAGTTAGGGACTTTAGATTGTAAGCTCCTTGGGGGCAGGAAACAATCTGAATGTAAAATATATATGCAAAGCATTACATAAATTGACGCGCTATATAAATACCTATAATAAATAAATAAACTAAAATTATGAGGATTTATATGACTGCACAGCTTGGAAAGTTACTTCTTAAAGCTAAGATCTAACAAACAAAATGCATCTATTCAAATAAAATACTGTATATCTGTATTTAGCTTGAAATTTCTTTACTCTCGTATATGCTCTATATGGAATACTTTACATGTTGGTGACTTTATTCAATATTATGTAGCTATTATGTAACATAGTTTATGTTTTTAAAGAGTATAACACAGAACAAGTTGTGCCTTTTTTTTGGTGTGCCTGTAACTTACAGACAATGTATCTTTCCTTTTAGCTCCACCTCACCTATTTCCAGCCTTTCACCCTCCAGTGCCAATTGACGCAAGACATCATGAAGGCCGATATCACTATGAACCTTCCCCTATCCCTCCACTGCATGTGTAAGTATATATTTTGATAACAAATTTGCGCTTAGATTAAAAATAATTGATGACAATCTTGTTTAACACAGTCCGCAACCTACCTTCTATTTATATGTTATGTGGCAACATATGCAAACTATGTGACACGTTATTGCTGTATTTTAGTCATTTGATTTCTACAACATTTGACACAAGGCAAAAATCATAACGCAATAGCAAAGTTGCAGCCTAATAAATGTAACATATTGCAAAAAAGAAAAAATGCACGTGTATTGATTTTTTGCAAAGTAATGCAACTATGAGCAGTGTATAATTGGTGCACTGTAGAGGAAACAATGAACTACAATAGGTTGATGTCATTGTGCTTCATTGAGAACTATAACTCCCTCTACCATGGTGGCAGAATTGTCGGTGCTCCAATCCAAAAAGCAGCAACACCGCTTTCTTCACTTCCTGGATTCACTGGAGACTCTGAGAGCAACAAGAGCCATAGATTCCTGTCGCTGTCAGTCAGACTTCTATGAGAAGGGAGCTTTCTAATGCTTTGTGTGTCTGTGGATATACACAGCCTGGCTCGGGAGTGCATGTGCACAAGTGCCCTCTTATCACACAGCTTGCTCCCTCCAAAGAGGAGGTAAGGCCCAGAGCAGGTAAGTATTACATCTTTTTTTTTATTAGGAAAAAAAATTGCCTTTAGAATCACTTTAACCCATTGCACACTTATATACACTGTTAACATTTTTGGTTTGCATATATTGCAATACACTTAACGTGATTGGAAAGGGTAATGTTTTTTATTTATTTTTTAAGTAATAATAAACATGTTGACTTACCTGCTCTGTGCAATGGTGTTACACACAGCAGCCCCAATCTTCCTATTCTTGGATCCCCTGCCTGAGCTCCTACTCTTTTCAATTTGCCACCATGGACAGCCACTTACTATAGTGGCACACCTGCAGGCTCGATCCCGAGCCACACTGCATGTGTCCATAGATACAGACAGCATGGTTCGGTCCCACCCCCTGCTTCCTTTAGAACCACTTTACCAGCTGTGCCAATCCCTGCCTGGCCAGTCCCTACTCAGCAAACAAGTAAATGATGTTTTACTTTAGTAGCACTTACTTACAATAGTAGTATTTAGAGAGTGATGATAAATTTGTTTCTCTGTTAAACAAGGTCTCCTCTGTGAGTAGAATTAATTGATATTAACTATCCTAACTACATGCTGAAGTACACATATAATGATGTTTGCTCTAGTCTAGCCATTAACAAGCTGTAATTGCAGGGAAAGTTTGCCAGAAAGAATACAATAAATCAGTGTCAAAAGAAAAAAAAAATCTATTGCACTTTTGCCAGCCACTATGTTTGGCATTCACAATGTATGGTTCTTGCATTTGTTTGTGAAGATGGTAATACATCTTCACCACTCTTAAGTACATTTTTTACTGCATTATGGACCTATAGGTTTGCAGAGATATTCACTGCAATATACACAAAAGGAAAGTACTCTTTTTGTCTTTATAGTACAGATATATAATAGATAATTGCTGATAAATGTTACCAACATGTTTAATAGGTAATATTCTCTATATTTCTAAGCACATTCCCTGACACCAGTTCAAATCTCCAGATTTTTTCTAAAATCTATTTTTGAGCTTTGGCAGCTCCCTTTACATGTATTTAGTGATGATTGCATAACATTTTTAGATATACTGTATCTATATTTTAAAGTTAGTTTGTTTATATACACATCAAGCCATTTGTTACTCCTATTATAGTCCAAGATACTAGCCTAAATCTTTTCATTGAAGGTTAGATTCCCAGGTGAAATTAAGCAGCATTGGCATGAATCAGTTAACTTGCCAATAACTTATGATTAATTTTCCTACTTAAATATTACTTTGTTTTTGTTCACGATATATACTGCTTTTATTTTGTAAATGTTTTTTATTATGAGCTGACAAATGGAAAATTTTATTTTTATTTTTTTCTCACACAATACACATTTTGGTAAAAATGTTAAAAACTTTTTTAAATTAAAGTGGAGCTAAAACCTTCTATAGTTTTCAGCAAAGGAAGCTGCCATCTTAGCCTGTGTTTGATCTTCAACTGACATGATGCTGTACATGTGATCGGTTATGACACAAGCCATTTGATGGTTTGACAATTTGGTTGAGAGTACAACCAATGCTTTGAAACTGCAATGGGTTTCGTTCCGCTTTAATTATTTTTTTTACATGCTGTGTTCCACAGTGACAGCTGCAGCCTTCTGGCTTCAGCTGTCTCTGTGCCTATCTCTACTCTACACAAGGTACAGTGACAGCTGTAACAGGAAGGTTTGTTTATAAACAAATCTAATGTACGGTAATCATTGTGCATATTTGTTCTCGATCAATAGTGTAGATCAGCGGGTGTCGATGACAGTATAGTCTCAGAGCCAGAAGCACTTGTACGTGTTCAAAAAGTTACAACATAACGCTAATATTTACCCAGTAAAAGGAAAACATTTTTTGCAGGGTGAATTATCTTCTTTGACAATACAACCCTTTATTGAATGTTTACATTTTAATTGTGTATAACAAAGGGAAATAATAGAAGTTTTGGGGTTACTGATCTCATTTAACATGGCATTAGTTACAAGTATGGAGTGATTACACTCATAGCATACACTTGAATGTAATTGGAAGAGGTAAAACTTACATTTCACTGCATTTTTCTTATTTTTTTGTGCATTACTTCTAATAGTCAGTTATACAGTTGCCCTGCTTACAAATATAAGGAGCTGAGCGTTTTAAGAGATGGCAGTTCCTCATTTGTTTCCTGTGATTATACTTTCCTTGCATATCTTTCTAGCAGTGCTCTTAGACCAGCAAGCACATATTAAGACTTCATCACAAAAGAGCAGATTCAATTAAAATCTCATAACATGAAATATGTTCCATATTAAGTGGATGACAACTCATTTGCTTCTGAATATATAGAGAATTCAACCTGCCTTTGTTTTCCTACAGTACCGTTTCAGTAGTCAAATCATTTCACTTACAGCTGATAATGATACCTGATGTGTAAAATGTAACATATAGGACACACATATTGCTTCAGTAATGTTTATTTATTTGAATTAATAACAATTTCTATACATTTTACTGACATAGATGTAACTTGTAATAAAATTGATCTCTAAGCAGGCAGGTATATAAATGTATGGGAATGTATTTTGACTGCCAAAGGAAGTTAGCTTTGAGAATTGAGCCCTGAAGAGTAGTGCCTGATAGCAGCCAATGATATTTCAATTACAACAGTTAGAGTAGTTGTTTCTATGAACAACTACTACCCAATGCCCTGTTACCTGATGATGCGGTAAGGCAGTATCAATAGCAGTAATATGGAAAGAACTGCCACTGGTAGCAAGCTATCAGAAATCACTATCCTAGGGCAAGCTGAATCTCCATTTACTGCACATTATTGAACTAACCTGAATGGGGCTCTTTGCATGCACAACACATTTCTGTTTTATTCCTCTTTGCCAGTGCTGACCTGTTCCTGAGATACCTAATTAATCATAAGAGTGAAGGAATGCAGGATCTCCATACAGTGTGCATTTGGGGGCTTACTTTGAGCTCCTTGGACAAAACTCCTGTGTTCTTTGTGCTTCAGTCAGCAGTATTAGGTATGAACTCTAGTATTCACAACCAGTGAACCTGAAGCAAGCTGCTTCTATAGACTGCTGTCAAACCTGTTGCATTGGTTGATGAAGCACTGAACTGTAACAGAGTTTCTCCCCAGCACAAAGCTACCTCTCATGATCAACACAGCTGAGTTCTACACCTCACTTCCTGATCCTTCACATGCACAATTATAGATGTGATAGTGTTGGTTGTGCATTGAGTCACTTCAAATATATACCTATGTTTTTACTTACTTTCCTATTTTTTTGATTGCTATATGGAGTAGTTAACATTCATGCTCAGATTTGTATTTACCTTTTTTTTATGATCTTTTTTTTATGTGTTGCTTGCTTTCTGTGACATTTTAAATACTAAGCAAGTTTACAATGCTGTTACATTAACATAAATGCCTGTTACACGTCTGCTAAGATTTACATAATGTTACATGTCTGAAACAACAGAGTTTTTATTGCCTGTAGCATCAGACTTCTCTTTTTTTTTTATTCTAACATACTGAGCTGGAAATACATACTGAACAATCTTTATTTTCAAGAATATAGGGTACCACTTAAAGCGGGAGATCACCCGAATTTTTTTTTTTAACATTAGATTGAGGCTCATTTTGGGAAGCAGTATCGGGTGTTTTTTTAAAAATCGAAGCAGTACTTACCGTTTTAGAGATAGATCTTCTCCGCCGCTTCCGGGTATGGTCTTCGGGACTGGGCGTTCCTATTTGATTGACAGGCTTCCGACGGTCACATACATCGCGTCACGAGTAGCCGAAAGAAGCCGAACGTCGGTGCGGCTCTATACGGCGCCTGCGCACCGACGTTCGGCTACTTTCGGAAAATCGTGACGCGCTGTATGCGACCGTCGGAAGCCTGTCAATCAAATAGGAACGCCCAGTCCTGCAGCCCATACCCGGAAGCGGCGGAGAAGATGTATCTCTAAAACGGTAAGTACGGCTTTGATTTAAAAAAAAAAACACCCAATTCTGCTTCCCAAAATGAGCCTCAATCTAATGTTAAAAATTTAGTTTTTGGTTGAACCTCCACTTTAACTTTTCACAGCCATGACCTTAGCTGCTTTAAAAATAAACACTGCATATTCATCATAAGGCATGGCAATGCGCCGCCAAAGTCAGTATTTCGCTACTCTTGCTTTGGGACACTGAAGTACGTGAATTAATGAAGGAAAAAAAATATTAGAGAGTGTGATCACGTGATGCTTGTATTAAGCAGAATTTTAGAACTTGAGTATAGCATTAATGTAACTTTAGGTGTGTACAGCTGAGATCCAATAACAGTATCCATTCTCCGCTATAAATAGCTCCCATAGTGTTAAAATTTTTTTTTTTTTTTTTACAGGACTTATTAAAAAAATTCTTGATGATTCATGTGGAATTTACGTCCTGGAATCCATCTGCCCTTAGATCAGGCATGCAGACAGGAAGGTCTGCTTAGCTTCTTCTAGGCCAAAAACCAGAAAGCAACTGAAGAACTGTAAAAAAAATTTTTTAAAACAAGTAAATAGAATAAACATCCTATCTAATTATTAATTCCAGCAGCATAAGGATTAAAAATAGTTAATTTTGAATGAGAGAGTTTATTTCCAATTTAAATTAAATTAATTAATGTCCTGACATTATCTGGGGTGGCATTTAAAGGGTAGTTGTTTGGTAATTTTTTTGCTTTCATTGCCAAGATGTTTGTCATATTCTCTCTTGCTTTTGGGATCCCTGATCTTTTCCATCCAGTCTGCTCTTTTTGCCAGCACATATTATGCATGAATAACATTCTTTGGGGCACCAGCCTCTTTTTTCTGTTGAGGGATTGATTCATACTTCATTTTATTAGTCCCATCTTACAGATGCCCTGTGCCATTTAACTGCTTTATATGTACTCTGTATTACTCGTACTACGTAACTTGACTTAATTAGACTGTAGACCAGCCTAGAGCTGACTGTCACATGGATTGTTAACAGCTCATCCTG
This sequence comes from Rana temporaria, assembly GCF_905171775.1. Classification (NCBI taxonomy): domain Eukaryota; kingdom Metazoa; phylum Chordata; class Amphibia; order Anura; family Ranidae; genus Rana; species Rana temporaria. The sequence goes on along the minus strand of NC_053493.1, from coordinate 151,509,243 downwards.
TTTCATCCTTCACTAGCCCTTATTTTTATTAGGCCTTTTGTGTACAGGAAAGCATGAAATCTATCCCACATTAAACTGTAGTTAATCAAGAATTTACAATACATTGTTTCACACATTCAGATGTATTCAATAAGGCTCTGAATTGCCCTAACCTGTACTTCAGTGAACTGTTTCCAGTAAAGTGCCATCTTAAAGGGGTTGTAAAGGTACAATTTTTTTTCCCTAAATAGCTTCCTTTATCTTAGTGCAGTCCTCCTTCACGTACCCTTTGGTTTTGCTTTTAAATGTCCTTATTTCTTATGAGAAATCCTCACTTTCTGTTCTTCTGTCTGTAACTCCACACAGTAATGCAGGCTTTCTCCCTGGTGTGGAGTGTCGTGCTCGCCCTCTCCCTTGGACTACAGGATAGTCAGGACACTCTCTACATTGCAGATAGAGAAAGGAGCTGTGTGTTAGTGGGTGTCCTGACTCTCCTGTAGTCCAAGGGAGGGGCGAGCATGACACTCCACACCAGGGAGAAAGCCTCACATTACTGCGTGGAGTTACAGACAGAAGAACAGGAAGTGAGGAATTCTCAGAAGAAATAAGGACATTTAAAAGCAAAATAGAAGGATGAGGTAAGTGAAGGAGGACTGCACTAAGGTGAAGGAAGCTATTTAGGAAAAAAAATTGTACCTTTACCCTTTTAAGGCTTGCTTGTAGGTTATTATACTTTGCACCAATGTTCCAGATAAATAAAACTAACTGCGGAACTGTGTATATGATACATTTTATGAATTATGTTTTGTTGGGTAATTTGCGGGGCTTAAGTGATAATGATTATGAGTCATGTACTGTTTTTACCAGCAAAAACATATAGTACAGGCATAGATATATGAGCAAGTTAAAAAAGAGCCTACCAGCCATGGGCTAGGAGTAACTTGCAGCTCCAGCTTTCAGAAACCACGAGTGTCTAAACTATGTGAAGCACCATAAAAAAAAATGATCTCATTCTTTTGGTATAACTGCGGGTTTAGTACAGTTCTAGGTTACAGAGGAAAATGTGTACAAGCTGTGGGAGTTTTGCTGTTTTCTTTATACAGAGTAGGGTAAAGCTTAGGCTTGAAAATTGCAAGACTTGCCATTACGCCAGTCCAGGCCAGGTCCTTCCAAATGTGAACATTTTAAAGTATAACTAAAGGCAAAACTTTTTTTTTTAGTTTTGGATAGTGTGGAGAGGGCTTAGAACATTTGTCAGTTTTTATTGCTGTCTGTGTCCCTGTTAAGGAGATTCAACCTCTCTCTTTGTCCTGTTTAACATTATCATTGAAAGTGAAAGTAAAGGAAAATCCCAGAGAAGTAATAGACGGGAAATCTTCCAATGGGAACACTAGTTCTGGTGACCTGGGAGTCTCCAAGGAATTTCCCTAATTTGAAGGGATGTCCCCCCACTTCCTGTTTGGCTATGGGACAGGAAGTGAAGGGAAATCTCTGCAATGGGACACAGAAGGCGAAAAAATAATCTGACAGGGGTTATAACCTTCCCTTGCTGTATCCCCTCAAAAAAAAAGGTTTTGCCTATAGTTTTACTTTAACCTTGTCTTCTAGTCTGTTTTTGTCTTTCAGTGGCTGACATTCTAAAAACTTTGTTAGAAGGTGGAAATGCTGCATCCTGGAGCCCTGGCAATATGCAGAATCGTGAAGAATCGGCTTCAGCTTATACTCCTCCTGACTACACTCCTCTGACATCTTTAATCCCATCTATGGGGCTTAATAATGGGTGGAGCAAAACATGTCAGAGACATGTAGTCAGAAGGAGCTTAGGCTGAATCTGTATCTGTCTGTATAGTGGTTAGACTCTATAGTGTGTAGCCTTCTGTCTGCTGATTGCTTCTGCTAGCCTGAATGAGGTTGTTTAAATGCCAACACCCGTTGTGTGCTTTGGACTGCAGGGGGAGGCTTTGTAGTGCTTTGAGCGGCGCTCCAAGTTTTAAAACTTTGTGTTATGGAGTAACTCAAGGCAAGAAATACTATTGGTCAACTAATAATGCTATCCAGACAAATACATTTACTGTGCTGCAGATAGAATATCTACTTAATTTATTTTCAATCTGGGTTTTATATAGTCTTTTAGTTCACACCAGATGCAGTTCCGCACCCTTTTTTCTGCACTAGAAATGCATGCACAGTGTTTTCCATGTATTCCAATTGCTCTAGTTCACACCAATCCAGTCAGAAACTGACCAGAAACTAACTGGAAACTGAATGCACTGGTGTGAACTAGAGACAATGGAATACATGGAAAACACTGCATGCATTTTTAGTGCAGAAAAAAGCACACAGAACTGCATCTGGTGTGAACTAGCACTTAGGGTCAAATTAATCATAGTTTTTTTTTCAGATTTCCATTTTGTGCATTCTCTTTATGTGCTAGCATGCATGGACATGTTGCAGTGAGGTAAGAGAGTGAACACATTGGCCTGTTTGCACATTTAGATTAAGAATTATTTTAGAAATAATAGTATCACAAATCATAGGGATCTAGGAGTTGTAAAACAAGGGTGCCGAAGATGGATGCAAATGTGCAAATGAATGCCACCTAATTACGTAGTTAAGCAGTCCAGAGAGAAGAAGAAAAGCCTTGTATAAGGCCCCTTCTACAAACATGGAGCGTATCTGTCCGAGCAAAATCCGCCTGCTCAGCGGGATCTCTCTACTGAGCAGGCGGATGACAGGCTATGCAGAGCGGACAAGGACAGAGCCTGCTTTCCTTTATGGGGCCATCGTATGGAAACAGACTGCATGTCCGTTTCCATCCGATTGTCATCTGATCTGACCCGCTGGTTGGATGCCGAACGTATCGCCATAAGTCTGTTTTTATCAGATTTTGTTGGATCAGATACAATGCAGGTGTCAGTGGACCCATGTCCGCTGACACCCGCCTCCCCATAGAGGACGATTGGTGGCCCAATCAGGTCCACCTGAAAAACTGACAGGCGGTCACGATCGGTCCGATCATGTGAAAGGGGCCCGAAGACAATTTATGGGAGATTACATAAATATAATGGAGTTTCACTCCCCAGAAGGGAAGTAAATTACCTGATACCCCATACTTGGATGCACCAGTACTCCTCTTCACTCCACATGTCTAAACAGAATGGTGGGGAAGTAAAAAATATAATTATATGATGCTAGGCACAGAGGTATGTTAAGCGACGATGGGAAAATACCACAGCGTAACAATTAATTTTCAGTGAAATATTTTATGTATTATGGGCTATCTTCTACATCTGAGTGGCTAAATATATAAATTTGTACAAATAGAGTCATCTATCATTCATGTTGATCCATTTTTTTTTTCTGGCCACCTACTTGATTTTGTTGCCTTATACAATGACATACATTATATTGCTGATGCGTTGGGCCTCTCTCTAGTTTGTTCAGATAAGCCATTAGGAGGTTATCTCTCTGCAGTCCAGCCATTCAGATCTTCTTGAAGGCCTAAAAAATAATCTGAGGTGTTGAGGTTAAGCAAAGAGATGGGGGAAGGAAAATGCAGGTTACATGCAGTGTTTTCCTGAAGCTGTATAGTGATACTAAGCACATCCACTCTGTGGCTGAGACTTCATGATTAATGGTGTTTATTCTTGACAGAAGCCTCCTCTATTTATCTGCAATACAGTTTAGCGATTTTATCAGTCACCTGAATGAGAAATATTCAGTCATACCAATATTGCAGTGTAAATTGAGTAGAGTCACTTTTTATTATATCTCACAGCCTTATCATCCTCACAGTAATTTTCTCGCAGTGGTTTGATACGGAAAGGCTGGATTTAGCTGTACTTGACACAAAGCCTCTTCAATTCCACTGAAAGTTCAGACTGCTCTTAGAAATGCAAAAGAAAAAAAAATACCTCACTCTTATCCAAGCAATTTCAGGATTTGAAAGAATACAGATAAAGAAGCTGAGACCTGGATGGGGAAAACGATGTAAATGTAGAATCGTCTAATAGCGGTAAAGTGACTTGTGAAAAGGTCCTTCAGTATTATAACTTTGAGGCTCAGTTTAAAGCATTTAGCCTTGATATGTAGCTCCGTTTGTTCTAATCAATGACAACCTGGCTTTGGTCTCAGGGAGACCTTCTCCTTCATCTGACTGATTACAAACCCCGTGCGGCTGTTTAGATATTTCCATGCGGTATTTACAGTAATTTGAAATGAAACTGCAAAAGGTACGTGCATATCTAATAATAAGAGGCAGCCAGCTAATACAATCTGAGGCTCTTGCGGAGTGAACAAAATTGTTTAAAGCTAGTAAATGCATAAGTCAGCATTTTATAAAGAGATAAATGTATGTCAGCATTTTTTAATAGTTTATTACACTATTAATTGCCCATCTGTGACTTCTTTCTATGGTTACTTACCTCACTTACATTACTAGAATGCATTTTCCCATATGCCACTGGCATAATGTGCTTTGAAGATAAGAGTCAGAATCTACTGGGTTTTAAAGCTAACATGTGTTAAAATGCAGCGTAAAGCAATACAAATAATCGTATGCCTATGTTTAGGAAGCAAGGGTAAGAGAAGGGCTTAAATATCTTTCTATGCTACCTCCTGTGCTGGTCCAAATGATCCACCCATTTAGCAGAGATAATGTGACCAAAGGGCCATGCTTTTATTCGCATGATCGACAAAGAAGGAAGTCAGGCTTTATCATCTTGTTTTTTTTTTTTTTTCTGCTTTTAACATCATTTATTTTTTGTCCATCCTATCTTGAACATAGTTTCATAAAGTAAACTCCAGGCAAACAGCTAAATACAAAGTTGAAATACATATGTGTTTACAGGTTTACCTGCAATAGACACTGTCTACATTGCACATCCAAACAAGTAACAGATATATCTCCTTAATAAAATATATGCATACTCTCACCTTGAAAACAACCAATTTGGTTAAAAATAGAAATGAAAAGCAAACCATTTATATATACATATAAAAAAATTATAAATACCTTTTTTCCCATTTTAATAAGTGATCACATTCCCTCAGTTCTCAGTTGCATAGGGAGCACAGGAAGGAGAAACAGCAGAACGCTAACCTTCTCAGTGAATGGCTGTGCTGAGGGGGCCTGTCAGCACAAGCCTAATCATTGGATTTGCTCCCAGCACAACCAAAAAACTTACCACACTAAGCTATCATGCCTAGTGTGGTCAGTTTTTAATAGGAAAGCCGAGGGATTTCACACAAAAGAAGCAATACAAAGAGAACAGGATACTTTTTCATACAAGTACATGGTACAGCAGGCACATCTCTGGAATGATAAATGTTGGGTTGACATATTCTTTAAGCAATTCATGTTCCTGCTTTAGCAATGCAGCTTCTAATGTCACTTCTCTGCCCCCAGCCGTTTGGTTGGACAGTGAATCAACATCATAATCTCTGTTCAGTGAGCATGGGCTGATGCAAGTAGCAGTAATGCTAAACCCAAATGTAGCAGAATGATCTTCCTGACTAGCAGAGGTATGTGTATTGCAAGAATGGATGAGTGACATTACAAAGTCTCAGTAAAATAGTAAACATGCTTCGCAACCGTGTTTTTAGATATTTGCCTGGAGTTGCACTTCAATACAAATCGCTGGTTTCAAAGCACTTTTTTCAAAATGCTGTTTGTTTAGCATTCCAATAATACTGTATCTACAGAGATTTTCCCTCAATTTGAGGAGATTTCCTCTTACTTCTTGTCATGTCTTTTCTCTGGATGTTAGAGGAAAACTTTCCAGCTGTTACCTAGACCACATGAGAAACCTGACTTATTTTCCTACTCTTCCCCCACTCTAAAGCCTCGTACACACGATTGGATTTTCCGCAGGTAAAGCCTCAGACTTTTGTCTGAAGAACATTGGGGAAAAACTTGTCTTGCATACAAACGGCACACAATTGTCGGCCAACAAATATGAACGTAGTTACGTACTACGTCGTTTTTCAGCTCTTTAACGCCACCCTTTGGGCTAATGTTGTGTTTGGTGGACATTGCTTCCGAGCATGCATGTTTGTACTTTGGACTTTTTTCCGACGGACTACACACGATCAGAAAATCCGACAACAGACCGTTGTTCCCGGAAAACTTTAAAGCCTTCCATCCAACATTTGTCCACGAAAAATCTGACAATTGTCCGATGGAGCATACAAACGGTAAGATTTTCCGCCAACAGCCTGTCATCACACAAATCCCGTCGGATAATCTCATCGTGTGTACGAGGCTTAAGAGAGAAGGAAAAAAATGTTTGGATGAATTTAATGTCCATGAACTATGTAACAGAGAAGTATTCCAAAAACTTCCATATTAACAGTCAAGCTTTTATGTTAGCATTTTTATAAGAAACGCTATAAATCTACAGTATGCACACATTTCTGAAGCCAAAGAGATATTCCACCTTAAAGGCTAAGCCTTCGAGTTATAAGTTAAAAGAATTAAAAAAACACCTAGTTTCACCGTCAATCCTGTACATTTCCAGACTATACATCATGGAGTTTTTGATCTACCTACAAGACTTTATTTTTCTCCAAGGACATACCCAAATGTTGTTTGCCATTATATTTAGCAGGGATAGCAATAGAGCTGCGTTATATTTCAGAGCAATGCAATTAAGCTGTTGTAAATAATATAAAGCCTGTCGTAAACAGTACAAAGTACAAGTTATTGGAAGCCAACAAGCTGAAGTTTTTGGATGGAGCAGTATGCTTTTCAAGGGAATCTTTTATCAAGATTACTTTCACTATCTAAAGTTTGTAATCCTCTGGATTAATATTTTTATGGGATTTACCATATTGAATAATTATCTGTGTTCAGACAGCCTGTTAAAATAGAAAGACCCAAAACAGCTGATTGCCCACAGTTGATTCCTTGGCAATGCCCCTGAACTAATGTGAGTTTCCTCCATTTGTGTATGTCTGTACACCTGTTATAGGCACATTAAGCTGCCTAATGCCGCGTACACACGACCGTTTTTCATGATGTGAAAAATGACATTTTTTTTTAAATATCATTAAAAACTATTGTGTGTAGGCTCCAGAGCATTTTTCATGATGTGAAAAATGAGCATTAAAAATTTAGAACATGCTCTATTTTGTCGCGTCGTTTTTCACGTTGTGAAAAACTATCGTGTGTAACGTAAAAAAAAACGTGCATGCTCAGAAGCAAGTTATGAGAAAGGAGTACTTGTTCTGGTAAAACTAGCATTCGTAATGGAGATAACACATTCGTCACGCAGTAACAGACTGAAAAACACGAAGACTGAAAAGCGCGAATCGTCTCTCACCAAACTTTTACTAACACAAAATCAGCAAAAGCAGCCCCAAGGGTGGCGCCATCTGAATGGAACTTCACCTTTATAGTGCCGTTGTACGTGTTGTACGTAACTGCGCTTTGCTCAAGCATATTTTTTTTCACGATCGTATGTAGGCAAGGCAGGCTTGACAAGAATTCGTTTTTTTCTAGACCATTAAAAATGGTCGTGTGTACGCGGCATTAGGGGTATGGACTGATGATTTATATATGTTGAGGAAAGCTGTAGCCGATCTCTGGCAGACCTGTTTAGTTTACACCTAAAATATTTTTTTTATAATCTCTGATTTTAACCACTTCCTTACTGGGCACTTAAACCCCCTTCCTGCCCAGAGGACTTTTTGCGATTCGGCACTGCGTCGCTTTAACTGACAATTGCGCGGTCGTGCGACGTGGCTCCCAAACTAAATTGACGTCCTTTTTTCCCCATAAATAGAGCTTTCTTTTGGTGGTATTTGATCACCTCTGCGGTTTTTATTTTTTGCGCTATAAACAAAAATAGAGTGACAATTTTGAAAAAAATAAAATAAATTTTTACTTGTTGCTATAATAAATAGCTCAATTTGTTTTTAAAAACATTTTTTATCCTCAGTCTAGGCCGATACGTATTCTACATATTTTTAGTAAAAAAAAAAAAATCGCAATAAGCGACTGGTTTGCGCAAAAGTTATAGCGCCTACAAAATAAGGGACAGATCTATTATTTTGTATTATTTATTTTTTTACTAGAAATGGCGGCGATCTGCGATTTTTATGGCGACTGTGACATTATGGCGGACACATCGGACACTTTTTACACATTTTTGGCACCATTCACATTTATACTGCAATCGGTGCTATAAATATGCACTAATTACTGTATAAATGTGACTGGCATTGAAGGGGTTAACACTAGGGGGTGAGGAAGGGGTTAAATGTATTCCCTAATTAGTGTTCTAACTGTAGGTGGAGGGGGGGTGACTGGGGGAGGTGACCGATCTGTGTCTCTATGTACAAGAGACACAGATCCGTCTCCTCTCTCCCCTGACAGCACCGCTGTCTGCGAGAGCCGGGAATGAGAGATGATCTCATATGTAAACATATGAGATCATCTCTCATTGGCCGCACAGATCGCCTTGGAAACGGCCGCTCCGATTGGCCGTTCACGGCGATCTGTGATTGGCTGTGTCCAAGGGACACGGCCAGCACAGCAGTTCCCCGCTGCGCGCTCGGGAGCGCGCGCGGGAAACGCGGAAAGGGGCGGACGTCAATTGACGGCGCCCCAGAGATGTAGAACCACCCTGCGGCCGTATATAGTCGTACGGCCGTCGGGAAGTGGTTAAGTAATTCCATGTAGTTGCTCAGATTTGCAGGTGGAAAAAAAGTTTACATTTTAGTTTATTATTTTAGATAAAGAAAAAAGAAAATAAAGGTATTTGTTTATATATGTATAGGTGTGCCCATTGACACAGAATTAGGTTGTTCTATGACACTTTAGTCTGGCTATTATCGGACAGGAAACACCGTAACATTTTCAGTAGTATGGATTTATAAGAACACTGCAGGTGCGAGATTCCCAAAGGCTGTTTGACAAATTAATTGCTTCCTGAGTTCTCTGTTCTCACACAAAATGCCTTCTATTTGAATAGCCCAGATTCTTCAAGCTATTGGAGTGTCTAATAGACCTAGAGACACTGAAGTGTGTACCCTTAACAGCATCTGTATTTATTTGTCACTTCATTAATGGACTGAATACAGAACGATTAACCTTTAATTCTTATTTGATCAGCTCTTCCCATAAATGTTATTTTACCGGGTATTTACTGAACACTTTCTGTTTTGCATTTCCTCTTTTATCAACTGTCATTGATTAAAAAAAAAAGAGGCCAGTGTGCCTCAAATGCTTGCACTACAGTCTATTTAGCTAATAAATTATATCACCCTATATCCTAATGTCTATATTATAATAAAATAACATATGCATGCATGCAGTGTGCAATAAATAATGTTTGTATCTGCATATTTTGGTTATTAATAATTTTACGCAGAAATCTCAGTTTGACAATCAATCTGTTTTTAATTAATATAAGTAGTAGAACATGTTTGTGTATTGAAACAGAGCTGTAATATTTTTTTCTGATTTGAAGTACCTTGATGGATGAGTTTACATCTGTTTAATAAATAACTTAAAGGAACACTAAAGGTTTGTTTTTTATTAGATCAATTGATTGCTATAAGCTAGAGCATTTAAATATCACTTACCTCATTTTTCCTTTTGACCTCCAAAATACAGTAATCCAGGTTTGAAAATACCATTTCCTGTCACTCCTCTTCTTGCTTTCCACCAGCATCTGAGCCGTTTTGCATGGTGGAAAGCAGAATGTGCTCACCCCCTCCCTATGACTACAGCCCTGTGTGAAGATGCTCTCTTATCCCTCAGAGGCATGGAGGCTAAGCCTAATGGGAACTGTAGTTCCCATTAGGCCGTGATGTAGCAAGAATGAATGCGCACCGCAAACCAGGAAGTCAGTGAGAATAATGATTCAGGAGTGACGGAGGTGAATAAAACAGCTCGATTTCAACAGGTATAAAATTAGTTATAATGCAAAACATTACTTTTTACTTTATCAGCTACTGTCAGACTTTAATTTAAGAGGAAAATATTTTTGTCTTTACAACCCCTTTAAAGTGGTTATTACCCAGTACAATAAAAACATCCCATCCCCTTTGTAACATAACGTTATGTGCCCCATGTGTCTGTGTTATATAAAAAAGCTGCCGATCTGTACCTATATCAGAGTGTCTCCCAGCGCCTACGTGACTCCTCGGTTCTCTCCTCTGCCCAGCTGACAGCTGTAGCAGGTGGGGTCGAGCACTCCCCCTGATGTAAGCCAAGGAGGAGGGGAGGAGAGAGAGCGGAGGAGTCCCACGACCACTGGGAGACGCTCTGGTATAGGTACAGATAGACAATTTTTCATATAACACAGACACAGAGGCACATAACGTTATGTCACAGAGTTATAATAGCAGCAGGATGGGTGGGAGCAGGCACTGACACAGAGCAGACAGGCGGTTGGGGGACAGAGGAGAGCTGTGGATGACAGAGGCATGTAGACAGACCCCAGTGTCAGGGCTCAGCCCTGATAAACCGTGGTCAGTTTACAGTGGTAACAGACGCTTTAAGTAGGCTTTCTTCTGTAGTACAAAAAATTGTGATGTAGAAACACAGAGCCCTTTCTATAATCCTCATAAACAATATTGGGGGCCTTGTTCTCTACTTGTTTACAGTGCTTATACTAACTAAACTAAAGTCTGACTTGGTTGACTCATATTGTATTTGTATGCATTTGTTTTGGTATGAGGATAGTGTGCCCAAGACTGGGCCAGATAGGTGCGTGAGTCATTGTAGGTTAATAGTGTGCCATTAACTGGATTGTCTAGGTGGGTAAAGGGTGAATGGGTCATTGTATGTGGATAGTATGTCTGGGTGCGTGAAAACTATTTTAGGAATTTAAGATGTACCCACAGGTAACTTTTGTTTACTACTCTTTAAAGGGGTTGTAAAGACAAAAATATTTTCCTCTTAAATTTAAGTCTGACAGTAGCTGATAAAGTAAAAAGTAATGTTTTGCATTATAACTAGTTTGATACCTGTTGAAATCAAGCTGTTTTATTCACCTCCGTCACTCCTTAATCATTATTCTCACTGACTTCATTCTTGCTACATCACGGCCTAATGGCAACTACAGTTCCCATTAGGCTTAGCCTCCATGCCTGTGAGGGATAAGAGAGCATCTTCATGCAGGGCTGTAGTCATAGGGAGGGGGTGAGCACATTCTGCTTTCCACCATGCAAAACAGGTCGGATGCTGGTGGAAAGCAAGAAGAGGAGTGACAGGAAATGGCATTTTCAAACCTGGATTGTAGTATCGTAAGGAGCTAATCAGTTCAAGTGCTTACACGTAGTATGCTGATAGGAGGAGTGGGAAGAGTGACATATTTGTGCTCATCATTGTGCTGCTTCTACTTGATTGTTCAATTACAGGCTGGAGTGGGTCAAGGGTGACCTGGGCTCAGAGAAAGTGGGTTGAATGATGCTGGCCATCAAATTGATGACATCTAACAGCAGAACAAGAACTGCTTGGGAAATCTCTGGAAGGAAGCATTTCTGCAAAAGCCTGTTTTGTTATTTTATCTTTAAATGTACTGTTAATTTTTATCTATTTTTGGCTGCAGTTCTGCTTTAAAGAGCCTGAAAATGGCTAACAATTAAGATGATATTGTTTGTGTGCTAAAGTAGCTAAGTTGTGTATTGTTGTTGGGTGTTATTCTGGAAAAACCTTTTCTGTTTTTGTATACTGCTAAATAAATGGCCAAATATACTTGCGCTGAATATCAAGTTTCTGAATTAGTCTACTTCTCTGCGTTGCAGTCTGGATAAGATCACTTCACAGAGCCAGTGTAGTTTGGCAAGTATCACTCTGTAGTTTATTTGGTTTTAGGATTTTGAAAATAACATTCAAAGTAGCAGAAAATGTGTTTACTTCTATAGTACTGAAATATTAGATAACATAAAGCTTTTTGAGTAAAATATTACTCCTCAGACAGGAGTGTCAAAGCAGCCATAGCAAACCAAGTAGCTGCTTGTGAATACTTTACTTCTCTGATCTGCATATGACTACAATATATTTTTGGCACATATCACAGAGGACTGTGACATGTGGATGGGGGAATTCATCCAGTTTTTTTTTCTGTTCAGCCTGCTGGCTGTAGAAAAAAAAATGGAACCATGTATGGCCAGCTTTAAACCTTGAAATAGGGGAAGCCCAGCCCACCTGCTCAGTTGGTATGTTTTTTTGTTTTTTTTTGTATCCATGCCTGCTGCACTTCACTCATATTTGTTGGTATTTTGATGATCTTGCATGTGGTGCTGAAAAGCTAACTCAACATTACCCAAAGCCTTCTTAGTGCCATCAGTCATTTATACATACCTTACAAATTTAAAAGGGATATGAGAAAGAAACAAGTAAATTAAACAGAATAAGCTTCAGTAAGTGAACTCTTTGGTGTTGCTGCGATGTGGTCTTTGTATTTTAGCTGCAGTGAATTACCTTACTTAAAGTTAAAGTGAACAGTCTCAGATAATGCACAAAGATGAAACAAATCCTCCTACATAGGTTTTACATGTATATTTTCAGTCTTTTCTCTACACCCTTTCAAAAGTGCAGATAAGCGCAAAGAGGCTGCAGTTACAGTGTGTGAGAGCTGATTTTAAGAAAAGGAACACTCCTCCCTCCACACAGCAGAAGAACTGCTTTGTGACTAGACAAGCTCTGTTTGGAGCTCTCCCTCCCCTCCCTTCCCACACAGATTTATTTATTTATGCTGATAACAGAGGAACAAAGCACCAGAGAAAAACAACACTTATGTTCAATGTAATTTTATTGAAATTATTTCCATACAAATGTATACAAAAAACATATACTTCAAACAATCAGAGAAAAACATATTGCATTATAATAATTGTACATAGCATAAAACATGTTACATATAGACATGTGTGAACTTCCTACATAATCCCTTACCCAAAAAATCGCATAAACTAATTTGGATACTTTTTGGGAAAGTCTAACAAAAAAAAACAACTCATATATGTCAAGGAAAAATAAAGAGGTTCGCCAAACTACTCAGATTGTTAGACCCCTGGAACGAATAACTGTTTCATATATCCCTCAACCCAAAAAGGCTTGTAGTCTATAGTTTACTACTCCCCATCTTCAACTTCCACAAGGGTATGAACACATCACACAAAACACAGGACCTGACAAGCAACACAACCCCCCCAAAAAAGGGGGGGAGTGTAAAAAAGAAAGAAGGAAAAGAAAAATGTAACTATAAGTAATGTAACCAGGATTGGACACCCGGACAGACATCACCTTGCTCGTTTCAACTCAGGACCAAGTTCCTATCTTACAGCAGGCACGTATATATATTTCTCATTTCAGGGGATTCCCTGAACAGCTTCCAATGGAACCAAATTTGACAACATTGATCATATGTGTCCAATTCACGTGACAGGAGTGTCTCCATCATCTCAATATGGTCCATCTCCTTACCCACTTAATCAGATAGAGCATGTACAGATTTCCAATGATGTGTTATAACCGCTCTTGCTGCTGTCAACCAATGCCTAAGAAGACCTTTTTAATGCTTTTATAAGAGCCGGGTAGGGTATATAGCAGATTAATTTGTGGCATATTGGGGACAATCACCCCAGTTGCATGGGCATGGAATTGTAGGACAATAAATGATACTAAGGCTACTTTCACACTGGGGAGGGGGGCGTAAGCGGTAAAGCGCTGCTAGATTTAGCAGCGCTTTACTGCTGTTATAGCAGCTCTTTCGCAGAGAAAAGGGTTAAAAGCGCCCAAAAAGGCTGATTTCAATGGCAGGGGCGATTTAGGATTGGTGTACACATCGCTTCCGCACTGCTCCAAAGATGCTGCTTGTAGGACTTTTTTTCTCGTCCTGCAAGCACTCCGCCCCAGTGTGAAAACACGAGGTATGAGAGGTGCTTTTCAGGCGCATTACAGGTACTATTTTTAGCGCTTTGAAGAGAGATAAGGTAAACACTGCAGATATATGTGCTTTGCTCAGATTCCATGACTGAGGTTTACAACCACTTTAACTAGTTGCCGCCAGCCCACCATCTAATGACGGCTGATCGGTGCGGCTCTCGTCCTGGGATACTGTCAGTGCCCTGATTACAGTCTAGCAATTAGTTGTCAGCAATCATTGCGCACCAGTGCCAGTAATCAGTGCCCACCAGTGCCAGCAATCAGTGCCCACCACTGCTCACAAGTGCCACAAATCAGTGCCCTTTTGCGATGCCAGTCAGTGCTGGCTATCATTGCCACCTATTAGTGCTACCCATCACTGCTGTCAATCAATGACCATCAGTGTCGCCCATCAATGCCCCCATCAGTACCCACCAGTGCCGCCTATTAGTGCCCACTAGTGCCACCTATCAGTGCTCATCGGTGCTACACATCAGTGCCCATAAGTGCGGCATATTAGTGCCACCTAATCAGTTCCCAAAAGTGCTGCCTCATCAATGCCCATAAGTGCCACCTCATTAATGCCCACCAATTCAGCCTATTAGTGCCCATCAGTGTGGCCTCATCAGTGTACATCAGTGAAGGCAAAAAAAAATTGCTTAGTTACAAAATTTACTGACAGAAACTAAGAAAAAATAATTTTTGTTTCAACATTTTTGGTCTTTTTTTGTAAAAAATAAAAACCAAAGCAGTGATTAACGTCAACCCCGGAGGATTTGGCTGTCAAATGACCGGGCCACTTTTTGCGATTTGGCACTGCGTCACTTTAACTGACAATTGTGTGGCTCCCAAACAAAATTGTTTTTTTTCCCACAAATAGAGCTTTCCTTTGGTGGTATTTGATCACCTCTGCAGTTTTTATTTTTTGCTATAAACAAAAATAGAGCGACAATTTTGAAAAAAAGCAATATTTTGTATTTTTTGCTATAATAAATATCCCCATTTTTTTTTTATAAAGCACATTTTTTCTCAGCTTAGGCTGATACGTATTCTTCTACATATTTTTGGTAGAAAAATAAACGTAATAAGCGTATATTTATTGGTTTGCACAAAAGTTATAGCGTCTACAAAATAGGGGGTAGTTTTATGGCATTTTTATTTTTTTACTAGTTATGGTGGCGATCTGCAATTTTTATCATGACTGCAACATTATGGCGGACACATTGGACACTTTTGACGCTATTTTGGGATCATTCACATCTAAACAGCAATCAGTGCTATAAAAATTCCCTGATTACTATATAAATGTGACTGGCAGGGGAGGGGTTAACCAGTAGGGGGGGGGAAGGGGTTAAATGTGTCCTAGGGAGTGATTCTGGGGGCGTGACTTACTGTGATCGCTGCTTCCGATGAGAGGGAGCAGACGATCAGTGTTGTGTCACTAGGCAGAACACGGAGATGCCTTGTTTACAAAGGCATCCCCCCGTTCTGCGACCCGATCGCGGGACACTGAGTCCTCGGGCACGGTCACAGAGACTAGGCGGCAGTTTCAAAGCAACGTATATATATGTTGCTTTGCCTTCCCATGCCATTCTGCCTACGTATAAATGCGTGAGGCAGTCGGCAAGCGGTTAAATACCACCAAAAGAAAGCTCTATTTGTGTGAAGAAAATTATAAAAAATGTGTACCGCTCAATTGTCATTCAAAGCGCGCCAGCGCTGAAAGCTGAACAATGGCCTGGGCAGGAAGGGGGTGTAAGTGCCCTGTAGGCAAGTGGTTAAATTTAGGTAAGTAATTCAACTCTTGATTTTGCCACATCTGCTGTCTTTTCTGGACAAGTATTATGCTGGCCATACACTATATGAAAAATCTTCTAAAATTCGGTCATTTAGACAGTTCATTCGTTTTTCGAACAGTTAATGGGCACAAAATTGATAATCGTTGGGACGTTTTTGAGCCGAAAAAACGAAGGCCAAGTTTGGAAATTTTCTGCCGAATGAACTGTCTGCACTAGGTATATGTAATAAATTAGAACCAATTTTTATTTATTTATGTCCACTGAACGATTTATCGGTCATTACATGATGGCACTATCGTTTGCGCTCACGGCCGAACGTTCGTTTTTGTATAGCCAGCATAGTATCTTGCTATTGGTTTTTACTTGTTGCTTGAAGTTAATCTTTAAAATGTAATGGTTTATGGAGCATCATAATATATACTGAACCTCTGTTTTAAGAGACAGGATGTTGTTCTGGCAAAATTCTGGCCTGGAGATTGAAGTGCTACATAAGTCTATATTCAGAAAGGAGTTTATTGATTGTGTGTAGCATTCAACATGATTCAGGGGCCCAAAATCGCACCCTTCATAAGATTATCTGGTGTGTGCACACTGCAACACAGAGCCGCTCAGTCACTGGTTTGAATAAAATCTCAAATTGTGTTGTTTTGGGTATTCTAAATGAATAGTAATCTTAGGCTCTATAGGCTTTTAAATGTGCTATTTATTTATATGGGAAAAGAATACATGCAGGATAAGGGCATGAAAGCTGAGGCAGGATGTATATAAAAGCAGATTTTGAGTTTCTTGCCATTCATCAACTACATGTGAGGCCTCGTACACACGACCGAGTTACTCGTCGGGCGAAACACATCGTTTTCCTCGTCGAGTTCCTTGTTAGGCTTGTCAACAAGCTTGCTTTGCGTACACACTGTCAAGATAAAATCTCCTCGTTCTCAAACGCGGTGATTTACAACACATACAATGGCAGGGGAAGTTCGATTCCACTGGCTAAACTCTTGGGGCTGGTTTTGCTAATCTCATGTGTTTGCATGTTATGTAAAAGTTTGTTAAGAGACGATTTGCACTTTTCAGTCTGTTACAGTTTGAAAAATGTGTTATCTCCATTACAAATGCTACTTTTACTCCTGTCTCATACTTTATTTTGAGCAAGCGCGGGTTTCTTAGCATACACACGCTCGAGTTTCTCGTCGGAAACCAGCCCGACCAGGAACTCGACGAGCCAATTTGAGACCCCCGTCGAGGAAATAGAGAACTTGCTCTTTTTTTTGGCTCGTCAAGTTTCTCGACAGTTTCCTCTATGAAAATGTACACACGACCGGTTTCCTCGGCAAAAAAATATCTCCCAGCAAGTTTCTTGATGGATTCTGCCGAGGAAACCGGTCGTGTGTACGAGGCCTCATACTTGCGGCCATTGCCTCACATGTATAAATCTGAAATGCAGCCTTACAAAGTTATTATTATTATTAATTGGGTTTAGGCTGCTTTCACATCTGCATACTTCAGGAAAGTCCAAATAGAGCATGGAAAAATGTGGATCGTGTTTGCGGTACCATTTATTTTTAAATGGTATTCCAAACGAGGCCAGCATACACAAGTTTTTGCATGCAGCAAAACACACAAAAAATGCATGGTAAAAAAAAATAAAACATACAAAGCTCTATGGGGGTTATTCACTAAAGGCAAATCCACTTTGCACTATAAGTGCAAACTACAAGTGCAACGTGCACTTGAAATTGCACTGAAAGTGCACTTAGAAGTGCAGTCGCTGTAGATCCGAGGGGAACATGCAAGGGAAATAAAAAAAACAGCATTTTAGCTTGCACATGATTGGATAATAAAATCAGCAGAGCTTCCCCTCATTTCAGATCTACCCCTCAGATTTTTATAGCTAATGCACTTCCAAGTGCACTTTTAGTGCAATTTCAAGAGCACTTTGCACTTGTAGTTTGCACTTGTAGTGCAAAGTGGATTTGCCTTTTGTAAATAACCCCCTATGTCTAAAAAGGTGCATGAGCATGTTTGTTGAACGTAGGGCAGCCCATTCAAGTGAACAGGCTGCTCTATGTGCATCCTGAGAACATGTGGGAAAACCGCAAAAACACACAATTCTACTACATTAGGTGTGAATGACACCTTAGCACAGTAAGGGAGTGTAAAGAGTGATAATGCACAAAGCACAGTACCCCATTGCAGCCAGGTAATATTATCAATAAAAGGTTCATTCCAAGTGGTTACTGTGTGTTACTGTACACTGCTTTGAATGATATGGAATAATTCCACTTGTCTCAAGATACGGTATATTTCTGTTTTTGCAGCCAAATCGGGATAACACATGCTTTAGATTTGATACAACTCTCCATTCACATAGCATACGTTAAAAAAAAATGCAGCTTTCCTTTTTTTTTAGATGCTCCGTTCTGGGCCCTGCAGCACAGAAAACATCTTACATAGTTCTCTTTGTTTTGGCAGTTTTGTTTGACGTAATTAACCCTGTCTGTCCCTGACTAGACTTCTAGTAGTGTATATCAATGAGGACAGACTCAGGACACTCTGATATTGTTTAAAACACTTTGCTGTTAGCCATGACACCTCCTCTAGAGAAACATCTAAAAGGTAAGAACTATAGGTAGAAAGGTAAAAACAAATTAGGCATGAATGGAAATACATAACAAACATAAAGTGGGGTTTTCTCAAATGTGCTTGCAAAAGAGAAAGTACTCTTTAAATTGTTTCCAAATCCCAAAACAACGCTTTGTATATATATTGCCGCATAGGCAGCAGCATTTACAATGAGGTAATGCGTTAGGGATATTCCTTTTAGATTTCCTGTTTGTTATACTTTCCAATACAGCTTTGGCTCTTCATCACAATGAAATAAAGCATTTAATTGAATTACTGCATCTTTACAATCTGATTTTCTTTCAAAAGGTATTTCAGTTTATGGCTTCAAAGTCAAAACATTTTTTATCATCTGTTCTGAGGGACAGAAATCTCTTTTGTTGTCTACTCTATTTTTGGAGAATTAGTGACTTGGAAGAACCACCTTTTTATTAACAATCTGCATATTTTAATAAACCACTGTGATCAGTGTGTGCAGAGAATAAAATGTTGTAAAGTTGTATGAGTTCCAGACTCATCAGATAGGAATGGAATGAAGTAGAAGAGAGTATCACATCTACCATACTCTGTTTCATTGGCTCTGGAGCTCTCAGGGGAATTGCTTTGATCTGTGATTAAGATATCTTTTGTGTTTAGCTTGGAAGACATAGTAGACCTGCCTCTGACATTAGATTATACTCTGGTGACATCTGCCAATAGCAGGACTCACTATTATCGAAACAGATCTTCTACATTCTGTGCCGAGAAGCCCTCTGTCCTCTTGCTACATGTTTCACAATTACACTTGAGTTTGAGAACCTTTCTTCAACTGTAGTAAAATCCCACACAAAAAGGGTACTGTAGCACCCTATGAGCTATATCTAATAAAAGAATTGTAAAAGTTTGACAACGTCATTAAAATAATATTCCTTAGCATAACCCTTGTTGTGATAAAATGCTGAGTGACCAAAAGCGGTAACCCCGAGCCAGACTCGGGACCGCCTTGCAGTGTCCACAGGCACACGATACTTACCTTGTCCCTGGATCCTGCAATGCCTCCCCACTGTGTGATCGAGCGGTGTCCTCCTCGCTCAATTCACAGTGCCTGTGTGCCGACGATCTCCGTTCCCTGCGACGTTACGACGCATGGGGGGGGGGGATCGGCGCCAAATAAAAAAAAAGTAAATAAACACAGTACATACAGTATACTGTAATCTTATAGATTACAGTACTGTATGAAAAATAATACACACCCCTTTGTCCCTAGTGCTTTGCCAGGTGTCCTACATGTACTTTTGTATAATAAAAACTGTTCTTTCTGCCTGGAAACTGGAGATTGTCCATAGCAACCAAAAGTGTCCCTTTATGTCAAAAGTGGTTTTAGACCAGCTAGAAAACAGCGATAATAAATTAGAATCACTTGCAGAATTGAGCGATAGTGATTTGTGGGGAAATTTGTCATCAAATAATTAAAACTAATAATTTTTATTATTATTATATTATTTGTTATAATTGTTTATATGTATTTATTATATTATAATTTATGATTTTTGTGTTTCAAATTTTATTATACCCGGGATGTCTACTAGACTCTTGTTTGGACAGATTTAAGTGAGTTATTCCTAAGAATTGCAGTCCTACAATATAAAACACCAAATTTCCATGCAAAATAATGGTACCGCTTTCAGCTCCTAAAATCTGAAATAACCATACCGCCAGGGAGGTTGAAGTGTTACTAAAGTAAAAAAAGAATAATTCTTAATTAAATTAACAAGCATGTTATACTCACCTGCTCTGTGTAGTGGTATTTCACAGAGTGCCCCCAATCTGTCTCTTCTCAAGTTCCCCGGCGACGCTCTTAGCTCATTCTCTTGTTCATCTATCCCCATAGCAAACAGTTTTCTATGGAGGCACACAGTGTGTTTGCGCTCCCGATATAATCATCCACCAGAGGATCTTTATACCCCTTAATGGGGTAGGTGCATGGTGACCAGCTATGGTTATAAATGGAGGTGAGCACATATATGTGAAGGTTGAGGGACACTGAAGGTGTTTTTATTTGTCTGCGCAGTATCAACGGATTTACTCTCAATATTTGGGCTGATGCCACTGCTTTAGCTGATTTCCTGTTAGTAAAAGACGATTTGCGCTTTTCAGTCTGTTACAGCGTGATGAATGTGCTTACTCCATTACAAATGGTAGTTTTACCAGAACGAGCGCTCCCATCTCATAACTTGCTTCTGAGCATGCGCAGGTTTTTAACGTTGTTTTAGCCCACACACAATCATTTTTTACAACCCGAAAAACTACATCGTTTAAAACGTCGTAAAAAAATGTAGCATGTTAGAAATTTTTTTGGGTGGTTTTTCAGAACCCGAAAAATTATGTGAAGCCCACACACAATCATTTTAAATGACATTTTTCAAAAACTTATTTTTTTTCACGCCGAAAAATGATCGTGTGTACACGGCATAACAGTGCAGAAGGGATTGATGATTAAAAGATCCATCCCCTCCATTTCTAGATGATGCTTCATTCATAGTAACTCCTATGAATGAAGTAGCTGGGCAAAAAAGGTGGGCATAGATATAGGAGAATTTCCGTATTTTTGTATTTTGACTGCACTTAGGCATTAACTGCATTTTTAAGGGTAAGTGAGACATAATTGAAGAGTTGTATGGATACATTTTCCATGTGACCTCTTCCCTTGCACACTGACAGGCTCTGCAGCGCTGTAGGAGAAAGTTCTTTATAATGAAGATTTTCATAGGAGGTCTGGAAACAATCCAGCATTCTCCTGAATTGTTCACCTCTATCACATGGTGGATTGGTGAGACTAGTAGTTTACACAATGAAGATAATGTTCCTTGTACTTTGCTTGAAGCTCACAGAACGTGGCACGATCAACAGTTTTGTTCTCTACTTGCTAAAAATGCTCTTAGACTGAAATATAAATGCTAAAGCAGCCACCACATCTAATGACTGGTAAGCTGCAATATATTTTATTTTAGATATGATTTAATGTTAAGCATATTTCTATTTCTGAATATAGATACCTAAAATATATTTCCAAATTATTTTTTTCTTTATAATAATATTAATAATATTTCAATGTATGTATTTGCAGGCCTTCTGCATTAGCAAGCAGCCCAACATATTCAGATCTTCCGTTCATAAGAATATCCCCGCACAGAAATCCTGGGACGACATCGGACTCACCATTTAGCCCTCATCACCCTTATATCAATCCATATATGGACTATATCAGATCATTACATAGTAGCCCTTCACTTTCTATGATATCAGCAGCACGTGGACTTAGCCCTACTGATGGTAAGTTATGAAATATTGCAGCAAAATTACTAATTGATCCTCTGGATCCTCTGGATCAACTGTGGGTATGGAGTTGGGTGTATAGGATTGTACTGTGTTTTTTATTTTGTTTTTTTATTTTTTGTGGTTGAACAGGATGGACCTGTGTCTTTTTTCAACCTGACTAACTATGTAACTATGTAATGGTAGTAGAAGTAAGCACTCTATTTGTTTAATCCAACTGACCTGCTCAAGAGAAGGGAGAAGGAGGGTTTATGGGAGTGAAGTCCTTCACAGTGCAATGTCACCTATAGTAATGTACACAATGAATAAGAGTAAGGCCATTTGTTTCATCAGTTAAGTCACTTTTTTTTTTTCAACAATTTTCATTCGTTTTTCATCCGACCTGTTTTTTTAATGGAATAAACATAGGGCTTTGATCTGTTCCAAAAAATGAGTGACGTCATCCCTGCTCCAGCCAATCACAGTGCCGGAGCCGCGACACCCGGAAGTAACCTCCGGGAGCGATGGATGCGGCCGTGGGCTTCGGTCTAAGTCAAGTAATGCATAATGAGCTAGTATGCTAGTCATACTAGCTCACTATGGCTTTGTCTTGCAGGTTTTTGTTTTTTCAAGGGTTTACTTCCTCTATAAGACAAGTATAAAGACTTCAATACTCCAATACTGTGTTCAGTTATACCCAACTGGGAATTTGAACTTTTTATACTTTTATGATATAATAGCGGATTTTTTTTTATAGTTTTGTATTTTTAAAAGTGAATGTGCTATTACTTCCTCATTTCAACAAAGCCCATACTGAAGTAAATGTCATCAAGCATGCCCCTTAAAAAAATATCCTATAGACATGTTTGTAAGGCGCTACATTAATATACACTATGCCTTAACCCAAATGTTTCAAAACATTTAAAAAATAAAATGTATCATTTTAAAAAGCAATCAAGCTGGATGTAAATTTAGGATTTTACTTAGAATTGATAGCTTTCAGATTATGACCATGTATTCATAGATTGACTGTCAATTGAAGCACATTAGCTACAATCATCTTGGTGTAAAATGAGTCACCAGTAGAAGCAAATCTGTCCCTGTTCAGCATGTGAAAGGCATCCTCAACCATTTTCAGCTAGCTGCTCGACAGCAAAGGACATGTCTTATCTATTAGACACCTTAATAAATTATAGAAGATAAGACAGCATGGTAGGAAATTGCTAACATTTCCTCTTTTACTTTTTCTAAAACATCTTGCATTCTGTCTTCTCAAAGTGAGCTCTGCTGTTGACATGAGCCTACTATACATTGTATTTTTTTTCTGTTTTGTGTCTAAATCTGTAAATAACATCAGCAACATAAAACATAACAATCTACCATACCATTCATTTCATCTGTATTGTGTTCATTAACATATTGCAGAGAGACATGTTCGATGACAGCACCACACAGGGATACATACTTATGAAAAGTGACAGTTTTGTCACTTGGTTAAATATTCAAGAATAAATACAAGAAATTCTGTATACAGAAGTCATATAATTTGAGCTACATGAACGTTTTTATTTTTTATATTCAGAAAAGCGTGGTGCAAATCTCTGCTGGACTGCTGTCTCTTAGAAGGCGAGGAGGGGGGGGGGGGGGCAACATTTTTAGCCTATTAAAAAGGGAACATATATTTTTCTATGTTTTTTTTATATATACACTTAAAACATCAGCTTGATGTAAATAATCTTATTTCTTAATGGCCATACATATGGGCCAAATATCCGGTGGTATTGGGCGGTTCAATAGAAACTGTCTGACATTCGGCCCGTGTGTGAATGGAAAAGGTCTGCTGATGGGCATCCAATCAACGCACTTAGCCAGTGGTGGATTGTTAGTACAGGATCTCCTCCCGAGCTCTTCAGGCTTTTTACGTTCAGCCCGCTGGGTTGAACGGAAATAAAAAAAAAACAATAGTGTTGATTAGGCTTTACAGTGCAAGTCTATAAGAATGTGTGCCTGAAATGTTATCTGAACAATTGTTAAAAGATAATTGGGGCAATTGTACTGAGCTACTGAGTTTCTCAAGTGCTTGACCTCACAAATGCGCTTCTGGAAGAATGGTCAAACATTCCCATAGACGCACTCCTAAACCTTGTGGATAGCCTTCCCAGAAGAGTTGAAGCTGTTATAGCTGCAAAGGGTGGGCCAATGCAAAATTTAACCATACGGACTAAGACTGAGATGCCATTAAAGTTAATGTGCGTGTAAAGGCAGGCGTCCCAATACTTTTTGGCAATATAGGATATTATTGATAGAATTACATAGAGCACTGAAGAATACATGCATGGTCAGGAGTTACAATTTAAAATAAAGTCATGCTCTTTGTGTCTTTTAGTTCCTCATGCTGGTGTCAGCCCTGCTGAATATTACCAACATATGGCACTACTCGCAGGACAACGAAGTCCATATGCTGACATTATTGCTTCACCAACAACTCCAGGTGTTGGAGCCACTGCTCTTCATATGGAGTATCTTCATGCTATGGAAAGTAAGTAGCTCTTCTTGGCTCAAAGTAAAGTGGATCTGATTCCATGTTATTCATTTACCTGTATATGTGTGTGTGTTGTTTGTTAGCTCACTTACATACATATTCCTCATTTGCAGAAATAACATGTTTTGATTAAATTGCTTACTAAGAAAATGATATACAAGAGGATTCCTAGATATCCAAGTAAACATTGGATTTATTTAACTAAAATGTCAGGCTGTGATGAAGTTAAATTTGTATCTTAATTCCAGTGAGTATACCTTTCAAGTAAATTCAAAGTTCCCTGACCTGGTGCATTTTAGTTGATCAGGGGAGGCCAGACAAGAAAGCAAGTTAGAAAGTGGGGCCTACATCACTTCCCCCAGCCCACTCTCACTTTTTTTAAGTGGTGACTCTGAAATAGTGAAAATGCTTTCTCTTGGACTGACCTCACACAGACACAGCAGTGTATAGTCACTGTAAATAGTAACTTTAGATTGCTAAGTCATTCCAGAAAAATAGTTATTTCTCTAACTTTGCTTCAGTTATTCTGAATAGTACCATCAGTGCAGGATTGACCCACTAGAAGATAAAGCTGGTAAACTATCACTGGCTGCTATATCTTCATTGTTTTCAATTTGCATTTTACATTTTGGGTTTAAATATACTAGCCTCTCTTGTGAATCACCGAAAACCTTGTTTTTGTGTAAGATCCAAACAAATGACTGAAAGTGGGAAAGGTGTTGTATATTATCTGTGGCATGTACAGTATACTAACAACTCTACAAAATGATGGTTACTATGGGTTCTTCGTGGCTTTAAATATCCCTACTAGTTTTAATTCTGTGGTTTTTTTAATATGATCTTCAAAAAATGACATGTATTTATTTGGAGATACCTTATTGAGTCTTGGTCAAAGTCAAGATCCAACCACTGAAAATTGTTCTAATGCATGAGTACATGAAAGGTCTGGAAGGAAAATAACCGGCACTGAGAGTATGTTTTTTATGAAAATACTAACTGTTGTTGTTCGGATATTTAATTGTGGCTTTATACCATTTTTGTTACTTTTTTTATTTTTCATATATGACATTTTTCTGATTTGCCAATATATTAATTTAGTACTTGAGTTTTAAATAAATCTACAAAGCATTTTTGTCTAACACATATAACAACATAGTCATCAGAAAAACAAATGTAATGCCTAGTTTGCAGTTCATTCTCCATTAGATATAGAATGAGCAGATAGACTACGGTATATATAATAGTAGGGCTACTGTGGATGCCTCAAAACCCAAGCATTTGTTCTCTACTTTGTGCTTTAATGAGCTGCTTTCTGCTGTTTTGATACATGAAAAGTAACAACACTTATGCCGTGTATACACGGTCGGAATTTCCGACAACAAATGTTCGATGTGCGCTTGTTGTCGGTAAATCCGGCCGTGTGTATGTTCCATCGGACATTTGCTTTCAGAATTTCCGACAACAAATGTTTGAGAGCTGGTTCTCAATTTTTCCGACAACAAAAGTTCTTGTCGGAAATTCCAACCATGTGTACACAATTCAACGCACAAAAATTCCACGCATGCTCGGAATCAATTCAAAGCATGCTCGGAATCATTGAACTTAATTTTTCTCGGCTCGCCATAGTGTTGTACGTCTCCGCGTTCTTGACCTTCGCAATTTCCGACAACATTTGTGTGTATGTAAGACAAGTTTGAGTGAACATCCGTCAGAAAATAATCCACGGTTTTGATGTCGGAATGTCCGATCGTGTGTACGCGGCATAAGACTCCTTTCTCACTGGGGCGGTGCCAGCGTAAGCGGTAAAGCGCCGCTTTCCTGCTGTTATAGTGCCACTTTTCGGCCGCTATAGGGGCGCTTTTAACCCCCGCCAGAAAGGCTTAAAAGCACCCATGTTGCGGCGCTGCCGAATCGCTTTGCAGGCGCTTATGCAGCCATGCCCATTCATTTTAATGGGCATGGTGTTTTGGGAGCAGTGTATACACCGCTTCCAAACTGCCTTAAAGATGCGTAGTGCAAGCGCACTGCCCCAGTCTTTCACACTGGAGAGGCATGAGGGGTGCTATTTTTAGGGCTATAACTCCTGAAAGTGCCCCAGTGTGAAAGGGGTCTAACTCTGTTGGGGTGTTGGGAGCCAGAAAGTGGAAAATGTGCATACTGGAAACACATTTATATTTATTTTAACTGCTACCACATTTATCTTTTGGCCTAAGGTTTAATAACAATGTATTATGGAAACAGTCAGTCATGCGAGAATGACCTGGTTTTCTTTATTCCTATTTAATTTTTTGGTTTTGTGTGCCGTTGCCTTTTTGTTTTAAACTATGTATATTCTAAAACAATTATTTTAGACTAAAAATTATCAAAAAAGGAATTTGTAATTCCTTATGCAATTTTTATTAGTTGGTGTATTTCAGGTCGCTAAATTTCTTTACAGTCCTTTATGAGCTGAAAAATAAATAATATTTTGAACACTTTATGCCAGTGATATGCCAGTGTATGGGTAAACCACAGACTTTGTGATGCCTTACCAGGATGGAAGATGCGATAGTTTAAGGTCCAATCAACTCATATACAGTATGCAGCTCTTATTTCTGGTATCCTTCACATGAAGTTATAGCTCGGAGCCCCCACATCTGTTAGTTTGCTATCACCCTAAATGCTTTGGCTTCAATTCTTTCTGAGCCCCTGACCAGGATCTAGTATAAAGATAAGAAATTCTAACTTTTTTCCAACTTTTGTTTCTTGCATGATCATTCTGTGACTCATGACAATGTAATGTAAAAGCCTATTTATATAGTAATCTATGTTTAAAATGAACAGACATCGTTTTTTTTTTGCTGTTTCTGTTTATGTAAGGCTTAGTGGTGACAGTATTATTATGATTTTGCCTAAAGAAAATGAGTTCGCTATGGAGTGCTATATTATTGCCAGTCTTGCATCTCACAGTGTGAAAAAGTTTTATGTCCGCTGCCAAGTTCTATGGAATTTTCCAAAGTATCATGACCACGTGGTGTAAACAGCAAACAAGCATAGCTTATCTAAATATACAATCTCTTAGCACTAACACAATTAAGTACATAACTAAAATATACCATAGGTGCACTCAGCGTTGATTTCAATAGATTTACTTGATGTTTTTAAAACCATAAAAACATATCTAAATATATATCCTGTGCAAACCACAGAGAGAAATAAAATAATCACAAACTTTACACTACTTATTTGCCCTGTTATTTTCTGGGAGTATTTCCAACGTCAAACAACTTCTGGAGCAGACCTTGTAAGAACATCAAAGAGAGACTCTGGGAATTTTCAAATATGCTTTCTTGTCCTTTTCTTATTAGTCGTTTCCAGCTAAGACATTTATCATGCTTCTGAGTAGCATGGAGAAGCACTGGGAAATGTAGTGTTTAATCATAAATTCTTTTGGCCCAAGTAATGGCAGTCTGGCACGAATACAGTTATGTACTGTTCTTAAAAAAAAAGTTTGTCATCTTCATTTTCCTGATTGTCTATAGAACAGCATATGTAAGAAGGTTGCTGAATAATAATGTATAATAAACATGTCTAAAAAGTATAAGAGTTTTACCATGTCTAAAAACATGCATCTTATTGCATAATAATTTGCTTAGCAAGTAGCAATGTCCAGAAATCTATAGCCATTAGATCTCAATACAGTATATATCTGATATATTTTTTTTTTTGCACTACGATATTAGAGGTCAGTTTTCCAATGACCTCACAAGGCATTCATTTAAACTGTGCTTCTAAAAACATACTTGGGTGGCATATGGCCCATGAATAGCTTTAATCTAAGCTGTCATTGGACAGCTCAGATCACAGTCATAAAGTACAGAGCCAATCAGAGTGACTGTGTACCTTGTGATCACTGTGAATCAATTTTGAGCAACCCTACCTCCATTGTGAATAGTCTGAATATCTGTAAGCGCAGCAGGAAAGAAGTGTGTGGGGTAGATTGAAAGGGGAGGTTCTAAAGTGCCGCTGGCCACCAATGATGATTGGATATTTTTTTTTATTTTTTAAAGGTGGGGGTAAAAATGCCACAGACCACCAATGAGTGTGGGGTTATTAAATACCACCAATAAAGCTACACCTGTCTCACAGTGTAAGACAGGTACACTGTAGCTGTTGTTGAGTTGTCAATCACCCCTGCTACACTAGTGAAAACTGAAAATGGCCTGGAAATGAAGGGGTATATATAGGCAAGTGCTTATGGTTATGGTTAAGCAATTACTGTTTCTCAATAGCACCATATACAAAAATAGTAATAAAAGAAGATGAAACGCATTGCCTTTGCCAGCTTAAACTGCCTAAACTGATGTGACTTTAAGTTGTTTGTTTGTATCAAACAATCTACAGACTGTAATTTTTTATTAAACCTGTGTGATGTGGTTTAACCCCCAGTTTTGCAGAAATTATCACTTGCCATGATTAGTAGTATTCAAAAGCATTACTGCATTTCTTATAAAAAAATATTTGTAGTCAAGGAGAGATCAATAACATTGTACTTGGCTACCTTCACAGTTTTCTTTAATTTATCCCTGGAACATTATGTTTTAATTTGTCAATTTTCTAGGCAGCTCATTAAAAAAAGATTTGTGAATACATGTTAGACAGAACTATTCTACAAGGTACGCAAACAATGCCGGCTGCAAAAGACAGAAATCAAGTGTCCAGCCAAAAATGCACCCCCCTTGTTAAACTGTTATCACATTTGCCAGTGAAAGCACATACACCCTAACCACTGAGTACATCATTTCTGATATACCGTATTTATCGGCGTATAACGCACACTTTTTTCCCCTTAAAATCAGGGGAAAATCGTGGGTGCGCGTTATACGCCGATCCTCGCTGTCTGAGCGCCGCCGACAAAGACCGAGCCGAGTGTACTGCGCACTCGGCTAGGCTCGGCCACGCTCGGCTCCGCCCGCAGCCACGCGAGGGGAGCCGAGAGGATCCGAACACACCGGAAATCTGGCTCTGCACAGCTCGACCGAGGTGCCAAATTCAAACACACACCGCTGCAACCCCCGGCAGACGGACGCGACGGACACCGACAAGGCTGGACGGACCCGCAGACGGACACGACGGACACTGACAAGGCTGGACGGCCCCCGCGCAAGGCCGCAGACGGACGCCGGACAAGGCCGCTGATGGACACTGGGCAAGACAGCAGACGGACACCGACAAAGCTGGACGGACCCCGCACAAGGCCGCAGACGGACGCCGGACAAGGCCGCCGATGGACGCCGACAGCAGACGGACACCGACAAGGCTGAGCATCCAAAATGTTAGTTTTTTTCCTAAACTTCCCTTCTAAGCTTGGGGTGCGCGTTATACGCCGGCGCGCGCTATACCCCGATAAATACGGTATGCAAGAAATAAGTTAACCACTTTAGCTCTGGAAGATTTACCCACTTCTTGATCAGCACTGCGTTACTTTAACTGACATATGCGTGGTCGTGTGATGTACCCAAATGAAATGTATATCCTTTTGTTCCCACAAATAGAGCTTTATTTTGGTGGTATTTGATCACCTCTGCAGTTTTAATTTTTTGTGCTATAAACAAAAAACGAGCGACAATTTTGAAAAAAATTTATTCCATAAAAAAATTAAATAAAAAAATGTCTTCATTAATTTAGTCCAGTTTGTATTCTGCTACATATTTTTGGTAAAAGAAAAAAATCCCAATAAGTGTACATAATTAGTTTGCGCAAAAGTTATAGCGTCTACAAACTATGGGATATATTTTGGGAATGTATTTTTATTTTATTACTAGTAATGGCAGCGATCAGCAGCTTATAGTGGGACTGCGATATCAGACCCATGAGTGACACTTTTAACACTTTTTTGGGAACCGGTGGCACTAATACAGTGAGCAGTGCTTAAAATATGCACTATCACTGTACTAATGACACTGACAAGAAAGGGGTTAGCATCAGGGGAAATCAAAGGGTTAATTGTGTTCCTAGGGGGTGCTTTCAAACTGTGTGTGGGGTGCTTGTACTGTAAGAAGACAGAGATCCATGTTCCTGCTTAGCAGAAACACAAGATCTCTGTCTTCTCCTGTCACAGGACGACAATCTGCCTTGTTTACATATGGCGGGTCCTGGCCGTGCCCAACATGTGATTCAGTGTAGTGGGGAGGTGCTTTTACTAGTGGAAGGCATTGATCAGTGCTCCTGTTTTACAGAAACACAGGATCCTTTCCTTCTGTACTGACAGAACGGCAATCTGCCTTGTTTACTTAGGCAGACTACCATTCTGCCTAAGTAAAAACCAGAAGTGCAGAATCACGTATATATATGTAATTCTGCGCAGGGTGGCCTCCCTGTAGCAGTAAATGTGCTATGGGGCTGTCGGCAAGTGGTTAACCATGGGTATATGGTGTGTAGATCTCCATTTTGTGTGGAGCTGGATGGTCACAGGCAATATATTTTCATATTTTGTTACAATGCTGAAGAAAATCCCTACAGTCTTAACATAATTGTACTTTTCTGTGGATTTCAGGTGTGTTTGAGTAAGTGGAGGAGACAGAATTCCTGAGAACAAAGCTTTTTAATTTTCTAAATTAATGAAATTGTGCACATTATACTCCTGCTAGACTGGGTTTTGTAATTCAAGTTTGTGTGAGAATGTTTCTTATTTACAAAATCACAATTAGAAAAAGCTTTCTTAAATTAGTATTTTTCTTTTAGAAAACATGTGAAATACCACTAGGTGGTGCAACCACTTTGTATTAAAGTAATATATAAGCCATGTCTCTTTTTTTGAATTTTTGAATAAAATTAAAGTGGAGTTTCCATCCCAATTTTTTTTTTCATTATTGTGCTCATTAGACCTAAAAAAGAAAAAAATGCCTGTTGCTATGCGGTCCCACAAAATCTGCCTTCGGAATCACCTAGGATTCTGACATCATCTGCCTCTGCTCCTCAGCACGCTAATGCTCCTGGGAAATGTGTGTCATCATTTCCCAGGATGCAGTGCGCTTCCCCATTATAACTCCCCATCCAAGACTTCCAGGAAGTAAGTGCTTGTGGGCTTCACAATGCCCACAAGCAAAATGACAACAGTGTGGACATACCGTGTTTCCCCGAAAATAAGCCCGGGTCTTATATTCATTTTGGCTACAAAAGACCCAGTAGGGCTTATTTTCGGGGTAGGGCTTGTCATGTGCTGATTTCTCCCCCAATCTCCCTCCCTGCCTGTCAGGAATCCCCAGTGGCCAGTGGAACCGAGTAAAACTGCCTGCAAAACTCAAGAATTCTCTGGATCACAGTATCAGATAATGAAAACTGTACCTTTCTGCAATCCATGTGTGACAAACACCTTCACATAACCCTGCACCTGTGTCCCGCCGCACTGCAAATGGAGGGGGGTCCGATATCCCCCGCAGAAGAGAACTGGCAGAAGAGAGGAGAAGAGCAGCTGGACATCAGCTGAGCGCCGCTATGCACTTCTCTGGCCCGCCGGAGCTCTTGTTCCCACTCTGAGCACTGAGGGGGGGCCAAAATCTCCCACTGACAGCTGGCTGAAGAGAGGAGAAAAGCAGCGGGACATCAGCTGAGCGCCGAAATGCGCTTCCATGGCCCGCCGGAGCTCTTGTTTCAGCTCCGAGCACTGAGGGGGGGGTCAAAATCCCCCGCTGACAGCTGGCTGAAGAGAGGAGAAAAGCAGCGGGACATCAGCTGAGTGCCGCTATACGATTCCATGGCCCGCCGGAGCTTTTGTTCCCGCTCTGAGCACTGAGGGGGAGTCAAAATCCCCCCTGACAGCTGGCTGAAGAGGAGAAGAGCAGCGGGATGCAAGCTGAATGCATCCAGCACACACAGCCCACATCACATACTGTGCTAGGTCTTATTTTCGGGGTAGGGCTTATATTGCAGCCCTCCCCAAAAATCACAATAGGGCTTATTTTTGGGGTAGGTCTTATTTTCGGGGAAACACAGTAGTTTTATAAACTATCTTTTTTGAATAACTATGCGGAGCGGCGGCGGATTGTAAAATAGTGACCGGATTTATATTATAAAAACGCATGATGAAAGGACATACATTTAAAAAATGCTAATTGTGGTTGGAACCCCGCTTTAAGAAAGGTTAGACCCACTGGGAAGGTTTTTCATTTCCTTCCTGTCCCTGTTTTAAGGGTCACCTTATAGTGATAGCGATGGAAAATCTTTTGAATGGGTACACAAACAGCAATAAAATCAGCGTTTTTACTTTAATGGGGAACAGTTAGAACCTCTATCAGGTTTTTATTAATGATTTATGGAGAAGTATTTCTAAATTTCTTTCCTAGTAACAGTGGACACCAACAAAGTAAGAGAGGGGAAAAATTCTCCAAGAAAAAATATACAGATGTTTTAACTGTAAGAGCCCATTCACACAGGGGCAACATGACTTCTAGCACGACTTTGGGAGGCAACTTGGACACGACTTGAGTATGAATCATCAGGCAACTTACAAGGCAACTTCAAGTTGCCTCCAGGACAGTACAAGGCAACTTCAAGTCACCTCCAGGACAGGAGGCTTTCCAGTGGCCAATCAAACAACAATCAGCTCTGGGGGAGGGAGGGGTTTGCCTGAGAAATGTATGTTATCTTCCCGTATTGTTGCCTAAGTTAAGACAGTGATCCGACTTCTGAGGCGACTTCCATTGAAATCAATGGGTACAAGTTGCCTACAAGTTGCCTAGAAGTTGGATTGAAGTAGTACAGGAACCTTTTCTGAAGTCGGAGCGACTTCAGTAGTGTACATTAAGACGGCTCCCATTCACTTCCATTCATTTTCTCGACCGCGCGACTTGGGGCGAAGTCGGATCCCAGGTCGCCCCAGTGTGAACCGGCTCTTATACACTCTATGTAAAAATAAAGGAAAACATTTGAAATAAATTAGATGTATACATGCTCAAATTATCCAGAGAAATTGTTGGGCTGTTTGCGTTGATCATATTTTCCAACAGTCCTGTTTGAGTGGAGTCGATCACCCTGCTGAACTGGCCGAATTTTGATCCATCTATGGCCATCTTTAGAAAAGTGAATATACACTTTGCCAAGTAAATGTATCTAAGCTAAGTATATATGGTGAAACCATGTCCACTTCAATCATTTAATCTTGTATTAGCAAAAATCCATTTGTTTACATAATTTCCCTTGCACATAATTAGGTACCCCCCTCCTTCTTCTCCCCCCCCCCTTTTGTTCCCCCCCCACTCACCACACTACTCTGCAATCCTTCTTTCACTCTGCCTTTGTTGCCTCTCCCCTTCCCTGACCCCCTGTCCCTCACTCCCCCCGCCCCCCTTTCCCTCACTCCCCCCGCCCCCCTCTCCTTCCCCCCTTCCTCTGTACTCCTCCTTCCCCCCTCCTCCTCCCCCGGCCCTATTTTCTCCCTCCTTTCTATCCCCATCCCTTTCTTATCCCTCAATTGTCCATTCACCATTCACACCTCCACGCTTCTCAGCCTTGTTCCTGTCCCCCCTTTTTCCCCCTTTCCCCATCTCCCCCTCCTTTCCCTCCTCTCCCTCCATTCCTCACGCATCACACTACCCACCCCCCTCCCCCCTTTCTCACCTTGTCCACTACCCCCCCTTTTCTCTCTCCTCCTTCCCAACCCTATCCCCTCCCCCCTCTCCCTCCCCCTTCCCTCTTTTCTGGTTGGGACCTTAAGGTGCTTGGCACACCCTTTTGAATATAATAACTACAGTGCATAGCACCTTCACCATGGTGGCACACTCACTTCACTAGTATTTCATTGTTCAGCTCAGCCCTACTGATGATATACATATTTATATACAGCCACAACAGGTCTACCTCCGCAGTTGGGCCCCCCTGCATCCTGGTCGCCGTGTGAGAACCCTCTCCACGGTCGGCCCCTCGCTCCCTAGCGAGTGGTTGTTCTCTGTACAGGTAAGCTGCACAGCATTGGCTCCTTCCCCTAAATACCCTGTCTATATACTTTGTTGATATTTGTACATTTGTTTTTTGACACTTGAGTGGTCTTTACATATTTATCCATATGTACATAGCCTGTGACGCTAACAAGTATATATCATCTTTTTAGAAATTCTCCTGACGAAGCAACTATCGTTGCGAAACTAGTAGAGATCTTGACTTGTATGACCCCCTTCGTTTCACCGCCACCCTTCGTCTAGGGTCTATTCCACCTCGGTGATCTGGTTGGCTGGACAAAAAGCCATTCCTCTCTCATGTCCCCCCTACTCCTGTCTTAAGGTTAGCATGTTGTTCCGTAGATGTCAGCAGCCTCTACGCGTTTCGCAAGGTATATTGCATCCTCAAGACTATAGGGCTTCCTGAGGACGCAATATACCTTGCAAAACGCGTAGAGGCTGCTGACATCTACGGAACAACACGCTAACCGTAAGACAGGCATATGTTTGCATACACGGCTGGAGAAGCTTGGTGCCGGCATACGGGCACAACCAAATGTGAGTGCAATATATGCTTTGATTTTAAATAATATTTTTTTTACATACTGTACTATGAGGAGCACTCTTTTTCTGTGAGCTTTTATAGAGTAAAAGAGACCATACTAATATACCCAAGATACCTGACATTTGTGGAGACACAAGAGAGGAGTGGTTATCCTGGGAATGAACCAAAAGCATCTATTAAATGTAATCTGGTGAGTGGCCATTCTTAATGGTGACGGGACTATCACGGAAGTGGTGAAATCACGTTGTGTTTTAACATCTCACAGGAGCAGCATTGATTGCTAATGAGCACTTGGTCAACATATTGGGACTTTAAAGGGAAGAGGATCAATTTAGAAGACCTCTATTCAATTTTCACATATATATATATTTTATATAATAACTATATAAAAATTGTTTGTTTTCGTGGCAAGGATCTTTTGAATTTGATATAGGGGAACGCACGTTTTCTAAGTGCACTATTTAATATATGTATGGTACGCATATGTGTGTTTTTTTACACTGTCCTGAGAGGAATATTTACATGTGAGCACTTGGTACACATTTTTATACACATATATGTTTGGTGGATTGTCAATAGGGGTGATACATATAGGGGCTAATAATCGCAATTATTGCCCAGGACTAGGTGGATATAGACCAACCACCAGGGTAGCGCAATCCTTATATCATACTCATCTAATTCTGGACGAGACACAATAGAGTGTCTTGTACCTTTTTTTGAT
This sequence comes from Rana temporaria, assembly GCF_905171775.1. Classification (NCBI taxonomy): domain Eukaryota; kingdom Metazoa; phylum Chordata; class Amphibia; order Anura; family Ranidae; genus Rana; species Rana temporaria. The sequence continues at coordinate 151,473,922 of NC_053493.1, read as the reverse complement.
TGCAGCAAACCCATTAACCCCCCCGGTCGGTATTCCCGAGTCTGACTCAGGGTTACATTTTCGTGCTGCGATCGGTAACCCCGAGTCAGACTCGGGCTCGCCTCGCTGAATCCACAGGCAGTGTTTACTTACCTTGTCCCTGGATCCAGCGATGCCACCGCGCTGTGTGAGCGAGCGGGTGCTCACTCGATTCACACAGTGCCTCTGTGTGCCGCCGATCTCCATTCCCTGCGACGTTGCGATGCACGGGGGCGGAGAACGGCGCCAAATTCAAAAAGGTGAACAAACACCTTACATACAGTATACTGTAATCTTATAGATTACAGTACTGTATGTAAAAAATACACCCCCCCCCCTTGTCCCTAGTGGTCTGCCCAGTGCCCTACATGTTCTTTTATATAAAAAAAACGGTTCTTTCTGTCTGCAAACTGTAGATTGTCCATAGCAACCAAAAGTGTCCCTTTATGTCAAAAATGGTTTTAGAGCAGCTTGAAAACAGCGATAATAAATTATAATCACTTGCAGAATTGAGCTATAGCGATTTGTGGGGAAATTCGTCATAAAAAAAAAAAAAGTAATGACAGCGACAATTCTGCAACTGAGCAAATTTCAGTGATTTTGAGTTGATTACATTATTGAATATTTTTTATTATAATTTTATTATTATTTGTTATAATTATTTATAATTATTTATTATATTATAGTTTATAATTTTGTTTTAAAAAAAATGTCATACCCGGGATGCCTACTAGACTCTTGTTTGGTCAGATTTAAAGGATCACTAAAGGATTTTTTTTTTTTAGCTAAATAGCTTCCTTTACCTTACTGCATTACTGGTTTCATGTCCTTATTGTTCGTTTTTGCTTTGAAGTAGCTGTAATTCTGCTGTGATCTCCACACTTCCTGCTTGTCTGGCTCCTTATGAAAAAACTCATGGGAGCTTTTCACTGTGGTCTAAGCTGTGTGTCTAAAACTCCTCAGAACCAATCAGATTCATTTTAAAAACAAAACGATGCCCTGGATTTGTTTGTTTTTGTTCTGTGGGTCTCTTTACTTCACATAAACATGAAACCAGTTTAAAACCAAAAGTGAAACTAGAAGCACATTATATGATAGAATTTAAACTATTTTTAATCATTTTTAAAAGGAATCAGTTAACTTTTATGTCTCTATACCCTGTAAACAGTCATTTCAGCAAAAAAAAAAAAAAATTCCTTTAGTGACCCTTTAAAGCGGGAGTTCACCCATTTATTTAATGTTTGCCCTTTTCCCCTTAGATTCCTGCTCGTTTGGTCTGGGGGAATCGGCTATTTGTTTTAAAATATGAGCTGTACTTACCCGTTTTCGAGATGCATCTTCTTCCGTCGCTTCCGGGTATGGGTCTTCGGGAGCGGGCGTTCCTTCTTGATTGACAGTCTTCCGACGGTCGCATCCATCGCATCACTCGTAGCCGAAAGAAGACGAACGACGGTGCGGCTCTATACTGCGCCTGCGCACCGACGTTCGGCTTCTTTCGGAAAATCGTGACGCGATGGATGCGACCGTCGGAAGCCTCTCAGAAGACTGTCAATCAAGAAGGAACGCCCATTCCCACAGCCCATACCCGGAAGCGACGGAGAGGATGCGTAACGGTAAGTACGGATCATATTTTAAAACAATTAGCCGATTCCCCTAGACAAAACGAGCATTAATCTAAGGGGAAAATGTGCTCTCTGAGGGTGAACCTCCGCTTTAAGTGAGTTATTCCTAAAAATTACAGGCCTACAATGTAAAACGCCAAATTTCCTTGCAAATAATGGTACCGCTTTTAGCACCTAAAATCTGAAATAATCATACCGCCAGGGAGGTTAATATAGCACAATTTTATTTTTTTTAATTTGCGCCAGCAACACCCGTTCCATATAATGTTATTAGTTATATCTTACTTTTTCTGTAAAAGCTTCTATGTGGATGAGTGTGTTTGAAGCTATTATGTCAACCGTGCTTAAAAATGCTGTGATAATTACATGGTGATATTTTCCTCTTAGTTTTCATTTTAATACAATTATAATTTAATGTTATTAAATTATTGTAAAAAGAATCAAGTGACAGTGTCATTTTCTTCATATGATAGGACTCTGTAATGGATGATGGGTGTTTCTGTTTAGACAATGGCTAGCTGGAAAAGCAATTAAAACATTTTTCTAGTCTGTAAATTAATTGCCATAAGGACAGGTTTTGAATGTTCTAATATTCATCACTTGAGAAAATGAAACCTTTTCCAGTAAGGCTTGAATATAACAAGAGACTTTAATAGCAAAAGAGAACAGAAATTAAGTCATGCTTTCTTTCAGCATTGGACTTTTTATGTATTCTGATGAAGCTGTTAGCTTAGGTTATACATAAGTAATTTTATACCAAGCAGCTACTGCCTGCAATAAGTTTATTGGGCTACTCACAAAAATCCCCCCTTGTTTCTCAGTGCTAACTGAAGACAGAACTGGGCAAATAGTCAAATAGTAGATGCATGTTTTCTCTAATGCAGTTCTGGTATGCAGAAGTATTTAATAACTTACCTGGATATAAGGAACATTTATTACCAGTGTTTCTAAAGAGTGACAGGGCCTCCTGATAGTGAACTCCCTAGTAAGGTGCTCCCACCTTCCACATACTCCCTTAGTGCCTCCCAGATCTGTCTCCCCCTGTCAGAACACAACAGCACAGCAGGAGATATCACTGTACTAACAATGGATTGTTAGTAGAGTGGCTCCAACCTGAGCTGTCAGTGTGGTAGTGTGTACAAAGCTTAAGAAAAGTGGGACTTACAGTTAAGGAGGAATCATTTAACCTCCCCCATGTTACAGTGCTCCAGCCTAAGCAATTGCCAGACCTGAACTCTGTCACATAAGCGGGGCAGTAACATCATTCACCTGGGTAAGCTCTTGCACCATCTCACACCATAACTTACAGAAGGTGAATTCCCGCAGCAGGGAGGTGGCAAAGAAAGTATAAAATAATGAGTGCAACTTGTTGAGGAAGCTGGGCTATAAGGAGACACTGTCACTTTCCCCTGAATAAGCAGTTGAAAGTGTCTCTTTGAACCATCCACCTGAAACTTTCATACATGTTTACTACTTAAAGCGGAGGTTCGGACAATTTTTTTTTTTAAAAAAGCCAGCAGCTACAAATACGGCAGCTGCTGACTTTAAAAAAAATTTACACTTTACCTGTCCAGCGCGCCCGCGATGTCAGCAGCCAAGGCTGAGCAATCGCTCGGTCCTCAGCTGCTTCCGACGCCATCCTCTGTGAGGGAATCAGGAAGTGAAGCCTTGCGGCTTCACTGCCCGATTCCCTACTGCGCATGTGCGAGGATCGCGGCGCGCCGTCACTGGTCCCCGCTCTCTCCTGGGAACAGTATTTCCCAGAAGACGGGGGGGGCGGGGTGACGTCGCAGGCTTAATTCCCCGCAGGGATCCAAATCCGGAAGTGGTGCAAATACCTGTCTCAGACAGGTATCAGACAGGTATCTGCACCCCCCTCCCCCTGAAAGGTGCCAAACGTGACACCGGAGGGGGGAGGGATCCAAAAAGCGGAGGTTCACTTTTTGTGTGAACCTCCGCTTTAAGATGTCTGCAAAGCCATTGAAATAAGTCACCTCACTGGAAGAGTTAAGCCTTGTAAACACGATCGGATATCTGATGGAATCTAATTCGATGGATTTTTTGGGCGGAAATCCGATGAAGCTGACTTTTATCAGTCTTGCCTACACACCATCAGTCAAAAATCCGACCGTGCCAAAATGTGGTGACGTAAAACACAACTGAGAAAAATGAAGTTCAATGCGTCGACTTGATTCTGAGCATGCATGGATTTTTGACCGATGGACTTCCACACAGACGATCGTTTTCTTCTACCGTTTTTTTATCCATAGGAAACATTTAAAACATGTTCTATTTTTTTTTCACTGATGGAAAACAAACCGATGGGGCCCACACACGATCGGTTTGTCCAATGAAAACAGTCCATCGGACAAACCAATCGTGTGTGCAGGGCTTTAGTTTGAATTTACGCCAGAGCACAGCAATATACAGGTATAAGCGTTTTCAGGTGTTTTTATTTAGGTGTTTTTACATGCATAAATTTGTATTTTAGAAGTGTATTTTAATAATTTTACATATGTATTTAAGGTTCTGGTGTTTTTATTTTAGCCAATGGAAAGGAGGAGGTAACAAGCTTTTAATGGCAAAAAAAAAAGCCTGATATGCACCTTAAAAAAATTCTCAAAAATGCTTGATTTGAGCATTTATCGGAGTTCCCTTTGAAGCCCATTTTCCTTAAGAAGTAGCTCATGTAACTTATGAAATGTCAGATATTGAGCTACAGGTACTAAACAAAAAGAAAGTATTCAGCGCTGGAAAATAAAAATAACAGAAAACAATAATTGCTAGCCAGCACTCAGGATGAATTCAAATAAACTTCCCAAAAACAGTAAATAAAGTGAAACAGTACAGCGCAAACATTTAAATATTAAGAAACACTAAAAAGTCCATAAGTGAAAGTGTAGAAGAGAAATCCATATAAATTTCATTCAGTAGTGCGGGTTCAAAACGGGTGACCAAAAGAATCCTCCACCAAGAAGTAAGGATGGCCTCTCACCTCAAATATTCGACCTTCAAGAGGTCACAAAGCATGATAATCAATCTCAGATCTCAAAAGAAACGATCAGGTAGTCGCTTGAAAACTCCAAGATGATAATGGAACATCCATAGGTAGCAGCAATGTGATGGGTATGAAATAAAGGAAGATAGATCTAATGCTTTCAGTAGCAACAAAATAGCATTTATTAAAAACAATAGTGGTACACTCACATGTAGCAGCGGCGATCGCGGGTGACATCACAGCTACAAGTGACTGAGCACTCATATGTGAAAGGTCACCATTTAATTACACGGGATTCCTTTTGTTGAGAGTCTTGGAGCTACGAGTTTTAAACTGCAAAACACTTAGCTGTGAATGGGATCTTACCCACACCACTTATTCCACCACTTGCTAGTATAATTGATAAAGGAGTACTTTTTATGCTGGCTTAACTATCCCTTCATCGGCTCAAAGCAGAGCCCAGCTAAACAGCCAAAAACAGTTGGTGTACAAGAATGCTTCCAAAAAGGTAATCTCCCTTTTGTGCCATTGGCTCACTGATTTTCCAAAAAGTCTGCACAAAGATACAAGTCAGATTTTAGGCATCTTCTGCAACAGAAATGTAAGTTTGGTGAGATACTCCCCAAGGGATCACTTCCAAAGGGATGCAAACAATATGGCTTTTCTCGTTAGAACACAAAAAACTGCATCAGCTGATGAATAATGAACCAGGGCCTCCTATTCAGAATCAGTATGTGTCAGTCTGGTTAAACAAAGAACTATTTTTTTTGATCACAGCAACAAGCTAAATTGAGTAGGAATCTGTTCCAAATATTGGTACAATCACTGTATTGTACATTGATAACCCAAAGTTTTTTTTTTTTTTCAACAAATGTGTAAATACAGTCAGTAGCTCAACTTCACAGGTGGCCCTCGATAAAATTAATAAAAGTACTTTGGCATTGTAAAGAAGGTACCAGATGCATCTATTATCAAATTTGTGGGTGTCAGTGGGAAGGGGAAAAGTAAGTAGATAATGCGTCCACATTATCCTCATATGTCTAGAAATGTCTTCAGGATCTGGAAATATTATGATAAACAGATTGCAGTAAATATTACGAAGACACTCAAAGCTTAACTACACATGACATTTCAGCTGTGACTATAGCGTTAACCCCCTTGTTGATTGTGTTTTATAAAGCCAATAAGCTAATTGTAGAGAACTGGCACTTTGTGAATATTTATGTAGTTTATTGAATAAGAATAGTCTGTGTTCACTCAGTCATTCAAACAGTAATCCTTTAATAAATCAATTGCAATGTCTTGTATGTAAAAGCATATGTGCACAATGGGTTGAATGTCACAGTCACAATGGGGGAGATTACTAAATACCTAAAATCTAAGTACTAAAACCACAGCATTTTGATGCAGCTGTGCATGGTAGCCAATCAGCTTCTACGTTCAGTTTGTTCAATTAAGCTTTGACAATAAAACCTGAAAGCTGATTGGTTTCTATGCAAAGCTACACCAGATTTTCACAGTCCAGATTTAATAAACCCCCCTCACTGTCTTATGAATTTTAGCCTTATTAAATGAGGGCGATTTACTGAAGAAAAAAAAAATGATTTTTTAGCTTAATAATTGTGGTGAAAATTCACTTTGCAAAGAATTCCCAATCACATGCAAAGGAATAAAAAATACTGTGTTTTTGCTTAACAATATTGGATGATGGAAGTCAGAAGAGCTTCACCTCATTCACAAAGCTAAGAGAAGTTTCCTTTGCAAAGTGAAAATTCCCTTGCAAAGTGAACAGCCCTTTTGCATTCAACCACAGTTAGAGTAATGCCGCGTACACACGATCGGTTTGTCTGATGAAAACGGGACCGTTTTCATCAGACAAACCGATCGTGTGTGGGCCCCATCGTTTTTTTATCCATAGGTTAAAAAACGGGGAACTTGTTTTAAAATTATCTGATGGTTAAAAAAGCGATATAAAAAAACGATCGTCTGTGGGCACGTCCATCGGTTAAAAATCCACGCATGCTCAGAATCAAGTCGACACATGCTTGGAAGCATTGAACTTCATTTTTCTTAGCACGTTGTTGTGTTTTACGTCACCGCGTTCTGACACAATCGTTTTTTTAACCGATGGTGTGTAGGCACGACTGGTCATCAGTCAGCTTCATCGGATAACTGATGAAAAAATCTATCAGTCCGTTTTCATCTGATGGACCGATCGTGTGTACAGGGCATTAGTCTAACAGAAGCAAGCAGGAAAATTAAGTGAACATAGCAGTACCAGCAGCCAACAAAGGGTCTGCATCCCTAAGTTGGCTGAAATATGACCTTTAGTTTCCCATGGTCTAAAAATATGTAACTTCACCTCTCTCTACTTCCTCCCTTAATCCCCATTGTCAGTGATGGACTACCATACCTACATACTTTTGACTTTCACTAGTTTTTCAGTGGCTTGTGCCAAAACTTTTAAGGAACTATCAATTGCACAAAAAATATGATATTGTCTATGGCTGGCATCACTCATGATTAAGGTAAAAAGTTCTGATTCTGCCAGGTTTTTCAGTATTCTCTTTGTTAACTATAATCTGATTTATTTTCATGACTTAAATAGCCATACATAGAGGAATCAGATTGTTCAAAGACCTCGGAGCCTCAGATAAATCTCTCTTCACTTGACATACACATTCGCTATTGATTGGATGTTGTCTGGTATTTACAAGGCAGTAATAGGTAGTGCAGTTATCTTTCACCTATGCCTTATCAACAGAGACTGAGGACTATATGAAAAATTGCTGTCTGCCCAAATGCAGATATTGGCCTGATATAATTGTTTGTGCTCCATAAATGAAGGGTTTATTGCATTGTTTTGCCCCAAAAAGTAATCTCAAACTGTGTGTCACAGTGCAGTTCTAATAAATAGCATTGCTGCAATAATTAGTGGAATAAATGACAAGTAAATATGGGCAAAGTAAAATATAAAAAATTTCATTTCAACCACAAATATTCTACTTCATGGTGGAAAACTTCAATAAAATGTGTTCATAAAATAAAAAGAATTGTGCAAGTCCTGTGTTAATTGAAAAAATTGCAGGTCTCAGATCTGTTTGTCTTTTAACTGAAAAAAAATGTTCCTTCATTTGGATAGCTTTACATAAAAAAAAATGTATTACAATCTACCCACTTTTTTCATGCTGTAGGTTTTCAATCCGAATCTGATATGTTGGTTATTTTAGGAGTTAAACATGTTAGCTTCTTTTATCTGTTGGAGATTCCACTAGTGGGACACCCCTTCCCCAGTTCCCAATTCAATACTATTGCCACAACAGTTCCGTAATATAGAATAGATACATTTTATGGGGAGTCCGAATCGGAAAGTGTTATGATGTCATTACGGCATTCGAATGGGTTAGTGACACAAACTCCTGTGAAATCTTCTTACCACTGTGAGAGCTGCCAAAGTTAGAGTCATCACAAAAAAAAGTTGGATTTGGAAGGCGTTAACCTTTAACCACTTCCCATCCTGCAGCCGACTATTTACGGCCGCAAGGTGGCTCTGATCTGCTGGGAGGTCGTGAATATACGGCCTCCGGCCGCGCGCCACTGGGGGGGCGCGCACGCCGTGTCACACAGGTGCCGATGTGCGTGCCTGGCACCCGTGATGTCCGCCAGGCACCCGCGATCGACAGTCACAGAGCCAGGGCTCCACGTCCTGTTAGGGAGAGAGGAGACCGATAGTGTGTCATAGGGACAACCATCGGTCACCTCCCCAGTCAGTCCCCTCCCCCCACAGTAAGAATCACTCCCAGGGTACATATTTAACCCCTTCCTCACCCCCTAGTGTTAACCCCTTCCCTGCCAGTCACATTTATACAGTAATCAGTGCATTTATAGCACTGTTCGCTGTATAAATGTGAATGATCCCAAAAATGTGTCTGCCGTAATATCGCAGTCGTGACAAAAATCGGAGATCGCCGCCATTGCTAGTAAAAAAAATAATAATAATAATAAAAAAAAAAGTAATAATTCTATCCCCTATATTGTAGGCGTTATAAAATTTGCGCAAACCAATCACTATACGCTTATTGGGATTTTTTTTACCAAAAATATGTAGTAGAATACGTATCAGACTAAACTAAAAAAAAAAATATATATATTTTTTTTAAATGGGATATTTATTATACCAAAAAATAAAAAATATTGTGTTTTTTTCAAATTTGTCGCTATATTTATGTTTATAGCGCAAAAAATAAAAACCGCACAGGTGATCAAATACCACCAAAAGAAAGCTATATTTGTGGGAAAAAAAGGATGTGAATTTTGTTTAGGAGCCACGTCGCACGGCCGCGCAATTGTCATTCAAAGCGCAACAGTGCCGAAAGCTGAAATTTCGCCTGGGCAGGAAGGGGGTATATGTGCCCAGTAAGCAAGTGGTTAAATTAAACTCGTGAGAAATATGGAGGCTGATTACTTCTTTTGAAAATACTAGTTGTCAAGCCTTTATGCTTTTTTTACGTACTTATGAGCAATAAACATGAACAAGCATTCATGTCAATAATTCTGTTGGAGTTGGCAATGGCACCCTGCATACTCCTTTTAAAACAGGTTTCTCTTAAGTTATTTAAGACTGTAAATATGTTTGCAGTGGTCAGGCGGACCTCTGTATAAGCAACCTTTGCACACCCTTATTCTATAAGCATAGTTTGTTTAGTTTGCAGAATTGTGAAATTTAACAGAACATTATGGTCAAGGGGAAAATGTATTTTATAGCAGAAGTCTGAACAGATATGGGGTAGGAAACCCAATTATATCGGACTCCTATAATGCTTATGGAAGACAGTGAACAGTGTAAGCTCCTTATCTCCAGGAAGTGCTGGGGATCAGAATTTATTGTTATCTTAAAATATATGTTTTCTTAAAGAGCTGGGAAGAAAAGCTGGCCAGATTTGGGGTATAAAGCCTGCTGATATAAATTTCTCATGAGGCATCTGAAAGACAGAGAGCTGCATAGGCTTTTGTGATTATTACGTGCTGGGGGTGCATTGCTGCCCAGAGGCCGTATATATGGCCTCAGCAGCAAGCAGCTATACCAGGGTCATGGTACAGTTCCTTAAGCCAGCGTTCAGCTTTTCAATAAATGTGATCCAAGCCACTTTACAGACAGTTTCAGTGCTGTGTTCCCCTGGATGTGTTTATTCAGATGTTTTGAAAGGCAGAGGAGGGGTCAGGGGTATAATAGACCCCTGATTTCTTTCTTACAAGAAGCTTGTTCACCCTTTGTAATAGCAATACATTTAAATGAATAAAAAAGTATATATATTTTTTAAATATAATAAATACAAATTATTTAAAAGCACCCCCTCGCATAGGTCCATCCCATATATGTAAATAGTCATTGCATCACACATGTAAGGTATCACTGTGAATGTCAGTTAGGGTGATCATTTTAGCTCCAAAGCTCATGTTTAACTGATAACCTGTGAAGGCTTTTAAAGAGTTGCGTATGGACAATTCTAGGCAATCTGGTTTGTCAATAAACATTTAAAAAATGGCACGCTGTCCAATCAAATAAAAAAATAATATGTATATATAGCAAACAGTGTAACAATGACCAAGATAGTGTTATTACCTTAAATAAAGTGATATTGTGCTATGAAACAAGAAAGGCTATCTCTTTAGATAAAATGCTAATAATAGCTAATAGTGTGCTATCTCTTTATATAAAGTGCTGAATGTGCTATGACACAAATTCACCAAAGTGTCTCATGCAAAAAAACAATTCAGTAAAGTGCATAAAGTCCAGGATTCAAATATTACATATCTGCTAGATGGTTTACCACCACTTGGGAGTGTAAGACCACCACTATGGGGGGGATGCTTACTAGAAGGCTAACCTCCACATTATAAGAGGTTAGACAAGCATAAATAATGTGGTTTGTTGCCATTTCACAGGCATGCATAATTTTAAATCTTGACATGTTTGGCATCTATTTACCAAACCCAACATAATTTTTAAATTTTGCCAAAACATGGGTATTATGTTGTATTTAAGAATATTTGTAAATATTTCTCCTGAAAATTTGTGTTCGATTAATGGCTGCTCAAAAATCGTGTAACATAAAAATATATAATGTTTGGGGGTTCTAAGTAATTTCCAAGCAACAAAATGCCTGGCAGGCAAGCGGGTAAATTAATCTTCAAAATGTAAGATTTCTCTTCACATTTATTTAATTGTTGGCCGTGTTCTGGGGCCAGACTTGGGACTGTGCAGGCTTGCTATGTTAGATTTAGGGTCTGCCTACGGTGAATGTAAACCCAGTTTATGAATATAAGCATTATAAGAATAACTGTGCATAGTACTATACTCAAAATACCTTTTTTTATAAGTTTCTGTACAGTTGTGTGACTTTCATTCCCTATCTCTGCACCTCCCTGTCCAATGGTGGGGCAGAAATCACTTAAAGTGTGTGACATGTCCTGCATATGCCACATTAGGACACAACCTTCTTTTTCCCCGGGCCATAAAGAGCCCATTGATGCTTTTGTGTCATGTGGTGTCATATGTTTAATAAAAGGAGTGTCACGTGGGGGGCAAGTGTCACTTGTCACTTTGCTGGAACCTCTTTTCAAGCAGAAGAAGTGCATCACATTCGGTGGCTTCCAGTGGAGAACATGGAAAATAAACAGGTTCATCCTGGGAGAAAACTGTGACATTGCCAGTGACAGTGGTGATGCTGAAATCAGAAGATCAGTTGAAATAACGTTGCCACGCTAAATAGGGAAGGAGGGGGGTAATCCAGGATCAGACAGGTATTTATCAAATAAAACTAGAGTAATACATTGGCGAGAGCTATCGATCTCCGCTCTGGCCTTTTTTCTTTACATTAAAATGATGTGTCGTGCATTTCCTCCTTTAAGGTGACTTGTAAAGTCAGAAGTTTTTTTTAGCTTAATGCATTCTTTGCATTAGGATAAAAAGCCTTCTGTATGCAGTAGCCCCTCTCAGCCCCCCTTATACTTACCTGAGGTCCATCTCTATCCAGCGATGTCCACAAGTCCCTTGGTCTTCCGGGACTCTGTCTCCTGATTGGCTGAGACAAGTCAGCTGCGCCATTGTCTCCCACTGCTCTCAGTTATCCAATCAGGAGAGAGAGGACTGAAGCCCTATGTCTGGATGGACACAAGGAGCTGCAGCTTGGCTCAGGTGCCCCCATAGCAAGCTGCTACTGGAATTGCACAAAAATAAAAACATTTAATTGTCAATGACCTTTAAGAACCAGTGACAACTAAAATATTCTTGGGTTACTGACACTCTAACTAAGAGCTTGAAGTCTCTATTTCAAGTTGTGTATTTTTTATGGTCTCTTGAATATTGTGCAGTGGTAGTAAGTAGCAAATTCTAAGAATTATGGGCCTGATCCTCAAAAGGGATACGCCGGCGTATCTACTGATACGCCGTCGTATCCCTGTTTCTATCTATGGAACTGATCCACAGAATCAGTTTCACATAGATAGGCAGAAGATCCAACATGTGTAAGGGACTTACACTGTCGGATCTTAGGATGCAGTACTGCAGCCGCCGCTGGGGGCATTTCTCGTCGAAATGCCGCTTCGGGTATGCAAATTAGCACTTACGGAGATCCACAAAGCTTTTACGCTTCATTTTTTCTCCTTAAGTATTATTTTGCTGTCGCAAAATTTGGGCTGCTTTTACAAGGCCTAAACTGTTTACACCTTGTAAAAGTAGACCCTTCTATCCCGCGTCGCTGTCTTTTTTTTTTTAATTTTCCCGCCGCAACTCGTTTTTTTTTTTTTACGCCCGTCGCGACTCTCAAAACCCGGCGCAACGTAAAAGCGCGTCGGGAAAATGACATCGGGAGCATGCGCAGTACGTCCGGCGCGGGAGCGCGCCTAATTTAAATGGGACTCGCCCCATTAAATTAGGAACGCCTTGCGCCGGACGGATTTAAGTTACACCGCTCAAAATTTCTAGGTAAGTGCTTTGTGGATCGGGCACTTAGGTAGAGATTTTGCGGCGGTGTAACTTAAACGGGAAAAAATACGTTGCGCCGGGTTTTTGTGGATTAGGCCCTATGTTCTTCATTTTATTAATGTGTATTGCAGGAAACAAATATATGACATAATTCCAGCTGAATTTGCTCACCTAGTACAAGTGTTTACTTTCAGAATTACTTTATTTTAACTCTGAGATTGTGGTTCACACTTACCATACATGGAATCACAGAAGCCATTCCTCTACAGCTTTGCAGTATATGGGAAGTTAGCCAATAACAACATTTTTTTACAAAGATAATGAATTGCTTATTGTCTTTGAGTAGTTGCATTTGGTGTACTGACAGAGTTAATATTATCAAAACTCTTTCCCAAGAAATGCCTGCTTCTTAGCGAATTTCTCATCTAAGAGCTGGTTTGACCAAAAAAATTATAATTATTATATAGATCCTTTGCTAAGAATCAATTAATTATTAAGATTGTTTTATGTATTTTCAACATCACCAGTACCGAGACATAATATAAAAACCCAGTTGAATTGTGTATGTTTTTAGTCTAATAAAATAATACAGTACACAAGGTAGGGAATTTAACAAATTAATACTTTTTATCCACTTTATCTTTGTTTTTACTTTATTTTTTGTCCAAAAAAATTATAGCAAAGGGTTATTGGTAATTAGTATGAATGAAAAACACAATCGCAAAACGTTTTTGTAAATGGCAGACACAATACCCTTCATCGGGTATAATTAATTTATAAAAACAAACAGTGAATGAAATACTCAGTTTGTAGCATTAATGTTACTCGCTAGTAAAAGTAATAGACACAGGAAGTTCACTTGCTTTACCAGACTGCTGCTGGCCTAAGTGGAAAAACATTTTGAGCAGATAATTATCTCTGGGCATAAAATAAATCCTGCTGTGTTTGTGTTTATAATGAGAGCCAAAGGGTTTATTTGAACAGCAGATAAATTGTATTCACGGCAGATAACTTATGTTAATCTCCTCTATAGTGGGAAGGCTTTAATGGGGTTACATGCCATGAGTGGCTGAAAATTGAGGCTGTCATGCTATTTCATCTATCCAACTTAAATGAGTGATAATGATACCTGCAGCCTCGGTGTTGGAGTGCAGACAATTGATTTTGAAAACTAGTAATTAATTTTTATTCACAGCCTTTAACATGTTCATTGCACTAAATTGTTAAATGGTCTGGACAAAAACACACCAGTATGTGTGTGTGTGTATATATATATATATATATATATATATATATATATATTTTATATATATATATATATATATATATATATATATATATATATATATATATATATATATATATATATATATATATGTCATAACCTTGCAAGTAGTTATATAGCCTTGCAACTAAGTAGTTACTCATACAGAGTTATTTAAATATGCTGTAAACTAGCATTTTTTTCGTTAGATGACACTTAGGTGCTGCCAATGCCTTTATAGTCAATGTTAAATAAATACTTATAAAGTTCTGATAGCTTTCAAGATATAGTACATGTCAGTAACTTATGTAAAAAATAAAAAAAATAAACACAACACAATATTTAAATAGAAATTTACATATTATTATGCAAATATTACATATGATAAGGGTTTGGCGAGCAAAAATATACTGTACTCTTTATTATGTAAATAAATGATATAATAATATAAATGATAAAAAATTGTTTTCTTTTTGTAAAAAAATAATAGCTTACAGAACACCTATAAATTCTAACTAACTCCAGAAATACAACGACGTTTGGTTGCTATAGACAACATAGAGCTTTTTTAAGGTAAAGCTCTAGCTTTAAAAAAAAAAAAAAAAGCAGGCCAATGTAAAATTAAATTCTAAGTACAGTACAATATGCAATAAAATGTTGTGTAATTTATTGGGCATTGTTTACTGCATTTTTCAGCCCAAAAAAAAAACATGACATTACTTCAATTTGTTCCTATCTGTTTTAATACAGTTTTGCTATATTTTCTTTTTTGTCTCGGAAGTCTTTAGTCTCAGTCTGCAAGGCAAATAAAATGGGGCCAGCAACCATGTATCTCAATCTGAATGTTGGTTTATTTTCAGCTCCACTCGTTTTCTAAGAATGGTACAGGCTTGTTGGTTAGGCCTAAGCAGCACCGTTTCATTGTTTGCGGTGAATTAATGATGGGAATGTCGCTGCAGCCGTCAGATTCATAAATCACCAGAAATGAGAGGGCTAATACATAGAAGTCTTATCCTTTTGTTTAGCAATTTATCATGTTGCTTGCACATTAATAAACAGAGCTCCCCTGAGGAAAGCTTTGGAAGATACATTTTTCTTCCTAATTTTCCTCAATTGTAGCCAGTAGATCACAGGTGGAAAGTGAAGGCACTTGTCAAAACCACTCGCTGTTCTGATCCTGTCTGTAGAGAACAGGGGCTGCGCCGTAATAATAATGTCTTGTGTATACACATCACCTTTTATATCTGCAGGTTTAAAGAAGAATATTCAGGGTCCTGTCATGAAATTTTCAGCATTACTTCAAAGTCTGAAATAAAAAGTTACCTATAAATTGTTATAAAACAAATTAGCTTTTGTACTATCACTGAGCAAAGTTCTATACCTAAAGCAGCTGAAGTCTTGTCCAAGTTTGCCCACTGTTTGGTGCATAAAATAAGTGATAATATTAGCTCTCAATTTTTGAATCTCTAAACCAGAGAAATGTCTGAAACACATTCATAGTTAAACATGCCTTTGTTATTATTTTTTTTTTTTTCTTTTTGCTTTAGGTTCCAGGTTCCCTAGCCCCAGACTAACAGCACGGCCAAGCCGAAAAAGGACATTGTCTATATCCCCACTCTCAGATCACAGTTTTGACCTTCAGACCATGATACGAACATCTCCAAACTCTTTAGTTACCATTCTCAATAACTCACGAAGCAGCTCCTCAGCTAGTGGCTCTTATGGACATTTATCAGCAAGTGCATTAAGGTGAGAACACATGAAATGCATGGGTATGTTATGATCATTTATATTGATTTTGTTAAATTGATAAACTTTGTATGAATGTTTAGTGTATTACGTATGTTCTTTTTTGACATTCAGTGCCATAGTGTGGAAGAAATTGGGAATACAGTATATATATGTCCCTTTCCTAATTTTACCTTTTCAGTAAATATTTTATTGAAGTTATGAAACCACAAGACATTGTGAGTCTGTATATCTAGAGTTTTGCTGTATATATGTATATTAATGCACAATAGTCGAAGAATACATCATTTAATGAGTTGAGCAATATATTTTAACTCCCCCTCCCCATGAAAGTGGTTCGCCATCAAACCTTCTCCTGTGTGTGCTGGAACCTAATTTCCCCTCCAATCCCATTTCTGCTTTTCTAATTTGTGAGCAGGACCCGAAACCTTTAATTCTTATTATTATTATTATTATTATTATACAGGATTTATATAGCGCCAACAGTTTACGCAGCGCTTTACAACATCAGGAAAGACATTATAGTTACAATACAATTCAATACAGGAGGGATCAGAGGGCCCTGCTCATTAGAGCTTACAATCTAGAAGGGAGGGTCAAGTGGAACAGAGGGTAGTAGATGTGGGGGGTGATCAGATGGACAAAATTAAAATGCAGTTGTTAGATGTGGGTAGGATAGGCTTCTCTGAAGAGGAGGGTTAAATCCCATCCCTTATTAATGCAAATGCCCCTCCCCTATATGCAGGGACTTGCATTCCTTCCCTATCTTCCCTGTGTGCAGAACTCCCCTAGCCCACTCATTTACCACTGATTATCTCTAGTATTGCAAGAAGACTGCTACTGTCCATGTTCTTAAGTAGTAACAACCCAGTTTTTTAGTTCTAGGTGTTTTTTTTTTTATTAAGTTTTTCTTTATTTTTTATTAAACATTTACTTTAACCACTTCATTACTGGGCACTTAAACCCCCTTCGTGCCCAGACCAATTTTCAGCTTTCAGCGCTGACGCATTTTGAATGAGAATTGCGCGGTTATACAACACTGTACCCAAATTATATTTTTATCATTTTTTTCCCCACAAATACAGCTTTCTTTTGGTGGTATTGATCATCTTTGCGATTTTCATTTTTTGCGCTATAAACATAAAAAGACAGAAAATTAAAAAAAAAAACACAATGGGTCAGATTCACAAAAGAGATGCGACGGCGTATCTCCTGATACGCCGTCGTATCTCTGTGTTAGGGCCGTCCTAACTATGCGACTGATTCATAGAATCAGTTACGCATAGCTAGCCCTAAGATCCGACAGGTGTAATTGAATTACACTGTCGGATCTTAAGGATGCAATTCTAGGCCGGCCGCTAGGTGGTAGAATATGCAAATGAATACTTACGGCGATCCCCGAACGTCCGAGCTGCCCGTCGATCTAACTTTGCGTCGTTTCCGTCGAGTTACGTCGCGTAAAATTAGGGCTACCTCCTAGGTGTCCTAAGCCATGTTAAGTATGGCTGGAGATTTAAAATCGGCAGGGTCCGGCGGATGCCGGTCCTTGCGCCGTGGATTCCCCCCTGCGCATGCGCCGCCCGCATTGCGAGGGGAATATCTCCTAAACCGTGCAGGTTTAGGAGATATTCTCCTTACCTACAGGTAAGCCTTGTTATAGGCTTACCTGTAGGTAAAAGTCAAAATAGTGGGTTTACAACCACTTTAAGATTAAGAGTGACGCCTGGAGTCCAATACTGAATGTCATACTGCATAGAGAAATGCACTGTCCTCTTTAAAGTAATTTAATTATCCGCAGTTGTGGTTCACTCTCATTCACCATAGTTTGTGACAGTGCCCCTTTTGCATGGAAGCTCTCCAGGTTTGTTTTTCAAGTATAATATATTGGAGCGCTACATGAAGTGCTCTTAAAGGGGTTGTGTACTTTGTATGTATTTAAATTGTATGTAAAGGTAGAAGTAGAAATACAGGTGGTTGGAAATTTTAGGAGTACTGCACTATTTTTTATATTGATTTACTTATTTGTGTTTGTGGTGATTTCACAGAAGTGTTTGAGCTGTTGCATAGAGAAACTCTAATTTTATTGATTTTGGTATTGCAGCTGGTGAGGTAGCATGGGGGTATTTTTTAAATGTATACTCTTAATAAAGAAATAACCTGAAACTTTTTTCCAGTCATGGCAGTGTGCATCAGATCACTGTATATCTATTCACACAAACTATATGTGAATACAATAAATAAATTCAAGGACTGGAGAGTAATTCAAAAAACATCTATTTGTTTTTTTTTCAAATGTCTAGAACATTAGTAGGATTACCATCTGAATGTTATTACTGAAGGAAGTAAATGGTTCATTTTGTAGCATACCCATAATGTCTTTGTTTTGCCTGCATCCATCATGTATTTACATTCCAGCTGTGCAAATCCTATAACAACTTGATAAAAGAAAGAATGCCAAACTCTTTTTTTTGCAACTATGTAGGCAAGAACAAATGGGGGCTGTGATGGCTTTACCTGTTAAGTTAGTGCCATAAATTATCATTAAGATTTACCAGGCTAAATAGTTTTTTATATAATTTGCAGTGTTTATGTTAGAAATAGATTGAGAATCATGGTAAATCAGAGCTGTGGCCAGAGAAGAGGCATTCATACCTGTATTTGTACACATTCTTAACAAGCGGTATAGAAAACTTTAAAACAAGCACTAATTGACCTGTGTAGCTTCAGACACTGTGGAGAAATTCATTCTTAAAACCCAACTCCAAACAGAAGGAAAACAATAACTATACCCTTGCAGTAATCCCCCCTCACTCCCCCCCCCACACACACACAAAAACACTGTACAAGGGTTAATGCTTATGGTTGTCAATACTAGGAGAACAAGAGGCTGTATTATTATTATTATACAGGATTTATTTAGCGCCAACCGTTTACGCATCACTTTACAATATAAAAAGGGAGACAATACCGTTATAATACATTAAAATACAAGAGGATTAAGAAGGCCATGCTCAGAAGAGCTTACAATCTAATAGTGTGGGGCAGGTGGTACAAAAGGCTGTAACTGTGGGGAATGAGCTGATGGAAGTGGTAAAAGATTAGTTGGAGACATTATAGGCTTCCCTGAATAGATGAGTTTTCAGGGATCGCCTGAAGGTAGCAAGAGTAGGGGATAGCCAAACAGATTGAGGTAGCGAGTTACAGAGGATGGGAGAGGCTCTGGAGAAATCACGGAGATGAGTATGTAAGGAGACAAGAGAGCTTACTTACTTACTTACTATTACTTACCTGACTCCCTGGTTCAGCAGGCTGTCCAAAGCTCCAGACTGTAGGCAGGCCCATGACATCAACATATACATTGCAGGGCTAATAAATGTAGGGTTATAAGGTTTGCAGTCTCTGTTTTAGTGTCGTCTCAAACCAACGTGATGTGGGAACTAGCGCGATTCCTGTGCAGGTTTCCACATTGCATAGAACTCACAGGCAAGGTAACACTGCCCTATGTGAACTGCTGTGGGTGTCAATAGAAATTAATGACACCCCCAGATCAGTTTGCATATCGCAGGAATCGGAACGCATGGGTGTGAACCGATTCTGGTATGGCTGAATTTGCATTGCACAGACATCGCATGTGATCTGCACAGCAGTGTGGGGCAAATCACATGCAATGTCTGTGATTGCACTGGTGTGAACTGGCACAGTTTTGATTATACTTTATATTTGTGTAATCAGTGAATTTTTTATCATTTTTATTGATGTAAATACAGCAGAAATATATTTTGTTGTGGACAGATATATTCAGTCACAGACTGATTGTCACGTGGTCTTGCACACTGTTTTGGCTTTATAGTTTACATGCATTTGCATGCATTTTGACACCCTAAATGTATCTAATTTTCCCCTGGATGCACACAATTCTATTTTCTTTAAACACAGCAATACTGAAAATGCAGGTAAATGCTCAATGTGAATTATCCTCATAAAAAAATTATTACATGCATTCAATGCATTTAGAAATGCCCTTTTTATGCATGATTCATATAAATACAAGTATGTTATTGCCAGCGTAAACAAGGTGTTACAGTTTGTTTTCTTTAGAAAGCACCATGTTGTAGAGAGCCTCTCATTTGAATCTCACATGTCCCCTAGTTAGAGCTCTACAATCAGCAGACCACTGCTTCCATACAAAGAGCAAGGGTCCTTCTCTGCCACACACTGGCAGGGGACAGGCCTTTATTCTTAGGTTGTAAAGGCCATTTCATATGGCAAAGGGGCAGTAAAGACAGGAGGTTGATTTACTTTTTTTCCATCAACCTAAATCCCAACATTGTAGCCAAATGGTATAGTTCACATTCCATGGTTATGATGCAGTGCTTTGTGACACAATTTAATTTGCAGAATTTGACATCTGCCATGCTCATCCATTGAGATCAATGGGAATGCAGTGCAACCATGAGCCAGCTTTTCTGAAAAGCTATCCACCATAGATCACTTTTCAGAGGTTGGTAAAAAGAGCCCTACGACTTTGCTAACCTTTTGTTTTGATGCAATTGTAATGTATTTTGCTAACTTAAATGAAAGCTTGGTTGAACTTTAAAGCTTATTTACTTCTGTTTAAAGAAGAAGTAGACTTAAATGTTTTACTTGTACCTACATGTAAGGCTTACCTGTAGGTACTGTGAATATCTCCTAAACCTGCACTGGAACACTACGTGATTTAAGGAGACGTTGGCAGGTCACACGACCGGCTTTCCTCCTCACAACTTTTTTCCCCCATTTATTGAATTGGATGGACCTTCTCTTCTTGGTTTGGGAGTCATTACTGTGCTTTATAAATGTAAATGTTTGTATTTGGAGTAGCTGCGTGGCTGGAGTAAGGCCATACCACTTCTTCATAAATGGGATCTGTCTTCCATTATGAAAAAGAGAAGTGAAGCTATATCAAACTGATCTCTTTTATGCATATATATTAATATATTTAAAAAGAATGTACATTGCCTCTAAATATGGACAATGCAGGTCCAGCCACATTCACCTGATTTTTCTTCTCTGGGGCATAAGTGAAGAGTTTTTATTCATAAAAGTAAAAACCACATTTACAGCAGTGGGTATATTGAAAACCCCATGATTCCAATACTTCGATCTAAGTGACTTCCCCCACAACATCACAAATGCTAAATTGTTCACACGATGAAACTAGTCTCTAGAAAAACAAATGTTTTTTCTTCTAAAGAATATAGGTAAATTATCAATGTCTGCATCTTGTTAGTATGTTTGTGCTATACTAAATGAGTTGGTTAAACAAGATTGTATTACAGTGGAACCGGGACATAGAAGATATTTTTATAACTCTGATCACAGCTTTCTGGGTACATTCCACAGCTGTGACCAGTAACTGGATGACCTTGTTAGCATAATTGCCACAAAGTTTGGTTTTCATTATAAGGTCTGTAATGCGTTGTTTTATTATTTTAAGTTAGCTATTTGAGACGTCTCATCTTTATGAAATTACAAGGCAGTTTGCTGACCCTGCACGAAATGCAGTTACTTTATGAAACTTAGTCTTTGAAAATGCTTTATGGGAAAGGAGTTACTTCTTTGCCCTGTTTGCTGTATGTAACACCTCTATTTTCTGAAGCATATTTGTCATGTACATGAAGGTAATCTGCAACACACTGACCTAATAAGGAATGGAACTGTGACTCATTTTGATTCACACAAGGAAAACAGCAGATTGACAACAGTAGGTGCGCTCAGACAATGCCAGCTCTCAAAAAATAGCTACTTTGTTTGCAGAAGTGCAATATATGACTGATTCTTAGATCATATCATGACTTTATGATAATATACCTATGTGACCATTACCTATTTCAAGCACTTATTAGTAATATTTAAAACATTCAGCTATTTTGACTTTGCATACATGGATCCCCTCTGCTATGGTGCAAGCATCAAAAGGTTTGCTGTACTGCTTTTACATACTGGGTGGCCTTAAGCAGAGCTGGCAGAAATGAGGGGAGCAGTGCCAACATGTACCAAAGACTAATACTATTACTCATTTGGCTATACAAAGATAAATGCTTCATCGGCTGACTATAGGCTCAGTATTTACCTTGTTCACTGAAGCAATAAGAAACATAGAGGTTGATTTATGAAAGGATTATAGGTTGTTCACTGTTTAAAGTGAATGTTCACTGAGTTTGGTAAATTAGGTAAAGCTGCATTCACTTTCAATAGTCAATCATATGCCAGGGAGATGCGTTGTAAAAAAAACAAACAAAAAAAAACAGGATGGCAGAGAAATAAAAAAGCCATACTCTGGGATAAAGGTCCTTTTTTTTTTTACCATCCCTCCCTTCTAATCTCCTCTAACCCATGCTGGTATACAATTGTTTTCTCCTTACCTTATAAAGCCAAATATTTTCACCTAAGTAACCCCCCCTCCAGGGCCACCAGTTCCATGTGGTGGGACCACTTATCAAGCTCTGTAAATGCCCCTCAAGATTGCTGGTCCCCTGCTGCCCCCCTCTGATGAAATTGTTCCCATCTGGATCCTAAAAGCACCCTGCCACCAAACATCCAATAGGAAGTGTCCATGTCATCCAGACACTGACGTGGACACCCCAAGCAGGGAGTAAACAGAAAGCAGCTAAATATCAGTAAAAATGGGCATTTAGATTACAGTTTTTTTCTAAATCCAATAATCAGAAGGAGGTGGGAAAGATGGTTGGGCAGATTTAAAACATTATCCTGGAGTGGAGCTTTAAATAATTACCTTAGCAAACATTAGCTTTGCTAAGTGTGCAGTGTATATTCATTTACAACTTCACAGTCACCTTCTAAACAAAGAAAACTAGTAGGATTCTACAGTGGTGGGCTATGCAGAACAGAACTCCTAGATTGTAAGCTCTAACGAGTAGGGATCTCTGATTCCTCCTGTATTGAATTGTATTATAACTGTCCTCGTGTTGTAAAGCGCTGCAGTAGCAGCACTTTTTTTTTGCGATATAATTTAAAAAAGACTGACGATTTTTAAAAAAAAAAAAAACAATATTTTTTACTTTCTGCTATAAAACATAACATATAAAATGTTTATTTTTTTTGTTAACTACTTATGGCGGCAACGACTTATAATGGGACTGTGATATCTGACACTAACTGACTAACTACCACTGACATTACCAGTGACATTAATGCAGTCATCAGTGATAATACTGTTCACTGTCACTGTACTAAAGACACTGTCTGGCAAGGGGTTAACATCTAGGGTGATCAAGGGGTTAAATATCTGCCTAACTATGTGTAATTTGTGTACAGTGTGCTGCTTTTACTAACTGCAGGGATCGCTCCCTTTGTCCAGAGCTCTGTGTTGTTTACAAACACAAGAGCTCTACACTATGACAGTACACAGCCGATCAGCAGGTCCTGGCCATAAATCATTGGCTGGGACTTGCAGACAGGCACTAGGCTGTGTACAATATCAGCAGGAGCGAGGCGGGGCACGCACCATAATCGTAGAAATAGACAGTGACATACGGGTATGTCGATTTGCCGACAGTGGCAGCTGTACAGCAAGGGTACAGTACATTGTGGACGGGCAGTTGCTAAGAGGTTAAAATTATGCTGATCCCTGTTCCTGTCTCCTGAGAAAAGCAGTGCCTGCCAGCAGCAGAGCTCTTCTCTACCCCCTCTATACCATAAACAGGTACATTTCACCAAGCCAAACATTCCTTTCATTGGAGTGCTCTGACAGCAGAGGTGTGAGAGAATCATGACTACACAGCTGGCTATTCTCATTTATTTGTGCCTATCTTAACCTCTCAAATACTCAGCCTGCTTTTTCGGTAACTAAAATATAGAATTTCTTCTATGGGCTAAGAATGACTCCTTTAGTCATTCATTCCCTAGAAGTCTGCAAGTTTGCCTGTCAGTGTCTCTGCAGAAATAAAATGCCTCCTATTCATTGCTAGAGATTTAAAAATCTTTGTACAATGGGTGGAGGGCACATATGGTCAATATCTGCAACAATTAACTTGGAATTCCAGTTACCATCTTATTACTTTTTGTCTGTTTTCTTTTTGTTTGCCAGAGATAAGAGAATACAAATCAAGTACCATGAACGTGATAGTACACATGTAGGCATTTTATGTAGTAATGGTAGCATAGTTGAAGTTATCAACATTGATACGTCTTGTTATGTCGGTAAGGAGCTGTATGAAGGAATATAGAACAAGGGAAAGAATACAAATATTCTTGCTAACCAATAAAAAATAGAAACCAGTCTTCTATCCATTAATGTGATTGTAAAGGATTTTTTTAAATAAAAATAATAACAAACATGTCATACTTACCTGCTCTGTGGTGTAGTTTTGCGCAGAGCAGCCACAATCCTCCTCTTCTCGGGTCCCCTGCTGGCCCTCTGGGCCCCTTCCCCTTGTGGAGTGCCCCCATAGCAAGCTGTTTGCTGTGGGGGTACTCGTGCATGCTCACTCTTGTGCTGGCTCTCTGCCTTCATAAGGCACAGAAACCGTGGCTCAGCCCTGCCCCATTTCCCTACCCACTGGCTGCGATTGACAGCAGTGGGAGCCAGTGGCTCCTGCTGCTGCATTTTAGCCAATCAAGAGGGAGAGACCCAGGGGAGCCTCAGGTCTCATGCACATTGCTGGATCAGGATCGGGCTTAGGTTAGTATTAGGGGGGCTGAAGGGGGAGCTTCACAATGAAAGTATGAAGGTAAAAAACCTTCAGCCTTTACAACCACTTTAACATATTGAGAGTGTTGTACCAATACTGATAATGCAGCCAAGAATCTTTA
This sequence comes from Rana temporaria, assembly GCF_905171775.1. Taxonomy (NCBI): domain Eukaryota; kingdom Metazoa; phylum Chordata; class Amphibia; order Anura; family Ranidae; genus Rana; species Rana temporaria. The sequence goes on along the minus strand of NC_053493.1, from coordinate 151,449,470 downwards.
TTTTTAGTTCTACCCAGGAGATAGGGCAGCACAGTGAGGTAGTGGATAGCACATTTTCCTAGCAGTAAAAAAAGGGTTGCTGGTTCAAATCCGTACAATGAGGCCTCGTACACACGACTGAGGAACTCGGCGGGCGAAACACATAGTTTTCCTCGTCGAGTTCTTGTTAGGCTTGTCGAGGAACTCTACGAACCAATTTTCTCCATTCCCGTTGAGGAAAAAGAGAACATGCTCTCTTTCTGGCTCGACGAGTTCCTCGACAGTTTCCTCGATGAAAAATGTACACACGACCAGTTTCCTTGGCAAAAAAAATCTCCCACCAAGTTTCTTGATGAATTCTGCCGAGGAAACCGGTCGTGTGTACGAGGCCTGACACTACCTGCCTGGAATTTGCATGTTCTCACTCTGCCTGCATGGGTTTACTCCAGGTACTCTGGTTTGCTCTCACACACCAAAGACATGCTGGTAGCTTAATTGGAGCCTGTCTAAATTGTGTATGAATGTGAGTTAGGGACCTTAGAGGGTAGGAACTGATGTGAATGTACAATGTATATGTAAAGCTCTGTGTAAATTGACAGCACTATATAAGTACCTGAAATAAATAAATAATAGGACAATTTTTTTTAAAATATTTTAATTCAACAAAGGTCCACTCAGCAGCTTGGGGGCAGGCATATACATCCAGTTCCAGTATGATCTCAGCAATTTACAAAACATATGAACTACATTTTCTCTAGCATAATGAGCATTGTGTGCTGGCAAATGTTACTCACTGGGCATCTGTAAAGCATTTGCCAAATTCCTTCCATTTCTTATAACGTTGGTTTTAACCTCCCTGGCGGTATGATTATTTCAGATTTTAGGTGCTGAAAGCAGTACCATTATTTTGCAAGGAAATTTGGCGTTTTACATTGTAGGCCTGTGAACCTTATGAATAACTCAATTAAATCTGTCCAAACAAGAGTCTAGTAGCCATCCCGGGTATGAAAAAGTTTGAAAAACAAAATCATAAATTATAATATAATAAATAATTATAACAAATAATAATATAATTATAATAAAAATTATTCAATAATGTAATCAACTCAAAATCACTGAAATTTGCTCAGTTGCAGAATTGTTGCTGTCATTACTTATTTTTTTATGACGAATTTCCCCACAAATTGCTATCGCTCAATTCTGCAAGTGATTATAATTTATTATCGCTGTTTTCTAGCTGGTCTAAAACCACTTTTGACATAAAGGGACACTTCTGGTTGCTATGGACAATCTCCAGTTTGCAGGCAGAAAGAACAGTTTTTATTATATAAAAGTACATGCAGAACACTGGGCAGACCACTAGGGACAAGGGGGGGGGTGTGTATTTTTTACATACAGTACTGTAATCTATAAGATTACAGTATACTGTATGTAATGTGTTTATTTACTTTTTTGAATTTGGCGCCGTTTTCCACCCCTGTGCGTCATAACGTCGCAGGGAACGGAGATCGGCGGCACACAGGGACACTGTGTGAATCGAGCGAGGCCCCGCTCGCTCACACAGCGGGGAGGCATCGCAGGATCCAGGGACAAGGTAAGTAACTTTGTCTGTGGCTGCTGCGAGGCGAGCCCGAGTCTGGCTCGGGGATACCGCTTTTGGTACAGAAATCTTACCCCGAGCCAGACTTGGGAATACGGCCAGATACCGATTAAGGTATTGTAAAACGGCAAATACCTTTGTTATATTTCTTAGGGTTATTCAGGAAAGGGTATATTTTATAATTAATAATGGAGGTGTGGCTATAACGCTTGTGTTGTAATAAGTGAGATGTTTGGGTATGCGTATACTGTAATGGTCTGTCAGACCTGTCAGGTGATACTTTCCGGCCACAACTGAGGAGGGTTTAATTTGTATGTATAATGTACAACATCAGGTAAACATTTGTGCCCAAAAGTGTACTTTTAAGTCTAATATGAAATGTTCCAAACAGTGTAAGGGCACTGGAAGTGCAGTGGTTGGGGTATCTGAGCTGGAACAGAGATTGCTTGTTCTCCAAACTTCCAAAGTAGAATGCATTTTAAGGAGTTTGCCAGTGGGGGATATTAGTTCCCTTGTGCACTGCAAGCACTAACAACTTGGGGTTCAGTTTAAGAGGATATTGGATTCTATATTAGCCCATAGCTTATCATGATTGGGGAGCCAGCACTATCTTGAATGATGTAATATCACCGCACTTTAACAATTATATATTTTGGGGGTAGCCCAGTCTCCGACTGATTTATGTTTGTGTAGGATGCTTACCTTATTATGTTTACAAATTGAATGACAATTGGAAACAGGAGAAGAACAATTTTGGGAAAGGTGTGAACAAGGTACAGAAGATGTATAAAATGTTGGGAAGTAGAGTCATAGTAAACACTGCAATTTTACCTACTGGGGTAGATTCAGAAAGCAATTGCGTCTGCGTATCCATAGATACGCAGCGTAATTGCTTAGTTGCGCCGGCGTATCGACTTCTCCTGATTCAGAAAGCTCGATACGCCGACTGCAGCCTAAGATATGACTGGCATAAGGCTCTTATGCCGTTGTATCGTAGGTTGCATTCTTACGCTGGCCGCTAGGTGGCATTCCCGTAGTGGTCAGCCTAGAGTATGCAAATTGCATACTCACACCGATTCACAACCGTACGCGCGCCCGGCGTTCGCATTTTACGTCGTTTGCGTTCATCGGTTTCTGCGTAAGGCTGCTCATGCTATTAGCAGGAGCAGCCAATGCTAAGTATACCCGTCGTTCCCGCGTTGCGATTTTTGAAAATTACGTTGTTTGCGTAAGTGAATCGTGAATGGCACTGGACGCCATTTATGTTCACGTTGAAGAAAATGACGTCCTTGCGACGTCATTTACCGCAATGCACGTCGGGATAGTTTCCCGATGGAGCATGCGCACTACGTTCAGCGCGGGAACGCGCCTAATTTAAATGATCCACGCCCCCTACGGGATCATTTAAATTACGCGCGCTTACGTCGGCCAGTTTTACGGAGTGCCCGCGCAAATTACGGAGCTACTGCTTCGTGAATGAAGCGTAGCGCAAGTAATTTACGGAGGCGTAGCGTTAAAACGGTACGCTGCGCCTCCGTAAGAGTGCGCAGCCCTACCTGAATCTACTCCACTGAATATAATTCAAAAGTAGCTAATACCAGTGCTTTTTGTATGATTAGTAAAAAATCTTTGTATGTGGTCAGACATATTCTTGATCAATTGTTTTACGAAACAAGTTTTAATCCTATGCCTGTGAATCATTTGCTGCTCTACTTGTCCTTCTTTTCTACTTCTTTGTGAGGCCCCGTACACACGACCGAGTTTCTCTGCAGAATTCAGCCAGAAACTCGGTTCAGAGCTGAATTCTGCCGAGAAACCCGGCCGTGTGTACACTTTCGGCCGAGGAAGCCGACGAGGACCTCGGCGAGGAAATAGAGAACATGTTCTCTATTTCCTCGTTGTTCAATGGCAAAAGTCGGCCCGCCGATTCCTCGGCGGCTTCCACACTGAACTCGACGAGGAACTCGATGTGTTTGGCACGTCGAGTTCCTCGGTCGTGTGTACGGGGCCTAAGAGATTTGTAGAATGGCAACAAATGGCATTACATTTTTATCATCTACTTAATATAACAATATGTTATTTATAGGTATATTATTTGGTACACAATATTTAATACTTCGTAGTTTATTGCTATTTTTTGTTGCCTGTTTGCTTTAGCTGTGTGTTGCATAATTGCTTAGATAAGTAAACTGTAAATAATGACACAAGGCAGAGTTATTGTTACAAATTACAAAGTCGGAAATTATTGGGAAATTTAACTAAAGACTTTCATAACAGACATGGCAATAATGGCATTTTTTTGGAAAATAGTTTTAGAGCTGAGAAAATAAAATATGTCTGAAATAAATATTAATCTGTGCTGTCTTAACAACTATTTTTCTTTGTTGCACATTTGTCCTCAATAAGCACAGACCGGTCTTTCACAGCCATGTATGACATTGTTTTTCTGCGTTTTAATGAACAGAACAGGGTAGTTACACTTCGTAATATATGTTCACTGAAAGGAAGAGGGAGCATTAAATCATTGTGCTCTCTGATGAATGGTTTGTACTGTACATTGAAGAATAAATTGAACAAACTGGCATAGAAGTCAGTGAACATGAAATCAGCTATTAGAAGGGAGCTTGTGAACAAATTCTGAAGCTGATATGCATCTTTTGATTAATGCCCTATCAATCATCCGCAGTGGTTACCTTAGCAAAGTCAGGCTGTAATCATTCATAGCTCCTTTCAGGAACACTGGCAAGGACTATGGGCTTGTAATAACGGAATATTATTACTGATTTCCTACTGACTCTTGCAGAGAACAATTACTGTTTCCCCATGTTTTGGCTTTGCATTATAAAATAAAGTAGCACAGTGCAGAAAAAAAACCTCTCATCTTATACAGCTAAAATTCTCTGAGGGTATGTATAAGTATATTCTTGTCCTAAATTGTAATGTTGCTGCAATCACTATGAGAATGATTACTAATAATTACTTTGAATTAGTCCTGTTTTAGACTGCCATTGATAATAAAAAAAGTCAAAATAATGTACATTGTCAGGATTTCTTTGCCCTAATGAGTTAATTTGCCCTAAATTATAGATGTGTGTGTTTTCATCTAATATGACTTAAAGTAAGTTACATTAATTTTTTATTAAATGGGCTGCTAATCTGCAGACACATAGAAAATGCCATTTCATTTCTAAATGACATCTCCTTTATTCAGCTATACAAGTACAGAGTTAGGTGATATGGTATGAAATACAGAGATACCAGTAGTTAAGCAACCCTTTACTACATGTCGACCAGCTGCCGCTGTTCTACGGCGGCAGGTCGGCTCTCCTGTGCGAGAGCCCGTAGTATAACGTTGGCTCTCGAAGCGGCCACTAGGGGCGCGCGCCCCCCACTCGCTCCTGACTCCCGCGCACGCCCGGTCGCGATCACCGCCGAGCACCCGCGATCGCTCGTTACAGAGCGGGGCCTGGGAGCTGTGTGTGTAAACACACAGCTCCCGGTCCTGTCAGGGGAGAAATGCCTGACCGTCTGTTCATACAATGTATGAACAGCGATCAGTCATTTCCCCTAGTGAGTCCACCCCCCCTACAGTTAAAACACACCCAGGGAACATACTTAACCCCTTCCCCGCCCCCTAGTGTTAACCCCTTCCCTGCCAGTGGCATTTTTTTAGTAATTAATGCATTTTTATAGCACTGATCGCTATAAAAATGCCAATGGTCCCAAAAATGTGTCAAAAGTGTCCGCCATAATGTCGCAGTACAGAAAAAAATCGCCGATCGTCGCTATTACTAGTAAAAAAAAAGATATTAATACAAATGCCATAAAACTACCCCCTATTTTGTAAACGCTATAACTTTTGCGCAAACCAATCAATAAACGCTTATTGTGATTTTTTTTTACGAAAAATATGTAGAAGAATACGTAGTGGCCTAAACTGAGGAAAAAAATAGTTTTTTTTTTATATTTTTGGGGGATATTTATTATAGCAAAAAGTAAAAAATATTATTTTTTTTCGAAATTGTCGCTCTATTTTTGTTTTTAGCACAAAAACTAAAAACCGCAGAGGTGATAAAATACCGCCAAAAGAAAGCTCTATTTGTGGGGGAAAAAGGACGCCAATTTTGTTTGGGAGCCACGTTGCAAGACCGCGCAATTTGTCAGTTAAAGCGACGCAGTGCCGAATCGCAAAAAGTGCTCTGGTCTTTGACCAGCAATATGGTCTGGGGCTTAAGTGGTTAAATGGGGTAAAACAGCTGCACAATTTAATTTGTGCACAGTGGTATGAAGTCTGACAAATGGATACATTAAAAGCAATTTTAACATGTAACTTTGAGGTAGGTCAGAATCAATGTGTCTGATTCACTAATGGACCAAGGAATTTTCACATTCCAAAGTAACAGTTCACGCTCATTAGTGAATAGAGTGAAACCACATTGACTTTAATTATTCATTTTTTTTTCTTCATTTATCTTGTGCATTAATGGGTATTCAGACCATACCAATGATTGGCAATTTACCTGGTATAATGGGCCTCAGCTGCTTCCCCTGATATCACCAAAAGCCTGCCCATATTGTAATACTAGCGAGAACTGCAGACATACTAGAGGAAAATGGTCAGAGATTGGTGATATATCACTGGAATGGTTGGTGACTAAAAATCTGCTTCTGATCAATCCTCCCAGTACCATAGGCTACACAACAATTACCAAAATGACACATTTCCCTCACCTTTTGGGATTGGAAAATCACTTTTGAGTGTGATGACCTGCTTTTTTTAGTTTTTTTCATGTGCAGATCTAGTTGATGCTGAAAGCTCTTGGACTTGAGAAATATGGTGCCCAAATTAAAAATGCTAATATACAAAGTTTATGTGTATTTTATGTGAACGTTAGTAACTGAAGGTCAGGTAGCTTTTTTTTTATGGCACAGGAGTTATTGCATTCCCCTTTTGCATATTTTATAACATGAAAGTGTTTTTTGGTGTGTAGTATATACAAGTATACTGTAAATGTCACATAGAATAACCTATATATATATAAGGATATGATTATAAAAAGGCATTTGTCACATTATATATAAATTAAACCCTGTTAGCGAGAGCCTGTTAGAAAGAATATCGTTTAGGAAAATCAAGAGGAAAATGTAAATTAAATGTTTTATTCCTTATCTTGTTTGCTATTGAATTATACAACTGAGAACAATATACTTGAAAAGAGCACATAAAGTGTGGTTTGGCACTGCCTGCTTGCAGAGTGAAGTCTTTATACTGTAATATAATTTTCCCCAGAATTGAACTGTAGGCTCAGAAACACAGAGGACTAATGAAGTGATGACAGGTATTAGCATGCATAATGGGCTTTAATAGACATTTAATGATGTTAAACTGAAAGAGAGAGACGGGATCTCCCTTCGGAATATCCCTTCACTGAAACATTGATCAGCAGTCTTGCTGTAGATTTCAGTGCAAAAAAGCACTGACAGAAATTCTTTTTAGGTGAGCACGCTTTCCATAGTCTGACAAAAAAAAATGACTGATTTGAAAAGCAATGCTCACAAAACACATTTACCAATTGATTTCACGTAATGTGAATAGTAAATGCATGCAGGAGATTCCTTTTTTCTCCAAATAAATGAATATTTTTTTAGACAAGATGACCTATATATATATATTTCATTGTGTATAATATAGGAGTTTAATAAAGGAGCGGGTTCAATAAAGGAGTCATACTGTTCACTCATCAAATGTACACTTAACGTAATAAATAAGACAAAGCTGTGTTTAATTGGACTATCAAACAGCAAAGAGAGTAGAAAAAAAGTACATAAATATTTTTATTTTGGTGATGATTAAAGTGCATACATCCTTTTTTTATTCTCTTTTGGTTTGGTATTCTAACTAAACACAGCTTCGCTTTATTTATTATACTAAATAAACAGCTTCTGCTCCTTTTGTAAATGATCCCCATTAAAACCCAACCTTGGGAAAAACGTAAAATTTTCCCTTGCAGTAGGTCTGCACCCGCACTGCAAGGGATTATTGCTCATTTTGCATGGAGGAGCACCATTTGATCGTTGTCTACCCCTGCATATGGTGCTCCCCACATTCTGACTGTGGATGGGCCCTCTGCATTAAAACATTCAATGCAGGGCTATGGTCTTGATGATGTCAGGACGCTAAACCACTGGAGCATGTGAGGAAAAGATGCTGTAGAAGACTGGCAATAAAACCTTGCAGTTCAAGGATTAATTCTAGTTGCCTAAAGTTGGGCTCTAATTTAGAATAAAAATACCATTTATGTTGAAGTGACATATTCTGCAGGACTTCACAGAGAACCTGTCCCCCACAGTATTATAATTTCATTACCATACACGCTTGAATACGCACAGACTTACTGGGAGGCAGTGGTTTCGCGAAATGTTTAAAGTGTAACTAATGGCAAAAGTTTTTGTTTTTTATTTTGGTTAGTGGGTTATAACCCCCATCAGTTGTTTTTTTTTTTTTTTTTTTGCCATCTGTGTCCCACTGGGGACATTTCTCTTCACTTCCTGTCCCATAGCTGAAACAGGAAAAGGGAGAAAATCCCATTAAAGTGAAGGAATCCCAGTGTGTCACCAGAACCAGTTGGCGTTGCTTTAGCAATTGCGTGGTCGTGTGATGCTGTACCCAAACAAATAGACATCCTTTTTTCCCCACAAATAGAGATTTCTTTTGGTGGTATTTTATCACCTCTGCGTTTTTATTTTTTGTGCTATAAACGAAAAGAGAGTGACAATTTTGAAAAAATATATGTATTTTTTACTTTCTTCTATTATATCTATAGCCCCAAAAATGTAAAAAAAAAAAAAAAACTAATCCATTTATCAGTTAATATATATATTCTTCTACATATTTTTGGTAAAAAATATTTTATTTTATTTCTACTGGTAATAGTGGTGATAAGCAATTTTTAGCGGGACTGCAACATTTGCGAATAAATTTGACACAATGTATAAATGACACCGGCAGGGAAGGTGTTAACACTAGGGGGTGATCAAGAGGTTAACTGAGTTCCCTCAGTGGGTTCTAACTGTAGGGGGCATGGGCTGCCAGGGACATGACAAAGATCGCTGCTCCAGATCACTGGGAACAGAAGATCTCTGACATGTCCCTTGTCAGAACGTGGCTCCGTCTTGTTTACAATGGCAGATACCCATTCTGCCTCTGTACACCACGATCGCGGGACACTGGCGGACATTGAGTATGCCGGACCCGTGGGCGCGCATCCGCTATATCACTTAAGCAAGCTGATGTACAATGACAGCGATTCGCAGTATCCTGCTCCTTGCCGCAGTACTACTGAGGCAGGTGGTCGAGAAACAGTTAAAGTTATCATAGACTCACGGGTCAGTCATACATATCCGGATGCCTAAAACTTCCATTTGTGGTTTTCATAGTCTATTCAAGAAAAGACACATCCATCAAGTTCAACCAGAAGTCAAAAATGTGAAACCTGCATCTTTAAGGCTGACATACACAGTTCCGCAGAAACTACCTGAGTTTTGTTCTGTGTGTAATGTTGTCTGTTCAACAGAAGCTGGATTGATGACCAGCTTCTGTCGAACGGACCTGCTGGGAAACCAGAATTTGATCGGCTCTTGCAGTGGCTACAGCACTGAAGGCCCTGACTCCCTGCTGTCAGAATATAGAAGGGCAGCGGGAGAGATCCCTGCATCCACATCACTTGTGTGGATGGGGGACCTGTCAATAAATCCCTGTGTATACCCAGCTTTAGAACCACAAACCTTCAGGAAATGCCTATAAAGCATTGTTCAATTTTCTGCAAAAAGGAAAACCTTCCTGATCCCCTCTATTGCAATTGGACTCTCCTTGTAGGGCAATCATATACTGCTTGGATTAACAGTTTTATGTACATGTTTATATCCAGTTATATTTTGTGCATTCAAAACACATCTAGCTTTGTTTTGAAGTAATCCACCAAGCTGGATAGAGCTAGTCATCTTCAGTATATAAATAACTTTATATATAATACAATTGTGCTTACTGCAAGTATATAATAGCTTTAATGTAATTTATGTATTATTTTGTTTTTTTTTCTAATAATGCTATTTTCTTTATATATTTCTTTATTTATAGCCCGGCCTTGAGTTTTACATACCCACCTACCCCTGTGTCCTTACAGCAGATGCATCAGCATATTATAAATCGGCAACACAGCATAGGATCAGCGTTTGGACACAGCCCCCCACTTATTCATCCTGCACCTACGTTTCCTACTCAGAGAACTAATCCTGGCATTCCCAGTGTTTTAAATCCTGTCCAAGTCAGCGTGGGTCCAGCAGAAGTTATACAGGTGAGATCTTAGCAACATTCAAAGCAGGTTAAAGGGTTTGTAAATGACATTTTTTTTTTTTATCTTAATAGCTTCCTTTACCTTAATGCAGTGCTATTTTAATGTCCTCGTTGTTCATTTTTGCTCTCAAGTTGCTGTAATTCTTCTCAGATCTTCACACTTCCTGGTTGTCTGTTTCCTGATAACCACAGTACTGGGAGCTTTCTCTCTGTGGTCACTAATCAAGGAGGTGTGATTACTGTGTGTCTAAAACCCCTCAGCACCTATCAGTTTTGTTTTCCAAACCATCACTGCCCTGTATTGGTTCTGTGGCTCTGTACAGCAGAGGCAGGAAACATGCAAAAAAGAAACTAGAAACTACAGGTACATTATATGATTGATTTTTAGCTATTTTTAATCGTTTTAAAAAAAGTTAGTTAACTATTATGTCTCTATACCCTGTAAACAGTCATTTCAGCAAAAATATTTTTTTTATTTACAACTCCTTTAAAGGTGCAGGTAAAGCAGTAAAATGTGGACACTAATATAATAGTATTTGGAATTGAAATGCCTTAAATGATAAGCGCATCTTTATTTAAAAAAAAATATGCTAATAATGATCAGCATGTGTTCATACTGGCATTTTTCCAGCTGCCTGAACTGTGTGGGTCTACTGTACACATCCTTTAGTGTGCCTGATTAGTTAGATAAAATGGGGTAGGCTAGCTTGCTCATATTAACCAATGGGCAGCCTGGTGTAGATTACAACCCCCTTGGCCCTTATCTTGTACAAAGGTCTTTTTTTTTCTACCTAAGAAAGACGTGTAAAGTTGCATAAACCCCATAAAGACCAGTTAAGTAGTTAGGATCCTATGTGGTCTTCTATTTAGCTTGTAGGGGGAGCTTTGCACTCCTCTTTATATTATCTACAGTGTCTCCTTTATTCCCCTCTTCTCATCAACTATTGGTAAAATCCTGTTTATACAGACCTCAGAGTTGTTGTATACAGAGGACTGGTTTCAGTTTGAGGTTTCAATAAAACCAAGCAGGCCTAAGGGTAGGCAGTGTCTGTTGTGATGTGTTTTTAACTAACCCATAGGGGGTTATTTACGAAAGGCACATTCACTTTGCACTACAAGTGCACTGCAAGTGCACTTGGAAGTGCAGTCACTGTAAATCTGAGGTGTAGATCTGAAATTAGGGTAAGCTCTGCTGTTTTTATCATCCAATCATGTGCAAGCTAAAATGCTGTTTTTTTATTTTCCTTGCATGTCCCTCTCAGATCTACAGTGACTGCACTTGAAAGAGCACTTGCAGTGCACTTGTAGTGCAAAGTGGATTTGCCTTTCGTAAATAACCCCCATAGTGTTCTGGGAATTCATTGTTTATTTGTAAAACAAAATTATAGTATATACAGTATAAACATACATTTAAGTATTTAAAAATGTAAAACAACTATCACATTATGCCCGTCTTAGTCACCCGATTATCCAATGCACCAATTAAATAAATTTAAAACATGCATACATTTTTTTTTAATTTCAGTTAAATCTGATTAAAACAGTGCTGATAAAGTATTTATTTTTATCATTACTAATTGATGCAATTTTTTTTGCAATATGAAATTGTGATTTGCACTTACAGTATGTAACATTATGTTATTTTACCTGTCCATCCCAGGCTGCACTTTCAAAGCGCAAAGATGGATTGTTCAGGAGTTATGTAGAGCACTCATTATACGCACATATATCATTTGTCTTACTCCTTGTAATCTTATTTCTTTTTGTTTGGTATGTTTTCCCATGTCGTGTACATCTAGCATTATGCACATAAATATAATAACGTGATTCTACTGGGCTCCTAATTAACTGTCAGTTTGGGTATGCTGCCTCCTTTTGTCTCCCCTAGTAAGGAACAGCAGAAGACGCAAGTCACTTATCTATATGTAATACAATAGTATTTATCAGTCATTGTAACATATCTTCCAGCATTTCATATGGCCAATTGAAAATGCTGGCTGTAACAGATAGGCATGCATTTTCAGTTTTAGACATGTGCAGTACATATAGGTGCACTTAAAAAATGTTGAATGTCATAAAAAAATTCATTTATTTCAGTAATTCAATTAAAAAAGTGAAACTCATATATTATATAAATTCACTATACATAGAGTGATATATGCCAAGCATTTATTTCTTTTAATTTCGATGATTATGGCTTACAGCTAGGGAAAAGCCCAAAATTCTGTATCTCAAAAAAATTTGAATATTGTGAAAGTTCAATATTGTAGATTCATAATGTCACACTCTAATCAGCTAATTAACTCAACACATCTGTAAAGGTTTCCTAAACCTTTAGATGGTCTCAGTCTGGTTCAGTAGGTTACACAATCATGTGGAAGACTGCTGAATTGACAGTTGTCCAGAAGACATTCATTGACACCCTCCACAAGGAGGGTGAGTCACAAAAGGTCATTACTGAAGAAGCATGCTGTTCACAGAGTGGTGTATCAAAGCATATTAATGGAGTTGAGTGGAATAAAAAAGTGTGGTAGAAAAAGATGCACAGCAACAGAGATAACCACAGCCTTGAGAGCATTGTGAAACTTTTCAAGAATTTGGGGGAGAATCACAAGGAGTGGACTATGGCTGGTGTCAGTGCTTCAAGAGCTACCACACACAGACATATCCAGGACATGCACTACAACTGTTGAATTTCTTGTGTTAGGCCACTCCTGGACCAGAGACAATGTCAGAAGCGTCTTACCTGGACTAAGGAGAAAAAAGACTGGATTGTTACTCAGTGGTCAAAAGCCCTCTTTTCGGATGAAAGTACATTTTGTATTTTATTTGGAAATCAAGGTCACAGAGCCTGGACGAAGAGTGGAGAGGCACAGAATACAAGTTGCATGAGGTCCAGTGTGAAGTTTCCACAGACAGTGATGATGATTTGGGGAGCCATGTCATCTGCTGGTGTTGGTCCATGGTGTTTTATCAAGTCCAAAGTCAGTGCAGCCCTCTACTAGAAAATTCTAGAGCACTTCATGCTTCTGTCTGCTGACCAGCTTTATGGAGATGCTGATTTAATTTTCCAGCAGGACTTGACACCTCCCCACACTGCCAAAATTACCAATACCTAGTGATCATGGTATCACTGTACTTGATTGGCCAGCAAACTCGCCTGACCTAAACCCTATAGAGAATCTGTGGGGTATAGTCAGGAGGAAGATGAGAGGCACCAGACCCAACAATGCAGATGAGCTGAAGGCCACTATCAAAGCAACCTGGGCTTCCATATCACCTCAGCAGTGCCACAGGCTGATTGGCTCCATGTAATGCCACATTGATGCAGTAATTCATGCAAAAGGAGCCCTGACCAAGTATTGAGTGTATACTATACTGTACATGGACATACTTTTCAGTAAGCCAACATTTCTGTGTTAAAAACATTTTTTTATTGGTCTTATACAATATTCTAGTTTTCTAAAAATACTGTCATGTCTACTCCAACACAGGTGGTCAGACGCTATAGCTTTCTACTGTGTGCTTCACCTATAGCAACCCCCTTTCCCTTAAGGCAAGCAGGCCTACCGATACTAGGTTGCCCCCAGGACTTATACACAATGCTATAGTGCCTGGCCATCACACCAGGGCAGATGCAAACTGAGCAGAGCAAAGAGATACTTGCAGATAGCAGACAGATAGAGTGGTTCTATGACAGTCCAGGTAAAAAGGTTGGTTGAGTTCAAGGAATAGTCCAATAATCCGTTTCAAAGTGTAATACACAGAAAACTAGCAAAGCAGGGCAGACAGACTGGGAGTTTGAACAAGGACAACACAGATATCACTCACTATCACAAGCAAGGGACTGAGAGTTTGGCTTCCTTATAACAGGTGACTGACCACATCAATATCCTAACAGGTGGACACAGACAGGGAGAATGCAATGGCCAAAACTTGAATGCTGGAATTAGGAGCATGAGCACTTAAGTGATCCTGACAAATACAAAAGTTTAGGTTTTTACTAGCTGTAAGCCATAATCATCAATATTAACCCCTTCAAAGCGACGTAACGCAAATATGCGGCCTTAGGCTTCAAGGGGTTGTACCGGGGCAGTGCATGGAGCTGCAGGCATCACTGCAGTTTTTTTGAGCCTACCGTTTTCTTTCTTGTAATAACAATCAATGCAGCTAATCAACCCCTCGGCTGTTATTACAAGCAGCATCAGGGAACGTCCCTTTTCCCGCCACCTTCCAAAGCTCGCCCAGGCTCTCCCGTCCCACCAGGAGGCCCAAGCGACCAACTGGCACGTCCGGAATCGGCTTTGATCGGGTCTTGGATCTTGCACCTTCCGGGTTTACTGAAGCCTTAAAGGCACTAGATTTGAAAAAATTACAGTTTTCAAAACAGCCAAATTTGAAGTTTAGAATGCTTGCAAGTGCAAAGGAAGGATTTGAGGTCTTATAGACCCAAGATCCCTCTATAAAGCGTACCTGTCACTGCCTATTACTGTCACAAGGGATGTTTACGTTCCTTGTGAAAGCAATAACAATATTTTTTTTTTTAAAGGGACAGTGTAAAATAAATAAGATAAAATAAAATGAAAGAACCCTATCCCTTCATGCTTGTGTGCACAAGCGAACGCATACATAAGTCTCGCCCACAAATATGAGCAGTGTTCAAACCACACGTGTGGTATCACCCCGATCTTAAGAGCGAGAGCAACAATTCTAGCACTAGACCTCCTATATAACTCTAAACCGATAACCATTAAAACCTTTAAAGCGTTGCATATGGAGATTTTTTTTCAGTACCGTAGTTTGTTGCAATTTTAAAGCATGACATGTTAGGTATCTATTTACTCTGTGTAACATCATTTTACACATTACACAAAAAAAAAATGGGGTAACTTTTTTATTTTTTTTATTTCATAAGATGTATATTTCTTCCAAAAAAATGCATTTGAAAGACTGCTGCACAAATACAGTTGACATAAAATATTGCAACGATCACCATTCTCTAGGATCTCTGCTAAATAAATATCTATTCATATATAGAGATATATATATAGATAGATATATATATATAATGTTTGGGGGGTTCTAAGTAATTCTCTAGCAAAAAATACAGATTTTAACTTGAAATATATCCCTCTATGTGTAATAAATCTATATAATATATAAGCTTTCCTTTTTGAATTGAATTACTGATATAAATGAAATTTTTGAAGATATTCGATTTTTTTGAGATGCACCTGTATTATAGGTTTGAACGCAGATTAGCATTTATATAAATATAAATGCATATATCCAGAAGATTTCCTGCAACAGTTAATATTTTAAATTGAATAATTATACTATTGATTAGGTATATTTAAATGTAAAGTTATTGTCATTGATAAAATGCTGCTGATGATGCTGTTGCCACTAGGGGTGCTTTCTCTTTATAAGTGCTTTTGAATTCATGAAGTATCACTGCAGTGCTTTATTAAGTCTGTTTCTGAACTCTCGGAGCAGCAATGAAGTCAGAAAATGGGGAGATTTGTATTAATGATTTGTAATTACTGTATAATTAATAATCATTTTTTATTTTTACATGCATATTGAACACTATTAATAGGGTACCATTTTGTCAGAATTAAAGTTCTTTTGTAATGGAAGTAATACCAACATACAGTATATTTTACTAAACAAGAAAACACAAGGTGGTTAATTTCTAAAGTAAAGTTAGAGACACAGACATGACAGTTTATCTTTATTTTGCATTTTATTTACTGCTGGGTGCAGCTATGAGATTTAGTTAGCAGAACATTCATATTCTAATGAAAAAGACCTGCACTGCATACTTGTTGGCAGGCTCTAAAGCCGTTCATAGCAGGGACTGACCGAGATTTGATCTATCTATGGGCAGACAGGTTGTACTGAAGGTGATCCATACATTTTTGGCATGCATTTACTGTCGGCAACTATAGCTGCTAGCAATATTCATTGTGTTTTGCTGATCAGGAAGGCTGCCCGTGCCCTCACCCCCCACCGGCAGAATACAGTAGCGATGTGGGAGACTGACTGTGTTACTGGGGGGAAGCAAAAGATTTGCTTTCTTTCTGGTTCATGGTTTCTGGTGAAAGGAAAAAAATCGAGTCATCTATGGGCTGTCTAAAACAAACTAATTCAGTTTGTCCTCTTTCTGCTAGGGGAAGGGGGTATGTCCCTCCTCTCATTCATTCAGCTGCTTGTGTAATTTGATTTACCCCCGCTACTTAACTGTATCTTGTAACCCTCAACATTTTATTAGTCTATAAGAAAACAAATGAAAACAAAATACACACCAGATCCTGTGCATTTGTTTGCATGGTGCGGAGACGTCAGTTTTTCTGCATGCGTTCTACAAGGGCACAACATTTTTTTTTTCTCTCTGTGCCCTTTTCATACCACCACACTGGTATCACTAGCAGATTTTTCTGCAACAGGAATGTATGTAGTTTTCTGCATGGGAAAATAACGGACATGACATCAACATTGGTGTGAACAGGGCACATAACTGACGTGCATGAAAACTGATGTCAACGGGCATAGAAACTCACTGAAATGCACATGAAAACCGATGTGAAACTGATGTCTCTGCAAGTGACCGCACTGGAAATCAGCTTTAGTGTCAGTATGTAAAATGTGGCAGCACTTATCTAGCCTTTCCAAAAACAGTACATTTTAATCTGTATGAATCGCCTCCACCATTAATTGAAAAAATGCTTACCAGACCATTAGACTTCACAGATGAAAATTGGACAATATGTATTTTTAATGACTTCACCATGTATCTCTCTGGTATGCATTCAGGGTCGAGAGACTCCTCTAGAGATTATTCTTGTTCACACCTTCCAATGGCCCTAAGGGCTCTTTCACACGGGCGGTCTGTCCAACGGACTTCACTTTGCTCATCAAGGGAATGATCCGTTGATCCCTGCTGAGCAGGCGGATGACAGGTTTGTCTCCGCTCACTGTGCTGAGACGGACCTGTCAGTGGCCCGCTCTCCTCTATGGGGAGATCGGATGAAAACGGACCACCTGTCCGTTTTCATCTGATCCTATCCGATCCGCCAGACGGATGGAAAATAGGGTCTCCTTCCATCTGGATTTCACGGACAGGATCGGATCAGATCAGATAGCAGCGGGTGTCAGCGGACATGTCACCACTGACATCCGCTGCCCCATAGGGTTAAATAGAGGGTCTGATTGGAAAGCCCACATGAAAGAGGCATAATTCAGTTTTCTTTAGTAAATCATCCCCAAAATACAGCAGGCTGCAACTTTGCAAATAAAATGGCATATTAAAGTTACAAGCGTGTAGCCATAGTTCTCAGCTGTATTACCACACCCATCTGACAACAATTGGATTTTCCTTTTTTTCCCATTTTTAAACAGAACAAGCCTACCAGTGAGTCAGCTGTGAGTAGTACAGGGGACCCAATGCACAATAAACGCTCCAAGATTAAACCTGAAGAAGAGCTACCAAGCCCAGCTGCTGGAGGCATGCAAGTAAGTGCAATGTTTATATTTATTGTCTTGTCTAATAGAGAGACAGTAAGAGCAATTCTTGCAGCTTCAATGCAGTAAAATCAAACATGTCACCTTTTATAATTCATGGCTAACACGTAAATTTGATTGTTGCTATGTGTATTTAACTTCAATTTTAGCACCGCTCACTATCACTATAAAAGTTGGAAGTAGCATTGGTGTCAAGATTACTTTATGCTGTGTTGCTGTCAACAAGAATATGGGGTGTCATCTGAATACAACCCTTTAACAATTTTCCTTTCTTTTTCTTTTTCTTTTTATGTCTTTTCAAAATAAGACCATACGTTTGGCAAAAGTTTACTAGCCTATATATATGCCTTCTTTGATGATCTTTTCATAATCCTCATGTGTATATGTACTGTATAACTTAGAGCTATGAAGTTTGACTGGTAGTGTACTACTGTAAACTTCAGAGGCTAAGGAAAAGTAAAGCACAATTCAAATTCTTCTTATATGTGTACTTTATTATTATGAGTTGTGTTTATTTCAGTATAACTTCCAAATGATTTCTTGTAGATGGTCTTTTTACATCTTTTGATTAGTATATGTTAAGTAAAATAATGTGTATGCTTATGTGTGTTAAAAATGTATTTGTGCTTAAAGCATACCTTAAATAAAGTTTGCATGTTTAATCATGTGATTCATTTGGTAAAAATGTGCAGTATTTATTTACAGCTAAACATGGCCGCTCTCTGTCCTTTCTTTTTATTGAGATGCCGCCACCTCCCCCCCCCCCTTCTTATTTTAACATTCTCATCTTTTAACTTTGTGTCTAGGATCAGCCAGATGGAATGACTCTGATAAAAGAGGAGGGGGACAAAGATGAAAGTAAACAAGAGCCTGAAGTAGTCTACGAGACAAACTGCCATTGGGAAGCCTGCTCCAGAGAGTTTGACACACAAGAACAGCTAGTGCATGTAAGTTAATGGAATTCAGGAACTGGGGTTTGAAAGCTATGTGACCTTTCTCCATTGAGGTCATGGTCTTTGACCCTGTGCTGAGTCAAGTTTCTTAGCCAGCAGCATTGCATGCTGGAGTGGACTTTATGAGTTTCAGAGTAAAGGAAAGTCTTAGCTGTGGTGCTTGACCTGTTCAGTCAGCTAAAGCTTACTGCAAAATTCAATAAAGACTTCAGCAATGGCTCTGATCTTGTAAGCCAGCAAACATTATTTTTTTTGTAGGAGACTTTGATATTTATTGAGTAATAGTAAGCTGAACATGAATTAATACTAACCTGAAGCCAGGACTTCTTTCTATAAACCTAAGCAGCTTTTTCTTCCTCACAAATTTAATACATTATTAGTTTTATTAAGAGAAGATGGTTTGCTTCAGGCAGCAGATGATTGTTGACCCTCACATCCCTTGGACCAGCTTTTGGGGACATAACTGTGTCTTCATCCTAGGGCAGAACATCTGAATTGTGTCTAGCAAGAGAGGTAGAATTAATTCCTATGCTATGGAACATTAAACAATTTTCTTTACTGAAAACAATAAGTATTGTTTTTGTTAAGAATCCAATCCCCTTTTGATTGTTTTTTATTTATTTATGATACAGCGGTACAACGTCCTGCTTAATTCACTGTTACTGAGCCTGATTCTAGTATTTAAATTTCCCCTGAATGCTTACTGCCAGGTAGCACAAGCAAAGCATGCTCATTTCTGTGTTCACTCAATAAAGTTGAGCAGTAGAAAAAAACACCTCACTGATCATCAATGTTCTCTTGCACACATCAACAGTAAAGTGATAAATTATTTATTGCTGGCCTATACATATTATTGCTTTGGAATGTCTCACTTTGAAAAACTAAGGGTTATAGTCAAGGCTAAAGCTAACAATAACAAAATGTTCCCTGGTTATGTAACGGAATATTGTTTAAACTTCCCAGATCATTTTTCCTTATGTTTAGAAAAGCAAAATGCAGTAGTGCCAGTGTGAATGAGGCCTCAACTAAACCATTCGTTTTTGAGGGAAGGACAACTGAATTATGTAAACACTAAAATATGTTAAGCCTCACAACTTGTAAGAAAACTATCTTTCCATCCCCTTTAGCATAATTATTTCTGGTTGATTAATTATGGAATGCTTCAGAAATGTCTCTTAGTAGCTGCATATTCACAGGCAGAGAAGAAACAGTCATGCTCAAAGGGGCTGATTTATTAAGTAGAGTATTCTCATTTTGGATTTTGAATATTTACTTAGCTTAGTGAATATGGTGCAAAGTAGTGAATTGGATGCACCTATGTTCACTTTAAGTATCAAATCATGTGTAAGACAAGCATTTAGTAAAAAACACTACTCTAATTTCACACAAATTAACGTTAAGAAGTATTTCTATTTTGGGAGCTAGTGCCATACTTCCTTGTTGATAGACTGTACAGCATTACGAAGACATTCTGCAAACCATCTACTGTATGTGTAAAGAAGGTGTCACTCTTTAAATCAAAATGCTGTTTTCTGCTAGGCAGATTTTTTAGATTGTAAGAAAAGCTATATGCAGAAACACAATTTTTATTTCTGTTACCTGGCAATAACAAATATTTATTGACTAGCATACTCTTAAAAATTTAGATCTAACTCATATTTGTCATCTTAAAATAGTAATAGCTTCCAAGATTTAGTTTGCAAAGAACATAATACAGCTGTTGTGTGATGTCATAGATGTTGTTGCTCAGTGGATAATATGTATTTATTATAGCTTCCATTAATTCCAAGCAACCTGAAGCATAAAATAAACATCCATGAGAGTTACTTTTAAATAAATATACTATATTAAAAGTTATTTAAGAACAAAAGAAGTCCTGTATAGTACTAGGGTTGGCACCGAAATTACGGCCACCGAAACATATCGGACGAAAATTGTGTTTTCGGCACTTTGCCGAAAAAGAAAACACAGCGATAATGGAGCCAAAAATTGGACGTAAGCTTCACCGGGCGGGCTCACTGTTTCTAACAGCATGTCAAACAACAAGTCCTGCACTCTTAACCCCTGCGGCACTGCACACTGATAATGCTCCTCCCGCTGATTATACCGACAAGCCGCTCCTTAACGCGGTGTGCTGACAGCTTTCCTCCATAGATAGAGCACTATTCTTGGCTTTGCTAACACTGCCCTGTCCTGATCCTGTCTGACATACTAAGGCAGGTTGCATGATGGGCACTGGTGAGGCACAGGCAGGCTGCATGATGGGCACTGGTAGGCTCCTGGGCACTGGTGAGGCACAGGCAAGCTGCAAATGATGGGCACTGGTAGGCTGCTGGGCACTGGCAGGCTGCATTTGATGGACACTGGTGAGGCTGCATTGATCTCCTGTACCACATCTGCAGTCTCTGACCATCTCCTGTACCACGTCTGCAGTATCTGACCATCTCCTGTACCACATCCGCAGTGTCTGACTATCTCCTGTACCATGTCTGCAGTCTCTGACCATCCCCTGTACCATGTCTGCAGTCTCTGATCATCTCCTGTACCATGTTTGCAGTCTTTGACCATCTCCTGTACCATGTCTGCAGTCTCTGATCATCTCCTGTATCATGTCTGCAGTCTCTGATCATCTCCTGTACCATGTCTGCAGTCTCTGGTCATCTCCTGTATCATGTCTGCAGTCTCTGACCATCTCCTTTACTATGTCTGCAGTCTCTGACCATCTCCTGTACCATGTCTGCAGTCTCTGACCATCTCCTGTATCATATCTACTAGAGGTGAACTGCATGGACATTTTGCTAATACTATTAGCAATGTGTTATATAAAAATGTATACATTTTATTTAAAATATAAACATTTATTTTTATTTAAAATATATAAAAATATTTTTCGTATCGGTTTCAGTTTTCGGCCTAGTGTATTTTTCATTTTCGGTATCAGTTTTGGCACCAGAAAAAAAACATTCGGTGCACCCCCATATAGTACCATTTATCATCTAATTTCTTTTTATTACCAGTTTATTGCAGACACTTGTTTTTTCTGTATTTTCCGATTTTACATCTTCTTGCTAGTTACAAAAGTGGCAGTGAAATGAGAGATCACATGATTGTTCCCTTTCCCTGATCCTCAGTGTCTTCTGACTGCCTCTATTGATAGCTGATAATGGTGGAACACACAGACTTCATAAGGTTGAATAGAATCATGAAAGTGCAGATCCGTTTTGTTCTGTAAATTAGACTTAAAAACTGATATGACTGGTGTCGGAGGTTATGACAGATCATTAATCTTTGCATGATGTGATGGATATAGACCTTTCTGTTATTGCCTTTCATTATGTTGGTAGCGCCTGTTTATATGATTGGCATTCCCTGAAGATTACTGTTGTTTATTTCTAATTGCATTATCAAGCTATTAAACAATCAGTTATTTTAAAAGGAAAAGTCAAGGTAGGGGATTTTTTTTTAAAGTTATTAAAAATATTTTAAAAGCCTGATATTTTAAATAACTGAAAGCAAATGTATTTCCCTTGCTCCTAATAGCATGAGTCATCACCTTGCAGGCAGGATTTCTCAGAGCCCTAATTCCTCTAATGCTGGCTCACTGCCGCTCCAAGAAATCACAAAGACCTTAAGTTCGGATTGCCTAACATTAAACCTTTGCATTGCACAGCCAGATAGTTCTTTTTTGGTGATGAGGCACCCACACTGCAGTCAACACTGGCAAAGCTGTAGCTCTATGTTGTATATCTTCCAAGATCCAGCTCTTGTATGAATTTTATAGAGGTACCCCATGCGAAACACGAAGAAAAGTGTGGGATCCCCCAAAAGTCCATACCAGATCCTTATCTTTTTAATCTGACTGATCAAAAATAGGGGATACTTTGTCCCTTTGTTGTTGAGGACCTCTCTTTACCTTTAACAATAGGGGAGCCCCCAAATACTGGTTCTCCTGTGTATCTATCCTCTTGTGTTCTTTTTCTTTGGAAATTGTTAACTAATTTTGTCCACAAAGTTTGTAGTAAGTAGTTGCGAAAGGCTGGCAATATAAACACAGCTAATGGGAGTATAATTTTTTTATTGTTTTTCAATTTTCAGCCTTAGGCCGGCCTGTTCAAATCCTGTGCATGGGCAGGCTGAATGTACCCAAGTTGATCGATCAACTTGGCTACAACCAGCCTGCTAGCTTTTGCATGCAATTATTGTAAATGGCTGTTATAGATAATGGTTCAGCAGGAGGGATTCCCACATCAACACTGTCTGTGTTGATGGGGGAATCAAGCTAATTTCTTTCCTGCATCCGTAAGAAATAAATTTGCTTTGCCTATATGGCTAGCCTTAATAATGAAATGACAAACATATGCTGGAAAAATATATACATTATAGTGCAAAGAAGTAAACAATAATAATTCAGAAAGAATCTTTGCTTGGTAAATGTTTAGAAATGTGCTTGTTTGTTGCTTATGTTCTATCTTGTAGGGTGTGAATGCAACATAGGTATTTGAATAAATATTACTGTTTAGAAGTAAATATGTGACAACAATTGAAAAAAACAAATCATCCATTGATAGAGTATAGCTTTCCATGATACATTAATGGGAGGACAAGGTATTTTAAAGCATTCTAACTCCTGGTCTTATTTATAATGCCTATCAGTTGTCACTTGGACATACAGCTAATAGCAAAAGTCATGATTCTTCATGGTTCTCTATCTAATATGTGACAGTGTTGGTTTCCTGCTGAAGCCAGGCACTATCTATTATTGGTATCCTTCCATAGAATAGGGTCTGGGCTGCAATTGAGGATTTTTGCTGAGCAGTTTTAAATCCTGACAAGACCTGCCTATTTCTCTGACTGTTATTGGATAAGCTGCTAAAATTTGAAGCTTTTTTCACCCTAGTGAAGGAACACTTTAGAGCAGGGTAAGAATATTGTACTATAAACATCATGTTGTTTCTGCCCACCGAACTGCTTGTTTTATGGTTTTTTTTGTTTGTTTATTTTGGCTTTAGTCTCTAAAAACCCTAGACTTTGAAGTGTGCAAAAATCCCTGGTGTTTAGCATCCACCCTGATTGTCACCAATAGTTATATGCAGTTCACATTACAATGTTTGGTTAGGCAGCAACTGGGCCAAACCTTTATCTATTGCAGCCAGATGATTCTTAACCACTTCCTGCCGTGTGGATCTCAATTGCCGGGAGATATACGGCCTCCAGCCACTGGGGGGCGGCGCGCGCGTGCCCGCCGCATCACTGAGATGCCGATGCACGTGCCTGGCGGCCAGGATGTCCGCCAGGCACCTGCGATCGGCGGTTACACAGACAAGGACGTGGATCTTTGTGTGTAAACACACAGATCCACGTCCTGTCAGGGAGAGAGGAGACCGATGCTGTGTCCCTTGTACATAGGGACACAGATCGGTCACCTCCCCCAGTCAGTCTCCTCACCCTACAGTTAAAACATTCACTAGGCTACACATTTAACCCCTTCCTTGCCCCCTAGTGTTAACCCCTTCCCTGCCAGTCACATTTATACAGTAATTAGTGCATATTTATAGCACTGATCGCTGTATAAATGTGAATGGTGACAAAAATGTGTCGACGTGCGACGTGGCTCCCAAACAAAATTTAAGCCCTTTTTTTCCCACAAATAGAGCTTTCTTTTGGTGGTATTTGATCACCTCTGCGGTTTTTATTTTTTGCGCTATATAACAAAAGAAGAGCGACAATTTTGAAAAAAACACAATATCTTTTACTTTTTGAATTAATAAATATCATAATTAAAAAATATATATATATTTTTTTCCTCAGTTTAGACCGATACGTATTCTTTTACATATTTTTGGTAAAAAAAAATCGCAATAAGCGTATTGTATCGGTTTTTTATTCACATTTACACAGCGATTAGGGCTATAAAACTGCACTGATTACTGTGTAAATGTGACTGGCAGGTAAGGGGTTAACACTAGGGGGTAAGGAGGGGGTTAATATGTTCCCTAAAGTGTGTTCTAACTGTAGGGGGAGTGGGACTCACAAGGGGAGGAGACCGATGTGTGTTCCTCTGTACTGGGAACACACAACGGTCTCCTCACCGCTGACAGGACATGGATCTGTGTTTACACACACAGATCCATGGTCCTGTCGTGATTGCGTAGTGTATGTACTAAGGTGCTTCTCAGAGTCTCTCTCTCTCTCTCTATCTCTCTCTCTCTCTATATATATATATATATATATATATATATATATATACAGGCATACCCCACTTTTAAGTACACAATGGGGTTTATTTACTAAAGCTGGTGTGTATATATATATATATATATGTGCAAACGTTTTTGTCAGGAGTGGAAAAATGCTGTGAATTGGGAATGCTTTCAGAAATAAAGTAAGTATTATTATTAGTTTATTTTTACCAAATAATAATACGAAAAGTCAATGAACTGATATTTGGTGTGACCACCCTTTGCCTTCAAAACAGCATCAGGCCGCGTACACACGACCGAGGAACTCGACGGGCAAAACACATCGTTTTGTCCGTCGAGTTCCTTGTGAAGCCGCCGAGGACCTCGGCGAGCTGAAATTTCCCATTGAACAACGAGGAATCAGAGAACATGTTCTCTATTTCCTCGCCGAGGTCCTCGTCGGCTTCCTCGGCCGAAAGTGTACACACGGCCGGGTTTCTCGGCAGAATTCAGCTCTGAACCGAGTTTCTGGCTGAATTCTGCCGAGAAACTCGGTCGTGTGTACGGGGCCTAAGTGTTCCTAGGAACACCTGACTTTAATCCCACATAATTCTCTGACTTTGTGCAAGTGTAAAAAATGATGCTGGTTTGAAACCAAAGAGTTCTCTCACTTTCCGTTTTGTAAATTGATAAAAATAAACTATTAAAATAAATATTTTTGAAAGGATTCTTACTTCACAGCATTTCTTCACATCTGCCTAAAGCTTTTGTACAGCACAGTGTCTCAGAAGGGAGGATTCCCCTATCCACCTCATTTGTGTGAATGGAGGAGTTTTTTTTTTTTCATTTAGACCGCTAGATCCATCTACTGTATAGCCAGCTTACGTATGTTTTAAGTGTTGCCATTTCAATGCCTTTACTAATGCTGCACTATGTATGTAATGATAAGCAGTGTAAATATTTAATATCGGTCAAATAACCGCACAGCCCAGTTGTAGACTCTTGGCAGCAGTCGCCCAGGACCCAGAGCTGTGCAATTATGGGACCGTTAAGTAACAGATTAAAAAGGGTTTCTACACTGCTTAATATTACTTACCGGTTGCAGCATTAGTAAGGGGCGAATCAAGACAACATTTAAAGTTTACATAGTAGAGAACCTTTGCTTCTATTTTAAAGAGGAAGTAAACCCTCAAACATTTAAAAAAAAAAAAACCCTGCAAGAGAAAGTCATAATGAGCTAGTATGCATAGCATACTAGCTCATTATGATTGACTTACCTGAGATCGAAGCCCCCAAAGTTCTCCACGGTCCCCTCCGCCGCCATGTCTCCTCCGATCTTCTTCCTTGCATTGCCGCTCCGGCACTGTGACTGGCTGGAGTGGAGATGACGTCACTCCCGTATGTGCGCAGGACTGGCAGATCCCTGCGCATGCGCGGGATTACGGTATTAACCCCCCATTATCCCATTCACAAAAACGCCACGCTCAGTGCGCCTGCGCCGCTGTCTACAGCGAGCATGTGCCGTAGACATCAGTGCAGTCATTACTGCAAATATCTCTATAACCGTGTGGGTTAAGAAGATATTTCTTGCACCTACAGGTAAGCCTTAATCTAGGCTTACATGTAGGTGCAAGTTGTAAGGAGGGGTTTACAACCACTTTAGGTCTAATTTTTGCATGGAGAACAAAACCAGACCAGTTAGTTTAGAAAAAAATGAGACTGGTTGTAGTCACCAAGATGCTGCATTTAAAATTATTATGCTGTATTCCTTTGTTGATGCTATAATATTATAATGATTGCATTTCTATAACATCCAAGTTGATGAAATGAGTCCACATATAAGTGGTAGTGAGGGTCTAGATTATTTATAAGTTTGGTATAATACTTATCTGCTGCCACCCCAACAAAGCGCAGAGATACATCTTTTTTATTTAAATTGATGGTATTAATTATATAATATATAAAAATATATGTTTTATAAAAAACAGTTATTTTTGTTTTTGGTGCATCCTGCAATTTCGGTCTTGGTTTCAGAACCAAAATTTCCATTTTGTGCACCTCTATTCAGCAGAGATGTAAACTATTATACCACTAGAAACTATAGAAAACACTCTTTTTTTATGACCTTTGATCCTGACAAAAGCTTAGTGACTGCAAAAGCAGTAAAAAGTTCACTCATTAAAAAAAGCTCAGTGTAATGTGGCAAGACTCTACAGACACTTGTTACAATTCTTGTGGTGTTTAATTTATGGCGTGTTGGCCATACTTCTAAATTTACCCCGGCTTTGAAACAAGGTCAAAAGACAGTTGGACTCAATTAATCCTCATCTTGTATTATGAACAAGTTTCAACCTCAATTGCTGCATGAATTCTGCTCTGTATTAAAAACAATTGTTGCTTCTTTGTTCCAGATCACAAAGCAGAACTGTTTACAATTATCTGCACTCATCTGTAGCATGAAATGTTTTAATGTGCTTGCCCCACATTAGCCCCAATACTTCAGTGCATTTTTACAAGGAGAAAAGCAAAATCCCCCAGTACTTATTTTCTTCTTTACAGTTACTAAAAACAAGACAAATGAAAGGACCACATTTGACTTATATTTTCCAGGACTTTATCAGTGATCCTTTTAAATACTTTGCATGTGTTTTATATATTTTTTATATTTTCTACTGATGTTGCATATATGAAAAATAACATATGGACATTGCATAGAAACAAATCAGCTTCCAGTTTTTTTTTTTGGCAAAGCTTAATTGAACAAGCTGAAGTTAGGAGCTGATTGGTTTTGCTGCACCAGATTTTGCAGTCTCCAGTTTAAGTAAATCAACCGTATTGTATTTCAGACCAGATGAAAACAATTCAGTGCATCGGGTGGAAAAACTTTCCACACTAGTACATCACTAGTACAATCGTGTTAATAAATAAGGCCCTAAATCAGTAAATAAAGTGCCTCTTGTATTAACACAATTGTACTAGTGCTGGATTTATTTTCCCACAGCTGACAACCCGATTCAAACTTTCAGGCCATGTCTGTTGGTGATTGATTGTAGTAGAGAAGTTACACCAGTTATTGGTAGAAAGTTCTTGGTAGAAATGTATGGATATATCAGGGTCAGAATAAAATTTGGCCCCATGGTACCCTTGCACAGTGTATAGTATAGTAGAGCGTGTACAGGAAATGCTATTGAAAGGTTCTATGTTGTTCTGTCTTAATAACATGTAAAAGTAAAGTGAAAAAAAGCAGACGAAAAAAAAGGAAGTGACATACAAGAGGGAAAAAAATGTTTCTTTTCAGTGATTGGATGACTGCAGTGAACAAAAGGTCTCTTCCTACAGTTTTATTTTTGAAGTGCGTGGGAAAGGATTAGACCCCTGGGAATTTGTTACTGCTTTCTGAGTCTCTATTACAGATATTTCTTCTCACTTAAGATGTTAAAAAAATGGCTTGAAATTAAGACAATTCTTTTTCCAAAAGGCAAAAAAAGACCATCAAAGTGAATCTCAATATTAGTTTTAATGTGAGTAGATATACTTGGATCATTAAAGTCTACAGTTTTCCAATAACAGAGCTTATGCGGATGTGAGGGCATTAAAATCACCTATAATTTGGGTCTTCGCAGTTGGTAACAGGCTGTGTGCGTAGAGATGGTGGAACTCACTGGGAGATTTTGTAGACTTTTTTTGTTTCTTTATTTTATTAAAATTTTATTTCACACATTATTTGTATCACTTAAGGTTTGGGCATTTTGATGATTGTTTTTTAAATTTGAGTCAGTCACTGTTTGGGTATTCAAGCTGCTGTGGGCACTGTGGTTTGTTTAATGCAACAGCCCATAGTGCAGATTTCTCCATTCATGCTATTTAGTGTGGATGGTGGAATTTATTGATCTTCTCTTGTTTAGCCCAGGGGCTGAATGACAGAAATCTAGTCATGTACAGATAGATTTACTGCCACACTGATCACCAGAGAGGAAGTGTGGGAAAATCTGCAACAGGGACACCAATTGACAAGGGTTTACAGTTTAGTAAATCAGGACCTTTGAGTCTAATGAGCTACATGTGTAATTGGTCATTTCAACAGTCATCCAGCAAGGGTGATATATTTATTTTCCTGTCATAAACATAGCTTCTAGAGGGAAAGTCTACAAATCTTTACATGATGTAGCTGAAAAAATACTGAACACGATGTATCTTTAACCACTTAAAACCCGGACCAAAATGCAGCTAAACGACCAGACCCTTTTTTGCAAATCGGCACTGCGTCGCTTTAACTGACAATTGCACGGTCGTGCGACGTGGCTCCCAAACAAAATTGGCGTCCTTTTTTTCCGCAAATAGAGATTTATTTTGGTGGTATTTGATCACCTCTGCGGTTTTTATTTTTTGCGCTATAAACAAAAATAGAGCGACAATTTTGAAAAAAATGCAATATTGTTTACTATTTGCTATAATCAATATCCCCCAAAAATATATTAAAAAATAAATGTTTCCTCACTTTAGGCCGATACCTATTCTTATACCTATTTTTGGTAAAAAAAAATCGCAATAAGCATTTATCGGTTGGTTTGCGCACAATTTATAGCGTTTACAAAATAGGGGATAGTTTTATTGCATTTTCATTATTATTATTTTTTTTACTACTAATGGCGGCGATCAGCGATATTTACATTAGAGATGTGCGTCGATGTCTAAGCCAGTCATGCCGTGACTGGTGGCTCCCGCACGCTGTGATTGGCAGGAGCCGCGATACCCGGAAGTAACTTTGGGACAAAATGTCGCTGGCCGGTGCTGTTTTGGGCACCGAAACGGGGGTGTCAATCTCAGGTGAGTATTACATAGTGAGCTAGTATGCGTAGCATACTAGCTCATAATGCCTTTGTCTTGCAGGTGTTAGTTTATTTTTTTTTCAAAAGTGGGTTTACAACCACTTTAAGTTCTTTGAAAAGAACTTTAATACCGGAGCATGATAAAGCTTTTGCTTAAATATTGACAAAGCACCCCTTATTTCCTTTTCTTTTACTCTTTAATTATTAGCCCTCTTTTTAAGATATGACTGTGAATTAAAGAAATAATGCAGATGACTGTAAGAGATGACTTTGTTAACTATTTATATAGTTCCTAACATTAAAATCCAAGTGAAAATGTATTAAGCTTTACACTCCACAATCCCAGGTGCTGGCTTGGCTCATCTCAACTGAAGTAGTTAGTTGTACCAGCAACAGGAACGCCACACACTGAGATGCACCTCGATGTGGGACATTCCTGTTTTTGGTACAAGTGGAAAAGTATGTTTTCCTTGCAGTGGCTCCCAATTATATTCCCCACTTCTTTACTACTTGTGTTATTTTTTTATTTGCATTTATTGCAGTTAATTATTTCCAAGCAAGGCCTTTCCATGTCTGATTTTACAAATGAATAGGTGGTGTGTCCACATTTTCTGTGTGTGTCATATACTGTATAGTGTAGGTATGGGACTAGCATATCACGGGGCCTAGACACTACAGTTCTTAAGTAAAGATAAGTATTCAAGCTGAAAATGAAACAAAGCTCTGACTGTATTACTCCTTATGTTTAGCAAAGATAAACTTCACTGGAGCCTCAGTGCTGCTTCTGGCAGAAACTTAATTGGTAAAATGCAGATTTTTTTTTTGATCAGGAGAGGATTACTCTTCTTATCAGTATAAAGCATCTTATTTGAAGATGAAAAGGCTTTGCTGAATCACAGATGCCAGCATTGTTGCAAGGCACTGTGGCGACTGACATCTCCAATGAAACTGATTTATTAGGCTATGCTGGCTAGCCTGGCCTAAGTAATCTAGTGTAGGTCTTGCTGATTTGCAAATTTCTTAAATTAATAGTTTTTTGTACACTTTCTCTAATATAATTTTTTTAAATGAGTGCATTACAAATAAATAGTACTAAGCACATACAAATAGATGCCAAGGCCTTAGAAGTGTATCAAAATCTTTTGAGTGCTTTTTTCCTTTTGGAAATGAAAGACAGTCATCGTTCCTTCATATCTATCTTGGTGGTTCTTTTTCAGCATTCACTGATAAGCTGGCAAAGGAAAGATTAATAACAGAGCCTTGTCGCTATCAGTAGCGTCTTGTCGATTCTCTGTAAGAGGCCTGTCTGCTCAGCATGGAAATTATTGATTAAATAAAAAGTGTCATTAGGTTGTGAGTTGATCCATAATCACAAACTGCAGCAGACAGTGAGATGCAGAGCTGTGAATCAAGCACTCTGCCTCACTCATTCGTATTGCTTTGACATTTGCACCTATTAGGTATATCCATTTCACATATGTGCCAGCAAACTAAAAACAACAGTGGAAGCAGTAGCAGCATAACGTGACAATGACAAAGGCCACGTCTCTAAAGAAGGACAGAGGGTGGCAGT
This sequence comes from Rana temporaria, assembly GCF_905171775.1. Classification (NCBI taxonomy): domain Eukaryota; kingdom Metazoa; phylum Chordata; class Amphibia; order Anura; family Ranidae; genus Rana; species Rana temporaria. The sequence continues at coordinate 151,418,480 of NC_053493.1, read as the reverse complement.
AATTTGTTTTAGGATTGCCCACTTAAAAAAAGGCTTTATTGATCATAGAGGAAACTCAATAGTTCTGAGGCTCTTTTTCCCTTTTCATTTGGTTCACATCAGTCATCTAGCAGACAAGAACCAAAATTGTAAGCACATGATATTTAGGTGTATCAGTAAATTGCACCAACTGTGACAGTTGAAAATAACCCCAAAAATACATGTCTTCTTGTTGGGAGTGATTTGTAAAGGGTTGCTAGTGAAGAAAAGTTGTGTTCATATCACACTGCCAGGCAGAACAGAAAGGAAAATGTGTGTGTGAGCATGTGCAGGTATGTGTGTGTGTTTTGTTAACGGTGTAGCTTAATGGTGTTTTTGCAATTATTTTCCAATTTTTGGGACTACACAAAAAGCAGATGAGTCTCTAGGCTACTTTTGTACATGTTTACTAGGCAAACCTTAGCTGCTCTGCTAAAAAAAAACATGTTTTTTATGGAGCTCAAAAGTTTAAGCTCAGATTTACACATAAACTGAATGAGTCAGAGGACAAGTATTATAA